>NC_092091.1:37147071-37817071 GCF_045679555.1 Salvelinus alpinus | reverse complement strand
GGAAAACTGCTGATGCACTTCCACATTTTGAAATGGCACCTTCTACTTTTCTAACTCTCAACTGTAAGTTGAGACACCGACTGAGTTCCATTTTTGAGGGAGGTTGGGGGCCCCCTAGCGGCCACGGGGCCCTAAGAGCAGCACGTAGTCTGCGTATCAGAAGAGGTGACTCTGTGGGACACAGACAGTCTCTTATTTTATGGCCATTACAAATCAGGGTTTTATCTTATGATTTATGAATCATTGTTCTCAAAGAGACAGCTTGACTGCTCCAAAACTGATTAGGAAGGATGAGGAATAAGAGCAAGAACGCCCTTCCCAATCTAATAAAAACCCAGCGGACCATGCAGGGCAAGGCTGGGTATGTACTGTTAGATGGCTCCCACGCAGCAGCCAGAAACCTTGATATACTGTAACGATACATGCTTTCCCATGGTGAACTGGGGGATACTTTGGCTGCATGACAAATAACACACTATTCCCATACAGTGCACTTATTTTGAGCAGGACCCATTGCCTTTATGTGATGTGGTTTATGTGACAGCATCCAGTATAGAGGTCATGAAAGGTTCTGAGGAAGTACTAACCAAACAGACTGGGCCAGGAGGCCTGGCCATGGCCATCCCTGTTCTCTCCCAGCTCGTGGACCTCTGGGTAGTGGTCTGGGAGCCAGGCCCCAGCAGCGGTGGTCCTCTCCTGGGCTCGGAGACGCTCAGTGTGGGCCTCCTTGAGGTCCTCCTCAGAGAACACCCCCTCCACCAGGGTTAGCAGAAAGGCCACTACCCACAGCACTATCTGGGAGGGAGTGGGAAAAAGAGTACATGTCACAACACCATTAGAGTTTACTACACCCATTACAACACAGAGCATCCTCTGGGAGGACCAGATGGAGAGTACATGTCACCACACCATTAGAGTTTACTACACCCATTACAACACAGAGCATCATCTGGGAGGGCCAGGTGGAGAGTACATATCACTACACCATTAAAGTCAGTTAGTTACTAGACCTATTACAAAACATTCATCCGAAGCATAATATAGGACAGACAGGGATACAGTATGTCACTACTGCAATTACTACAGTTACTGCAGCCATTTCAACATACTCAACACAACTGAATTGATAAGCACAGAAAAGGCAGAAAAATATAGAAATGACACAGAAACTATGTTGAACAAATAAACATTGTAAAATAAACAACATAGAGCAGACAAATTAAATGTAGCACAAGTAAACGTACAAACATAAACACAGTCGTAACAGACATAAAACTGTGGCTACAAAACATAAAATAGGACACAGACATAGCAACCACCGCTGGTGAAATTGCAATGTCACCATAAGCAAAACAACTAACAGCAAGAGCAAGACTCATTTCGAGAAATAGATACCTTGTATATTGATTTATCTGGCTTGCAAGTCACAGAAGACATGCAAATACTTTTTAATGAGCCCCTACACCCCCCCCCCCCCCCCCCCACCCCAAAAATAAAATAACAGCACTTGTCTTTTCCTACTAGCAGTGACTGCTGATAACTTCTTTATTAGGGGAAAATGTACTTACTACGACTGTGATATGTGGCTGTCTCACCTAGCTATCTTAGGTGAATGCACTAACTGTAAGTCGCTCTGGATAAGAGCGTCTGCTAAATTACTCAAATGTAAATGTAATGTTATCTCTATGACAGCAGGCAACAACCACAACAGTGTTGCGCTTGGTTGGTTACGGAACACATCTCTCCTGTTATCATATTGTTGTTTACTTGACTCCTTGTATGCCCATCAATATTTGTCCCTTCGGGGATGAATACAGTTTATTGAATTGAATTGAGTTGGTTAGAGAATACATCTCTGTAGGCCTGCCCTGCCTATGGTCGATTTGCATTTGATTTGGTTATTGTATGTTACATAATCCCTGTGAGGTTGTGGGACTCCAAGCTGTTGTAGGTAAGGTGATCCAGATCCCTATCCTTACTGTCCCATCACCATCAGCCCCCAGCCCCCAGCACCCTAGTCTGACATAGAGACACTCCCTCCCTGGTCAGGCCTCTCTAACCAGGCCCAGGGCCCCCTGGAACAGACCTGGGTTCAAATACTATTTTAAACCATTTCAAATAATTTAGCTGTGCTTGATTGAACATACCTGTTGCAATGGTACATATTGTAATGTCCCAAAAGTGAAAACCCCGCCTACCTGGCACTCCAGGAAGGCTAAACCAACAGCTCAAAAATATTTAAAATAGTATTTGAACCCAGGTCTGCTGGACAACCCACTGACAGGCCTGTGGGCCGGCTGTGGCCAACACATTGCCTCTTTAATTACTTAATTGACAGCCGACACCCCTCCAGGGCCAAGCGGGGGTAATGTTTCAGAGGCACTTATAAAATGAGTTTCACTGGAGGCAGCAGCATATGTCTGCTAGGCCAGCCAAAGGCCCAGATCAGTGTAGTGGAAACTGACAAGGCTGAAACATATACCTTTACAGCCATACTCTAAACCGGCTGCCAGCCAGCAAGCAAACCCTCTGCCCCGCTTTTCATTATTTAATTGAGGAGGTTTTAGACACGTTAATTAATGTTGAGATTTTAAGGTGTCGTGTTGTTGTTTGTTTGTTTTTGTTGTTGTTGTTATAATGGTAAACTCACCTTCCTCTTCTGGTGGTATTGGGCAGTTGACAGTTCCTGCCTCCTCCACATCTTTCCATCTGTAAAAAAAAGAAACTGTGTCTGTTGAACAATCGCTACATACTTCTCTCTACATTCCTCTCCCTCATTGTACTGTAGGGTTACTGTCGTGAGACTAACTACAACATATTTTAAAATACTTCACAGGTATTGATTTTAATCCAGAATGAACGGGGAAACAACATATTAAAGTAGCATGTTGATAAGCTAGCTTTCCCCTTGCTTTGCTTTCAATAACTCTAATTCCTCTTTTAATGACATCAAGTGGGCTGTGTCCCAAATGACTCCCTATTCCCTATATAGTGGACTACTTTTGACTAGCGCCCTATTGGCTCTGGTCAAAAGTAGTGCACTACATAAGGAATAGATTGCTGTTTGGGAAGCAAACAAGAACAGCGGTTATTGGTGTGGAAGTGAAGAGTGGTGAATTAATGGATTCCTTGTTTCCCTTAGTAGGAGCACCTCATCCCATGCTGCAGGCACTTTACAGCATCAAGGTTCATAGCCAGAGATAGAGAGGAGGTGTCAGGTGGAGTTGCCAGATGAGATGTGAAAAAGAGGCCGGCTGTCAACCTCAACACACTTGTGACAGTCTGTCAAGGAGAGGAGCAGGAACCATGCCATGGGGCTGGGCTGGACTGGTTTCTATCTCATCCAACTAGACCATAAAGACAGTACATGATGCGCCTCACTGAGGGTTGAGGCTTGAGACAGTGAAAACGAGCCGCGGCTGAACAAGGAAAATATAAATCTAGCTGTTTTTTCTATACACCAGCAGGACAGAACTGCAGCATCAGGTAAACTCAAGGGGGGTGGTGTGTGTCTCTTTCTTAACAACAGCTGGTGCGCGATCTCTAATATTAAGAAAGTTTCGAGGTTCTGCTTACCTGAGTTAGAATAGCTCACGATAAGCTGTAGACCATACTATTTACCAATCTATATTTTTTGTAGCCATCTATTTTCCACCACAAATATCACCTGGCACTAAGACCGCACTCAACGAGCTGTAGAGGGTCATAAGCAAACAAGAAAATGCTTAGCCTGAGGTGACGCTCCTTGTGGCCGGTGATTTTAATGCAGGAAAACTGAAATCCGTTTTACCTAATTTCTACCAGCATCTTACCTGTGCAAACAGAGGCGAAAAAACTCTAGACCACCTTTACTCCACACAGAAACATATACAAATCTCTCCCTCACCCTCCATTTGGCAAATCTGACCATAACTCTATCCTCCTGATTCCTGCATACAAGCAAAAACTCAAACAAGGAGTACCAGTGACATGCTTAATACAGAAGTGGCCCAATGAAGCGGATGCTAAGCTAGAGAACTGTCTCGCTAGCACCAACTAAAATATCCGATGGCATTGTGGAGATAACCACATCAGTCACAGGATTCATTAATAAGTGCATCGACGTCCCCACAGTGACCATACGTACAGTTGAAGTCTGATGTTTACATACACCTTAGCCAAATACATTTAAACTCAGTTTTTCACAATTCCTGACATTTAATCCTCGTAAAAATTCCCTGTCTTAGTTCAGTTAGGATCACCACTTTATTTTATGAATGTGAAATGTCAGAATAATTGTAGAGAGAATGATTTATTTCAGCTTTTATTTCATTCATCACATTCCCAGTGGGTCAGAAGTTAACATACACTCAATTAGTATTTGGTAGCATTGCCTTTAAATTGTTTAACTTGGGTCAAACGTTTCAGGTAGCCTTCCACAAGCTTCCCACAATAAGTTGGGTGAATTTTGGCCCATTCCTCATGGCAGAGCTGGTGTAACTGAGTCAGGTTTGTAGGCCTCCTTGCTCACACACACTTTTTCAGTTCTGCCTACAAATTTTCTATAGGAGTGAGGTCAGGGCTTTGTTATGGCCAATCCAATACCTTGACTTTGTTGTCCGTAAGCCATTTTGCCACAACTTTAGAAGTATGCTTGGGGTCATTGTCCATTTGGAAGACCCATTTGTGACCAAGCTTTAACTTCCTGACTGATGTCTTGAGTGCATCAGACCCTCCTGCAGCAAAGCACCCCCACAACATGATGCTGCCACCCCCGTTCTTCATGGTTGGGATGGTGTTCTTCGGCTTGCAAGCCTCCCCATTTTTCCTCCAAACATAACGATGGTCATTATGGCCAAACAGTTCTATTTTTGTTTCATCAGACCAGAGAACATTTCTCCAAAAAGTACGATCTTTGTCCCCATGTGCAGTTGCAAACCGTAGTCTGGCTTTTTTATTGCGGTTTTGGAGCAGTGGCTTCTTCCTTGCTGAGCGGCCTTTCAGGTAATGTTGATATAGGTCTCGTTTTACTGTGGATATAGATACTTTTGTACCTGTTTCTTCCAGCATCTTCACCAGGTCCTTTGCTGTTGGGATTGGGATTGATTTGCACTTTTCGCACCAAAGTATGTTAATCTCTAGGAGACAGAACGCGTCTCCTTCCTGAGTGGTATGAGGGCTACGTGGTCCCATGGTGTTTATACTTGCGTACTATTGTTTGTACAGATGAACGTGGTACCTTCAGGCATTTGGAAATCACTCCCAAAGATGAACCAGATTTGTGGTTTTTCTGAGATCTATGCTGATTTCTTTTGATTTTCCCATGATGTCAAGCAAAGAGGCACTGAGTTTGAAGGTAGGCCTTGAAATACATCCACAGGTACACCTCCAATTGACTCAAATTACGTCAATTAGCCTATCAGAAGCGTCTAAAGCCATGACATAATTTTCTGGAATTTTCCAAGCTGTTTAAAGGCACAGTCAACTTAGTCTAGGTAAACTTCTGACCCACTGGAATTGTTGGAAAAATGTCTTGTGTCATGCACAAAGTAGATGTCCCAACCGACTTGCCAAAACTATAGTTTGTTAACAAGAAATTTGTGGAGTGGTTGAAAAACGAGTTTTAATGACTCCAACCTAAGTGTATGTAAACTTCCGACTTCAAATGTACATATCCCAACCAGAAACCATGGATTACAGGCAACATCAGCACTCAGCCATCAAACAGGCAATGTGTCAATACAGGACTAAGATCGAATCCTACTACACCGGCTCTGACACTCGTCCGATGTGGCAGGGGTTGCAAATTATCACAGTTTACAAAGGGAAACCCAGCCTCAAACTGTCAAGTGATGCAAGCCTACCAGATGAGCTAAATGCCTTCTATGCTCGCTTTGAGGAAAGCAACACTGAACCATTCATGAGAACACCAGCTGTCCTAGACGACTGTGTGATCATACTCTCTGTAGCCGATGTAAACAACGAGTGGGACACTAATCCGGACTTTCTAAGAAATCGCGCTAAGCCCTCCGCTAAACCATCAAACAGGCAATCTGTCAATACAGGACTAAGATCAAATCCTACTACACTGGCTCTGACACTCGTCCGATGTGGCAGGGGTTGCAAATTATCACAGTTTACAAAGGGAAACCCAGCCTCAAACTGTCAAGCGATGCAAGCCTACCAGATGAGCTAAATGCCTTCTATGCTCGCTTTGAGGAAAGCAACACTGAACCATTCATGAGAACACCAGCTGTCCTAGACGACTGTGTGATCATACTCTCTGTAGCCGATGTAAGACCTATAAAGAGGTAAACATTCACAAGGCCGCAGGGCCAGACGGATTACCAGGACGCATACTCAGAGCATGCGCTGACCAGCTTGCAAGTACATTTACTAACATTTTCTACCTTTCCCTGATCCAGTCTAATACCTACATGTTTTAAGCAGACCACCATAGTCCATGTGCCCAAGAACGCCAAGGTAACCTGTCTAAATGACTATTGCCCAATAGCACTCACATCTGTAGCAATGAAATGCTTTGAAAGGTTGGTCATGGCTCATATCAGCACCATCATTCCAGACCCTGGACCCACTCCAATTCAGATCCACAGACGATGCAATCTCTATTGCACTCCATACTGCCCTTTACCACCTGGATAAAATAAACACCTACATGAGAATGTTGTTCATTTACAGCTCAGCATTCAACACCATAGCTCCCTCCAAGCTCATCACTAAGGAACTGAACACCTCCCTCTGCAACTGGATCCTGGACTTCCTGACGGTAGTAAGGGTAGGTAACAACACATCCGCCACGCTGATCCTCAACACAGGGGCCCCTCAGGTGTGCATGCTCAGTCCCCTCCTGTACTCCCTGTTCACTCATGACTGCACGGCCAGGCATGACTCCAACACCATCATTAAGTTTGCCGATGACATAACAGTGGTAGGCCTGATCACCGACAATGACGAGACAGCCTATAGGGAGGAGGTCAGAGACCTGCCAGGACAACAACCTCTCCTTCAACGTCAGTAAAGACAAAGGAGCTGATAGTGGACAATAGGAAACAGAGGGCCGAGCACGCCACCATTCACATCGATGGAGCTGTAGAGGAGCGTGTCGAGATATTTAAGTTCCTCAGTGTCCACATCACTAAGGACCTATCATGGTCCAAACACACCAACACAGTCGTGAAGAGGGCACGATAATGCTTCTTCTCTCCGATCCTCAAAAAGTTATACAGCTGCACCATTGAGAGCATCCTGACGCTACAGAGGGTAATGCGTACGGCCTAGAACATCCCTGGGACCGATCTGCCTGCCATCCAGGGCCTCCATACCAGACAGTGTCAGAGGAAGGCCCTAAAAATTGTCAAAGACTACAGCCACCCAAGTCAGACTGTTGTCTCTGCTACCGCAGGGCAAGCGGTATCAGAGCACCAAGTCTGGGACCAAAAGTCTCCTGAACAGCTTCCACCCCCAAGCCATAAGATGCTGAACAGTTAATACAATTTCTACCCAGACTATTTGCATTGACCCCCTTTTTATTTTTTTACTGGCTCTCTTGCACTGGCTCTACCCACACACTCACATATGCTACGTTGACACTCCAACACACACACACACACACACATACACACACACACATGCAGATTGACGCCAAACACACACACACACACACACACACACACACACACACACACACACACACACACACACACACACACACACACACACACACACACACACACACACACACACACACACACACACACTTTAACACTCTTTCACTCTCTTCACATATGCTGCTGCTGCTGCTCTGTTTACTATCTATCCTGATTGCCTAGTCACTTTTACCCCTACCTACATGTACATATTACCTCAATTACCTCAATTACCTTGTACCCCTGCACATTGACTTGGTACCAGTACTCCTTATATTGTATATAGCCTCGTTATTGTTATTTTATTGTGTTACTATTTTTCCAAATTGTTCTTACTTTTTGAAAGTAAAGATTCACCCATTTTAAATGTTATATTATTTTTGTGCATCTTTGAGCAATGTTCTATCGATTCCCTGGGTAATTTCATCTGAGCTATTGCCATTCGTCCGGTATGACATAGCATTACGATAAAGCCGCTTAATAGGAATATGACTTTTAGACCGCAAAAACATCTATCATATATGTCAGATTTAAATACTGCCCGATGACTTAACATGGGAAGTTATCTTCTCTCTATAATATTTTCGCGGTATTCCTACCTCAAGAAATATGTAATTCAACAGAGGGTCTAACACATTTCTCCTATTTGTCTGCCTTTCCAGGGTGCATTGCACGGTGCCATTGCGAATGTCAGACTCCACTCCGTGCGGCACAACGATCTGCAGGTTGAACATGGTGGGATTGTAGACACCTAACTTGATAGTGCAGTTTGTTTAGCCAATTTTACAGCTAACTAGCGACTTCACATGCCGATATAACAATCTTTTAGAGCTTTTCATAACAATCTCAAAGCATTTCAAAAGCAAACAACAAACAAGCAATACAGGTACATCATCATGATTAGACTCCCCCCCCCCCCCCCAAAAAAAGAGGCCAAGTCTTTGAGTGTATGGATCCTCCAAAGATGGAGAAGGACAGTTCATGGCTTGATCAGGGGAAGATGGTCAGGGAGATGGTTGATGAAGAGTCTGGTGACAATCATGTAAAGGTCTACTCTGGGAACCAGCCTGAGTCGTGTAGCTACTGGACCTCCTCCTTCACAATGTATGGCACCCACTTATGTGATGCCTCAGCAGCTCTGGGCGCCAGAAAGCTCACCACATACAGTTCAGAGTAGTAGTCAGTCGTCCTCACTACAAACCTTCTGTCTCAGTACTGCATTCCTTTAGTGCATCTCCCATTCCTCTCAAGCATCAGGTAACTTTTCAGGTGATATTCAGGTGGCTCTTCAGGTGGTAACACTCTTCAGGTGATATTGACTCTGGTATTATTGTGAGTAGTTACGTTTGCTAGCTAGCTAGATAGCCAGCCAGTCCATAGAAAGAGCATTGCATTGTGGATTTTGTAGTTGACTTGAGCTACAAAAGATTTCCACAACCAAAAATATTGTTCTCACATATTATAGTAATGTGAGGTTTTGGGTGGATTTTTCCTTTAACTCTGCATTGTTGGGAAAGGGCTCGTAAGTAAGGATTTCACGGTAAAGTCTAACCTGTTGTATTCGGCGCATGTGACTAATAACATTTGATTTGATTTGAAATGGTTCAGATAAACCCTGCATTCGAGTCCAATGTCATCTCTCTCAACTCTCTCATCTCTCTCAACTCGTATTGTCTGGGAGAGAGCTCTTGTTAATTGTTTAGCTTTGCTCAGAACAAGATATGTCTGGAGCAAGTTCTGAGCAGACAGTCATTCCTGCATATAGCCTCTCTGTTCAAAACAATGAGGTCCTGGATAGGACTCACTCAAAAAAATATTCTTACAGGTAGACTCAGCAATATGACGTAGATGCAGAAAGTAAACAGCATAGCGTGTCAATTTCCACAACAACTAAAAGCGTTGAAGTGCGAGGCTCAACTTCTCTGCTGTTTTGGTCCCGTGGCTACAATGCTCTAACAGCGTGAAGCGAACCCGTGCACATGTGCAGATATTATGTGTGACTATGTAAGAGCGAAGTCTTGCATGTCGCTAATCTCAATATCTGCGGTGCTGCTCGTGGCAACGTTATTTCGTTGAGTCTACCTTTATATCTCAATGCAACAGACCTTGTAAAATAGGAATACTTGCTTTACCATATAATGGCTTAAAAGGGTCCTTGATTTAAATGTCAATGTGTTTTATCAATCAAACAACTGGTGAGGCCCGACTTGAATTTCAATCTCACTTTATGTCCTTTAATCTGATAACAGAATATGGTACTGTACATTACATTGCAGACAGTACTTGGACCATGAAGACTCAAAGTTCACACTTAACACATCATTTATATGTGATATCCCAGAAAGGCGGATACAAAGGTAACAACCATAAAGAATCTTAACGAGCTCCTTTCTTCCTCCAAAGATGATATAAATAACCAAATAAGTCAACAATAATGTCCAATCGGCTTTATCTCAGTCTTTTAATATTCCTGTTTTATGACTGTAAGTTTCTAAAAATATCCCTGGCTGGCCTTCCCTGGCAGACAAAGCCTTGACACAGTGCTTCCTGCTTGCAGGTTGGATGACAGGAATGACATGAGAAGTAGTACAAAGGTTAGGAGAAGACCCGGCTCCCATTACACAACACCAGTTAGCCTCGACAGCCAGTCCACCACAAACCTTACCCAGGGAATCTGGTAATCAATGGCCTATTATACCCAGTAAACTGGTATACTATTATTCAAATCAAATCAAACTTTATTTGTCACATGCGCCGAATATAACAGCTGTAGACCTTACAGTGAAATGCTTACTTACAAGCCTTAACCAACAATGCAGTTTAAAAAAATACCTATAAAATAAATAAAAAATAAGAATAAGAAATAAAAGTAACAAATAATGTACCACATGATTACAACCACAAGATACAACCAACTAGCATGGAGTAGAAAAGGACTCTCTAGAGCAGGGTTTCTCAAACTCGGTCCTGGGGCGGCCCTCCTGGGTACACGTTTTGTTTTTCCCCTTAGCGCTACACAGCTGATTCAAATAATCACAGTTTGATGATGAGGTATTTGAATCAGCTGTGTAGTGCTTGGGCAAAAACCAGAACGTGCCGCAAGGACCAAGTTTGGGAAACCTGCTCTAGAGGAAGGAAACCATGACTAGGGCCTAGATTCAATCAGACCAAGCGTTAACCGGTGACACCAGACAGGTGCAATAGTGAATGTTTTGGCGGTGTTGGAGGTGGAACTGTGTTGGAGCCATCACATCGTTGAGCAGCTGATCTTGTGATCATTGTCACCATCTCGTGTTAGAAGTTCAGAACGATAAAGTTTAGGCCACATAGAAATAATTACATTCAAATTTAAAAAGCATTAAAATAAACAATTAGGATTTCTATCATCCTAATGGAGGTGTAGATTACATCTCACATTCCAGTGTTCAAACTTGTAAACAAGGCTACATGGGATTTATCTTAATGTGACTCGAATAGCAATGACTGCTTTAGGTATAATGCCAGGAGCCGCTTGTGGATTTGACAGCTCTAACGCAGTTCCACCCCCGACACCACCAAAACAACCGCTATACGGATGTCGGCTAAAGCGGATCTGATTGAATAGAGCCCTGGGACAAACAAGAGGAAGTATCTGTCCCAAATAGCACCATATTCCCTACATAGTGCACTACTTTTGACCAGAACCCTGTGGACCCTGTTCAAAAGTAGTGCACTATTTAAGAGTAAAGCCAAGCTTTTCAGACATCGTAACACTGTGTATACTTAATCATGGTGGTTAAGTGTTGGACTGGAACACCCTGGCCTAAAAAGTGAGCCTAATAACGGTAGAAGGTTACCAGTCAAGTGTGTATGTGTGTGTGTAACTGGGGTAATTGTGCTGCTAACAGCTTAGCTTCCTCCACTTACTGACTGCCCCATACTGGGCTTAAACTAGTGATCCTCTGCTTCGCAACACACGTGACCGTCCTCCTTGACAACATTCCAACGGGTTGAGCCACCGAAAAGGTAACAATTGGATGGCTTCATCCGCAACATTTCATGCTCGCTTTGAATTGAGCTTAAGGTACGCACGCATTACACGTGTGTGGGTGCATGTGTGTGTGTGCGCGTATGCATGTGTTTGTCTGTGTCTGTGTTTGTATGTCTTTGAGTCTCCGTCTGAGTCTATGCACGAGCCACGAGGTCATTGTTGTCAGGACCCGGTGCGAGAAACAGTCACTTAATAATTGGCAGAACCCAGAAGATGAGGCAGACACAGCAGTACTAGAGATGGTGGTTTAATGAAAAATGGATATCCTCCAAAATACAACAAAAATCCACAAAGTGGTAAAAAACAGCAGGGAAAAACAAACCTCAAAAGACTACTCAAATAATAAACAAGAACAAAACCAGAGAACCTCTGGAAAATCCAACAAGAGAAAAGTCTATATAAAACAAGGCTTGGGCTGGGGCTGGGTGCTAACTTACAAACACTGAGCAAGGAACTAAGGAACACACAGGGTTTAAATACTAACAAGGGAATGACTTACAGGTGCAAACAATAATTGGAGCAAGAAAAACAAAAGGTACAAAAAAGGTGCAAGGGGGACATCGAGTGAACAAAACCTAAACAGTCCTGGCCAAAACCTGACAATTGTGAATTGTCTTTGCCCACAAACAGTACCAACGTCAGGACATGCTTGTAGCATTCCACACCAAAGAAAATGTACACAGGCTTTGATGAGAGCAGAGAGAGAAGAGCTCTTCAACCACATATGGGCACCGTGAGCAAAGTCAGCCATCCCAAAGCCAGTGTGCATCCTAAATGGCACCTTATTCCCTTTAGAGTGCACTACTTTTGACCAGAGCCCTATGAGCCCTATTTACATTTTAGTCATTTAGCAGACACTCTTAATGTCGATTTATGCTTGATCCGGCAATGTGGTCCGGGGGCTCCGTACAGAGGGTGACGCAATTGCGGTGCTTGCGGAGGCCAACTCGAGCCTCATACAGCGATGCAGTGCGCCTCCCAAATGTTGTAACAATACAACATTGTTAATGTTGAGATGAGCTTGGAATGAGATGAGCTTGGAATGAAAAGCACTTTACAAATGTAATAAATTATTATAAAATTTAGTGCACTATAAAGGGAATAGGGAGCCTTTTGGGATGCAGACCCAGCTCCTTCATCAGCTTGAGCTTTGATTGGCTGGCCACGTGCATTAAGAGTAGAGAATAATAACCCTGTACGGAGGTCAAGATAGGGTTGGAATGTTGCAGCGTGGCCCAACAAAGCTTCACACCCTCAGATCCATCACAGTAATTCACGAGGTTAAAGGAGAGAGGCAAACTAAACCATGACACAGTGAGATCTCGCAGAGTCAAGGTTTGCCAGCGTGCAGGGAGTCATGCAACCTGGCACACACTCAGGCAGACTTGCACGCATACACACATACACATATGCACGCACACAAATGTACACAGACACACACACACACAAAGAAAACACACCTGCAAAAGGGGATGCTTAACAACCCACATTTGATTGGCTTTAATGTTCCACTTACAGCTGCTACTGCTTACACATCCGTAGCTCATCCGCCCATCACTCTGTCACTTGGTATAGTCTACCTCAAATCCGTCCAGACAGATATTACCTCTTAGAGTACCTCTTGATTCACAATCGTTTTTTACTTCTTTTTATCATAATTCGTTTTTAATATTGTTTTTCTACAGAACTCAGTCAAATTTAATCTCACACAGTGTCAGTATACAGTTCATCCTTAATCGTGGAGATGGATAAATATACATTCCTAGGCACAATGAAATGATGGCACGTACATTATCCCAAAATGGTGTCAGTTTGTCACAAGATCACAGCGTATGTAATAGGGTTCCTTTGTGCTTTTTGCATCTCTAACAGATATGTGACATTTCTGGGTGCATTATATGCATTCTGGTAAGAGTGTAGTAAGTCCTATGAATTATCTTAAATTGCAGTAGTTTATGTTTTAGGTTGTAGGAGCAGGTATGAACATTTTCACATATCTGTGACCAATGGTTCTCCTCGATGCCTTCCTTTAGATCTGTTTCCATATTTTTTCTTGTAGTTTCTGAATAATCAGGTAGTGTTTCAGTCAACCCTTGATATGACTTGGTAATCAACTTCTTTAGCGTAGCAGCTTCTTTGAGTATTTTTTCTATGCCTTAAATTAATCCAGATTCTGTTGAAGCGATTTAATAACATTTCTGAGTTGTACAAATTTAAAGAAATTGGCCTTGGATATTCCAAATCTTTCTTGTAATTGATTGAATGATAGTAGAGATACATCATACTGTAGTACACATGTTCAAAATTCATGATGCCACTTTAAAACCAGAACTTAAAGGTGTTATCATTAAACGTTGGAGGTAAAGTGGGGTTATTCCAAAAAGGGGTGCCTGGCGATATTGGTTCTTTCCACCTCATGAATGTATGTACATTTTCCCAAATATGAATGGAATTGAGAATCATTGATTGTCTGTTTTTTTCTTCAATGCTTTGGACCCTAAATAGTGGATCTATTTTAGATCATACGATATTACACTTGTGGCTTCAATACCCCTCCATGCACAATGACAGTCTGCTATCCATTGTTTAAGTGAACATAGTTGTGTAGCCCAGTAATAGATCTTCGTATGAGGTAGTCCAAGACCTCCACCTCAAATACATTGTACCCCTGCACATCGACTCGGTACTACCCTTGTATAGAGTATATCCAGGTTATTGCTACACATTGTGTATCTATTACTACTTTTATTATTAGGTGTTTTACTTTTCTATTATTCTCTATTTTCTTTCTATCTGCATTGTTGGGAAGGCCAGTAAGTAAGCACTTCACTGTTAGTCCAAAACTTTTGTTTACGAAGCATGTGACAAATAACATTTTATTTGATTTTACTTGATTTATAGGGTAAGTGTAAAGCAGTCATTTTGACCCTTGAAGTATTTCCATTCCAAATAAAGTTTGAGATCAGGCCATTTATTTGATTAAGTTGGATTGAATTGAAACTGGTAAGACCTAGAATAAATACATCAGCCTTGGTAATATATTCATTTTGACATGTTGACCATACCTAACATAGAAATAGGGAGAGATCTCCATCTCTGAACATCAGATTCAATACTATCTATTAAAGAGTAATTGATTTTGCATGCCTCCTCCAGATTGCATGGTATCAGTACACCCAGGTATGTGTCTTTGTCCATTTCCACTTACAGTAAATATACTTTCTAAGCTTGAGAAGTCATGATTAGAAATGGGCTTTATTTAAGAGTTCTTCCAATTCACTTTGAATCCTGATACAACACCATACTTTATGTGTATTGTAGTTTTAAAAAATGACAGAATGTTCTGGTTCAGATAAATAATTAAGTGATAATGCCAGAGAAGCCGGTGTTTGTTGGATATATTGGCACAGGTGTTGTTAGGCCCGAGACGAAGTCGAGCTCAATTTGCTGTCTGTCTCGTTCGGACACATTCACTTTATATGGGACGGCAGAGATCGCAATTCAATGTTGAAACAAAAAGGAAAAGGTCAGAGAGACAGACAGACAGCAAGGTTTATACAAATCTCTACTGTTGAAAACCAAATGCTAGTCTAAAAGAAATGGGAGATAATGTCTAGATGGTCAAGTTTATACATTTCCTGGCAGGGTTGATGAGACAGTGGATTGCTCAGTGAGATGGAACAGAGTAAATAGGCATTTCAATGTCATAGATTTAGCTGGTGTTAACTTATGAAAAAGACACAGGCTGGAATACGGTTTTAACCAATCAGCATTCAGGATTAGACCCACCCATTGTTTGAAGTTAAATCTAATCTGCATACAATGAAATCACACGTTGATCTCCACCAATCTCTATATACTGGATTGAGCCATGAGTTCCAATTATTGATGCTAGGGGTTCTGTGGCTAAAGAAAATAAATAACTAGACAATGGGCATCCTGTCTTGTCCCTCTTGATAAATTAAATGATTCCAAAATCTGTCCATTTGTTCGTATACAATGGCTTGCGAAAGTATTCACCCCCTTGGCATTTTTCCTATTTTGTTGCCTTGCAACCTGGAATTAAAATAGATTTTTGGGGGGTTTGTATCATTTGATTTACACAACATGCCTACCACTTTTAAGATGCAAAACAATTGTATTGTGAAACGAACAAGAAATAAGACAAAAAAACTGAAAACTTGAGCGTGCATAACTATTCACATTCATAACAAAGTCAATATTTTGTAGAGATACCTTTTATTTGAACTATTTTCATAGTTCCTTACTCATGATGATAAAAGTGTGTGTACCCCTTTAAGAGCTTCCCGCAAATCCATGCTATAATGTTTTGGGGAGATAGTCGTTTTCTGCATTGCAAATGTGTAACCACGGACACAAAGCCATGCTCCGTTTGTTTCTATGGCAGAGGCTAAACCCCATCACTTGCCTGTGCTAATAGTTCTCACAGGCAAAGTGAAATTATACAAATGACTTTGCTCAAATTATACAAATTTAGCAACCACCTGAAAAACACTGTCTAAGAGGAACTGGGAGAGAGAATGCTTGGATCTCCAAACGTCTTCACACTATGGTGGAATTAATGATTGACTGAATGATTTATCGAATGAATTAATAAAAATGACTCAAATCAGAGCTAAAATATTTTACCCTACTGAAGGTACAAGGTAGCTAACTTAATTAACTTGTATTGTTTCACTGACAAAATACACTATATAAACAAAAGACCCTGTCTTTCAAAGATAATTTGTAAAAATCCAAATAACTTCACAGATATTCATTGTAAAGGGTTTAAACACTGTTTCCCATGCTTGTTCAATGAACCATAAACAATTAATGAACATGCACCTGTGGAACGGTCATTAAGACACTAACAGCTTACAGACGGTAGGCAATTAAGGTCACAGTTATGAAAACTTAGGACACTAAAGAGGTCTTTCTACTGACTCTGAAAAACACCAAAAGATTGGATGCCCAGGGTCCCTGCTAATCTGCGTGAACGTGCCTTAGGCATGCTGCAAGGAGGCATGAGGACTGCAGATGTGGCCATGTCCGTACCATGGGATGCCTAAGACAGCGCTACAGGGAGACAGGACGGACAACTGATCGTCCTCGCAGTGGCAGGCCACGTGTAAAAACACCTGCACAGGATCGGTACATCCAAACATCACACCTGCGGGACAGGTACAGGATAGCAACAACAACTGCCCGAGTTACACCAGGAACGCACAATCCCTCCATCAGTGCTCAGACTATCCACAATAGGCTGAGAAAGGCTGGACAGAGGGCTTGTAGGCCTGTTGTAAGGCAGGTCCTCCTCATCAGACATCACCGGCAACAACGTCGCCTATGGGCACAAACCCACCGTCGATAGACCAGACAGGACTGGCAAAAAGTGCTCTTCACTGTCTCACCAGGGGTGATGGTTGGATTCGCGTTTATCGTCGAAGGAATGAGCGTTACACCGAGTTCTGTACTCCGGATCGATTTGGAGGTGGAGGGGCCGTCATGGTCTGGGGCGGTGTATCACAGCATCATCAAACTGAGCTTGTTGTCATTGCAGGCAATCTCAATGCTGTGCGTTACAGGGAAGACATCCTCCTCCCTCATGTGGTACCCTTCCTGCAGGCTCATCCTGACATGACCCTCCAGCATGACAATGCCACCAACCATACTGCTCATTCTGTGCGTGATTTCCTGCAAGACAGGAATGTCAGTGTTCTGCCAGGGCCAGCGAAGAGCCCGGATCTCAATCCCATTGAGCACATCTGGGACCTGTTGGATCGGAGGGTGAGGGCTAAGGCCATTCCCCCCAGAAATGTCTGGGAACTTGCAGGTGCCTTGGGGGAAGAGTGGGGTAACATCTCACAGCAAGAACTGGCAAATCTGGTGCAGTCCATGAGGAGGAGATGCACTGCAGTACTTAATGCAGCTGGTGGCCACACCAGATACTGACTGTTACTTTTGATTTTAACCCCCCTTTGTTCAGGAACACATTATTCAATTTCTGTTAGTCACATGTCTGTGGAACTTGTTCAGTTTATGTCTCAGTTGTTGAGTCTTGGTATGTTCATACAAATATTTACACATGTTAAGTTTGCTGAAAATAAACGCAGTTGACAGTAAGATGACATTTCTTTTTTTGCTGAGTTGATGTGGACATCCCTTCAAATTAGTGGATTTTGCTATTTCAGCCACATCCGTTGCTGACAGGTGTATAAAAATCGAGCACACATAGACAAACATTGGCAGTAGAATGGCCTTACTGAAGACCTCGCGGCACCGTCATGGAATGCCACCTTTCCAACAATTCAGTTCATCAAACTTCTGCCGTGCTATAGCTGCACCGATCAACTGTAGGTCCTGTTATTGTGAAGTGGAAATGTCTAGGAGCAACCACGGCTCAGCCGTGAAATGTTAGGCCACATAAGCTCACAGAACTGGACCGCCAAGTGCTGAAGCACAAAAAATCGTCTGTCCTCGGTTGCAACACTACCGAATTCCAAACTGCCTCCGGAAGCAACGTCAGCACAATAACTGTTCATCGGGATCTTCATGAAATGGGTTTCCATGGCCGAGCAGCCGCACACAAGCCTAAGATCACCAGGCGCAACGCCAAGCGTTGGCTGGAGTGGTGTAAAGCTCGCCGCCATTGGACTGGAGCAGTGGAAACGTGTTCTCTGGAGTGATGTATCATGCTTCACCATCTGGCAGTCCGACAGACAAATCTGATTTTGGCCAGAAGAACGTTACCTGCCCCAATGCATAGTGCCAACTGTAAAGTTTGCTGGTGGAGGAATAATGGTCTGGGGCTAGGCCCCTTTGTTCCAGTGAAGGGAAATCTTAACACTACAGCATACAATGACATTCTATCTAGACAATTCTGTGCTTCCAACTTTGTGGCAACAGTTTGGGAAAGGCCCTTTCCTGTTTGCCCCGTGCACAAAGCGAGGTCCATACAAAAATGGTTTGTTGAGATTGGTGTGGAAGAACTTGGCTGGCCTGCACAGAACCCTGACCTCAACCCCATCGAACACTGTTGGGATGAATTGGAATGCCAAATGTGAGCCAGGCCTAATCGCCCAACATCAGTGTCCGACTTCACTAATGCTATGGTGGCTGAATGGAAGCAAGTCTCTGCAGCAATGTTCCAACATCTAGTCGAAAGACTTCCCAGAATAGTGGCGGCTGTTATAGCAGCAAAGGGGAACCAACTCCATATAAATGCCATGATTTTGGAATGAGACGAGCATGTAGTGTATGTCCATGTGTTTACAGTTTAGAGAGAGACAATGTGAAGTATGCTTACAACAGCACTGGGGAATGTGGAACCGAGATCTGTTTGTGCTGTCTTGTCAATTACTATGTTCATTGTCATGTCAAACATGAAGGATGTGGCTATACAGCACCAACAGATCTGTGACCAGGCTGCTAGGAAGTTTTTTTTTACTCATCCTCCACTATTTATCATCACGACTATAATGATGAGTGACTAGTGACTAATCATCATGGGTTTCAACCACAGATACACATCACATAGAATTGAACTCTCTCCTGTGTGGGGAGTGAAACATCACTAATATATGCTTCTGATATGGTATGGCAGGTAGGAAATCAGTCAATTGAAAGAAATTCATTAGGCCCTAATCATTGGATTTCACATGACTGGGAATACAGATATTCATCTGTTGGTCACAGATACCTTTAAAAAAAGGTGGGGCTGTGGATCAGAAACCCATTCGGTATCTGGTGTGACCACCATTTGCCTCATGCAGTGTGACATCTCCTTTGCATAGAGTTGATCAGGCTGTTGATTGTGGTCTGTGGAATGTTGTGCCACTCATCTTCAATGGCTGTACGAAGATGCTGGATATTGGCGGGAACTGGAACACGCTGTCGTACACGTCGATCAAGAGCATCCCAAACATGCTCAATGGGGGACATGTCTGGTGTGTATGCAGGCCATGGAAGAACTGGGATATTTTCAGGTTCCGGACCGTTGACCGTCGCTGGAGGTTCCGGACCGTGGACCGTCGCTGGAGGTTCCGGAACGTGGACCGTCGCTGGAGGTTCCGGACTGTGGACCATCGCTGGAGGTTCCGGACTGTGAAATGTCGCCGGAAGCTCTGGACTGGGAACTATCGCCGGAAGCTCTGGACTGGGAACCGTCGCCGAAGCTCTGGACTGGGAACCGTCGCCGGATGCTCTGGACTGGGAACCGTCGCCGGAAGCTCTGAACTGGGAACCGTCGCCGGAAGCTCTGGACTGGGAACCGTCACCGGAAGCTCTGGACTGTGAATGCGCACGGGAGGCCTAGTGCGTGGAGCCGGTACAGGTGGCACCGGACTGATGACACGCACTTCAGGGCGAGTGCAGGGAGCTGGCACAGGATGTACCAGACTGAGGAGACGCACTGGAGGCCTAGTGCGTGGAGCCTGCACAGGTGGTACCGGACTGGTGACACACACTTCAGGGCGAGTGCGGGGAGCTGGCACAGGACGTACCGGACTGGGGAGGCGCACTTGAGACCTGGTGCGTGTAGCCGGCACAGGTGGTACCGAACTGGTGACAATCACTTCAGGGAGAGTGCGGGGAGTTGACACAGGACGTACCGGACTGGGAAGACACACTGGAGGCCTGAGCGTGGAGCCGGCACAGGTTACACCGGACTGGTGACACGCACTTCAGGAAGGGTACGGAGAGCTGGCACAGGACTCACCAGACTGCTGACAGGCTCTTCAGGTCAGATGCCATGCAGAAAACACCTACATAACATTTCTCTCATCTCTCTCTCCCAACTTCTCCATCACCTCCCTGACGGTCTCTGGCTCTTCCCGCAGCTCAGCCGCCAGCTCCATGTGCCGCCCCCCAAAATAATCTTGGGGTTTATTTGGCAGCGGACTGACGACACGCTCCTCATGGCGAGTGCGAGGAACCGGCACAGGGCATACCGGACTGGGGAGGCGCACTGGAGATCTGGTGCATGGAGCTGGCACAGATGGCACCGGACTGATGACCCGCTCTTTAGCTCGCCTGCGCTGCAGCCTACTCCTTGCTAACCCCTCTCTCCGGTATCCTTCCTCACATTGTTCCATTGACTCCCAGGCGGGCTCTGACACTCTCCTCGGCTCGACCGGCCACCCCTCGTGGCCCCCCCCCCCCAAAAAAAAGATCTTGGAGTTTCTGTAGCCGTGGTCCCCGGCGTCGTCGCTGTCCTTCCATGCTTTTTGGTGACTCCCGCCAAGGAAGGGTCTCGTGTCCTCCCATGATTTCCTCCCATGTCCAAAACACCTTCTCCTCCATGGCACGCTGCTTGGTCCTTGCGTGGTGGGATATTCTGTCACGATCGTCGTAATGAGCGGACCAGGGCGCAGCGTGAGTATAGTTACACATATTTTTAATCTCCGTGAAACAAACAAAACAATAAAGAAACAAAGAAACGTGAAGTGCACACAGGCAATTAAACACAAACAATATCCCACAAAATACAATGCTATTGTGTTCATTGTCCATAGCTTATGCCTGCCCATACCATAACCCAACCACCACCATGGGGCACTCTGTTCACAACATTGACATCAGCAAACTGCTCACCACATAATGCCGTCTGCCTGGTACAGTTGAAACCGGGATTCATCCGTGAAGAGCGCACTTCTCCGGCATGCCAGTGGCCGTCGAAGGTGAGCATTTGCCCACTGAAGTCAGTTACGATGCCAAACTGCAGTCAGGTCTAGATCCTGGTGAGGACGACGAGCATGCAGATGAGCTTCCCTGAGACAGTTCCTGACAGTTTGTGCAGAAATTATTTGGTTTTGAAAATCCACAGTTTCATCACCTGTCCAGGTGGCTGGTCTCAGATGATCCAGCAGTTGAAGAAGCCGAATGTGGCGGTTCTGGCTGGCATGGTTACCTGTGGTCGCTTGTAAGGCCAGTTAGGCGTATTGAAAAATTCTCAAAAACTACTTTGGAGGTGGCTTATAGTAGAGAAGTGAATATTAAATTCTCTGACAACAACTCTGGTGGACATTCGTGCAGTCAGCATGCCAATAGCACGCTCCTTCAAAACTTGAGATATATGTGGCATTGTGTTGTGTGACAAAACTGCACATTTTAGAGGGGCCTTTTAGAGGGGCCCAGCACAAGGTGGACCTGTATAATGATCATACTGTCTAATCAGGTTCTTGATATTCCACACCTGTCAGTTGAATGGATTATCTTGGAAAAGGAGAAATGCTCACTAACAGGGATATAAACACATCTGTGTGCAAAATTTGAGAGAAATAAGCTTTCTTATGTCTGGGATCTTTTATTTCAGCTCATGAAACATGGTACCAACACTTTGCATGTTGCCTTCCCCAGTTTGGGGCTATGTTAAATGATATCTAGAAATGTCACTAGAATGCATAGGCCTGCAGTATACGCATATTACGCACTTTTCAGAATAGGAAAATGGTAACTCTATCAGGCAGCACATGATTTAAAGATGATTCTTATTTAATTTTTTATTTAACTAGGCATGTCAGTTAAGAAAAAAATATTATTTAAATCAAATCAAATCAAATCAAATTTTATTAGTCACATACACATGGTTAGCAGATGTTAATGCGAGTGTAGCGAAATGCTTGTGCTTCTAGTTCCGACAATGCAGTAATAACCAACAAGTAATCTAACCTAACAATTCCACAACTACTACCTTATACACACACACAAGTGTAAAGGGATAAAGAATATGTACATAAAGATATATGAATGAGTGGTGGTACAGAACGGCATGGCAAGATGCAGTAGATGGTATAGAGTACGGTATATACATATGAGATGAGTACTGTAGGGTATGTAAACATAAAGTGGCATAGTTTAAAGTGGCTAGTGGTACATGTATTACATAAAGATGGCAAGATGCAGTAGATGATATAGAGTACAGTATATACATATGAGATGGGTAATGTAGGGTATGTAAACATTATATTAAGTGGCATTGTTTAAAGTGGCTAGTGGTACATTTTTACATAATTTCCATCAATTCCCATTTTTAAAGTGGCTGGAGTTGAGTCAGTATGTTGGCAGCGGCCGCTAAATGTTAGTGGTGGCTGTTTAACAGTCTGATGGCCTTGAGATAGAAGCTGTTTTTCAGTCTCTCGGTCCCTGCTTTGATGCACCTGTACTGACCTCGCCTTCTGGATGATAGCGGGGTGAACAGGCAGTGGCTTGGGTGGTTGTTGTCCTTGATGATCTTTATGGCCTTCCTGTGACATCGGGTGGTGTAGGTGTCCTGGAGGGCAGGTAGTTTGCCCCCGGTGGTGCGTTCTGCAGACCTCACTACCCTCTGGAGAGCCTTACGGTTGTGGGCGGAGCAGTTGCCGTACCAGGCGGTGATACAGCCCGACAGGATGCTCTCGATTGTGCATCTGTAGAAGTTTGTGAGTGCTTTTGGTGACAAGCCGAATTTCTTCAGCCTCCTGAGGTTGAAGAGGCGCTGCTGCGCCTTCTTCACAACGCTGTCTGTGTGGGTGGACCAATTCAGTTTGTCCGTGATGTGTACACCGAGGAACTTAAAACTTTCCACCTTCTCCACTACTGACCCGTCGATGTGGATAGGGGGGTGCTCCCTCTGCTGTTTCCTGAAGTCCACAATCATCTCCTTTGTTTTGTTGACGTTGAGTGTGAGGTTATTTTCCTGACACCACACTCCGAGGGCCCTCACCTCCTCCCTGTAGGCCGTCTCGTCGTTGTTGGTAATCAAGCCTACCACTGTAGTGTCATCCGCAAACTTGATGATTGAGTTGGAGGCGTGCATGGCCACGCAGTCGTGGGTGAACAGGGAGTACAGGAGAGGGCTCAGAACGCACCCTTGTGGGGCCCCAGTGTTGAGGATCAGCGGGGTGGAGATGTTGTTACCTACCCTCACCACCTGGGGGCGGCCCGTCAGGAAGTCCAGGACCCAGTTGCACAGGGCGGGGTCGAGACCCAGGGTCTCGAGCTTGATGACGAGTTTGGAGGGTACTATGGTGTTAAATGCTGAGCTGTAATCGATGAACAGCATTCTCACATGGGTATTCCTCTTGTCCAGATGGGTTAGGGCAGTGTGCAGTGTGGTTGCGATTGCGATTGCGTCGTCTGTGGACCTATTGGGTCGGTAAGCAAATTGGAGTGGGTCTAGGGTGTCCGGTAGGGTGGAGGTGATATGGTCCTTGACTAGTCTCTCAAAGCACTTCATGATGACGGAAGTGAGTGCTACGGGGCGGTAGTCGTTTAGCTCAGTTACCTTAGCTTTCTTGGGAACAGGAACAATGGTGGCCCTCTTGAAGCATGTGGGAACAGCAGACTGGGATAAGGATTGATTGAATATGTCCGTAAACACACCAGCCAGCTGGTCTGCGCATGCTCTGAGGACGCGGCTGGGAATGCCGTCTGGGCCTGCAGCCTTGCGAGGGTTAACACGTTTAAATGTTTTACTCACCTCGGCTGCAGTGAAGGAGAGCCCGCAGGTTTTGGTAGGGGGCCGTGTCAGTGGCACTGTATTGTCCTCAAAGCGGGCAAAAAAGTTGTTTAGCCTGTCTGGGAGCAAGACATCCTGGTCCGCGACGGGGCTGGTTTTCTTTTTGTAATCCGTGATTGACTGTAGACCCTGCCACATACCTCTTGTGTCTGAGCTGTTGAATTGCGACTCGATTTTGTCTCTGTACTGGGACTTAGCCTGTTTGATTGCCTTGCGGAGAGAATAGCTACACTGTTTGTATTCGGTCATGCTTCCGGTCACCTTGCCCTGGTTAAAAGCAGTGGTTCGCGCTTTCAGTTTCACGCGAATGCTGCCGTCAATCCACGGTTTCTGGTTTGGGAATGTTTTAATCGTTGCTGTGGGTACGACATCGTCAATGCACTTCCTAATGAACTCGCTCACCGAATCAGCATATTCGTCAATATTGTTGTTGGACGCAATGCGGAACATATTCCAATCCGCGTGATCGAAGCAGTCTTGAAGCGTGGATTCAGATTGGTCGGACCAGCGTTGAACAGACCTGAGCGCGGGAGCTTGTTGTTTTAGTTTCTGTTTGTAGGCTGGAATCAACAAAATGGAGTCGTGGTCAGCTTTTCCGAAAGGGGGGCGGGGGAGGGCCTTATATGCGTCGCGGAAATTAGTATAACAATGATCTAGGGTTTTTCCAGCCCTGGTAGCACAATCGATATGCTGATAGAATTTAGGGAGTTTTGTTTTTAGATTAGCCTTGTTAAAATCCCCAGCTACGATGAATGCAGCCTCAGGGTGTGTGGTTTCCAGTTTACAAAGAGTCAGATAAAGTTCGTTCAGGGCCATCGATGTGTCTGCTTGGGGGGGAATATATACGGCTGTGATTATGATTGAAGAGAATTCCCTTGGTAGATAATGCGGTCGACATTTGATTGTGAGGAGTTCTAGATCAGGTGAACAGAATGACTTGAGTTCCTGTGTGTTGTTATGATGATCACACCACGTCTCGTTAATCATAAGGTATACCCCCCCGCCCCTCTTCTTACCAGAAAGATGTTTGTTTCTGTCGGCGCGATGCATGAAGAAACCAGCTGGCTGCACCGACTCCGTTAGCGTCTCTTGAGTTAGCCATGTTTCCGTGAAGCAGAGCACGTTGCAATCCCTGATGTCTCTCTGGAATGCTACCCGTGCTCGGATTTCATCAACCTTATTGTCAAGAGACTGGACATTGGCGAGTAGTATGCTAGGGAGTGGAGCGCGATGTGCCCGTCTCCGAAGCCTGACCACGAGACCGCCTCGTTTGCCCCTTTTACGGCGTCGCACAGGGTCGCCGGTTGGGATCAGATCCATTGTATTGGGTGGAAGGCAAAACACTGGATCCGTTTCGGGAAAGTCATATTCCTGGTAGGAACGATGATGAGTTGACGTTAATCGTATATTCAGTAGTTCCTCCCGACTGTATGTAATGAAACCTAAGATTACCTGGGGTACCGATGTAAGAAATAACACATAAAAAAACAAAATACTGCATATTTTCCAAGGAACGCGAAGCGAGGCGGCCATCTCTTTTCGGCGCCGGAATTTAAGAATGACGGCCTACCCCGGCCAAACTCTCCCCTAACCCGAACGATGCTGGGCCAATTGTTCGCTGCCCTTATGGGACTCCCCATCACAGCCGGTTGTGATACAGCCCGGGACCAAACTCGGATCTGTAGTGACACCGGTGCAGTGCCTTAGACTGCTGTGCCACTCAGGATCCCCGGGGACGTGACAAAACAGGCCTGGTTCCTGGGACTCAACCAGAGAGGAACACAGCCTGGCTGCCTGGACTGAGCCGTCATGGAGGTCCAGTTTCCTTTCAGACTGTGAAAAATAGAACCACTAAACATACCTGATTTTTCCTCCAAGAGCTGACAGGTGATGTTACTTTTGACCATATGAGGTGCTGTTCAGTTTACGTGCCATGGTCACAAACAGTAACACTTGTTTTGCATGTTACAATCTGTCTAAAATAAGTCTTGAAATACGGTGAAATCCTTCATTAGGCAATGGGTACTCAGTCACGTCATCTATAACCTAAACGGAAGTCTGACTAACACTAATGATGTTTGACAGAACTCCTGTTGACCAGATCTGCAACAAATACTTTACACACCCAAACAACTAAAGTGGCTTACAGCTCAATCGGGATTTAAAGCATATTAAGCACACTATTCTACCATGGGCACCGCTGTATTTACACTATACATTTACAATCCTAGAAATCTGAAACCCTTCTACTTCAAATGAAGCACATTTAGTTACATTAACATAATAAGCATCATTACCTTTGAACAATATACAGAAGTCACCCATGCAGTTAATTCCTGTACTAAAGCTACAAGATGGAAGGTTCTGGAAGTTACTGAAGGTTCCAGAAACCACCCTTTCATGTCAACACTACTTGAGCTATGGCAAAACAAGTGTCATAGTAGGACGTGAAGGTATGGTGGCATATCATGCCTTATTCAGCGTGACAGCCCTGCATTCATTAAGGCATTTAATTAGCATGCAGCAAGTGTTCACAGATGGATGCCTATATCCCTGGTTACAGTGACTTGTTTCACGAGAATAAGTTTAATATCAACACTACAGTATATAAGTATGTAATAAAGAAGGAAAATTATTACTAAAAGAGCCTTTAGCCAGATCCCCTTTACCCTTCAGAGAGTAATCACCTTCATCCAATTATCCAGCGTGAGAATACAGTAATACACAGCAGGTTACAATCTAAATAACTCTCCACTGAGGTGAAAGCCAAAGCTACTGTGGCTAGGGCTCTATTCAATCAGATCCGCTTTAGTGATATAGCGGTTGTTTTGAAGGTGTCGGAGGTGGAACTGCGTTAGAGCTGTCAAATCCACAAGTGGCTCCTGGCATTATACCTAAAGCAGACATTGGCATTGGCTGCACAGAGTCACATAAACAGAAATCCCTTGCAGCCTTGTTTACACGTTCGAATCCTGAAATGTGAGATGTAATCTAAACCTTCATTAGCATGATAGAAATCTTCATTATGTCGTTTATTGACTTTTCAATTTGACCATCATTATTTTTATATAGCCTACACTTTCTCGTTCTGAACTTCCAACTCGAGTGGTGCAGGTGTGGCTTGATGACAATGATGGCAAGAGCAGCTGCTCACCAATTTTGACGGCTCCAACGCAGTTCCAGCGCCGACACTTCCAAAACATCAGCAATGCGGGTGTCTGCTATCGCTGGTCTGATTGAATTTAGGCCTAATATGGAATTCAGACCACCAACCGTTCAAACAAAACACTATTCCACTTCCTTAAAGGCTCAATTTGGACTTATAAATTAATGATATGTACCCATTGATTCTTGAAGAATTTCACTTATAAATGCCTCATGACCTTAGTTCAACTGTCGTACCCCCTTCAGAATCCAAAATATAAGCTTGTTTTACTCCAATGTTTCTACACAAAGTAAATGTAATCAAATACTATTTAGCCTCAAAACATGGTTACAACTATAATTTGATATCATGGATGGGCAGTCCTTGCAGCCATTAGCTCTGTCTACGAATTTGAGAGTGGTTACATTTCTCCAGCCCCATCACTCAGCTTTTTACTGAAACAGGGGCGGGGAAACACTTTTTTTTTTTTTCAACTGCAGATTGGCCCCTTTAACAGTACACTACCGAAACAACACTATTTTTGGATTAAATGTATGTTTAGGTGTGTATTACATTTAAGTCAATTAGCAGACACTCTTATCCAGAGCGACTTACAGGAGCAAATATGGTTAAGTGCCTTGCTCAAGGGCACATCGGCAGGTTTTTACCCTGGGATTCAATGCTTTTAACCGCTAGGCTACCTGGTCTACTATGATATCTTAAAGAGTTGTATGTGTGCGCGTGCGTGGGTGCATACGTGTGTGTGTGTGTGTGTGTGTGTGTGTGTGTGTGTGTGTGTGTGTGTGTGTGTGTGTGTGTGTGTGTGTGTGTGTGTGTGTGTGTGTGTGTGTGTGTGTGTGTGGAGCAGCAAACAGAGCCAATGCCCGCCCACACAACCCAGCGGCCTGGCGGACCCACTCCGAGCCTCTTGATGGATGAGTCCCTGTCTGAAAGATATTTTATAAATTTGGCTTTTACAAATTAAGTGGAGGCTGTTTGCATTCCCAGCATGCTCCTTCCGTGTGAGCGTGACTTGTGTGGAGCAGATGTTCAGCTGGGCTAATAGTGAGGCTGTGAGGCTGCAACTGCGCTATGAGTCTACAGCGTAAAAAAAAATCCTATCATTCTTACAGTAAATTACTAGCAGCTCAGAAGCCAGTAAATTACTGTAGATTTACAGGACCTGTACTGAAACACATATTTACAGCATATTTGTGGAACACCTGACTACAGCAACATGCTTTATTTCTAGCAACTAGTGCTAAAGACGGGCAGTATTTCTGTTACATGTTTCTGATATAGGTATTTCAATAGTTTCAATGCTTATTTTGTCATTTGTATTTCACTGCCATGAACTACAATTCATGTACAGTATTTTGTTACAGTTGAATTAGAATGCATGTATTTTGTATTCTCTAATACAAAAATAAACTTGATAGTACCCGCTGAACTACAACAACATTCTCGGTAACGGTATGACTGTGATTTGTTTTTGTTTATCTACCTTAGGTTAATGCACTGACTGTAAGTCAAAAAGTGAATAATTTGAGGGCCAAGTTCATTAGAATAGTACCCGGCAGTATGATTGAAAGAGTTCATTTTTACATTTACGTTTTGGTCATTTAGCAGAAGCTCTTGTCCAGCGTGACTTACATTCAGTGAGTGAAACTAAGGTTGATTAAAAAAAATACACATCAATCATAGCAAGTAAAACGTTTCTGTAACCATTACTGAGAATGTTGTTGTAGTTAAGGATACATTGTTCTTCAAGGTATTTTGTATTGGTAACAAGATACCTCTTGATGTATATTTGCCCATCTCGGGTTAGTGACAAGTGCACTATTTTAACAATGGATTGGTGCAAGCAGGTTGGCTGCTAGGTATTTGTATATTAAAGCATATTCATCAATATTTGGTGTTTTCTATCACTTGCAGAGGCCTTAAAAAAGGCTTCTAAATTGGCAGTGACTACAGGGCAAAACCGATCAAAGGGACATGGCTAAACCCTTAAAGGTTTGAGACTTGCTACCACTCTGATCTGTCTCCTACACACATTATATTTTTAGGAAACTACTACCACGTTTCAGTTAAATTGGTACAGCACTCTCACTAAGGGGTGCAACAAATATAGCCTCTTACAAGGCATGCCTTAAAATATGTTAGTGAAACAATACCATGCACCCACTAGTGTTCAAAAGGTTTTTGGCATTCCAAAAATACGGTAAAGTACTGTATTCTGTGGAGTGGTACTAAATAACAGTAAAACTGGCAGCACAGTAGCCACTAAATTACTGTAGATTTACAGGAAAAGGTTTTAAGAGTCCAAACACAAGGTATGATACGGTATTCTGTGGGTTATTGCATTATCACTAGAGTGTGCAATAAATATAGAATAATACAAGGCATGCTTCGAAATATGTCAATGAGTCAGAGATGTTTTTCTCCCGCCCACGACAATTTCCCACAATGAACCATAATTCACAGTAATACAGTACACTACTGTAAAATTGTATTGTAACATTTTACAGTAGTGTAGCCGAATGCCATTGAGCCCCCATAATGCATTGATCTTTACAGCACTGCAAGATAATTTGCTCCAGCCTCAAGTAACTGTAGATAACATTCACTGTCTGCATCTATTTTATGTTACTTTTCATTATTTCTAATGCAATTTTCAGCCTGGTTTCACTAATAAGTAAAAAAAACAATTATCAGCCACATATTTAAACACACGTTAGAAGAAAAACAAACTTGTCAACTTGGTACACATGTCAAGTGAACATTAAAATCAGGGGCGAAACTTTGGTTTAAGAAATGGGGCGGACATGATTATATATTTTTTTATTTATCCAGTCAGATAAACACTCCATGCAGCCTACCCGGGCGCTCGTTTTGTATCACATTCCAATGATAAAACTGGGGGGAGGACAAAAATGCAATTTCAGTACCATACCGTAGTACATGATTAACATGAAAATTGCAACGGTGCACCAATGAACATCCATACCAATGAAACTGTCTCTTTAGAAGTAAAATACTGCCCGGAGCCAGTGGCGTGTATTCATGGATGCCAAGGGAAGGCAGGCTTCCCCAAATATTTGACCAATGAGAATGATAAAATCATTTATCTTTCGTCTCTCTGTGTTTTCATAATTTTCCGTCAATTCACAAATGGCTGAATCTCACCGGACAAATAATCTGAGCGAGGATAACAGCTCCCCTCTGTTTCAGTATGCGTAGCCCATGTACAGTGGGGAGAACAAGTATTTGATACACTGACAATTTTGCAGGTTTTCCTACTTACAAAGCATGTAGAGGTCTGCAATTTTTATCATAGGCACACTTCAACTGTGAGAGACGGAATCTAAAACAAAAATCCAGAAAATCACATTGTATGATTTTTAAGTAATTAATTTGCATTTTATTGCATGACATAAGTATTTGATCACCTACCAACCAGTAAGAATTCTGGCTCTCACAGACCTGTTAGTTTTTCTTTAAGAAGCCCTCCTGTTCTCCACTCATTACCTGTATTAACTGCACCTGTTTGAACTCGTTACCTGTATAAAAGATACCTGTCCACACACTCAATCAAACAGACTCCAACCTCTCCACAATGGCCAAGACCAGAGAGCTGTGTAAGGACATCAGGGTTAAATTGTAGACCTGCACAAGGCTGGGATGGGCTACAGGACAATAGGCAAGCAACTTGGTGAGAAGGCAACAACTGTTGGCGCCGTTATTAGAAAATGGAAGAAGTTCAAGATGACGGTCAATCACCCTCGGTCTGGGGCTCCATGCAAGATCTCACTTCGTGGGGCATCAATGATCATGAGGAAGGTGAGGGATCAGCCCAGAACTACACGGCAGGACCTGGTCAATGACCTGACGAGAGCTGGGACCACAGTCTCAAAGAAAACCATTAGTAACACACTACGCCGTCATGGATTAAAATCCTGCAGCGCACGCAAGGTCCCCCTGCTCAAGCCAGCGCATGTCCAGGCCCGTCTGAAGTTTGCCAATGACCATCTGTATGATCCAGAGGAGGAATGGGAGAAGGTCATGTGGTCTGATGAGACAAAAATAGAGCTTTTTGGTCTAAACTCCACTCGCCGTGTTTGGAGGAAGAAGAAGGATGAGTACAACCCCAAGAACACCATCCCAACCGTGAAGCATGGAGGTGGAAACATCATTCTTTGGGGATGCTTTTCTGCAAAGGGGACAGGACGACTGCACCGTATTGAGGGGAGGATGGATGGGACCATGTATCGCGAGATCTTGGCCAACAACCTCCTTCCCTCAGTAAGAGCATTGAAGATGGGTCGTGGCTGGGTCTTCCAGCATGACAACGACCCGAAGCACACAGCCAGGGCAACTAAGGAGTGGCTCCGTAAGAAGCATCTCAAGGTCCTGGAGTGGCCTAGCCAGTCTCCAGACCCGAACCCAATAGAAAATCTTTGGAGGGAGCTGAAAGTCCGTATTGCCCAGCGACAGCTGGTCTGTATGGAGGAGTGGGCCAAAATCCCTGCTGCAGTGTGTGCAAACCTGGTCAAGAACTACAGGAAACGTATGATCTCTGTAATTGCAAGCAAAGGTTTCTGTACCAAATATTAAGTTCTGCTTTTCTGATGTATCAAATACTTATGTCATGCAATAAAATGCAAATGAATTACTTAAAAATCATACAATGTGATTTTCTGGATTTTTGTTTTAGATTCCGTCTCTCACAGTTGAAGTGTACCTATGATAAAAATGACAGACCTCTACATGCTTTGTAAGTAGGAAAACCTGCAAAATCGGCAGTGTATCAAATACTTGTTCTCCCCACTGTATCTGATGCTGTCTGGAACAAAATAGTATAACATGTTTCAGCCGTAGAATTTGATTGATTGATGTCTGCAGAATTTGGCCTCCCTTGATTAAGAAATTATCAAATAATTTGCCAATCAGCGTTGAGCTGAGCTGAACTGTGGGTTGTCCTGGTGCAGCAAAACGCCCCCCAAGGGAAGCCAATTTGGATTCGAGTTCAGACCATTTAAATCACTTCCTATGCAAAATGTAATTTTCAGAAAAACTTGTCTGTTTCTGGTCAACTTGTGTAATGTCCTGCAGTAGCTAGCTTGCTAAATCGGCCCTTTCTTAAGCCACAGATGGAAATGGGGATTTGGACTTGTGGTTTTGACTTAATTCTCTGTACAGTCCAATGATTATTACACCGATTCTGACCTAACCATAAATTAATATCTTGTGCCACTGGCCTGAGACGATTGATGTTCAATATGTAGCCTAGATGTAGCCTAGTACAGTCGTGACCAAAAGTTTTGAGAATGACACAAATATTAATTTTCACAAAGTTTGCTGCTTCAGTGTCTTTAGATATTTTTGTCAGATGTTACTATGGAACACTGAAGTATAATTACAAGCATTTCATAAGTGTCAAAGGCTTTTATTGACAATTACATGAAGTTGATGCAAAGAGTCAATATTTGCAGTGTTGACCCTTCTTTTTCAAGACCTCTGCAATCCGCCCTGGCATGCGGTCAATTAACTTCTGGGCCACCTCCTGACTGACGGCAGTACATTCTTGCATAATCAATGCTTGGAGTTTGCAGAATTTGTGGGTTTTTGTTTGTCCACCCGCCTCTTGAGGATTGACCACAAGTTCTCAATGGGATTAAGGTCTGGGGAGTTTCCTGGCCATGACCCCAAAATATCAATGTTTTGTTCCCCGATCCACTTAGTTATCACTTTTGCATTATGGCAAGTTGCTCCATCATGCTGGAAAAGGCATTGTTCGTCACCAAACTGTTCCTGAATGGTTGGGAGAAGTTGCTCTCGGAGGATGTGTTGGTACCATTCTTTATTCGTGGCTGTGTTCTTAAGCAAAATTGTGAGTGAGCCCACTACCTTGGCTGAGAAGCAACCCCACACATGAATGGTCTCAGGATGCTTTACTGTTGGCATGACACAGGACTGATGGTAGCGCTCACCTTGTCTTCTCTGGACAAGCTTTTTTCCGGATGCCCCAAACAATCGGAAAGGGGATTCATCAGAGAAAATGACTTTACCCCAGTCCTCAGCAGTCCAATCCCTGTACCTTTTGCAGAATATCAGTCTGTCTCTGATGTTTTTCCTGGAGAGAAGTGGCTTCTTTGCTGCCCTTCTTGACACCAGGCCATCCTCCAAAAGTATTCGCCTCACTGTGCATGCAGATGCACTCACACCTGCCTGCTGCCATTCCTGAGCAAGCTCTGTACTGGTGGTGCCCCGATCCCGCAGCTGAATCAACTTTAGGAGATGGTCCTGGCACTTGCTGGACTTTCTTGGGCGCCCTGAAGCCTTATTCACAACAATTGAACCGCTCTCCTTGAAGTTCTTGATGATCCGATAAATGGTTGATTTAGGTGCAATCTTACTGGCAGCAAAATCCCTGCCTGTGAAGCCCTTTTGTACAAAGCAATGATGACAGCACGTGTTTCATTTGAAGTTAACCATGGTTGACAGAGGAAGAACAATGATTCCAAGCACCACCCTCCTTTTGAAGCTTCCATTCTGTTATTCAAACTCAATCAGCATGACAGAGTGATCTCCAGCCTTGTCCTCGTCAACACTCACACCTGTGTTAATGAGAGAATCACTGACATGATGTCAGCTGGTCCTTTTGTGGCAGGGCTGAAATGCAGTGGAAATGTTTTTGGGGGATTCAGTTCATTTGCATGGCAAAGAGGGACTTTGCAATTAATTGTAATTCATCTGATCACTCTTCATAACATTCTGGAGTATATGCAAATTGCCATCATAAAAACTGAGGCAGCAGACTTTGTGAAAATTAATATTTGTGTCATTCTCAAAGCTTTTGGCCACGACTGTAGGCTCACGTTAGCAAGCTAGCTAGCTAGCTAACTTAGCTGGTTCATTGTTGCCCATGTGAGGAACTTAAGCTAGTCTAGTGGGATTTGTTTTACTTGGCACACACACACACAGAAATCAGTAACATGGACAGCCACATGATATTTAGCAACACTGATTGGACTAAATCGTTGTTGGAGTCTTTAAGTTTGTTTTCAGTGTATTACACTAAGCATATATTGTCTTGTTGATTTGATGATGTTTAAATGTTTTAGTTGAAATGGTGCTGAAATAGCGGAGGCAGTGCTCCTGTTGTCTTTGTGCTGACTTGCAGTAGCTCCGTGGTTTTAAATCAGTAGCTGTTTATTAAACTATTGAAAACATTAACTTGCTTGACCATGCTGCAGGTGATATAACTGCTTGTTACATGCAATATTGGCTTTGTGGACTTCATTGGAAAGATGTTGCTCTCATGTTTTGTGCTATATGTGTAGTTGAATTTTTCAGCCACTGTGTGCCTGTTGTCTTTTTGTTGTCACCGCCTTATTGTAAATCACAGTGGTGTATTAACGAATGGGTTATAGACTAAACAATGCAATTATTACAACATAATGGAGGTTGTAGTACGGATTTTTCTTACTGGTTTTGCTTGGCTTCCCCAGTGATTTTATCCATGAACCGCTACTGTCCGGAGCTAAACAATTTAATCACACAAGTAGCAGGTGCATTGTCGACCTCATTGGAGAGGGCTTAAGAGGCGTTGACTTCAATATTACCACACAGACTGACATATGTGTGATCAGGAAAATAAAGTGACCAGTCACCCGATGGTGGAAAAAACAAACAGCCTGAAATCACAATTTATCTGTGCGCCAGTAGGTCCCGCTCGCGCTCTAAGAAATATCACTCCATGATCCGCATTTACGCACAGTGTGGCTGAGATGTACATTTTACTATCCAACTGCGTAATCAAATAAAACGTTTGACTTTCCAGGTATTTCACATATCTTTCTTTTACATTGCTTTCTTGTTATACATTCTCTGCATTTCAAATTAGAAGATAAATATATTTAATTCATTGTATGCTCTCAAGTGAATACATGCTTTAAAAACACAAATATGCAGACAGAAAAGGCACAGCTAACATTTGTATTGAATGGAATTAAAGTTTGATTGTTTGTTATCAATAACTTTATTATCATTATTGCTATTATTATTATTAGACTATTACTAATATTGTCATTATTATGACCACCTTAATCATTCGATGTAGTAATAGTAAGATATAATCAATAACAATTATTATGATAAGTAGAAGAAGTAGGATTAGTATTTCTGCTATCATTGGTTTTCTCAGAGTAAGTCTGATAGCAATACAAACGAATATAGGTTACATTGAATTACATGTAATTACATGCACATTTGGCATAAAGTCAACGGATCATTACAGAGCACGGTAGAAAGGAGTCCAATTCAAGCCGCGCTGGAGTTTGAACATGACTGCAATAACTAAGCTGCACTTACTGACATATTCTATATAGTATAGGCGATATTAACTTTGTTTGCTTGTGTAGGCCCATTATATAACCTACAACATGAACCTTTGTTGTAAGCAAAAACAAACAATACATTTGAATAAACATGGATTATTATACAACTATCCCACAAAACAACAGTGTTTTCTTTATTCTTACCTTTACCGACAAGCTCCCCAATCATGGACGTGTGTGTGAGCAGAAAAATCTAAACGTTATAAAAATAAAAAAAATCTAAATGCAATGGCACTTTACCCCCTAGAAAGCCCTCTCTGGATACCTCTCTTCTAAACATGGCATAGTAGCACAATCACAGTTTCAATCCAAAAATATGCGTCCACATTTTTCTCAAAAACGTCCACATAGCCAGGCTATAAGAGTTCTAAACTTCACTTGACCTGGGATTCTGTATGTTCCACAATGGGCAAAAATGCGCACGAGATGCGTTATGGACCGAACGCGTCACGGGTATCGTTCTCATTGAATAGAAAACGTCTCCCTCGGTCTTCACTGCAAACTGCAGATGTTAGTGTTAAATTGTAGCTCCAAATACAGATGTGAGTTGGCTCAGCTTTTTTAAAGCCTGGGGTGTCAAATTCCACCATCTATCACATGTTCCCACACACAATACACAGGTTGCTTTCTGTGACATGACACTCAATCTAGAAAAGCTTATAATAAGGCCTACTTACTGATTTTTGTTCCTTCTTTTAATGTAACTTCATTAACATTAACTTGATTCCTTATGTCGTTCTTTGACCCGAAATTTGACCCGGTTCAGTTAGAACGTCTGGCGCGTTCCATTAGTAGGTCTCCAAAGGCTCGCGCCCGACTGGCGGTGTCTATTAACTGCGCATGTTAAATGAGCGCTTCAAGGCAACAGATAGGAGTTACACCCCTTTTATTAGCGCTAAATGCTTTCACACTACTGCTGAGCTCAGCCCTAGGGCATTAACTTTACACACTGCACTGCAGTACTTGTATAATGTGTCATCTCATGAAAAAAAACTATAGAACCAAATTACCTCTAACAATCATAATTTGCCACCCATAAAAATGTGTAATTGTTATATTGTCTTCTCGTTTTGCCTGTTGAATGACCTTTGTGATATTTCGACATATCAGTACTTGATTGATTTGAAAGAGGTTGTATTTCAAGTGGTTTTCAGGGCAAGTACTTATCAATACCCAGACTTCTATCTGACAACAATTGACCCAAAGCTTTAAGAAAGGGACTTTCTATTGAAAGAGGTTGTATTTCAAGTGGTTTTCAGGGCAATTACTTGCTTGATGTGTAATCAATACCCCGATTTTTCTATTTGACCACAATTGACCCAAAGCTTGTTGTTTCTGAGATAAGGCCATTCAAACCAGCTGTCACACACTTGATAAAACAAACCTCTGTAATGAGCCTGGTTACTTCCCAAATGGCAGTGCACTATGGGCCCTGGTCAAATGTAGTGCACTAAATAGAGAAAAACACTCCTGAAAAAAATGGTTCCAAAAGGGTTCTTTGATCTGAATAACCCTGTTTGCAGCACAAGGGTTCTTTGTAAGGCAAAGGGTTCTACCTATAACCTTTGACATACAGACCATTTTTGGAAGAAAGGGTTTTTGATGATTCTTTGGAAGGCAAGAAGGATTCTTTGGGAGGCAAGAAGGGTTCTTTGGGAGGGAAGAAGGGTTCTTTGGAAGGCAAGAAGGGTTCTTTGGGAGGGAAGAAGGGTTCTTTGGGAGGGAAGAAGGGTTCTTTGGGAGGCAAGAAGGGTTCTTTGGGAGGTAAGAAGGGTTCTTTGGGAGGGAAGAAGGGTTCTTTGGGAGGCAAGAAGGGTTCTTTGGGAGGCAAGAAGGGTTCTTTGGGAGGGAAGAAGGGTTCTTTGGGAGGCAAGAAGGGTTCTTTGGGAGGGAAGAAGGGTTCTTTGGGAGGGAAGAAGGGTTCTACATGGAGCCATATTTTCCGGCATGCTCTATTGCAGACTGATTTTCATAATTGTTTGTTTTAATATCTGTGTTTTTGCATGCAAATTGATTGATACATTCTATGCTACACAAAGATAAATAACTTTTTTTTTTTTTAAACTAATCCCATGTGTTAGTAATTATACAATTTATTGCACCCCTTGGGATGGCTGTTCCAGTTTAGAGGATTGAGGTAGTCTGAATATTCAATATTTTCTACCCTGGCAGTCATTCTGAATGTAGGTTGCAGGTGACAAAAATATTCCACTTGTTGGATATCCTAACTCTGGCTGGATTCCAATAGGAATTACACATCACTTTGCAAGCCAGCATAATGTGACTTGCAGGCCTGATGTGGCCTGTAGACTAGTTATGGAAAACCGAGGCTTTCTGAAGGAGGCTTGGGCACTTTCACCAAATTGTGCCGATAAACGGTTCATTACTCTGCGCTTCATTATCTGTTCACAATACAAATTAGTGACATCTGCTGGTCAGCAATAAATAGCATTGTGTGATTATCAGATCTAAAACAATTTTCTCTACTCTTTTCATCACAACTCAGTGGTACAGGGGTAACTCATTGGCATTTAATAGCCTATAATCAGATATAATACCAGAATCACATCATGCTTCCCTTTTTTGCCTTCAAGTTTAAAACATTTCAAAACGGAATATATGGCATTATTTAGCAAGCTTAAGAGAGAATCATTTTAACAACAGTACAGAAAGTGCCCTCACCTCCTCCCTATAGGCTGTCTCGTCGTTGTTGGTGATCAAGCCTACCACTGTTGTGTCGTCTGCAAACTTGATGATTGAGTTGGAGGCGTGCATGTCCATGCAGTCATGGGTGAACAGGGAGTACAGGAGGGGGCTGAGCACGCACCCTTGTGGGGCCTCAGTGTTGAGGATCAGCGAAGTGGAGATGTTCTTTCCTACCTTCACCACCTTGGGGGCGGCCCCCATGAAGTCCAGGACCCAATCGCACAGTGCAGGGTTGAGACCCAGGGCCTCAAGCTTAATGATGAGCTGGAGGGTACTACGGTATTGAATGCTGAGCTGTAGTCAATGAACAGCAATCTTACATAGGTATTCCTCTTGTCCAGATGGGATAGGGCAATGTGCGGTGTGATGGCGATTAGATCGTCTGTGGACCTATTGGGGCGGTGTGCAAATTGCAGTGGGTCTAGGGTGACAGGTGGAGGTGGAGGTGATATGACCATTGACTAGTCCCTCAAAGCACTTCATGATGACAGAAGTGAGTGCTACGGGGCGATAGTCATTCAGTTCAGTTACTTTTGCCTTCTTGGGTACAGGAACAATGGGGGCCATCTTGAAGCATGTGGGGACAGCAGACTGGGATAGGGAGAGATTGAATATGTCCATAAACACACCAGCCAGCTGGTATGCGCATGCTCTGAAGACGCGGCTAGGGATGCCGTCTGGGCCGGCAGCCCAGGGGTTCTACCAAGAACTATTTTATCATCTAAAGGTTCTTGCTAGAATCCTCTATGAAGGGTTCTACCGAGAACCATTTCATCTTTGGAGGGTTCTTCCTAGAACCGTCTATGAACGGTTCCACCAGCCTTATTAGCATTTCAAATAAAATTCTTTATGACAATAATAACATATATCATAAGGCCTTTCACTCCTAACACAGTGGTGTTAGGAAACGCCTGGTTTACAGTAGTGATGTTACGTTTGATACCGGAGCTCATAGGCATGCATTGAAATCTCTAAGCAGCTAACTTTGAAGCAGTGTGCCGATGTGTGTATCACTTTATCAGAAGTGCGTCATCAATGACGTCCGAAACTTCATTTGATCACGTGCTTTTTCTCAGATTCCAAGCTGCTTTCAAACACCGACCTCTACTGGACACCGTACTTACAAATATAGTTCGGATTTTGTACCAAACGCTTTTTTTGATTGGTAGAGTGGAACTGTGGAACATTCAGGGATGTGAGGGTATAGGAAGAACCTTCCAAATATTAAATGGTTCTCAGTAGAACCCTTCATATTAGATTCCAGAAAGAACCTTTAGATGATAAAATGGTTATTGGTAGAACCCTACATAGTGCATTTTAGGCAGAACCCTTCATATAGGGTTCTAAGAATAACAATATACTGGGGATTCTATAAATAACTCTACATAGAGGGTTCTAGGTAGAACACTTTGCAAAGGGTTCTAACTAGCAGCAAAAAGGGTTGTCCTATGGGGAGAAACCGAAGAACCCTATATGGTTCTATTTAGCACCTTTTTTTCTAACAGTGTAGTGTGCCATTTGGGACGCAAGCTTTCATGACCGAAAGCGACTAGGGGTGCAATCTACATCTCAAGCTTTAGAGGAGTTATCAAGATTGGCCTGTAATCAAACCCACCCGACTGACTACAGGGTCAGCCAGCTCGAAACTCTAAATGTCCTTCCCAAATGGCACTCTATTTCCTATGTTGTGCACTGCTTTTGACCAGGAATCATAGAACTCTGGTCAGAAGTAGTGCGCTATATAGGGAATAGGGAGCCATTTGGAACGCAAACTTTTCCAGATTGTGGATCTCTTCTCCACCCCTAGCACGAAGCCATAGCATCGCCAAACAGCAGATTAAAGCCCAGAGGGTTGCCTTCTTTGGGCAGCGGTGGAAGGCTGACTGGCTCAATAGATGCTGCTGGTGCTTGACCCTGCCACCCTCCGCTGATCAAGCAGTGCCTAGCCTGGGAGGCTGTCTGACGGTGAGAGACCAGCCGCTGTGCCAGCCTACCTGAAGCTAGGGCTGGGAGACAGGACAGGAGGCTGACTGGGGCTTGACTGGGGCACCGGGGCAGGAGATAGAAGGGCTCACAGGGGCACTGAGGAGTGACTCCAGGTCACACTGTTGACTCTGGGGCCAGGTCGTTATTCATGACTGCTCAGTGAACAGCATCAGCATCAGCAGGACCAAAACAACCACAACCAAAAATGTATAAAACCTGAATTTGATTCAGTATCCTCACTGTGTTTTGGGTTACGAGTCACAGGTGACTGTGGAGGGGTTAGACAGGGGCAGCAGGCATCCCTGGACTTTGAGTCTTTGACTAGTTTTGTAGTCTATAGAGCCATGACGAGCTAGTTGACCCCTGGACTGTGACCAGTGGCTGTGAGTAGTGTTGTGGTCTACAGGTATGAGGTCCTGGCAGCAGACTGTTGTGGTCCAAAAGCATCAGGACATAGTTGCCTCCTGGACTGTTCTTGTGTAGTGGTTTAGAGGTACTGTATGAGGACCTTGTTGACCTCTGCTCATAGGGAGAATATTAATGAGGTCCTCCAGCAGGGATGACAAACTCCTCACAGCCAGACAGGCACCCAGGAGACCACACTGGCAGTCCCTGACTCATAGCAGAAAGCCTTGTCCTGCCCAGCCCACACAGGCCCTCCCTGCTCTGGCCTGGCGTAGACGCTAAGCAAACACGGGCCCACATGCTCTGTCTCTGGAGCTCCAGACACTTGGCTAGCCCACCGCCACAAGCCCATCTCCCATCCACCTCTTTCAGAAGTTCAGATCTCCCTCACCATATTCCCCAAGCCTCTCTCTGCTATAGCCTCCTACTGTAAGCGCAACCGCCTGATTAAATTCACATGTATTTCTACCACGGACCAATGACCATGACTTAATGTTCTCAGTGCTTTCCAGGCTGCACAAGTGGACTTCCCTATGGATAGAATTAACTTCCCTTCCCTCTCTACAGGAATGATGGCTGAACCCTTCGAAAGGAATTGATGACTGAAATAATTGTATTTCAAATAGCCATTTAAACTCAATTTGGCCTCTGTCAGAGTGATGTATTTTCAGTCGTATATAGAATTCAGCTGGAACAACAGAGAGCTCATTGACTGTGTACCAAATGTCACCCTGTTCTCTATATTTAGGGAATAGGTTGCCATTTGGGACACCGCCATTGACTGTTAGGATGGATAATAGAAGGGAAATCGGATCCCGGGCTAGCAGTATGTGCACAAACCGAAACCTGGGTATGTATTTAAATGGGGAGAGAGTTATTTGATGTAGTTTTCTATTTAAAAAAAAACTTTATTCCCGGTCTTGATCCAGAGTGCTTTTTTATGCCTTTAAGTGAATTACAGTATTGCAACACAGCAGAGATGTAGGCTATATTTCTCACGAAGCAGAAACTGTTTGTTTAGAGCAAAGTGAAATACAATCCGTTCCACATTGCCAAACCACACATGTACGTTCTGATAAGGAATGCTCACACTGTACCTAAGAGCCTCCTTAGCCCTGGGCTAAGGGGAGAGTTTAGCCTGGGGCTAAGCGAGTGTTCACACTTGCACATTCTAAAGTGGGCTAGCACAAACCTTAGCCCAGGGCTAGCTGGCCATGAGACGGAGCAGGGTTAGCACCGACATTTTGGGGCTAGCCCCAGAAACACGGTGCCAAAATAGCCAGTGTGAAACGGGGTCAAGAACAACTCATAGAATTTTCACTGTCCAATCACAAAAGCTGCACTTTCACTTAATTTGCATATGCTTGTGATGGTTGTGATGCAATCTGCACAATATTTTAATAAGTACATTTATACTATTTCATCCATCTATCTGAGAACAAAAACCTGACAAAAAAAACAAATACTTTCATCTGTGCTCAAGTATTGGTTGCTGTGGCTAACAACAACGGTTGTTATGCAGGCTGGGTAATGTCTTCTCACTTACTGACTTAGCTAGCCAACTGAAGCCACAAACTCTACAGCTGGAAGGGTAGCAAATGATCCATTTTCATCTGTTTTCATAGCTTTTTTATTTACATTGAATTGGATATAGCTATCCATAATAATCATATTTTTGCATGATTTTGCCTGGATCAGAAAAGTTGATGTGTTGTCTGTGCACAGCATTCTCTGTACATGGGCGACATCACATTTCAAAAGTGAAACATTGTTTCCGAGGTCGGACAGGCAGAAAGGAAATTGGAAATAAAATGCTAGGCTAGAAGCAAGAGGAAATAATGGTGTATTACTTATAACATGTAGTTGGCCTGTGAACCCATCCACCCACCCACCTATTCCAATGGGGTTTCTGTCTATGAGGAAACTCGTAATCTTGGCATCTGAGTAAGGCTCACAATGGCACTGGAGGACTAGATTTCGAGAACTAGATAAAGGTTGATTTATCTGATATCTCTTTCGACCTGGGGTCTACTGGTCCTGTGGTGAGGTAGGGTTAGAGGTCAAGGGTCAGACAGTTTCTGCATGGCCCGGCATGGTCCCCCTGGATCTCCTGCTGTTCAAAGCTACCAGGTTCCTCAGCTCTCCTGTTGATTCACAGCATTCAGATATTGTGAATGAGTTGGTGGCAGAGGATTCCTCCCAGGCTTAGGTTGCCTATATCCGGGGAACACTGGTCTGGTCTGGTCTGCACAGGGTATCGTTACAGCCCTCTGTTACCCAGACTGGAGACTTATATTCTGATGCCATCTCTAGTTGAGAACCTGTTAATTATAGACTGGTTTCTGCACTGATTCTACTATAACAGAATGCCCTTGTAAAACACTGTGGGGTAGAGTACAGAACACAGCAAGCATACACAAATATATGCCTATTACATTGCTGTATTGAGGGAGAGAGATTGAGGAGAGTGAGAAAAGTCTCAGTGGATAGGCTCCTGGTTCTGTAGTCAGCACCTCTCTCTTTCTCTTTTCTAACTCACCTGTGGCCCAGAGGGACCTGTAAGGAACTACTAGATGTAGTGATTCCACTCCACTGAGCTAGGAACACAGTGAACCACTCAGGCTATTTCTGGAGAGCATACTAAACGTGACGATATCTCTAAAGCACCAGGCGACCTGAGAAAACAAGCAGTTGATCAGCGTTGTAAAAGAGGATTGCTGAAGAAACCTGGTCCACGTTACATTACAACTTGTTCCAGAGCACATCACGTTCTATAATCTATTCCGTCAGTGTCTGCCATACATTAAACATTGTAATTGGAAAAGAGAACTTGTAGTGACCAGACCACCTGTTTCTCTGTCTTCTGTCCCTACTGCAGATGTGAACTGTGTATGTCAGGGTTCCCCAACTGGCAGCCCAAGGGCCAAATCTGGCCTGCCAGCAATATTGTTTGGCCCCCCATAGCCCACCAAATGAATTATCAATATTTTTTGCATAAAAACAAAATTCATTATAAAAACATCTCGGAACCAAGATGTTAGCCTGCCTAAATAATGCAAACGTTACATTTGATCTTAATTCAAGAGGAGAAAGAATGCAGGAGACAGTCAACTAATAAAGCAGGCAGCGGACCATTATGTGGTGCTGAAACGTAAAGCTACAAACGCAGCGCAATCCATAGGAGGTGAACAGCAGCTGGTGATGCAAATATAGCTAACCTCTTATGCAAGTGGCGCACAGCAACAGATGGAGAAAAACTACACCAGATGAGTGACTCATTTTAACAATAATCTTCATTTTAATTTGTCTTTACAAACAAAAAGAGGGCTTAATTGGAGTATATTTTTTACGAGCCTATATAACTTAACTGGCTGAGTGTCACGAATATCACCGAAGGTGGCTCCCCTTCCCGTTCGGGTGGCGCTCAGCGGTCGTCGTCACCGGTCTACTAGCTGCCACCGATCCCTTTTTCCCTTTTCGTTTGGTTTTGTCTAATTGTTTTCACCTGTTCACCTGGGGTTGTTGGGTTGGTGTTATTTAAGTTCGATTAGCCCGCTTGTGTTTGTGCGGGCTTGTTTCTGTTATGTAAGAGGTGTTCTTTATTATTGTGGGTTTTCCGCTGTCCGGTTAGATACCAGTGTGTACTTAGTTGGAGTGTATTACGCCTGTGTTCGGCGTCACCTCTTGTACGTTTTCGGTTGGACATTAAAGCAGGTTTTTTCCCGTATCCTCTGCTCCCTGCGCCTGACTCCACACCCATTCACTCTTTGAGCGTTACACTGAGATAGGCTATGTGTCTTAGCAGTATCTTTCACAATAAAAAAATATGGTCTAATAGAAGTGGGATTTTTTTTAATTAGGCCTACTCACAATTGCAACTGGTCAAAAATGTAACAACCGACATGAACAATGATTTAAAGAAAAAAAGGTGATGTGTGTCTGAATGTCTGTATCAGTAGTCTCGGAATAGCCTGCTCCTGTAATGACAGAATAAACAGAAAATACTGTCAGCATGACACCTAAATATCTCTGGATAAGCACTCACAATAATGTTAGTATTTAATAATAAGTTACTTACTTAATGGGAAAAGTTGCATTTCCCTTCGTTCACGATCTTGTGGATGTCGGATGAGAAGGATGTAATTTTGATGTGCAGGCAGTCCTCAATTGAGTTATGTGAAAGACAGTTCCTGTCATGAGTCTTGATTGCATTCATAGAGGAAAAGGAGGACTCGCAGTATTGTAAGTATCACAAGTCGATCCAAACATTGTTAGCACATAAAATGCAAGTTTCCCTATTTGTGCTGTATTCCGCTGAGCATGCCACCCAAAACGCACACGAGAACTCAGCACTCCTGAGCGCATCCCTGATTTGGCTCAATGTCTGGAACTCAATCAGCTCAGTTTGAATTGCGGCCTTATCCAGGGAGGGTATCGAGTTCTCCACCTGGGCAGACTGTGAGAGGATCACGTACAAAGACAATGATATCCTTGGCATGCTGTAGTCTTCAAATCTGGTGGAGAAGTTGTCCCTCAGCTGCTTGATGAAATCTTCCATCACCTCTGTGACAATGCTACGGCCTGGTCCTTCTGCCTGTTGTTTCTTCGTTGTGCTGGTCTTCCGGCATCATGGACCTCAGGAGGTGATTTTAATCCTCGACCAGGAGATGGTAGGGTTATGACGTTGGAGCCAAGGGAAGCCGAGGATGACTTTGTATACGGGTGCAGTGATGATGAGGAAGGGAAGGTTTTCCTGGTGCATGGGTACCACAGTGAGGGTGAGTGGTGCTGTGATGTGCGTGATTGTGCCGGATCCCAATGGTCGCTTATCCAGGGCTTGCACCGGAAAAGGAAAGGAGAGGTACGAAGTTATGTTCAGGGAGGAGGCGAGGGCCTGGTGGATGAAATTCCAGGGACGCACCGGACACCACTTAAGCTGGTGCCCCTCGTGACCGCAATAGGGATAGAGCCCCAGCAGTCTCCGGCGACGCCGCTCTGCCTGGGAGAGGTATGTGGCTCCTATCTCCACGGGTTCAGGCTCTGCCTCAGGACAGCCAAAGAAGGGAGACGAGTGGTGAGGTGGGCACCGTGGCTCCCGAAGAAGGATATCCAGACGGATGGCCATCGTGGTGAGTGGATAGGTTGTCATCCCGACACGCCACCTCTGTCCCGACACGCCATTTCTCTCTGGAAGAGAGTGCGGATCGCAGGCTCATTCCATCCGCTGGAGGCTGCCACAGTACAAAAGGTGAGGGCGTACTTTGCAGCAGTCTGGGCACCCTGCTGGAGTTGGAGAAGTCGCTCACCTCCCTCTCTGGCCTCTGGAGGATGGTTGAAGACCGCTCTGAACAGAGCCATGAACCTCTTATAGGAACCCACCTCCTCCTCTCCTCTCTCCCAGACAGCCGTAGCCCACTCCAACGGCCGCCCGGTTAGCAGGGAAATGACAGTGGCAACCTTGGACCTCTCGGTGGTGGGGGCTCCCGTCTGATGGGCGAAATAGAGGGAGCACTGGAGTAGGAAGCCACATCATTTCGATGAAGTACCGTCAAACTTCTCTGGAAGGGACAGTAGGGCATCGCTGACCTGGGCAGATGGCTGGGTAGGCTGGGAGACTGGCTCACTGTGATGACCAGTGGTACTAATCAGATGTGTTCAAAATGTTGTTCAATTTGTAGTGTAGGCCTATTAATTGTGCTAATATTATTTGCTAATTATGTTCTGGCCCGCCGGCTATTAGCTCAGAAACAATTGGGCCTGAGGCCAAACCTAGTTGACGCACCCCTTGTATGTGTTTGTGTGTCTATGCTTATGGGTCTCTTAAAATCCCCCTGAGGTTTGCTAACATCACACCCTTCTCTGGACCACAGCTGAGTGAGTGCTGACTTTGGTGATGCTGTTTCACAGAGTAAAATGTGTAATAACATTTATTCAATTAACATTATACCTGGGGAGTGAGAAGTAGCCCAAATCCTCTTAGGCTGAGCTGGAGACAAGATGACCCAAGATGACATGAAAACCTCCAGCTGTGAAACGATACGTCATAGAGAGGGGGACTAAAAAAAGGAGAAAAAGAGAGAAGAAAGGAGCGACATTGGTAACACTTTACTTGACACCCAGTGTCATAACACCCTATGACACGGTCATAACCGTGTCATAACAGCTAACGTAATTTGTCATAACCTGTTATATATAATATGGTCCCTGTCATGACCTGTTGTGACATATATTGCGTTATTTTATGGCTGGTTATGACATCTACATAAAAGTGTTAAAAAAACACAAAACCCACCATGGTAGTTATTTTATGGCTGGTTATGACACCTACATAAGAGTTTCAAAGCCCACATAACCTACCACACATGGTAAAACATTCCATTACACCATAGCCTGCATGTCAACAGTATGTTTTAAAAAAATAACAAAATATTGACCATATTCAATTATCATTGTAATCGTGCACACATTCACATCAGATATGCACCTACCCCAGTGCTCTGTTGCTGCTGACTGGGATGAATGCAGGAGCAGATTTCAGGAGCAGGACAAGACACCCTCTTTTTGACTGAGGACTGATATAAGGGCATGTACATGATATGCTTATCTTTTCTTATATGATTATGATTGTTATAATGCATCTTGACGGTGTCATAAAGTGTATTTCCTTAGTCCAAGTAAAGTGACACAGGTTCTCAGCTCTGTAGATTTTGCTGTGAAGAGACAGAATCACTTGATCATTTATTTTGTTATTGCCCCTATATAGATTGTTTCTGGTCACAGGTTCAGAAATTGAAAAAGAAAATCACATCATTTACTTTAAATTCTCCTTACAAATAGCAGTGTTGGGCGATTTGGAAAGCCATAGTCAATCAATCAATAATATAATAATACTTGTAGGAGAGTTTTTCATCTTTAGCTCACAATCTGTGGATACTATGCGAATAGAAAGATTCATAATGAATGTATGTAAAAGATCACAGCACAAATGAAAAATATATGGTACTTGGAAACCAAATGAGGGTGGTCTATGGTGATAGTTGGGATGGGCTGAGAGTGGCTGAGGGGCGGGATTAAAGAGTTTATGTTTGGTAATGTATTATTGTTATGCGATTGCTGTATATAAAAGTACTATGCATATCAAATGTGATCCATTTCAGGAAACTATGCGTACGTCGTGGGTCACTACTTCACAGGAGATATGTTTGAATGTAAACTTTTGTTTTTAATCAACTTCTACTTGCTACCAAACCCGGATCCGGGAGCACCCCCCACAGTAAAAAAGCTGACTAGCATAGCCTAGCATAGCGTCACAAGTAAATACAAGCATCTAAATATCATTAAATCACAAGTCCAAGACACCAGATGAAAGATACAGATCTTGTGAATCCAGCCATCATTTCTGATTTTTAAAATGTTTTACAGGGAAGACACAATATGTAAATCTATTAGCTAACCACGTTAGCAAAAGACACCACTTTTTTTACTCCACCAGTTATTTACTCCATCAGTAGCTATCACTAATTCGACTAAATAAAGATATATATAGCCACTAACCAAGAAACAACTTCATAAGATGACAGTCTGATAACATATTTATGGTATAGGATATGTTTTTTTAGAAAAATGTGCATTTTTCAGGTATAAATCACAGTTGTACATTGCAGCTGCAATCTGAAATAGCGTTGGAAGCAGCCGGAATAATTACAGAGACCGACGTCAATTACCAAAATACTCATCCTAAAACATTTCTGAAAAATACACAGCCTACAGCAATTGAAAGACAAAGATCTTGTGAATCCAGACAATATTTCAGATTTTCTAAGTGTTTTACAGGGAAGACACAATATGTAAATCTATTAGCTAACCACGATAGCAAAAGACACAACTTTTTTTCTCCACCATTTTTTTCCTGCATCAGTAGCTATCACTAATTCGACTAAAAAAAGATATATATAGCCACTAACCAAGAAACAACTTCATAAGATGACAGTCTGATAACATATTTATGGTATAGGATATGTTTTTTTGGAAAATGTGCATTTTTCAGGTATAAATCACAGTTGTACATTGCAGCTGCAATCTGAAATAGCGTTGGAAGCAGCCGGAATAATTACAGAGACCGACGTCAATTACCAAAATACTCATCCTAAAACATTTCTGAAAAATACACAGCCTACAGCAATCGAAAGACACAGATCTTGTGAATCCAGACAATATTTCAGATTTTCTAAGTGTTTTACAGCGAAAACACAATATATCGTTATATTAGCATACCACATGAGCTAACATCACACCAGCATTAAATCAAGGCAAAGGGGGCGATAACGTTATCGCCACCAAAATATATTAATTTTTTCACTAACCTTCTCAGAATTCTTCAGATGACAGTCCTGTAACATCATATTACACAATGCATATAGAGTTTGTTCGAAAATGTGCATATTTAGCATCACAAATCGTGGTTATGCAATGTAAACTGTCAAAACAAGGCATGCATTCGGGCCTGCGCCATCTTGGAAAGGCACCTATATTTACGATTATTTATCGATTAGATTGACTAAAAAAATACAGGTTGGACAGCTAATGAAAGATGCATTGGTTATTAATGCAACCGCTGATTTAGATTTTAAAAATTTACGTTACTAGACATACATTGTGAGTTACAGCCAGACTAGTGCCGTAAAAAATGGCTGACAACTGCGTTTACATTTTTCCACATAAATACGGAATAAAATCATAAATAACTCTTACTTTTGGACGAGCTTCCATCAGTATCTTGGGCAATGTGTCCTTTGTCCAAAAGTATCGTTGCTTTGTTGTAAAACGACCTCCTCAACTTCAGAACTAGCAGCTAACGATAGCTACACGGCACACACATGCCCAAATCGTCAAACGCAATACTAAGGAAATTCAGAAAAATAGCAATATACTCGCATAAACTGATATAAATCGGTTTCAAATAACTTCGTTATGATGTTTCTAACACCTATATCGAATTAAATCACAGACGGATATATCTTTGATCAATAACGAGAGCTTTTGAGCATGCGATTCTGATGTCCTCCCTTGCGTCCTGGCGAGCGTCAAAAAGAAGGGTCATCTCACTCCATTCCCTTTTATAAACTCTGAGAACCACCTAGAGACACCATTCCACTTCTCATTGGTTACTGACATCCAGGGGAAGGCGGGTGCAGTTCATTTCGATCCATAGGGCATACACAGAGCTTAAAACTGATCCGAGATCAGAGACTATTTTTCAGAGCTTCGCATGTCCTGTCATGAGTTTCGCTGTAGAAAGAGTTCTGGTTCACCCACAGACATAATTCAAACGGTTTTAGAAACTAGAGATTGTTTTCTATCCAATAGTAATAATAATATGCATATTGTACGAGCAAGAATTGAGTATGAATGTTTTTTTTGTTGTTGCAGAAATGCCTTCTCGAACACATTAACTTTCATGTGACTTGATAACAAACTTGTATGGCATCTGTAAATGGCATACAAGAGTGTGCAAAGCTGTCAACAAGGCAAAGGATGCCTACTTTGAAGAATCTCAAATATAACATATATTTTGATATGTTTAACACTTTTTTGGTTAATACATGATTCCATATGTGTTATTTCATAGTTTTGTCTTCACTATTATTCTACAATGTAGAAAATAGTACAAATAAAGAAAAACCCTTGACTGAGTAGATGTGTCCAAAGTTTTGACTGGTGCTGTATGTTCAGTATATGTAGCTGAAAAGCTGTAAAAACAAATAAGATATGTGTCCCCCGAAGAGGGTGATGGGGATAAAAAAAAAATGTATAAAAAAATGACACAGGATGACCATTATGCTTCATGACAGTGCCATAAAGTGTATTTTCTACAAGTTATTTAAAAATATGATGAGAAGAACATGACTGCAAAGAATTCATTACAACAGCAAAGGATTTAAGAAACAAACTTTCAAACGAAAGAAAACTTATTGGCAGGGAAAAAGTCATTTGAATAAATGTTGGTTTTGACACTCCTATGTAGGTGTCATGACCAGCTATAGAATAACGCAATATATGTCACAACAGATGTAAATATATGTGTCATGACAGTGTTATCACCATATTATGACAGGTTATGACACGTTATGTCAGCTGTTATGACATATTAGGACATGTTGATTAACATGTTATGACACTGGATGTCAAGTGTTACCGCAAAAGGATTTTCATCTGCAAGTATCTTCCGTTTTCGAGTAAATATTTTTATAGGTCAGCGTTGTAGCAGCCATGATGCAGAGTCAGTAGAAATAGGTTGTGGAACCTGAGATTGCACAGACACACTCTGCTGGAGAACAGTGCATGGGTGGACCAAAACCCTGTCTCACTCAGGGTTTAATTAAAACTAAATGATGTGACCCACCAACAAGAACCAGGGCTCGTATTTCAGGTCAGACAGAAGATGAAGAAAAATAAGATCAAAAGACTTGGGAGCAGCAACTGAATCCAGTCTGGCCTTTTCTGCTGGTGGTGGTATGTGAGAGCTGTCCCCTGGTGTCCCCTTCCCAGCCATATCCATGTTGTCACTCAGATCTGAGGCCACCTAGATAGAGTAGAGAAGACCAGACCACCTGTCTGTGTGCACTCTACCAAGCCCCCCCCCCCCCCCCCCAACCCTAACCTTAACCTTAAACCTAACTCCTAATCCTAATTAGAACCCTAAACCTCACCCCTGAGCCTAAAATAGCCTTTTTCCTTGTGTGAACCAGCAAAATGTCCCCACTTGTCTGAATTTTCTGTGTATTACTATCCTTGTGAGGACATCTGGTCCCCACAAGGATAGTGCAACCAAACACACACAAAACATGTCCAGGTCAACGACCCAGCTCTTTAAATAGTTTTCACCTGCATGTTGTGTCCATAGCAGAGCTGTCTCTGATCTCACACACTACTGCAGATGCTACAAGCGTATTAAAACCAACAGAGGGTCGGACTGCCAGCCCTCTCAGTTACACATGGATAGATTGAGCTTAATTCCCTTTTTATGCACTTCTCTCTCTACAAGTATTCTAACCATGAACTTAAGCATGGGTAAATGCATGTGCCAGCCAGGTATTCAGTTAGGGTGGAAATCACAGAAATGGAGGTGTGGCAGAGATGTGTCTACAGATATGCCATATTCTGACCTTGACTTAATTCCCTCATATTTCCACTACCTTTATGTGCGAGGAAACCATGAATAAGGTTGAGCGAACCTGTCTATTCCAAGTGGAAAAACTAGGCCTACTTTATTTTTTCTGATAGAAATAATACCATTCTCCCTGCACTGTATTTATAAATTGATAGGAGCTATCTAGGTAAATGAGTAATCAAATTAAATGAGTAATTCAAAGAGCAATTGTTTTAGATTTTGTTTCATTCTGATTGCTGGAGATGAATGCAGTGGAGATTTTTGCATATACATCTCAGTGGGGCAAAGTCTCCCAAAATATTTTACATGCATGCCCACAAAGCCACTACAAAACACTAAACAATATATGAATTGCACTATAACGTGACAAACACTGCCCACAAACTGTTACGGCCTACATAAAGCTGTCCCAACAGCAGAGCTTTCTTTTCAGCACCATGAGTGAATCCTTACCATTGATACACCTGGCTATCAGCGGATCCATGTCTGACAGCGAAACAGTTAATTGAGCCTCATTTACTGCCTTTTAAAAAAAACATAGCTGATATGGCTGACTTGCTTAAACAAATGTGGTTTCTACAGACAATTGAGATGTTGAAACTATGGCATAAGGGGATGACGTGCGGATAAGAGGCAATCCGTCATTTTGATTAAGACATTAATGAGCGAGCTACTGTAGGACAGACATAGTCAATATAACTATTTGTTCAGCACTTTTGAAATGTACACTGACAGAATTCAGAACATGAGCCTTCTTACAGTATTCTCCCTGTACACAAAGTCAGATCCGTAGGATAAATAAAGGGGACATATAAGCAGACAATGAAAGCTCTTACAATATTCGATGATGACAATTCTCTAACACCACCAACTAACAGCTAACAGCTTACTACACAACATACACTTAGTATTACTTTCTTAGCTACAGTATACATATCTCCCTGTTATATAATTTATGCAGCAGCATACAATACATTTTTGGACTCAACTTGTTGTGCTGTGCTCACTTTAACAGGAAGGAGGCGCGGCGGTCCTTCGTGGACAAATTTTGTCATTAAATTTTGTCATCAAAATCTGGAATTTTCTGGTTTTATGGTGCTATCAAGACAATTGGAAACTCTGAAAAAAAACAAGGTTGAAACATGAAGTCAGTGATCTTCAGGTCGGAGCTTTAAAAAGAGGCTTGGAATTCCAAGTTGGATGACCTTTCAAAAGTTATTTTCCCAGTCGGAGCAAAACATTTTTCAGAGTTCCCAGTTGTCTTGAACTCACTGAAGTCTGAGATTTCTCAGTTCCGAGTTTCTATTTGTTTTGAATCAGGCAATCAGGCTATTCCCACTCCATGGAATAGCAGAGTAGTGGTTGCTTCCAAACCACTCATTGTTGAATTTGCGATTTCCAACTTGTTGTGTGATGTTTATGTCTAAAGGCCGATGAACACCGATACGCTTTATCTATAATTTCTCTTCATCAATTCTGACAAGGATTGCAAAGGCGTTGCCAGTAGATTGTTGACTTGATTCATGATGATGAATGCTAGCTTGCGAGCTAAGATTTTGAAAGAATGATGTTGACATGATCAGTCCAATCAATATTTTTTTTATTTTTTTTCACCTTTATTTAACCAGGTAGGCTAGTTGAGAACAAGTTCTCATTTACAACTGCGACCTGGCCAAGATAAAGCAAAGCAGTGTGACACAAACAACAACACAAAGTTACACATGGAATAAACAAACATACAGTCAATAATACAATATAAAAAGTCTATATACAGTGTGTGCAAATGAGGTAGGATAAGGGAGGTAAGGCAATAAATAGGCCATAGTGGTGAAATATTTACAATATAGCAATTAAACACTGTAGTGATAGATGTGCAGAAGATGCGTGTGCAAGTAGAGATACTGGGGTGCAAAGGAGCAAAATAAATGAAATAAATAACAGTATGGGGATAAGGTAATTGGATGGGCTATTTACAGATGGGCTATGTACAGGTGCAGTGATCTGTGAGCTGCTCTGACAGCTAGTGCTTAAAGCTAGTGAGGGAGATATGAGTCTCCAGCTTCAGTGATTTTTGCAGTTCGTTCCAGTCATTGGCAGCAGAGAACTGAATATAACATGATTTGACGTCATTTTATCTGTGGCCAATGATGTTGAGCCTTCTTGGATGGCTACTTCTAATGTAACTCTATGGCAGCACCCAAGGGGCTAGAATTGTCGGTGAAGTAGTGTCCCCATGAGTGACAGAACACTGAGCCAATCACGGCGCAACTAGAGAACATTACCAACCCCTACACTCCGTATTTTTCCCCGCTGGCTGCCCGACCAGTAAGCATGGAGCTAGGCAGAAACACCTGCATTTTGGAGCTGCCTTACTCAAGAAAGCAAAAAGAGACCATGTTTGTATGGGGCTTCATTAACTCAGATGAACTATTTCATTGCTTGCAAACTGATATGTGACACATATTAATGCCAAAATAACATGCAAAACAGCTAAACAGGTGGGGTTAGAAACAGGTGGGTTCTGCTCCACCTGCCTTGAATGACGGGTCGCCAGTGGACGAATGTGAAACCAGTCATGTAAGCAAACAGAAAAGAATATCAACATGACAGGTATTTCTGCCCTTTCCCACAGTGAAGTATAAAATGCTGTGACCTTGTGCATAATATAAATTGTATTGCCTTTTAACTTGCAGTGATGAAACTTGGAGACTCAAGACAAATGGGTAGGCTAACTGATGACCATGCAAAGCATTGCACAATGACAGTCACACCAAATTGAACCTTTGGGCAGTCGTGAAAGTTGTAGTTATATGTCCCGACTTTCTCTGTTTCCTACTATTTCAATCACCTTAGGTATTAGCCAATACTATAAATGTCAATGTGGTCATTACTCAAAAGTTTGAGGAAACCCATTGCACTTACAGTGCCTTCAGAAAGTATGCATACCCATCAACTTATTCCACATTTTGTTGTGTTACAGCCTGAATTCCAAAATGGATTAAATTGATAATGAATATCACCCATTGACACACAATACCCAATAATGACGAAGTGAAAACATGTTTTTAGCTTTAAAAAAAAGAAATGTATTGAAAATGAAATAGAAACGTATCTAATTTACATACAGTACCAGTCAAAAGTTTGGACAAACCAATTCATTCAAGGGTTTTTCTTTATTTTTACTATTTTCTACATTGTAGAATAATAGTGAAGACATCAAAACTATGAAATAACACATACGGAATGTAGTAACCTAAAAAGTGTTAAACAAATCAAAATGTATTTTATGTTTGAGATTCTTCAAAGTAGCCACCCTTTGCCTTGATTACAGCTTTGCACACTCTTGGCATTCTCTCAACCAGCTTCATGAGGTAGTCACCTGGAATGCATTTCAATTAACAGGTGTGCCTTGTTAAAATGTATTTCCTTCTTAATGTATTTGAGCCAATCAGTTGTGTTGTGACAAGGTAGGGGTGGTATACTTTGAAGAATGTCAAAAATAAAATATATATTGATTCCAAATGTGTTATTTCATAGTTTTGATGTCTTTACTATTATTCTACAATGTAGAAAATAGTAAAAATAAAGAAAAACCCTTGAATGAGCAGGTGTGTCAAAACTTTTGACTGGTACTGTATGTAAATCAGATATTTCTGTATTTCATTTTCAATAAATAATCAAACATTTCAAAAAACATGTTTCACTTTGTCATTATCGGGTATTGTGTGTAGATGGGTGAAAGAAATACAATACATTTCATCCATTTTGAATTCAGGCTGTAACACAACAAAATGTGGAATAAGTCAAGGGCATGAAAACTTTCTGAAGGTGCTGTAAAATATCCGAGTACACTTACCTAAAGTGATTTTGTAGTCATTGCTCAAACCGATAGAGTCACTGTGACCCTGTAGTTCCCTCAAACTCAACTATGGACCTCATAGCCAGTTACACTGCATTTTTTTCATTGTTCCCCTCTAATCAGGGACTGATTTAGACCCGGGACACCAGATGGGTACTATTCATTATCAGGTAGAATAGAAAACCAGCAGGCTCCGGACTTCATAGGGTAAGAGTTGAATTTATTTTTTAATTTTTTTAGCCCTAGGACCATACGTCAGGACTACCGGGCATGATGACTCCTTGCTGTCCCCAGTCCACCTGGCCTTGCTGCTATTCCAGTTTCAACTGTTCTGCCTGCGGTTATGGAACCGCCACCTGTCCCAGACCTGCTATTTTCAACTCTTAATGATCGGCTAGGAAAAGCCAACTGAAAATTATTCATGATTATTATTTGACCATGCTTGTCACTTATGAACATTTTGAACATCTTGGCATAGTTCTGTTATAATCTCCACCCGGCACAGCCAGAAGAGGACTGGCCACCCCTCATAGCCTGGTTCCTCTCTAGGTTTCTTCCTAGGTTTTGGCCTTTCTAGGGAGTTGTTCCTAGCCACCGTGCTTCTACACATGCATTGCTTGCTGTTTGGGGTTTTAGGCTGGGTTTCTGTACAGCACTTCGAGATATTAGCTGATGTACGAAGGGCTATATAAAATAAACTTGATTTGATTTGATTTTAATTTATTTAACCTTTATTTAACCAGGAAGGGCAATTTGAGATTTGAAATCTCTTTTTCAAGAACATCCTGGCCAACATAGGCAGCACCAAGTCATTACACAATTACAGACAGACAACATGAAAAACTACAGGTAATCAAGTAAAAAACAAAGAATTCACAAGAGTATAACAAAATCATAAAACAGCAAATTAAAAAGATTGACAGGTCAAAGAATCTGCCTCGAAATCCTGCATCAATGATTTAAAAACACCAATCGGAACAAATTCTTCCAGATGAAAAGCATTATGTAAGGCGTTCCAAGCCGATGGCGTCGAGTACATAAAAGCCCTTTTACCAAATTCTGTTCAGACATTTGGAACAGTTAGCAGGATGAAGTCCTGTGAAAGAAGAGAGTACCCACCACATTTCTAATCAATAAAAATGCCCCCCAAAAAATGGTGGTAAACCCAAAATGGCTTTGTAAATAAAAGTATACCAATGGCTGAGCCTACGATTGACTAGAGAAGGCCAGCCAAACATGATATATAAAGTGCAGGGGTGTGTAAGGATTTTGCAGTTTAAAATAAATCTCAATGCTCCATGGTAAAGGGTGTCAATTGATCTCAAACACTGAGCGGAAGCATTCATATCTAAAATACCCCCATAGTCCAGTATAGACATCAAGGTAGCTGATACTAGCCTCCTTCCGGCTTCAAAAGAAAAACAGGCCTTATTCCTAAAATAAAATCCCAACTTCAGTTTACATTTTTTTGTAAGTTGTTGAATATGCAATTGAAAAGAGAGGCCATCATCAATTCAAATTCCAAAATATTTATAAGAGGTTACAGTCTCAATCTCATTACCCTGACAGGTAGTCATATGTGAAAGGTTCAGAGGTGTCACGCCCTGACCTTAGAGATCCTTTAAATTCTCTATTTGGTAGGTCAGGGTGTGACTAGGGTGGGAAATCTATGTTTATATTTCTTTGTTGGCCGAGTATGGTTCCCAATCAGAGGCAGCTGTCTATCGTTGTCACTGATTGGGGATCATACTTAGGCAGCCCTTTTTCCCACCTTCTGTTGTGGGATCTTGTCTTTTTGTGTTGCATGTGTTTGCACTCCTAGCTTGATGTTCGTTGAGTTGTTTATTGTTTTTTGGTGGAACATTTATATTAAAGGAAATGTACGCCTACCACGCTGCACCTTGGTCTCCTTCAAACGACGGACGTAACAAGAGGTCTATTTCTTGCTTTAGAAAACACCATTAGTTTAGTTTTGTCAGTATTGAGGATAAGCCTCAATTGAGGTATGTTGAACAGTATAAAAAGCAGTTCGCACATTTTGGAAAGCTTTTGTGAGAGACGAGGGACAACAATAAATAACAGTATCATCGGCATAAAAGTTGTGCATTTTGCACATTTTTGTCTAAATTATTTATACAAATAGTGAATAAGAGGGGACCAAGTACAGAGCCCTGGGGCACACCATTACAGACAAACAATTTAACAGACATGAGCCCATCAAATTGAGTGCACTGAGTTCTATCAGATAGACAGATAGCAAGCCATGCAACTGCATGCTCCGAAAGACCTACGCTCAATAATCTCTGTCTCAGTATAGCATGATCAACTGTATCAAAAGCCTTAGAGAGATCAATAAAAAGTGAGACACAATGCTGTTTTTGTCAAGGGCTTCAGTGATATAATTTAAAACCTTCATGGCTGCTGTACCTGTGCTATGCTTCTTCCTGAAGCCCGATTGGTACATTGATAAAATAGTTAGTATATAAAAACAATTTTAGCTGTTCTCTAACAAGGCTTTCAAGTATTTTCACAAGTGTTGGATCTCCTCCTTAAAAAAGTGGTAGGACAAATGCTGATTTCCAGATCCTTGGAATTTCATTACATTCCAGGGTTAGATTGAATAGATATGTAAGTGGTTCAGCTATGAAATCAGCTGCCAGTTTTACAAATCAGGGATCATGAAGTTCAGGACCTGCAGGTTTTCTCTGATCTAAGGATTTCAGGGCTTTATGAACCTCCTGCAGAATGGCAAAAAGCTAAAAGTTTGACCAGCTCTCACTGGTTCATCCACACAGGGTTGTACAGAGACAGAGGATACTCAAACAGCCTACACGATGATACAAAGTGCTCATTGAAACAATTCAGCATTAGAGTTTTGTCATATAAAGCAACAGAGTCCTTCAATACACATGACGGTAATTCATTAACATTACTGTTACCAGACATAGACTTAATAGCCTTCCAAAACTTTCTAGGGTCATTCAGGTTATAGGTGATAACAGACATAAAATATTCGCACTTGGCCATCCTGAGAAGAAAATAACACATCTTTCGTAGCTGCCTAAAATTAAGCCAATCAGCATCAGAATATGATTTCCTTGCTTGAGCCCAGGCTAGATTACGTTTTTGAATAATACAAGACAGCTCAGAAGAAAACCATGGACATTCCCACCCATTAACTCTGAACCTGCAGAATGGGGCATGTTTGTTTACTATTTGGAAAAAAACATCATTAAATGTTTTAAATGCAGACAATTACATTGGAAGCAACATTCTTTCCGCAATATTAAGCTGATCCACCCCTAAAATAAAATAAAACAAAAAAAAACATCATTAAATAATTTCCAGGCAGTTTCCACATCAGTAATAAACTCAATCTTGCTCCAGTCAAAATAAAACAAATCATGAAAGAAAGCCTGCTCAATAAAACTTACAATTTCTCTTACGAATAAAGCATGGGTTTGTCTTGGGAACCTTAGTATTTCTAACAGCAACAACAGCAACAATAACCCTGCTGTAAAGGGTCCAGATTAGAGTTGTATCAACTTGAACATTTTGAGTAACGAAAATTGGTCTTCTCAGGAAAACATCTGTAGCGGCCTACAAACTATTATGACCACTCTATGGAAAGAGGAGACTCTCCGTTTTTCTCAAAAACCACCACAAGTGTCACGAGACTCATCTGAAGGTAACACATACAAACGAACTGAAGTATGGAGGTAGTTTTGTGACAACATAACAAAAATATTTCCTGAGGTTTCTTATTTTTCCGTTTATGAATGTGTTATTCAATACATTTATATGGGCTATAGTAGTAAAGGCCAAATACATGTTATTTTTTTGGGGGGGGGGGGGGATACCTAAATCGGTCCTAAAATTCCAAATCAAAATAGCTAAATTATTCATGGTTTGACTATTTCAATCAATTCCATATGTTAGCTTAGTAACTTTCCCAAAATTCTCAGGTATTCCAGAAATCCTGGTTAGACTTTTCCTGGAAACGGATGCAGAAAATCCGAAATCCTTCAACCAGGAAGTCACCAGCATTTTGCAACCCTACTTGCAGGCCTGATGTGGCCTGAAGTATGAACTGGTGTACAATTATGCACTTATAACTAAAGGTACAAAGGATGGCCTTACAGGGTACCACTGCACTGCAAGTGTTTATATCCCTTTAAGAACAAATCAAAACCTTTTTTTTCCTGAGTGTAATATTTTGGCCTTAAACTCATGGTTTACAGGCCACATCAGGCCCGTATGTCACATTATGCTGGCTTGCAAGGTGTTGAGTAATTCCTATTGGAATCCAAGCAGTGTGGGGATCTCCAACTTTTTAAATTTTTAATCACCTGCAACATGTATTCAGAATGACTGCCAGGGTTGGGAAGACTAAGGAATGACTCTACATTTCTTATTGCTCAGCTCTTTTTTAACTACTTCTTTTACTGACTTGAGAGTCATGATTCGTTGCTGGCCGCAATTAATTCTATAGCAGGATTACTCCGCTGGTGACTCTGGAGACGTGCTCCGACCAACAACTGTCTGTTATATGTTTAGAACTGATAATTGATGGAGCAAGAATGAATGCATATCATTGATTATTGAATGTTATGATGGACACAGCATTGTAGAACCAAAATATACACAGCCTCTGCTCAACAAACTCAAACATGAATCGTTTGGGGGGCTACAGTTCGCGAACGATATTGTGCTTATCAACCTCACGGCATTCAAGCAATGCATTCCTGCAGCAACAACTAGACTTCCTTTTAAATGCACCAATAGATAAACGTATTTGTATGCCTAGCAAACAACACATGCACGCTTTTACAAGTGTCAGTCACAAACGACAGCTCCAATAAGCTCCTTACAGTGAACGACATGTGAACCAGAGGCTTGTTGAATTATGACTATTTTAAGTTTTCAGTTCATCGTTCGCTGGTAGGGGGCCCTGCGTGCGCTGGGCATTACTGAGTCAAATGTGGGAAAACGCCTAACTTCCCATCACTATTGGAGACCCCTGACTGACTTAAGGCATCTAAAATGGATCAACCATTTCAGTAACGTGTGCAATAAGTCAAGTAACATATTGGATTAGTTTAGTCATTTATATTTGAGTAGCATAAGATGAATTAATGAATCAATTAATCAATCAATGACCATGCACAAACATAGATGTTGAAATAAACAATTCTAAAAATCAACCTGCTATAGAGCATGATGGGAAATATGATACTTTTGTTCAAAGTTATGTGTATGAGTTTCAGGACTCTGTATCATGGTAAAACTAGGCCCTCAAAATAAGGCCTTATGAAATATGTATGGTATTGTGTAAAAAAAAAGAGGAAAATTATCATGAACAGTTAAAATCATGTTTTTCAAAATTGGATGATATTTGAATGAGACCAGATCAAAGTATGAACAATAACTGTTGCTTCTACATTGATAAAGTTTGATCATAAAATGACTGGTCCCCTCACCTGTGTCAAATAACTTGGATTCATTATTAAGGGAACAACGTGACATCACCTTAACTCTCATTTTAATACACCAATGGTAACATGATATTCTCTTACCTAATTTAAATAAGTACCGCCTTGTAACCAACATCAGAGAAGGCATGTTTGCAGAGTGGCGTGGTTTATATAGCTAGATAGCTACTCTGCTGGTGCCAAATATTTACTGTAGTGTGTCAGAAAATATATTTAAAAGTTTACCCTATTCATCTATCACATCCACTTATATGTTTCCCATTTCATCTGTGTCTGGTGTTAGCTAGTTACTGGCTAGGTCTTCAGCCAGCATGGAACAAAAGAGGGGAAAGGGTCGTTCAAAACTCTGATGCAGTTATCAAGTCAAAACATCTGTCAGTATTGCTTTGAATCGCATCACAAGAGACGTGACAGACAGGAGATGAATAGAAATAAATTGATATCACTGATGCAATTTCAATGTTGTTTGAGTTGCTTTGTGTATCACCGAATTAGCTTGAGATGATTTTACTGCAACACTGCATCCACGTTGCTTGACATAGGCGTTTCAAAGAGCTGCCAGTCAAGGCGAGCTCATGAATATTAGCTCCCTGCCCACTCAGTCTGTCTTTTCAAGCTTTCTGGTAGTTAGCCAGGAGAGAAAATGTACTTTTCAGTATGACTGTTCAGGACCATTAACACTGTTCTGGTGTGTATATGGGTCCACAGACTCCACACTATCCGTCGTGATTCATAAAATAAAATAAATTACTCTGGAGAATTTGCTGTGTCTATTCATGTAAAAGCTTTGAAGATAAGTCACTTTCATTAGTGACTTCATTAGGTAAAATCACATGAGGCTGGGTAATAATCTGAAGTTGTCTGCATCCCAAATGGCACCCTATTCCCTACGTAGTGTGCTACTTTTCAGCAGAGCAAAAAAAGTTATGCACTTTATAGGGATTAGGGCGCCATTTGGTGATGCAACCCTATTGTATAAGGGTGTAAGGGTGGCCTTTGTTAATTATTCTAGCCGTTCAGGCAGCACTCCTAAATTCAACAGAAATAAACATGAATTCCCTGTGGAAGAGCAAAACATTCATATTAGACTCCAGCCTCTCCTGGCTTCTCCTGTTTCTCTCTACAGAGGTTAGATAGAATATCGGTTGGACTGGTGTTATGCAGTCTGAGCCAACGCCACAGCTTTCTAACTTGTCTGAGCAACAGATCTGATCTAACTTGTAGACGGAATGGTTGGGTTGGACTCTCCCTCCTGGTTGAAGGCAATAAAAGCTTTGGTAGCTCACCAACACTTCTGGCTCATTACAAAAAAGGTATAGTTACAATGCAATAGTAACCATGGCAAAACCTATTTCCGTCCATGCACAAACACAAACCACGCACGTACAAGTGATCAGTCTGATAGAGTTATGATGGTCAGCAATCTGTTCCAAGAATACTTTTCTGTTGTTGGCAGTCTGCCAACATTTCTTGTTCTTGACCTTTTCCACACAAATATCCTGCTAGAATCCACCCAGGAAAGCACCAGACCTGGGTTCAAACACTATTCAAAATCATTCCAAACACTTTATCTGTGCTTGATTGAGCTTGCCTGGCTTAATGGATGAATATAAGAGACAAAACTGCAACAGCCACCTACCTGGCATTCCAGGCAGGATAGAGCAAACTCTGAAAGACTTTGAACGGTTTCGAATACTAGTTGAACCCAGCTCAAAGCACGAAGATGACTCAGATCCATCAGTTACATTGAACATGTTTACCTGCACACTCCGATAAACATCTACTGTTTGTTGATGCCACCTATGAGAAGGGGAATAGTTTACAGCTCTCAAAAGTGGGACAAGAAAAAGCTGAGATGATCTTTCTGATAAGGTGTATCCACTACTGGAACACATGGATGGGTGGGTGGAGAACATATAAATACAAACATACTATATCTAAACAACATGGCATTAGAAAACAACACTGTTAGACTTTGCTGTTTTGCAATATCAAATAGATGCTTTGTAAATGCCCCCAACAAGTTTTCTAGGGAAGACAGTAGATTGTATATTAAATTAAACAATAAAAAAAACATATTTCATTATCTCTCTCCAGTTGTATGCATTTCATGTAATTACAAGGGACAGAGTCAGGCGATACAGTTTATTAGAATCTGTTTTATTTCGTTTGTCAAACCATGACGCATGACGATCCATAGTGTAGTGACTGTGTATGAGCGATGAGAAATACATAATACATACTGTAAGTGCTTTGGCTTCCGCATACACTGTTAGCTGTTTTTGTAATTTTATCAGTAACTTACTGTATTAATCAACAGTATAATACTGTATAAACTGAATACAGTAGATTATCATAGAATGCACCGTAAAATAGCATACATTTGTGTTACACCACACTGTAAGACCTTTCTGTCATTTCAACAGTAAAACACTGTACAATGCACAGTAAAATGCTGAAAAATATGTTTTATAGTATTAATTATGGCGCACTGAAGAAAATGTTGTGGGTGGGAAAGAGTCTCAGGCTCTTTAACATATTTGAAGGTGTGCCTTGTAAGAGGCTATACTGTATTTGTTGCACCCGTGAGTTGGAATGCTGTACCCCCACAGAATGCGTTAATTTACTGTATTTTAGGAATTCTACAACCCTTGTCCTGAAACTCTACAGTACCTTACTAGCTAATTGCTGCCAGTAATTAACTGTAATTCAGAACACAGTACCAATACTGCATCTTTGGAGCGCCAAAAACCTTTTGAACACTAGTGGGTGTGTGGTATTGTTGTTTCTCACTCACTAACATTTTGAGGCATGTCTTGTAAGAGCCTATATTTGTTGCACCTGTCAGTGAGAGTGATGTACCAATGTAAGTGATATGAAGTAGTGGTTCCCTAACAATTAAATGTACGTAGGGGACAGATCAGAGTGGCAGCAAGTCTCAAACCTTTAATGGTTGAGTGGCGATCCATTTTGATCTGTTTTGTCCTTTAGTCACTGTCAGTTTAGAACCTTTGTTAAGGCTTCAGAATTGGAAGTTATATAAAAACACCAAATATCAGTTAGTATGCTGTAATATATCATTCAATTTTCACTATTAGCAATTGCTGAGTTTCTTTTCAATATAATTCAACAATAAAGTACTGTATTTCTGTTTTGCTATATATTTACTGCAGCATACTATAACTTATGGTGCATTGTGGAGAAATATTGTGGGAGGAAAGAATCGCTGGCTCATTGACACATTTTAAGTGCCTATATTTGCTGCACCCGTTAGAGTCCTGTACCAATTTAAGTTATATTTGGTAGTAATTCCTTAACAATTAAATGCATATAGGAAAGAGATTGGAGTGGTAGTGGGTCTTAAACTTTTTAATCGTTTTTTAATTGTTTAACCATGTCCATTTGCTCTGTTTTGCCCTTTAATCACAGCCTGTTTGGAAGCCTTTGTTTAAGCCTCTAGAAGTGTACGCGATCTAAAACACCTGGGGTTCATTAATACGCTGTAATATGCACTTTTACTGTATTGTACTGTTTCATTGCTCTGGCATCAAGTTACTGTGAAAATCTCAGTATTGTATTGGCACTATCCAGAGATAGTCAGAAATATATTTTTGTAATTACAATTATTTTGAAGACCAATGTATCCTTAACTACAACAGCCTTGGTTGAATGCACTGACTGAATAATCGCTCTGGAGGGGATGGCTGCCGTTTTACGGGCTATTTTGTGCTATTTTGTGTGTTTTTTCGCATTGTTTGTAACATATTTTGTACATAATGTTGCTGCTACCATCTCTTATGACCGAAAATAGCTTCTGGATATCAGAACAGTGGTTAATCACCTCGAATTGGACAAAGATTTTTTCTTTAATGAGTCCGACGCAAAGGATATACTGCTTCTCCGAGAACAGGCCCAAATCCCCGTCATTCGTGTGAAGAAAAGACGTAAATACAGGGGGCGGAGATCGGGGTGCCATTCATTCATCCAATGGCATTGAGGAGTATACCCTCTCAGTGGTCATCAATAAGAGCATTGATGACGTTGTCCCCACAGTGACTGTACGTACATATCTCAACCAGAAGCCATGGATTCTGCACCAAGCTAAAGGCTAGAGCCGCTTTCAAGGAGCGGGACACTAATCTGGACGCTTATAAGAATCCCTCTATGCCCTCAGATGAACCATCAAACAGACAAAGCGTCAATCCTACTACATTGGCTCTGACGCTCGTCAGATGTGGCAGGGCTTGCAAACTATTACGGACTACAACCCAGCTGGGAAACCCAGCTGCGAGCTGCCCAGTGACGCGAGCCTACCAGACGAGCTAAATGCCTTTTATGCTCGCTTTGAGGCAAGCAACACTGAAGCATGCATGAGAGCACCAGCTGTTCCGGACGACTGTGTGATTACACTCTCTGTAGCCGATATGAGCAAGAACTTTAAACAGGGCAAAATTCACAAGGCCGTTGGGCCAGACGGATGACCAGGACGTGTACTGCGAGCATGCGCGGATAAACTGGCAAGTGTCTTCACTGACAGTTTCAACCTCTCCCTGACCGACTCTATAATACCTACATGTTTCAAGCAAACCACCATAGTCCCTGTGCCCAAAAATGAGCAGGTAACCTGCCTAAATGACTACCGCCCCATAGCACTCACATCGGTAGCCATGAAGTGCTTTGAAAGGCTGGGCATGGCTCACATCAACACCATTATGCCAGAAACCTTAGACCCATTACAATTCGCATACCACTCCAACAGATCCACAGATGATGCAATCTCAATCGCACTCCACAGTGCCCTTTCCCACCTGGACAAAAGGAACACCTATGTGAGAATGCTGTTCATTGATTACAGCTCAGAGTTCAACACCATAGTGCCCAGAAAGCTCATCACTAAGCTAAGGACCCTGGGACTAAATACTTCCCTCTGCAACTGGATCCTGGACTTCCTGACGGGCCATTCCCAGGTAGTAAGTGTCAGCAACAACACATCTGCCACGCTGTCCCCTCCTGTACTCCCTGTTCACCCATGACTGCGTGGCCAAGCACGGCAACGATGAGACAGCCTATAGGGAGGAGGTCAGAGACTTGGCAGTGTGGTGCCAGGAAACAACATCTCCCTCAACGTGAGCAAGACAAAGGAGTTGATCGTGAACTACAGGAAAAGGAGGGACAAAAATTCCCCCATTACCATCGACAGGGCTGTAGTGGAGCGGGTCAAGAGTTTTAAGTTCTTTCTGTCCACATCACCACCAAACTATCATGGTCCAAACACACCGAGACAGTCCTGAAGAGGGCACGCCAACACCAACGACAGACTGGCCGTCGGGAGCACCTGGACATTTCCTGGTGCCTTGAGGGTTGTTTTGGCCTGCTGGGAACTTGACCAGCGATAATATTGCAAGCAGGAATGAGTTGACGGAGAATCCACGCATCAGGCGCGACTCTCACTCTCTCGCTGCAGTGTCCCCGCGCGAATGTGCGGACCCAAAAATGACATCAGGTCTCTCCGCGACGCACATAGCAACCGTCTACCTGCTTCTCTACCGATAACATTTTAGACAATACGCACAGCGAAAAGGACTGTCAGAAAAGGAAAGGTGGAGCAGAGAGGGAGAGAATACAAAAGAAGAAGGTCCTTGCCACAGACCCAACTAAATGCTGCAAAATAAGCGACATGTTCGTCAGTAAGGGACCAGGTCAGTCAAAAACACTAGCTTAAACACACACACTGACACACCCACATGACACCCAGCATGGCTAGCTAAGTTGCCTAGCTAATAATAGTGACACAACGGCCGGTAGGCTAAACAGTTTGCACGTCTTACGTCTTCGTGGAGGAATTATATCATAGCAATGAGTGCAACATAGCGATCATAATATGACATTGAAGGCAACTAGTAAAAAATAGTAAACCTAGACTGTGGACATGCCAGCATTCGGTCATGACTCATGCCACATAAGCTAGGGAAAGTGCACATACACTGTACAGCGAAACAGGCTACAGTAACTTAACCGTAATAAGGAAGGAAGCAGCAGCAGCACTAGGGCTTCAGGTGCTCCTGCAAAACTGGAGATGGTGGTCATTTCAGAGTCAGACTCAGAGCAGGAACCTTAATGTACGATTTAAGAGCACAAACCTAAACACGTAGGCTATGATTTTAGATGAATATGTGCTTTATTTATGAGATTATCAGTAGGACTGTAATCGGGGGGCATACAATCGATGACTGCACAAGTAATACAAGTTTAAGTTTAGGTTATTTACAATGTCAATCTCATTCTGCAGAGCAACCAGATGTGCAGAGAGAGAGAGAGAGGTTCAGAGCCCAGTACAGGGAAAATAGAAAGGGACATCGAAAGCACTGAAAATCCATTTGATTATATTGCCCGTCCTCAGTCCAAGGATTTTGACATTTTTTTTCATTACCACCCATAACAAACCCCTCAATCATTCCCAATGTATTCCACTCCAAAGATGGCACAAACAGAAAATGGCTGACATACAATGAAGTAACTCACTCCTTGTTCTGCTCAGCATGTCTTGCATTCTCAAAACCTTCAGCCAGTGATAGTCCTTTGTCAAAGGAGGCATGCAGGAAACATGGAAACATGCCCATCAGAGAGTACAGGAACATGAGCGAAGCAAGACCCATAGAGAAAGTGCAGAAGCCTTTATCCTCAGAGCCAGCAGAGCAGACATCCGTACCCTTCTGAGTGATAAGCAAATGTCAGTTCAATGAGACCAGGTCAGAAAGAGGAGGCAGGTCATGGAACGTGTGATTGATGTCGTTATAGTTATTGGTAAATGTGGGCTTAGCTACAGACGACACAGACACGAAGCTGCATATAACTTGGAAAACATAGCCGTCAATCATGGCAAGTTTCTTGAGCTTATATTGACGCTAAGCAAATATGATGTCTGCCTACAAGAGCATGTTAGTGGTTGCATTGAGAAGAGCAAGAAGCAGATGGGAAGTAAAGGAAGAGGGTCCTTGGTAACTATGACGTCCAAAACAACAGCAAATAAAGTAATTGAAGTCATCAGAATGTTGATTCAGCAGACACTTGCTGTTGAAGTGAGAAAGGCAGGGATGTTCTCAATACAAATGGACACAACACAGGATTTAACATCCAAAGACCAGAGTGCAGTAGTTTTGCGATATGTCACTGACGTTGTCCACCAGAGACTCATTGCGGTCATTGACTGTGAGTCATCAACTGGACAGTAATTTGTGGACCTTGTGAAACAGACCCTTGAGAAGATGGACATAGATATCAAACAGTGTGTTGGTAATGCAACAGACGGAGCAGCTAACATGCAGGGACAACACAGGGGCTTCTCTGCATCGCTCACAGGAGAGTCTCCTAACCAAGTACACATATCAAATCAAATCAAAGTTTATTTGTCACGTGCGCCGAATACAACAGGTGTAGTAGACTTTACTTACAGGCTCTAACCAATAGTGCAAAACAGCTATTAGGTGAACAACAGGTAAGTAAAGAAATAAAACAACAGTAAAAAGACAGTGAAAAATAACAGTAGAGAGGCTATATACAGTAGCGAGGTTATAAAAGTAGCGCGGCTACATACAGACACCGGTTAGTCAGGCTGATTGAGGTATTATGTACATGTAGATATGGTTAAAGTGACTATGCATATATGATGAAAAGAGAGTAGCAGTAGCGTAAAAGAGGGGGTTGGCAGGTGGTGGGTGGGACACAATACAGATAGCCCGGTTAGCCAATGTGCGGGAGCACTGGTTGGTCGGCCCAATTGAGGTAGTATGTACATGAATGTATAGTTAAAGTGACTATGCATATATGATAAACAGAGAGTAGCAGCAGCGTAAAAGAGGGGAGGGGGGGGGGGGGGGGGGAACACAACGCAAATAGTCCAGGGAGCCATTTGATTACCTGTTCAGAAGTCTTATGGCTTGGGGGTAAAAACTGTTGAGAAGCCTTTTTGTCCTAGACTTGGCACTCCGGTACCGCTTGCCATGCGGTAGTAGAGAGAACAGTCTATGACTGGGGTCTTTGACAATTTTTAGGGTTCTTCCTCTGACACCGCCTGGTGTAGAGGTCCTGGATGGCAGGCAGCTTAGCCCCAGTGATGTACTGGGCCGTACCCACTACCCTTTGTAGTGCCTTGCGGTCGGAAGCCGAGCAATTGCCGTACCAGGCAGTGATGCAACCAGTCAGGATGCTCTGATGTTGCAGCTGTAGAACCTTTTGAGTATCTCAGGACCCATGCCAAATCTTTTTTGTTTCCTGAGGGGGAATAGGCTTTGTCGTGCCCTCTTCACGACAGTCTTGGTGTGTTTGGACCATTCCAGTTTGTTGTTGATGTGGACACCAAGGAACTTGAAGCTCTCAACCTGCTCCACTACAGCCCCGTCGATGAGAATGGGGGCTTGCTCGGTCCTCCTTTTCCTGTAGTCCACAATCATCTCCTTAGTCTTGGTTACGTTGAGGGATAGGTTGTTATTCTGTTACCACCCAGCCAGGTCTCTGACCTCCTCCCTATAGGCTGTCTCGTCATTGTCGGTGATCCGGCCTACCACTGTTGTGTCGTCTGCAAATTATGGTGTTGGAGTCGTGCCTGGCCATGCAGTCGTGAGTGAACAGGGAGTACATAAGGGGACTGAGCACACACCCCTGGGGAGCTCCAGTGTTGAGGATCAGCGTGGCAGATGTGTTGTTACCTACCCTCACCACCTGGGGGCGGCCCATCAGGAAGTCCAGGATCCAGTTGCAGAGGGAGGTGTTTAGTCCCAGGATCCTTAGCTTAGTGATGAGAACCTCCCTCACTCAAGAGAACCTTAAAGTGTTCCTTTTGATGGCAACAGAGAAGGAGATTCTTATGGGACTTGACAAAGATGACATTATTGACAAGATGGCAGAGAGCAGTGAGTTACTGCACCGCCTACTGGTTTACTAGTTGTAATTACTCACTGGTTACTCTGAAGTAGCTATGATATGACTCTTCCTTAACAGGCTGACAAGGGTGAAAGAAAATTTGCTGTGAGTTAAAGCTTTTGTATAGAGGCTTGTTTTTTGGACTTTCGTATTATACTTGCAGTTATGTAGCTAATGTTCAATTTCATTGACTCAGTGTATAGATATGTTTATTTTTGTGCTGTTTGCTTTATGGACACCAGTGAGTGACATTGTAGTCTACATTTTTTTGTAGAGGAGTGCTTTTTCAACTTTTGTATTATACTTACTTACATTGTTGTAGCTTATGGTTTTTGATACTTTTGATATGCTTGATGCTTGAATATAAAGATAACCATTTGAACAACTCTGTATATCTCATTCTCTTTTTAAAAAGTGTAGGTTAATTGTTTTGTGTGTCTAGCCTTGTACATTTGTATGTGCTATGATTGGTGTATTCCTAGTGAGTTTTTGAGGGTGCACCCATAGCCATAGCATACCTTGAAAACTCAGTGTTCAGACAGGCTACTTGTTGGTCAGTCCCAAATGTTTGTATTTTGTAATGTGGATAACTTTCTTCCCAGATGAACATAGTGACCAAATTTATAACTAGTTTGGAACCCGTTACTTCAACAAAAAGGGTTAGCCTAAAAATTTGCGGTCTGATGGTTTGCGTGAACAGGGTGGCCTGGGATGGAGTCAAATTCCCGGCCTGAATTATTGTTTCAGTCAGTTCCTGGCCAACACCTTTTCCCCCTCGGGATACTGAAAAGATTTGGCATGGGTCCCCTGATCCCTAAAAAGTTCTACAGCTGAACCATTGAGAGCATCCTGACCGGTTGCATCACCGCCTGGTATGGCAACTGCTCCGACCAAAAGGCGCTACAGAGGGCAGTGCGTACGGCCCAGTGCATCTGGGGCCAAGCTTCCTGACATCCAATACCTATATACTAGGCAGTGTCAGAGAAAAAGTGTCAAAGACTCCAGCCACCCATGTCATAGACTGTTCTTTCTGCTACTGCATGGGAAGCGGTACCGGAGCGCCAAGTCTAGGTCCAAAAGGCTCCTTAACAGCTTCTACCCCCAAGCCATAAGACTGCTGAACAATTAATCAAATGGCCACACGGACTGTTTTTAAACTGCTGCTACTCGCTGTTTATTATCTATGCATAGTCACTTTACCCCTACATGTACAAATTACTTCGACTAACCTGTACCTCCGCACATACCGGTACCCCCTGTATATAACCTCGTTATTGTTATTTTATTGTGTAACATTTTATATAATTTTTTACTTAAGTTGATTTAGTAAATATTTTTTTAAACTCCATTTCTTGAACTGCATTGTTGGTTAAGGGCTTGTAAGTATGTGACAAATAACATTTGATTTGACTGAAAATTGCTAAGGACAAGAGCACCCGCTAAATGACCAAAAGGTAAATATCAAAAGGAGACCTTGCAAAGAACACTGCATAATATGTTGCTGCATGGGTAATTCCAGTAATATACTGTAAATTAGATTACAGTAACAATTTTGGTAGGGTAAAATGCATTACCGTAAAATGGATTACAGCAGCAGTACTGTAAAATTAATTACAGCAAATGATTGGCCACTTTCTTCCAGTAAGTTACTGTAATCCATTTTACAGTAATGCATTTTACGCTACCAAAAATGTAGAAAATAAGACATTATGTAGTTGAACAGAGAATGGCGGTTAAGACAACACATATTATTACTTAAAACATTTCTATTATTTTGGGCAAAAACAAAGAAAATTATAACATTTATACAACAACTGACAGTAGTCAGTAGTAACACTGAGTATGTTTGCAGGCCATGCAGAGGCCTGACATAAAGGAAGCATCCCAAATGACACCCTATTCCCTATAGGGCTGCAGGTAGCCTAGCAGTTAAGAGTGTTAAAGTCGCTGATTCAAATCCCCTAGCCAACTAGATCAAATTGTGCCTTTGAGCAAGGCACTTAACCCTAATTGCTCCTGTAAGTCGGACTGGATAAGATTGTCTGTTTAATGACGTATAGGCTCCTGGCCAAAAGTAGTACAGTACATAGGCAATAGGACAGGGCTCTCCAACCCTGTTCCTGGAGAGCCACCCTCCTGTTTGTTTTTTCTCTCCAACTAACCTGATTCAGTTTATCAGCCAGCTAATTATTAGAATCAGGTGTACTAGATTAGTGTTAGAGCGAAAACCTACAGAATGGTAGCTCCCCAGGAACAGAGTTGGAGAGCCCTGTAATAGGGTGTCATTTGGGACTCAGGCAAAGATAACAGCATTAAGACCAGAGTAACAGTGTGAAACGTGATCCAGGACAGTTCAGTGTTTGGGAACCACACTGATGGACTTAAGATCACACAAAGCCCAGTGTTTCTCACAGAGAACAGTAAAATAAAATATAGGCTCTTACAAATAATATATGTTTATCCAGTGAGGGGATTGATTGTTCAGTCCTCCTCTTTGCATTGAAAAAAACGACAGTAGAACAAAGTAATCTCTAAAGGTAAATAATTGTAATACATCTTAAAAGGGGGGAGGAAGGAAGTTGTGGAGGGCTTCTAACAGCCATGAGCATCTCTGCTTCCTGATACAGTAAAAGCAGAATATGTATGCGCATTATTTGCTACCCCGACGTCAACCATCCCATAATGACGAAGCCCAGATAAATAGGGCACCGCAGCCATTACGAGATCTGAAAAGAACAGTTTAAGAACAGTAACAACAGTTTCTAAGATGCGTATGTGGTGACTGAATATATTCAAGTATACTGCATGAGCAGAGGTATGCACTTCTTCCTCCTCCAAAGATATTCTCAGTCCATCTTTTCATGATACTGTATTGAGTCAGCAGTTTTAAGTTCCTCGGTGTCCACATCACAGAGGACTTGTCATGGACCAACAACACCACCACTCGTCAGCGTCTGTAATTCCTAAGGCGACTGAAGAAATTTGGCATGTCACTCCGGGTCCTCTCCAAATACTACCGATGCACCATCGAGAGTGCCCTGACCGGTTGCATTACGGACTGGTACAGGAATCGCTCCATTCACGACCACAAGGCCCTCCAGCGAGTGGTGAAGACGGCCCACCACATCACTGGGACCGTGCTCCGACCCATCTAGGACATCTACTAGAAACGGTGCCTGAGGAAAGCTCCAAGCATCATTAAGGACCCCACACACCCCAGCCACAAGTTGTTTACTCCCTTACCGTCAGGCAGACGGTATCGGAGCATGATGTCTGATACCAATAGGCTCAGTGACAATTTGTATCTACCAACCATCAGACTGCTTAACACTTGAACTTGACTGACCACCTGCTCCGATTCTCGTCACCTTAGCGCACTCGCTCACGCACAAACACACCACAAATGCTGCTACCAGACTCTTATTACGATTGCTAAATACTGCACAATATAAACACTTGCCCCCAAATCCCCAAAACACACAGGTAAATACTGGACTATAAATTGTGCCTTCCTGTACTATACTTATACAAATAAATATATTCTATTCAACTGAGCCATTTACTTTATGTTCATATTCTTATCATTTATTATTTCTTATTGTTGTTGCATTGTCGAGAAGGAACTTGCAAGTAAGCATTTAGTTCGACGGTGTATACCATGTGTATCCCATACATATGACTAATAAAACTTTAAACTATTGTCACACTGCAGCAAATCATAAAATAGAACAGTATAACTCCGTGTTCTACAGAGTTCAAGCTCTCTGCGTTCTAGAGTATTCTAAAGTGTTGTGTATAGTTTTATCTCTCCAAGGAAGTCCAGTGAAGATGCCATCTACCACAGTTATTTTCTGTCAGAGATAGGAACGCTTCGGAACCCTTCACCAGACTTCTGTCCTGACAACAGTATGCCTCAGCCAGCGGTGAAGGTTAGGTTGAGGGGAACAGAGCAGGACTTCACAATGCTGCCCCTGTGTTTCTCCTCCATATCTCTCTGTGATCTGGGATTGGCTGGATGTTGTCATCAGCACCCTGAGCCACAGATCCCACGGGTCAAGTCCTGTATAACCCCGGCCTTCACCAGCTTAATCAGGAACTCCTTCTCTTTAGAAATGTTATGAGTCCAGGACTGCGAACAGGAGACAGGGAGGGAGGAGAGGATAGGTGGGGAGAGAGGGAGGATGGAGAGATAGAAAGGACAGAGGGGTAGAGGACAGGAGATGCAGAGGAAACAATTAGGTACTTTACAGGAGATGGAGGTAAAAAGTAACATTCTTTGAAAATGGAGGCAGGGAGGATGACAAAGCTGTTGCGTCCACATACTATTACATTACTTTCAACTTTTGATCACAGAGATTTTCTCAGTGGAGGCAAAGGCGAGAGGCACAATAGAAGACCGAAAGTAAACAGACCATTGAGGTTGACAGGGACACTATTGTGTCTTTTTAAAAAGGAGCTTTCTACACTTACGGAGCTGCCCCTTAAATACAGCGGATGAGAGAGAGACAATACCACATGACTGTACAATGTGGTTCACTAAACTTTGTGGCTGAATCATTTTAACGTGGGCTGTTGGATGCAAAAGATAAGAGAGAGAAAGAGATAACTGATGTATTATTATGGCTTCACGAGCGAAACGTGAAAACTTCACTGCACAAAACAGCAACGTTGTTACGGATAAAAGTATTCTGTGTGTATCCTGTGTGTATTTCTGTTCTCTCCTTCTCCCCTACTCACAGGTGACTATCATCATTCCCCAATCAGTCATCAATCAGTCGCTAATCGGAAGACATCTGCTCCTTTTCCCTTACCCAATCACAGTACCTTTCCATTGGTTTAAAAACCCTGTCAGTTGTGTTCTCTAGAGCAATCTCTCTGTAATGCCATATGTCTGTAGATCGCTTGTGTGGTTTAGCATCTACATGTCACTTTGTTCCCACCTGTGAGTATTGTGTTTGTTATGGTGTTTGAGTGTTTGGTTGATAGTGGGAAAAGGGGGTAACCAGACAGTTCGCCCATGGGCATACACTACCCGTAGGTAAACTTTGTTAAATACACTAGTTAGAACTGGGCGGACCACCCACTGTATTTTTGGTTAGCTGTTGGTGAAGTAGGCTAGTCTAACTTAGGGGTATTTTTGGATACTTATTATTTATTTCCTTGGGTCCAGCTCAGCCCTTTTTCCTGCCCCCCTTTACCGTGTGTTTAGAAATAAACCCTGAGTGTTTGACGGTAATTAAGTTGTCTGTGTTATTTTGTTCTCACTCTTACTTTGTCACTACTATAATTTGCATGAGTTATGTTACGGATCCCATTACCACCCCCCCCTAGACTGTCGGGCCAAAGGGATTCGTAACAAACGTCCATAGTGAAATATCTGACGTTGGTGATGCCGGTACATGACGGTAAATGATGATGGGAAAACTAGTGTCATTGCAGGCATGTTCAAAACCTTTTATTAGTATCAACCACATCCTTTACAGGAACAACCTATCCCATACTTGCCTCTACTGAAACCAATAGCTGTTATCAAACAGTTGAAAGGCAATAGCCATCGTGTGTCTGGTCTAAAACATCACCCTTTACATAACTATCCTATATAACTGCCAAAAAAGTGTTTCATTTTCCTTAGGAGAAGATGTCTGCAGGTCTCTGATCAAAAATTAGACTTAATAAACAATGTGGAGCAGTAAACATTGGGTGTGTGGGAGTTTTTAGATAGCTTGATTATAACAAGCTATCTGCAGAACCAGGTTTAAAAGAGTGTGTACGGTTGGCTAGACTGGTAATCTCAGGTAGAGTTGGTTCACATACACAATCCATGTCTCAAGAAGGCTTAAAAATCCTTCTTTAACCTGTTTCCTCCCCTTCATCTACACCGATTGAAGTAGATTTAACAGGTGACATCAATAAGGGATCATACTCTAAATATACAGAAGTATGTGGACACCGCTACAAATTCTGCAATATCAGCCACACCCGTTGCTAACAGGTGTATAAATTCGAGTACACAGCCACACAATCTCCATAGACAAACATTGGCAGCAGAATGGCCTTACTGAAAAGCTCAGTGACTTTCAACGTGGCACCGTCATAGGATGCGACATTCCCAACAAGCCAGTTTGTCAAATGTCTGCCCTGCTAGAACTGTTATTGTGAAGTGGAAACGTCTAGGAGCAACAACGGCTCAGCCGTGAAGTGGTAGGCCACACAAGCTCTCGTCTCTTCTCTTTCATCTGATTGAAGTGACATCAATAAAGGATCATATCTTCCACCTGGATTCACCTGGTCAGTCTGTCATGGAAAGAGCAGGTGTTCATAAAGTTTTGTACTCTGAGGAAGTGATATTTGTTGTCTTGCTCATTTCGTCTCACACTTTTTTCCAAAACGGTTATTTGGCTGTTCCCATAGGATAACCCTTGTTGGTTTCAGGTACAACCCTTTTGGGTTCCAGGTACAACCCTTTTGGGTTCTGTGTAGAACTCTCTGTAGAAAGGGTTTTACATGGAACCCAAAAGGGATCTACTGGGAACCAAAAAATGGGGGCAGCCTAAGAATCCCTTTCGGTTCAAGATATTACCTTTTTTCTAATAGTGCAGTGAATCCTTTAGGTACCATTAGAAAGAGCATATGATAAGTGTTTGAACAGTCTTAGGCATTCAGTACATAGCTGTGTGTGTTTGCTCCATTCAGAGGCAGGATAGCCTGTTGGACCGAGCGGTTCTACTGGCACAGACCCAAAGGTCTTTGAGTGTGAGGCCCAGCGTTCATCTTGGAATGACAGCTCCACACGGGCCCTGGGTCACCCACAGAGAGAATACTTTACTACCACAGCTCTCAATTATACATGGCAGGGGGGTGGGAGTGGTGCTGAGACGGGTTTGTGCCGCTGCAAACTAAAACACAAGTTGACACAAGGAGAGTGCACACTGACATCTGGTTCAAAACAGATGAAATTGTATTGGTTACATTCACCAAATTTAACTGGTGTAGACTTTACATGGAAATGCAGAATATAATAACGAGGTAATATACAAGAAGTACCAGTATCGAGTCAATGTGCAGGGGTACTAGGTAGTTGAGTTGAGGTAATATCAAGAAATTGCCAAGAAACTGAAGATCTTGTACAACGCTGAGTTGCAAAGAAAAAGCCATATCTCAGACTGGCCAATGAAAAGAAAAGATTAAGACGAGCAAAAGAACACAGACACTGGACAGAGGAACTCTGTCTAGAAGGCCAGCATCCCGGAGTCGCCTCTTCACTGCTGACGTTGAGACTGGTGTTTTGCGGGGACTATTTAATGAAGCTGCCAGTTGAGGACTTGTGAGGCATCTGTTTCTCGAACTAGACACTCTAATGTACTTGTCCTCTTGCTCAGTTGTGCACCGGGGCCTCCCACTCTTCTTTCTATTCTGGTTTGAGCCAGTTTGCGCTGTTCTGTGAAGGAAGTAGTACACAGCGTTGTACAAGATCTTCAGTTTCTTGGCAATTTCACGCATTGGAATATCCTTCATTTCTCAGAACAAGAATAGACTGATGAGTTTCAGAAAAAAGTTATTTGTTTCTAGCCATTTTGAGCCTGTAATCGAACCCACAAATGCTGATGCTCCAGATACTCAACTAGTCTAAAGAAGGCCAGTTTTATTGCTTCTTTAATCAGTACAACAGTTTTCAGCTGTGCTAACATAATTACAAAAGGGTTTTCTAATGATCAATTAGCCTTTTAAAATGATGAACTTGGATTAGCTAACACAACGTGCCATTGGAACACAGGAGTGATGGTTGCTGATAATGGGCCTCTGTCCGCCTATGTAGATATTCCATTTTAAAAAATCAGCCGTTTCCAGCTACAATAGTCATTTACAACATTAACAATGTCTACACTGTATTTCTGATCAATTTGATATTATTTTAATGGACTAAAAATGTGCTTTTCTTTCAAAAACAAGGACATTTCAAAGTGACCCCAAACTTTTGAACGGTAATGTACATGTAGGTAGGGTTAAAAGTGACTAGGCAATCAGGATATATAATAAACAGAGTAGCAGCAGTATATGTGAAGATTGGGAAAGTGGGTCTATGCGTGGCATCAATATGCAAGTGTGTGTGTGTGTGTGTGAGAGTATGTAGTGTGTGTGTGTGTGTGTGGAGTGTTAGTGTAGTGGGAATGTGCGGGCAGAGTCTAGTGAGTGTGAATAGAGCCAGTGCAGGGGTGTCAGTGCAAAACAATTAAGATAAAGAATTACATAATAAAGGGGGTCAATGTAAATAGTCCAGGTAGCCATTTGATCAACTGTTCAGCAGTCTTATGGCTTGGGGTTAGAAGCTGTTCAGGTACCTTTTGGTCCCAGACTTAGCACTCTGGTACCGCTTGCCATGCGGTAGCAGAGAGAACAGTCTATTACTTGAGTGGCTGGAGTCTTTGACAATTTTTAGGGCCTTGCTCTGACACTGCCTGGTATAGAGGTCCTGGGTGGCAGGGAGTTCGGGCCTCAGTGATACACTGGGTCGTTCGCAGTGCGCTCTGTTTCCCCTACTCCAGAGTTCAATGGCGGCTAGCTTTACACCACTCCAGCTGACGCTTGGCATTGCACATGGTGATCTTAGGCTTGTGTGTGGCTGCTCGGGCATGGAAACCCATTTTATTACGCTCACGATGAACAGTTATTGTGGTGACTTGCTTCCAGAGGAAGTTTGGAACTCGGTAGTGAGTGTTGCAACCGAGGACAGACAAATTTACGTGCTACACGCTTCAGCACTCGGTGGTCCTGTTCTGTGAGCTTGTATGGCATACCACTTCACAGCTGAGCCGTTGTTGCTCCTAGACATTTCCACTTCACAAGAACAGCACTTACAGTTGACTGGGGCAGCTCTAGCAGGGCAGACATTTGACGAACTGACTTGTTGGATAGGTGGCATCCTATGACGGTGCCACATTGAAATTAACTGAGCTATTCAGTAATGCCATTCTACTGCCAATGTTTGTCTATGGTGATTGCATGACCATGTGCTTGGTTTTATACACTTGTCAGCAACAGGTGTGGCTGAAATAGCCGAATCCACTAATTCAAAGGGATGTCCACATACTTTTGTATATATAGTGTATTACAGACTGGGTCAGAGAGAGGTTGAAAATGTCATTACTCTCTTATATTCATCATGTTACTTCCCAGTTCCCACCACCACACGAGAGGCGAGATGCATGCACCACATGCCAGCTGGTTAGCGCATGCTCCGAGTACGTGTCCTGGTAATCCATCTGGTCCTGTGGCCTTGTGATTGTTAACCTGTTTAAAGGCCTTACTCACAACGGTTACGGAGAGCATGATCATACAGTCATCCTGAACAGCTGGGGCTCTCACACATGCTTTAGTATTGTTTGCTTCGAAGCGAGCATAGAATGCATTAGGCTCATCTGGTAGCCTCCCATCACTGGGCAGCTCTCAGATGGGTTTCCCTTTGTAGTCTGTGATAGTTTGCAAGCCCTGCCACATCCGACGAGAATCAGAGCCAGTGTAGAAGGATTCGATCTTAGTCCTGAATTGATCATTTGCCTGTTTGATGGATTGTCCGAGGGCGTAGCGGCATTTCTTTTAAGTGTTCGGATTAGTAGTTGCGGAGTTGTGTGTGTGTTTGTGTGCTGGAGGTGATTGCATGTCAGCCATGGAGGGACCAGAGCAGCCACTCTGGGCTCTGACATCCCTCAGTAAAGAGTGATTTATGACCAGGCAGAGTGCTGTGTACTTAACCAGCAGATCAGACGGCCCCTGTAGACACAGGGACTTGTGTCTGTCTGTGTCCTTAGTGGCTGTCTGTGTCCCTATTCCCTATAGTGCACTACTTTTTTTAGGGCTATGGTCTAAAGTTGTGCACTATTAAGGGAATCGGGTGCCATTTGGGACACATACGCTGTGGTGCTTGTGGTAGTGTCCCTTCTTTAGAACTCAGCACCCACACTTGACTTTCTTTACACATCCTACTTCATATCCTACTCCACATCTCGCCTCTCGTGTGGTGGTGGGAACTGGGAAGTAACATGATGAATATAAGAGAGTAACCACGAGACTCTTGGAGAAGGGTATTAAATAATGACAAAGGTTTGTGTAAACTTCCACTGGGGAGAAGTAAACTATCAAAGCTAAACAGACAGGATGTTGGTGGGCAGGGGAGACAGGGACACACGCTTAGCAGGGAATGCTAACATAGAATCACCGGCTGGCTGTAAGGTTCATAGCTGTGGACTATGAGTGGGCAGATGGATGGGTGGATGTTACTGGTATGTTCCAGTAACTAAGGGTTCAGAGAACAGCCGATACCACAGCAACACAGTCAAGTGACCTGTATGACTCATCATCAAAGGGATCCCCCGCAACGTTGTCTTTTTGTCTCTTTCAGAACAACCTAACTCTTTCATAAGCTAACCCTTTCACAACTCTTTCATAAACTAACCCTTTATAAACTAACCCTTTCACAACCTAACCCTGTCAACACTCTTAGAAATAAAGGTACTATCTATAACTTAAAAGGGTACTTCTGCTGTCCCCATAGGAGAACCATTTAAAGAACCATTTTTGGTTTCAGGTAGGACATTTTCCACAAAAGGGTTCTCCTATGGGGACAGCCAAAGAAGCATTTTGGAACCCTTTTTGGAACCCTTCGGGACTGAGGGATTCTAAAGTGAAAAAGAGTGGCACTAACTGGCGGTGGACTCCAATAGAGGTGCTGGTTTAACATGTTGGTACAACTGTCCTCTGTTAGAAGGCAGATAATGACAAGTAGGAGACAGATGTACAGAACACACTTTATTCCACATTCAAGACAGACAGGGGCACACACAGCGATAGGAATTGGACTGATTGGTAGTAGTGAAAGGGATAGTGGTTGTCTAGGAAAAGACAAGAGAGAAAGAATCAGACAATGTACAACTGTTATAGCTACAAAGGCAGTAATAACAATGTAATTGTAATGCTACCGTAGTAATAGCAGTGCTAATAACTACATAATTGTAAAGTGGCAAGCAATATATTGGCTAATAGCAGTAGCATGAGCAGTACTAGTACGTTAGCAATATTGGCTACACAGAGGCTAGTAGGACCCAGCTAATGTAGCACACAATATGACAGTATACATTTAGCACACTAGGTTAGGCAATACTAGGCTAGTAGTACGGGACAGTATATACAGTATATATCGGACAATTATTATTATTATTATTATTATTATTATTTTTTTCTTGGGCCACTATATCTATTTTGCCAATTTGGATTGATCCCCTCTACCACACGGAACCCCACTAACCTACCGACGGAAACGCACGAGGTATCTACAATTAGACCTCCATCCTATGCTATCTTGCTACCGATAGCCTCTACCCGGCCTACTGTCTGGATCGCCGTGACCCCAACCAACCTCTACTCACTGGACCCTTATTGATCACTCGATTAAGCATGCCTCTCCTTAATGTAAATATGCCTTGTCCATTGTTGTTCTGGTTAGTGTTTATTGGCTTATTTCACTGTAGAGACTCGAGCCCTGCTCACTATACCATATCCAACCTCTCAGTTCCACCACCCACATATGCGATGACATCACCTGGTTTCAATGATGTTTCTAGAGACAATATCTCTCTCATCATCACTCAATACCTAGGTTTACCTCCACTGTATTCACATCCTACCATACCTTTGTCTGTACATTATTCCTTTAAGCTATTTTATCGCCCCCAGAAACTTCCTTTTACTCTCTGCTCTAGTAGCTCTAGACGACCAATTCTCATAGCTTTTAGCCGTACCCTTATCCTACTCCTCCTCTGTTCCTCTGGTGATGTAGAGGTGAATCCAGGCCCTGCAGTACCTAGCTCCACTCCTATTCCCCAGGCGCTCTCTTTTGATGACTTCTGTAACCGTAATAGCCTTGGCTTCATGCATGTTAACATTAGAAGCCTCCTCCCTAAGTTTGTTTTGTTCACTGCTTTAGCACACTCTGCCAACCCGGATGTTTTAGCCGTGTCTGAATCCTGGCTTAGAAAGACCACCAAAAATTCAGACATTTTCATCCCCAATTACAAGATTTTCAGACAAGATAGAACGGCCAAAGGGGGCGGTGTTGCAATCTACTGCAAAGATTGCCTGCAGAGTTCTGTTTTACTATCCAGGTCTGTTCCCAAACAATTTGAACTTCTACTTTTAAAAATCCACCTCTCTAAAAACAAGTCTCTCACCGTTGCCGCCTGCTATAGACCACCCTCTGCCCCCAGCTGTGCTCTGGACACTATATGTGAACTGATTGCCCCCCATCTATCTTCAGAGCTCGTGCTGCTAGGCGACCTAAATTTGAACATGCTCAACACCCCAGCCACCCTACAATCTAAGCTTGATGCCCTCAATCTCACACAAATCATCAATGAACCTACCAGGTACCACCCCAATTCCGTAAACACGGGTACCCTCATAGATATCATCCTAACAAACTTGCCCTCCAAATACACCTCTGCTGTTTTCAACCAAGATCTCAGCGATCACTGCCTCATTGCCTGCATCCGTAATGGGTCAGCGGTCAAACGACCTCCACTCATCACTGTCAAACGCTCCCTGAAACACTTCAGCGAGCAGGCCTTTCTAATCGACCTGGCCGGGGTATCCTGGAAGGATATTGATCTCATCCCGTCAGTAGAGGATGCCTGGACATTTTTTAAAAATGCCTTCCTCACCATCTTGAATAAGCATGCCCCATTCAAGAAATTTAGAACCAGGAACAGATATAGCCCTTGGTTCTCTCCTGACCTGACTGCCCTTAACCAACAGAAAAACATCCTATGGCGTTCTGCATTAGCATCGAACAGCCCCCGTGATATGCAACTTTTCAGGGAAGCCAGAAACCAATATACACAGGCAGTTAGAATAGCCAAGGCTAGCTTTTTCAAGCAGAAATTTGCTTCCTGCAACACAAATTCAAAAAAGTTCTGGGACACCGTAAAGTCCATGGAGAATAAGAACACCTCCTCCCAGCTTCCAACCGCTCTGAAGATAGGAAACACTGTCACCACCGACAAACCCACTATAATTGAGAATTTCAATAAGCATTTTTCTACGGCTGGCCATGCTTTCCACCTGACTGCCCCTACCCCGGACAACAGCACTGCCCTCCCCTCTGCTACTCGCCCAAGCCTTCCCCATTTCTCTTTCTCCCAAATACAGTCAGCTGATGTTCTAAAAGAGCTGCAAAATCTGGACCCTTACAAATCAGCCGGGCTAGATAATCTGGACCCTTTCTTTCTAAAACTATCTGCTGAAATTGTAGCCACCCCTATTACTAGCCTCTTCAACCTCTCTTTCGTGTCGTCTGAGATTCCCAAAGATTGGAAAGCAGCTGCGGTTATCCCCCTCTTCAAAGGGGGGGACACTCTTGACCCTAACAGCTACAGACCTATATCTATCCTACCCTGCCTTTCTAAGGTCTTCGAAAGCCAAGTCAACAAACAGATTACCGACCATTTCGAATCCCACCATACCTTCTCCGCTATGCAATCTGGTTTCAGAGCTGGTCATGGGTGCACCTCAGCCACGCTCAAGGTCATAAACGATATCTTAACCGCCATCGATAGGAAACAATACTGTGCAGCCGTATTCATTGACCTGGCCAATGCTTTTGACTCTGTCAATCACCACATCCTCATCGGCAGACTCGACAGCCTTGGTTTCTCTAATGATTGCCTCGCCTGGTTCACCAACTACTTCTCTGATCGAGTTCAGTGTGTCAAATCGGAGGGTCTGTTGTCCGGGCCTCTGGCAGTCTCTATGGGGGTGCCACAGGGTTCAATTCTTGGACCGACTCTCTTCTCTGTATACATCAATGATGTCGCTCTTGCTGCTGGTGATTCTCTGATCCACCTCTACGCAGACGACACTATTCTGTATACTTCTGGCCCTTCTTTTGACACTGTGTTAACAACCCTCCAGGCGAGCTTCAATGCCATACAACTCTCCTTCCGTGGCCTCCAATTGCTCTTAAATACAAGTAAAACTAAATGCATGCTCTTCAACCGATCGCTGCCTGCACCTGCCCGCCTGTCCAACATCACTACTCTGGACGGCTCTGACTTAGAATATGTGGACAACTACAAATACCTAGGTGTCTGGTTAGACTGTAAACTCTCCTTCCAGACTCACATCAAACATCTCCAATCCAAAGTCAAATCTAGAATTGGCTTCCTATTCCGCAACAAAGCATCCTTTACTCATGCTGCCAAACATACCCTTGTAAAACTGACCATCCTACCAATCCTCGACTTCGGTGATGTCATTTACAAAATAGCCTCCAAAACCCTACTCAATAAATTGGATGCAGTCTATCACAGTGCCATCCGTTTTGTCACCAAAGCCCCATATACTACCCACCACTGCGACCTGTACACTCTCGTTGGCTGGCCCTCGCTTCATACTCGTCGCCAAACCCACTGGTTCCAGGTCATCTACAAGACCCTGCTAGGTAAAGTCCCCCCTTATCTCAGCTCGCTGGTCACCATAGCAGCACCTACCTGTAGCACGCGCTCCAGCAGGTATATCTCTCTAGTCACCCCCAAAACCAATTCTTCCTTTGGACGCCTCTCCTTCCAGTTCTCTGCTGCCAATGACTGGAACGAACTACAAAAATCTCTGAAACTGGAAACACTTATCTCCCTCACTAGCTTTAAGCACCAGCTGTCAGAGCAGCTCATAGATTACTGCACCTGTACATAGCCCATCTATAATTTAGCCCAAACAACTACCTCTTTACCTACTGTATTTATTTATTTATTTATTTTGCTCCTTTGCACCCCATTATTTCTGTCTCTACTTTGCGCTTTCTTCCACTGCAAACCAACCATTCCAGTGTTTTTTTTTGTTTTTATTTTACTTGCTGTGTTGTATTCACTTCGCCTCCATGGCCTTTTTATATTTTTATTTATTTACACATATATTTGTTTGCCTTCACCTCCCTTATCTCACCTCACTTGCTCACATTGTATATAGACTTATTTTTTTCACTGTATTATTGACTATATGTTTGTTTTACTCCATGTGTAACTATGTGTTGTTGTATGTGTCGAACTGCTTTGCTTTATCTTGGCCAGGTCGCAATTGTAAATGAGAACGTGTTCTCAATTTGCCTACCTGGTTAAATAAAGGTTAAATAAATAAAAATAAAAAATATACAGAGGCAGGATAGCATGCTAGGCTAGTAGACCACAGGCTTTGGGCCATGGCAGACAACGTAAAAGATATACAGTTAGCGCATGCGCAAGGATAATAGATAGCATTAGCATGCAAGGATGTTAACATGTAGACAATAACAAGGCCATGGGGGCAGGCATCTTGGGAGAGGCCAGGACGTGATGTTATAGGCCGGCCATCTTGGGTGAGTGTGAGACACAATAGGCTGGCAGCCATCTTGGCTCATAGAGTATAATGGGGAAATATTTTACCTCATAGCCTGAACATGTAAAATACCCCTGAACTATGCCATAAGGGCCAGATAAGCAGGACTAGTGTCGCTAGTACACAGGCCTGAGATAGTAACATTTAACCCTCAAATGAATACGCACACGGTAGTAATTACACAGTAGTTACACAGTCCCAAGGGCCTATTATATAGAGAGGTAGAATATACACATGAGCCCTAATAAAGTCCACTTACATGGTCAGTGACACACTAACACACGGTTGCACAGTCCAGGGTGGAGGCTTGTCCTCGTAGGAAGGATCCAGTGGTGAGTTTTGTTGAGGTGGTGCAAAGTTCTTCTGACCTGTTGTCTCTCTGCACCCCAGCAGTAAAAGGCTACAAAGTTTGTCTTTTCAGTATCAGAGATAGGGAGAAGGTTTGAATGGTTCATGTCTGAGGATTTAATGATAAAGGTTAGAGGGTTTTGTACATAAAGGCTGCAGGTATAAATGGTGCACTTCATGAATGAATCACTGGAACCTAGGATGAGACAATGATCTGTATAGTCTTCTATAAATGGGGCGGTAGGTAGCCTGGCGGGTAGGAGCATTGGGTAGGTTCCCGAAAGGTTGCTGGATCGAGTCCCCGAGCCGACAATGTGTTGTTCTGCCCGTGAGCAAGGCAGTTAACCTTTGTAGATTTACTGCTGAGGTAGGCTACATTTACATTTACATTTAAGTCATTTAGCAGACGCTCTTATCCAGAGCGACTTACAAATTGGTGCATTCACCTTATGATATCCAGTGGAACAACCACTTTACAATAGTGCATCTAACTCTTTTAAGGGAGGGGGGGTTAGAAGGATTACTTTATCCTATCCTAGGTATTCCTTAAAGAGGTGGGGTTTCAGGTGTCTCCGGAAGGTGGTGATTGACTCCGCTGACCTGGCGTCGTGAGGGAGTTTGTTCCACCATTGGGGTGCCAGAGCAGCGAACAGTTTTGACTGGGCTGAGCGGGAACTGTACTTCCTCAGAGGTAGGGAGGCGAGCAGGCCAGAGGTGGATGAACGCAGTGCCCTTGTTTGGGTTTAGGGCCTGATCAGAGCCTGAAGGTACGGAGGTGCCGTTCCCCTCACAGCTCCGTAGGCAAGCACCATGGTCTTGTAGCGGATGCGAGCTTCAACTGGAAGCCAGTGGAGAGAGCGGAGGAGCGGGGTGACGTGAGAGAACTTGGGAAAGTTGAACACCAGACGGGCTGCGGCGTTCTGGATGAGTTGTAGGGGTTTAATGGCACAGGCAGGGAGCCCAGCCAACAGCGAGTTGCAGTAATCCAGATGGGAGATGACAAGTGCCTGGATTAGGACCTGCGCCGCTTCCTGCGTGAGGCAGGGTCGTACTCTGCGAATGTTGTAGAGCATGAACCTACAGGAACGGGTCACCGCCTTGATGTTAGTTGAGAACGACAGGGTGTTGTCCAGGATCACGCCAAGGTTCTTAGCACTCTGGGAGGAGGACACAATGGAGTTGTCAACCGTGATGGCGAGATCATGGAACGGGCAGTCCTTCCCCGGGAGGAAGAGCAGCTCCGTCTTGCCGAGGTTCAGCTTGAGGTGGTGATCCGTCATCCACACTGATATGTCTGCCAGACATGCAGAGATGCGATTCACCACCTGGTTATCAGAGGGGGGAAAGGAGAAGATTAATTGTGTGTCGTCTGCATAGCAATGATAGGAGAGACCATGTGAGGATATGACAGAGCCAAGTGACTTGGTGTATAGCGAGAATAGGAGAGGGCCTAGAACAGAGCCCTGGGGGACACCAGTGGTGAGAGCACGTGGTGCGGAGACAGATTCTCGCCACGCCACCTGGTAGGAGCGACCTGTCAGGTAGGACGCAATCCAAGCGTGGGCCGCGCCGGAGATGCCCAGCTCGGAGAGGGTGGAGAGGAGGATCTGATGGTTCACAGTATCAAAGGCAGCCGATAGGTCTAGAAGGATGAGAGCAGAGGAGAGAGAGTTAGCTTTAGCAGTGCGGAGCGCCTCCGTGACACAGAGAAGAGCAGTCTCAGTTGAATGACTAGTCTTGAAACCTGACTGATTTGGATCAAGAAGGTCATTCTGAGAGAGATAGCAGGAGAGCTGGCCAAGGACGGCACGTTCAAGAGTTTTGGAGAGAAAAGAAAGAAGGGATACTGGTCTGTAGTTGTTGACATCGGAGGGATCGAGTGTAGGTTTTTTCAGAAGGGGTGCAACTCTCGCTCTCTTGAAGACGGAAGGGACGTAGCCAGCGGTCAAGGATGAGTTGATGAGCGAGGTGAGGTAAGGGAGAAGGTCTCCGGAAATGATCTGGAGAAGAGAGGAGGGGATAGGGTCAAGCGGGCAGGTTGTTGGGCGGCCGGCCGTCACAAGACGCGAGATTTCATCTGGAGAGAGATACTGAGGCTACCATCCCCCGCCTCAGCTTGACCCCATTGTCCAGTAGCAGAGACCACTTCACACCTCTGTGTTAGTTACCAGGTTGCTAGGGTACTCAGTCAATTAAACTAGTCAGCCAATCACAGACCCTATCAGGTGGGGAAACATATCCCTATTCCTGCCTGGTTTGAATGGTCCGCTGGCTCCAAGCAGCAAGATTTTGATGGTTGTGTATTCTAGTTTCAAGTGCTACACCATCTAACCCGCTGTGGTGACAAATACACTTTTTGGCTTGTTTCCATTCATCCACATGGTTGCTGGCTGCGCACTGCTACCACCGGAAATGTTTGTTTTTGTTTTTGTAAGGACACAAAAAAAACAGATACAGTGGGAGAACCTATTTAAGTAAGTAAATACATTTTGAATTTTTTTTAAAAACAGTAATAGTAGTAGGCCACTTTGTAGGCTAACTCAACTGAGCTGCTAGCTAGCTAACTTTGCACACTGTTTAGCTAAGTTAATTAAATGTAATCAGCTAGCTAACTTTCTTTTCACTAGCTATCTTGATGTAATCATTGTAAATTAAAAAGACAGTCTCCAAATGCATGTAGAGAAAACAGCCATGGAATTATTGACAAGTGTTAAGAATTATTGACTCCCCAGCGCCATTCCATAGGCAAATCAGATCACGCCTCCACTCTGCTCCTCCCTTCCTATAGGCAGAAACTTAAACAGGAAGTATCCATGGTAAGGACTGTTCAACGTTGGTCTGACCAATCAGAATCTGTGCTTCAAGATTGTATGTTGATATGTTCTGAGTTGCCTTTGAGAATAATATTGACGTATACACTGACTCGGTGACTGAGTTTATCACATCAAATCAAGCTTTATATTTTTGCCAACCGAGGCAAGGAAACCTCTCGAACCAGCTAAGGCGTGGAAGCCCGACGAGCCAGCTGAGGCACCCCTGGTTCCTACGGCAGCGGCACCCGGGCCCGACAAACAAAAACCTCCCTGATGCTTCAAATATTGGTGTCAGCATTCTGTAAGGACAGACGCTGGAGACGAGAAGCAAGTACAGGGAGAGAACATTTAATGAAACACGGACAGGAACAGAATACGGAGAGCGTCTGGACAGGGGAAAACAAAACGACAATAATGCTGACACAGGGAACCAACTGAGGAACAGACAGATATAGAGGGTCCAGGTGCGTCCAATGAGTGCCGATGCGCGTAATGATGGAGACAGGTATGCGTAATGATAGGAAGCCTGGCACCAGAGAGGAGGAGCGGGAGCAGGCGTAACAGAATGACACAAACATAACAACTAAAAAGCACCCTAAAATCAAAGCTAAAAAGATGTGTCCACAGTCCACATATGTCCAGAGTTTCGGCCTCCCTCAGGTTCTCTAGCAGGCTATTCCAGAAGCTGGAGGCATAATAACTAAAGGCTGCCTCTCCATGCCTCTTGGTCCTAGGCTTTGGGATAGTTAAAAGGCCAGTGACAGAGGACCTGAGGGACCTACTGGTTGCATAAAATAAAAGCATGTCTGATACGTATTTGGGTGCACAATCATGGATTGGTTTAAAAAACAATAAAAGAATCTTAAAACATATTCTAAAACTCACAGGGAGCCGGTGTTCATAGAGGAAGTGCATAGAGGATGTTGTTCCCGCTGTGACGAATAAAACTTATCCAAACCCCCCAAAATTGGATAATTGGCAGCGTTTGGACAAAACTAAAAGTGTAAACCATCGCAATTAACCACGGCAAGGTGACTGGGAACATGGACGAGTACAAACAGTCCAGCTATGCCCTCCGTAAGGCAATAAAACAGTCACAATTCAATGGCTCAGACACGAGATGTATATGGCAGGAAGTCCAGACAATCACGGATTATAAATGGAAAACCAGCCACGTCGCTGACACCGACGCCTTGCTCCCGGACAAGCTAAACATCTTCTTCACCCGCTTTGAGGAAAACAACGTGCTGCCGGCACGGGCCAACACCGGTCATGAGGACTGTGAGCTCTCGTTCTACGTGGCCGACATGAGAAAGACATTTAAGCTTGTTAACCCTCGCAAGGCTGCCAGCCCAGACGGCATCCATAGCTGTGTCCTCAGAGCATGTGCAGACCAGCTGGCTGGAGTGTTTAAAGACATATTGAAGCTCTCCCTATCCTTGCTTCAAGATGTTTTGTGTTGTCCCCACTTGCTTCACCATTGTTCCTGTACCCAAGAAAGCAAAGGTAACTGAACTAAATGACTATCGCCCCGTAACACTCACATCTGTCATCATGAAGTGCTTTGAGAGGGTAGTTAAGGATCATATCACCTCCACCTTACTGGACACACTAGACCTACAACAATTTGCATACCACACCAACAGATCCATGTATGACGCAATCGCCATGGCACTGCCCTATCACATCTGGAAAAGAGGAATACATACAGTATGTAAGATTACTGTTAATCGACTACAGCTCAGCCTTCAACACCATAGTGCCCTCCAAGCTGATCACTAAGCTCAGGACCCTGGGTCTGAACCCCACCCTGTGCAACTGGGTCCTGGACTTCCTGACGGGCCGACCCCAGGTGGGGAAGGTAGAAAACAACATCTCCACTACGTTGATCCTCAACACAGGGACCCCACAAAGGTGCGTGATCAGCTCCGCCCTGTACTCCCTGTTCATCCATGACCGCATGGCCACGCACGTCTCCAAGTCATGCATCAAGTTTGCAGACGACACATCAGTGGTAGTCCTGATTACCAACAACGACGAGACCGCCTACAGAGAGGAGGTGAGGACCCTAGTGGAAAATAAGGGGGCCCAGGAAAATAATCTCTCCCTCAACGTCAACAAAACGAAGGAGCTGATCGTGGAATTCAGGAGGCAGCAGAGGGAGCAAGCCTCCATCCACATCGGCGGGTCCACAATGGAGAGGGTTAAAAGCTTCCAGTACCTCGCCGTGTACATCAATGACAACCTGAAATGGTCCATCCATGTTCAACCTCACTCTTTAACCTCAGGAGGCTGAAGAAATTTGTCTTGGCCCCTTCTACAGATGCACCACTGAATGCATTCTGTCGGACTGTATCAACGCCTGGTACGGCAACTGCACTATCCGCAACAGTAGGGCTCTCCAGAGGGTGGTGCGGTCAGCCCAACGCATCACTGGGGGCACACTGTCTGCCCTCCAGAACATCTACAGGCCGTGGTACGAGCCAGCTAGTCACCACTAGCTGGCCTCCGCCCAGTAGCCTGCCCTGAACTTTGGTCATTTTTACTAGCCTGCTACCACCCGGTACTTAACCCTGCACCTTAGAGACTGCTGCCCTATGTACATACTGTAGTCATTGAACACTGGTCACTTTAATAATGTTTACATACTGTTTTACCCACTTCATATGTATATACTGTATTCTAGTCAAGGCTCATCCTATATAACTACTGCTGTACACACCTTTTCTATTCATATACTGTCCATGATGTCTATAGACACAATTATATAGATATATATTTCCATTCCTGACTCTGACATTGCTCATTCTAATATTACTACATTTCTTAATTCCTTTATATAAAAGAACTGGATTTGCGTGTATTGTATTGTTAGCTATGAACATAAGCATTTCGCTACACCCACGATAACATCGGGGAAATATATGTACGTGACCAATAACATTCTTTTTGATTAGGAAGAGGATGTACTTCCAGCTGTCAGTAAAGGGAGAGTGTAGACTACTGGATAGGGTAGGAAACTTTCTGGGAGGACATTATGAAAAGATTCTCATGTTCCAGTCTCTAGAGGGAAAGACAGAGAGATATTAGCAACATAATATTCAGTGCTGTCTAATTTGAGTATAATGAAGCCTGTTTCTTTGTGATGTTTTCTGTCCTCAGATATGTAAATCAATGAAAACCTGTGTTTGCAGATGGAGAGGGGTACCAATGAATGTCCCAAGAGACAGATTTTCATCCAGGATTTACCCCAGTGTTTTACCCAAAAGGCTCAGACTTTTCTGTTTCCATCTACGCAGGCCGGCACCCGTGTCTCACTGGGCCATGGGTCCGGCAGACCTGCTCTCCCTTGGGGCCAAAACTAAGCCGCTGGTACTTTTCATCTTGCGTTTACAGAACAATGGCTAACTATGAACTTTAACACCTTCTCATAAAGCAAGTGTGTATACCAGCATTATTTTTGTATGCAACATGTGCTAATATACTGTAGATAGGCCTACCTATATGCCATGAGTTATAGGTGTAGGCCCACAGTACCTATATTAGCACGTTATACACGTTATATACGTTATATTACTCACAATGTATCAACCTATTACAACTGGAGCAGGTCAACCCTGCTGGAGGTCTGCTTGGTGTGCATCAGCTCAGCAATAACACACCGGATTCAACTTATCAACCCTAATGAGGTGATAGTCAAGTGTGCTATTGCTGGGCTGAAACAGAAGTCTGCTCACCCAGTAGATCAGGGACCAGTGGAGCAAGGTTTGCCACCTTTGGTGTATATATCTTTTTTGTTCTCCTGAAATTATGCTTTAGTAATAATAGCCTACTTGTTACAACTCAATTATTTATTGTTGTTTATACCTAGATGTCTAATCTTTAAATATTAGTTAATTTATTTGTACATTTTGTAGTGATGAAGAGTTGATTCTTTGAAGAGAAGCGTTTAAAGCTGAAATATGTAACTTTTTGGGCGACCCAACCAAATTCACATAGAAATGTGACTTATAGAAGCGGTAGATGTATTCTATGTGCACAATTTCAATGCTTCCCGTTCATTGGTTTTTGTATTTGAGTCTTTTACTTTCGGTTGTGTACACCAGCTTCAAACAGCTGAAAATACAATATTTTTGGTTATTGAAAGGATATTTCACAGCGGTTTATGTGGTACAATTCTCTTCACTATATATTGCTTGTTTTGTCACAAACTGAAATTAGAATTTTAGCATCCAGAAAATGGGGGAGCGATTTCTGCATATTGCACCTTTAAACTTCTATTTTTTTGTTTTTTATTACTATTATTCAAAATGAACTAGTGTCAATGTTGGTTAATCACATATCACAATCCTGTAATAAAGAGGGGTTCTGTCTCTAATGTGTCGGTTTCTGTGTTGTATTCACAAATGAACATTTCCTTTTTGTCTAGTTGTAAGATCTGTTTTATTTGATTGTCAATCTGTCTCGGCATATCTGAATCTATTTAGTCGTTTATCATATGGCATGCATCGCCAATGCAGCCATAGGCCTGTAGCACTCAGAGAACAGCTAAACTCACACATTGTTAACATGTTGAGCTATATGTTCTCAATTTAAAATGATACCAGTAGACAATGTATATGAGGCAAACCATATACCAGATTTGGTACATTCCTGTTAAGTCCTGACATATGAAATTGTCTAGTGAAATTCAACCCTTGTAATTTAGGTACACTATGAAAAGAAGATGACAACAATTAGGCTACAGGAGATGAGCATTACAGGTAACATATTATGAGGTTCATTTGATTAATTTCAGCAATGTTGCTTGCAAAAAGGAAGTAGTTGTTTCCATAGCAGAAAGACCAAGGGTATTCAACTCTTACCCTACGAGGTCCGGAGCCTGCTGGTTTTCTGTTCTACCTTGTAATTAATTGCATCCACCTGGTGTCCCAGGTCTAAATCAGTCCCTCATTAGAGGGGAACAATGAAAAAAAGGACCAGAGTTGAGTTTGCAGGAGATGTACAGTACAGGGTTGCTCTATGTGGCCTATCACCCTGTATAAGCTAGATACTAATCACAGCTAAGCTTTTAGGTCAATAATATGCTGTTTTTATTAAAATGTTGTTATAATGGTGAGAGAAATGAAACTAGCTAGTAGCTAATGGTAGCTAGCTAGTTATACCTTACAAGGTTAGCTGACTTTTCTCAAAACAAAACTCATTGTAGCTAGCTACATCTTGTCCCTCATGCTAGCCTGCACAGCCAAATTTCACTCCAGAAATGTCCAAATGGCATTTATATGGCCAGCATTTGAGACCATTTCTCCCCTCTTGCTGCAGCTTTAGCTCATCTTGAATAACAGTGAAATGCTGTGAAAACCAGCATGCTGCAAATGTTCTAGAATGTTTGTCACCAATGCTTGTTTGTTAAAAACATTTTGTCCACATGCACTTTTGCTCCTACAGCACTAATCTGGTGAGCACCTTTCGAGTTCCGCCAAGCAAGGCATTTGATGGGTTTGACTTGTTGTGAGGCGTCACTGATTTACACTGGATTCCCACCCATCTTTAGCTGATTTCTTACATGAAACTTCCCCAGGCTTCCCGTACTAGCAAAGCCTGGTTTGCGACAAGGCTAACCTAACCCTGGCTTTCACAACCTAACTTAAGAGACTAACACCTGCGTCCTCAATGGCAGCCAATTCCCAATGGACCCTGGTCAAAAGTAGTGCACTATATAGGCACTATAGGGAATAGGGTGCCATTTGTTACGCAGGGTGAGTGAGTGCATGAAAAGCAGATCTGAGGCTTTCTAGATATAGCCAAACATACACCAGACACCTGTTCACTACACAGTAAAGTCTCTAGAAAGAATGACTCAGGTTTAATTGGAAATAGTTTACAATTACTGTGCCAATTATGGTTCAAATATTCAGGTCAGTTTGTCTGTTAATTTCCCACTTGTTTAACAAGACATTTATAAATGTTTTTCCTAATGAAGCTATTTTAACGTTGGCACCAAACTAAGCCATCAGTTCTTCTCACTTTGATGCTGTGTGGACTGTGTGCGTGTGTGTGTGTGAACATGTAGTTGAGAGGTGAGTTGCTGGGTAAGGATGACACAACCATCATCCATAGTTAACTATCAGACTGACAACATATATTACACATGCCCCTCTTTCAGCTTCCATTATTTCAACAGGACTGCTAGAAATCTTAACAAACCTTCTGCTATACAGTAGGTCAGTGTGACCTCATGGTCAGATGAATGCATTGTATACAAAATAGATGACATATTTATTTTCATGTTTCCATGATGTGCATGTGCATGTGTTCATGTGTGTGTGTCAAGGCCCCACTGTGACCCTTTAAGGGGTCGACAGAGAATACGTAGACGGGGCAAATGGCTGTTGTCAGTGTCAGGTCACTTGTACCTGTTTGATGGCTGCCATCCTGATCTTCTCGTAGTAGTGTAGGGGGGCGTGGGGGGTACTCATGTCATAACCAAATCCAGCCACGGCTACCTCATCACAGTTATGGAGGGCCATTGTAATGGCAACAGTCCCCAGTGTCGGAATATTCTGGAAAACACAGAAGAGAAGACAAATGTTCCCTGAAACAGGACAGTGAGTAAAGTAGACTACTAGAACTACTGGAGGTTAATAGCACATGGGGTAACAAAGAAGAAATGTAAAAATAAAAAAAAAGTTTAAAAAAGGTTACCAAACCAGAAGTAATGGAACTATTTGAAAGACTTTAGTCACAGAGTCAAGACTCGAAAAGATGGCGCCGACATGGTCGTCCAGTTCCTAGCTCCGAGCCAACTTTGCAGTATTTTTTTTTTGCGTGTTATTTCTTACATCATTTGCTCAGAACATTTCTTGCATTATTACCTACAGCCGAAAATAACTTTTGGATATTAGATTGCCCGGTCACCATAATTTCAACCATGAATTAGACTTTCCTGAATTGGCTCCTTTGTTCGTACCTCCCAAGACATTTCCACTCATCACAGTGGCTGCTCCAAGACGCCCTCGAAGCAGAAGAGGAATACGGAGTGGGCTTTAATTTGCATACCATCCACCGCCTCCAAGAATACTACTCACTAATGTTTAGTCCATGGACAATAAAGTAGACAAGCTCAAGACGAGGATCTCCTTCCAGAGAGACATCAGGGGCAGTAACATAATCTGTTTCACGGAAACATGGCTCTCTCCAGATATACTGTCCCCATCCATACAGCCATCTGGGTTCTCCGTAACATCCCTTGAACAGTAAGAAAGAACTCTCTGTGAAAAAGAAAGTCGGAGGTGTATGTTTCATGATTAACTACTCGTGTGATTGTGGTAATGTACAGGAATTCAAGTCCTTTTGTTCTCCCGATCTGGAATACCTCACTATTAAATGGTGACCACATTACCCACCGAGAGAATACTTTTCGGTCATCATCACGGCCATCTATATTCCCCCTTAAGCCAACACCGCGACTGCACTCAAGGAACTACACTGGACTTTGTGCAAACTGGAAACCGCATATCCCGAGGCCGCATTTAATGTAGCTTGACCATTGCTACTCCCCCTTCCGGGACAGCTACAAGGCCCGCCCCCTCCCTCCCGTCGGCAAATCGTCACTACAGAGACAAAGTGGATTCGCAAGTGGAGACTGAGTGCTTGTTCTACGATGTAAGTAACACGATGTGTTACGATGTGAGTAACACATTTAAGCGTTGAATCTAGGTGAAAGCTTATTGATGTCACCTGTTAAATCCATTTCAGTGTAGATGAAGGGGGGGAAAGGTTAAAGAAGGATTTTTTAAGCCTTGAGACAATTGAGACATGGATTTTGCATGTGTGCCATTCAGAGGGTGAATGGGCAAGACAAAATATTTAAGTGCCTTTGAACGGGGTATGGTAGTAGGTACCAGGGGCACCAGTTTGAGTGTGTCAAGAACTGCAATGCTGCTGAGTTTTTCACGCTCAACAGTTTCCCGTGTGAATCAAGAATGGTCCACCACCCAAAGGACATCCAGCCAAACTAGACACAACTGTTGGAGGCATTGGAGTCAACATCGGCCAGCATCCCTGTGGAACGATTTTGATGCCTTGTAGTCCATGCCTTTGAGGAATCGAGGCTGTTCTGAGGGTAAAATGGGGTGCAACACAATATTAGGAAGGTGTTCCTAATGTTTTGTACACTCAGTGTATATTTATATTGAGTATTGTCCGTTCTTAATTCCTTTCTTTTCATTTTTGGAATTTGCGTGTATTGTTTTGTATTGTTAGGTATTATTGAACTGTTGGAGCTAGGAACATAAGCATTTCACTAAACACGCGATAACATCTGCAAAATATGTGTATGTGACCAATAAAACTTGATTTGATTCAGGAAACAATGTCAATTTATTTTGTTAACTGGTGGTGGGAAACAGTGTGTCCCCCCCCCCCCCGCCATCTCCCTCTCCCCCTTTTTTGCTCTCTCTCTGTTCGGCCTGAAATCCTATTAAAGATAGCTGGACGCCCAGGTAGGACAAAGTGGATTTATCAGCTGGCTTCTGGTGTCTGAGGGAGCAGTTGCTGTAGGTTTATCTGTGGTGCTGAAGGTGTCTGCTCTCTCTGACAGAGCCAACCACCTATCTCCAGCCTACTGTCCTTGCTCCCTCCATGGCTCGGAGCCATGCCTCTATAGGTGTGGATGTTGCAACAGGGAAGCACATCTTCTTTAGCAGCTACGGCAAAGCTACTGATTGATAAAAAGGGCCAACCAACTCCAGCCTCCACATCTCCAGCCCAGGTCCATGCTTCCCAAGTCCTTGCTCCCTCCGTGGCTCTCAACCACATCTCTCTACTAGGTGTTGATGTTCCGAGGATGTTACTAAAAGCTACTACTATCGGGCACCTGGAGGGTCTGCTGTGTGTCTACAGTGTGTTAGGGTAGTATGTTAGGGCTGACCTGGTCTGCTGTGTGTCAGGGCTGACCTGTCCTGATAGGAGCAGGCACACAGACAAGGAGAGCACATGAACCAGTGCAGCCCAGCCCAGCCATTAACGCATGCTTATGTGTGAAACAGCTGAGCTTTTTTTTCTTTATATTTAATTTCTTAGAATGTAATTAAACTACCTTGAGTATCCTGATAACACATATTCTGTAGGCTATTTATGTAAATGACTAGTTGTTAGCTGTATAAAACCAGAGCCTGATTCTTGCGGTTGATGGCATTGTGTTTCGATCAGTTAGTTTCCCAGTCTCTCACCCCTCTCCCCATCTGTCCTTTGTTGTGTGGCAGGCCAATGAACCTGAAGGCAGCCTCCTGGATGAAGTAAGGGTTGAGGATCCTCATCTCACTGGGCTCCCTGGGGACATGACGGGCCACAGACTTCCAGAACCCATCTGTACTATGCTACGTGAGAGAGAGGGAGAGTGAGAGTGAGAGAGAGAGAGAGAGAGAGAGAGAGAGAGAGAGAGAGAGAGAGAGAGAGAGAGAGAGAGAGAGAGAGAGAGAAAGTGGAAGAAAGGTTCATTTGAATAATAGCATTACAAATGGTAATAACAAATTAAGACATCAGTAATACATTTACCACTTGCTATAACAATGTGATGTCTCTCTGTTGGTGGTCTCCAACAGCACAAGTCATCCAGCTTTCAGACCTGACCATCAATTACAAGGGAGCTCAGCCAGCCCAGAGCACCTCAACATCTCTTCTCATCAGACCTGGGTTCAAATACTAATTTAAATCATTTCAAATACTTTAAGCTTTTGTTTTAGCCTGCTTGGAATGCCAGATGGGCAGGATTTTACATTTGGGGACTATTCTATTGGTTCATTAAGTCAGCCAAGCATAATCAAACACAGATGATGTATTTGAAATTATTTCAGTTTCATATTTGAACCAAGGTCTGCTTCTCATGTTCTTCTGCCTCATTAGTCATTCATTCTTCTCTTCAGCTGAGAAAATGGCAAAGTGAGAGCTGATGCTTAGCAGTTGGTCAGTGAATTTTAACACACGTCACCTGTACAAATAAACCACAGTGATTCCTTTGATATTTCCAAATGAAGAGTGACTAAAATATGGCCAAGTGGCTTTGAGGTGGTTTGGCTGTGTGCCCAGGACAAGCCCAGACACAACCCACCTCTCTGTCAGACCGGTTCTGAATAAAGGGCCTTTCTGATTCTGATGGGGCAACAACATCACAGAAAGGGACACATAAAGCCAGGTCCAGGGACACAGTCCCCCCCTCACCCTAGGGAAACCAAAAACATATGGTCTCAGGTTTCACCTGGTTGTTCGGAGGGTGAAAACTGATGGAAGATGACACCTACTATTGCCATCTATTACACAAGATGGCGCCGGAGGAGATGGCCCCCGTTTTACGGTCTCCTAACCAATTGTGCTATTGTGTTTTTTTTCGCGATATTTGTAAATTATTTTGTACATAATATTTCTGCAACCGTATCTTACGGCAGAAAAGAGCTTCTGGATATCAGGACAGCGATCACTCACCTCGGATTAGACTCATATTTTTTCAACAACAACAAGCAGGACTCACACGATGTTCTCCAAACACACCGCAGGGCAGACATCCCAATTATTCGCAAAAGGAAGCGACGCAGAGGACGAAGAGCCGGATGCCTCGTCCGGACCCGCAGAAGGCGAGTAGGAAAGCTGCCGTTACCATCAATATTACTCGCCAACGTGCAATCATTGAACAATAAACTAGACGAAGTACGATCACGAATATCCTACCAACGGGACATCAAAAACTGTAATATCCTATGTTTCATGAAATCGTGGCTGAATGACGACATGGATATTCAGCTAGCGGGATATACGCTGCACCGGCAGGATAGAACAGCACACTCCGGTAAGACGAGGGGGGGCGGTCTGTGCATATTTGTAAACAACAGCTGGTGCACAAAATCTAAGGAAGTCTCTAGATTTTCCTCGCCTGAAGTAGAGTATATTGTGATAAATTGCAGGCCACACTACTTGCCTAGAGAGTTCTCAGCTATACTTTTCGTGGCTGTTTATTTACCACCAAGAACAGATGCTGGCACTAAGACCGCACTCAGTCAGCTGTATAAGGAAACAAGCAAACAGGAAACCACTCACCCAGAGGCGGCGCTCCTATTGGCTGGAGACTTTAATGCAGGGAAACTTAAATCAGTTCTACAAATTCTCTATCAACATGTTAAATGTGCAACCAGAGGGAAAACAATTCTAGATCACCTGTACTCCACGCACAGAGACGCGTACAAAGCTCTCCCTCGCCCTCCATTTGGTAAATCCGACCACAACTCTATCCTCCTGATTTCTGCTTACAAGCAAAAATGAAAGCAGGAAGCACCAGTGACTCGGTCTATAAAAAAATTGTCAGATGAAGTAGATGCAAAACTACAGGACTGTTTTGCTATCACAGACTGGAACATGTTCCGGGATTCTTCTGATGACATTGAGGAATATACCACATCAGTCACTGGCTTTATCAATAAGTGCATTGAGGACATCGTCCCCACAGTGACTGTACGTACATACCCCAACCAGAAGCCATGGATTACAGGCAACATTCGCACTGAGCAAAAGTGTAGAGCTGCCGCTTTCAAGGTGCGGGACTCTAACCCGGAAGCTTACAAGAAATCCCGCTATGCCCTGCAACGAACCATCAAACAGGCAAAGCGTCAATACAGGGCTAAGATTGAATCATACTACACCAGCTCCGACGCTCTTCGGATGTGGCAGGGCTTGCAAACTATTACAGACTACAAAGGGAAGCACAGCCGCGAGCTGCCCAGTGACACGAGCCTACCAGATGAGCTAAATCACTTCTACGCTCGCTTCGAGGCAAGCAACACTGAGGCATGCACGAGAGCATCAGCTGTTCCGGACAACTGTGTGATCACGCTCTCCGTAGCCGATGTGAGTAAGACCTTTAAACAGGTCAACATACACAAGGCTGCATGGCCAGACGGATTACCAGGACGTGTGCTCCGGGCATGTGCTGACCAACTGGCAGGTGTCTTCAATTACATTTTCAACATGTCCCTGATTGAGTCTGTAATACCAACATGCTTTCAGCAGACCACCATAGTCCCTGTGCCCAAGAACACAAAGGCAACCTGCCTAAATGACTACAGACCCATAGCACTCATGTCCTTAGACATGAGGTGCTTTGAAAGGCTGGTAATGGCTCACATCAACACCATTATCCCAGAAACCCTAGACCCGCTCCAATTTACATACCGCCCAAACAGATCCACAGATGATGCAATCTCTATTGCACTCCACACTGCCCTTTCCCACCTGGACAAAAGGAACACCTATGTGAGAATGCTATTCATTGACTACAGCTCAGCGTTCAACACCATAGTACCCTCAAAGCTCATCACTAAGCTAAGGAACCTGGGACTAAACACCTCCCTCTGCAACTGGATCCTGGACTTCCTGATGAGCCGCCCCCAGGTGGTGAGGGTAGGTAGCAACACATCTGCCATGCTGATCCTCAACACTGGAGCTCCCCAGTGGTGCATGCTCTGTCCCCTCCTGTACTCCCTGTTCACCCACGACTGCATGGCCAGGCACGACTCCAACACCATCATTAAGTTTGCAGACGACACAACAGTGGTAGGCCTGATCACCGACAACGACGAGACAGTCTATAGGGAGGAGGTCAGAGACCTGGCCAGGTGGTGCCAGAATAACAACCTATCCCTCAACGTAACCAAGACTAAGGAGATGATTGTGGACTACAGGAAAAGGAGCACCGAGCACGTCCCCATTCTCATCGACGGGACTGTAGTGGAGCAGGTTGAGAGCTTCAAGTTCCTTGGTGTCCACATCAACAACAAACTAGAATGGTCCAAACACACCAAGACAGTCGTGAAGAGGGCACGACAAAGCCTATTCCCCCTCAGGAAACTAAAAAGATTTGGCATGGTTCCTGAGATCCTCAAAAGGTTCTACAGCTGCAACATCGAGAGCATCCTGACTGGTTGCATCACCGCCTGGTATGGCAACTGCTCTGCATCTGACCGTAAGGCACTACAGAGGGTAGTGCGTACGGCCCAGTACATCACTGGGGCCAAGCTTCCTGCCATCCAGGGCCTTTACACTAAGTGGTGTCAGAGGAAAGCCCAAAAAATTGGCAAAGACTCCAGTCACCCAAGTCATAGACTGTTTTCCATGCTACCACACAGCAAGCGGTATCGGAACGCCAAGTCTAGGACCAAAAGGCTCCTTAACAGCTTCTACCCCCAAACCACAAGACTAAATAAATAAAATGGCCACTGTACTATTTACATTGACACCACCCCCATTTGTATTTTACACTGCTGCTACTCACTGTTTATTATCTATGCATAGTCACTTCACCCCTACCTATATGTTCAAATTACCTCAACTAACCTGTACCCACACACATTGACTCGGTACCGGTACCCCCTGTATGTAGCCTCGTTATTGTTATTTTATTGTTACTTTTTGTTCTTTTTTACTTTAGTTTATTTGGTAAATATTTTTCTAACTCTTTCTTGAACTCCAGTGTTGGATTAGGCATTTCACTGTAAGGTCTACACATGTTATATTCGGCGCAAATAAAGTTTGATTCGACTCCAATCAAGTTGTAGAAACTTCTCAAGGATGATCAATGGAAACAGGATGCACCTGAGCTAAATTTCGAGTCGCATAGCAAAGGGTCTGAATACTTATGTAAATAAGGTATTTGTTTTTTTATTTTTTATTAAATTTGCAAACATTTCTAAAAACCTGTTTTCACTTTGTCATTATGGGATATTGTGTGTAGTTTGATGAGGGGGAAAAACAATTTAATACATTTTACAATAAGGATGTAATGTAACAAAATGTTGAAAAAGTCAATGGGTTTGAATACTTTCCGAATGCACTGTATGTATTGGTGTAATGATGTTATATGATATACTGTTTTATTTTATTGTATGATATGCCTAATGTGTCTGCACCCAGGAAGAGTAGGGGATCCAACAATAAATAGAAATACCCACCTGTCTGTCACTGTGTGAATAGTGATCCAGACTCACAGGACCACCCCGGTGATATGCCTATCATCCATCCATCCACTGTCTGTCTATGGGCATTGGGCAGGCCAGGTGAGCCCAGATCTGAGATACTGTTGCTCTCTGATGTGCATCAGACCCCTGAATCCCATAGCCTGTCAGCCTCCAGCCCTGGCCCCCCAAACCCTCTGAACCCCACACACCCTGACCCACCTCCTGCTCTAAGTGATCAGAGCATCGACAAGGACAGGAGGGAGTCTGTCTGTGGAGCCCCTATAGATGTTCATATCCATGCAATTTATGCCCACATCAGATACAATACTATACGATTTGACTCTGACCCATCCTTCTGTAAAGATTGGAGAATGAAGAGAGGAAGGGAGAATAAGGTATGCTGTTATTTTGAAAGTAGGAATGTGTTGTATGTGTTCTATTGCCATTCAACCATGAAGGAATGACCACAGTGACTGTAACCAGAGCTAGACCAAAACCATGTCAGTCACAGCCCCCTACAAAGCAACCTTAAAAAGTCATAGCCCTCTATACTAAAAAGCAACATTGGAATGCTGCTCAACAGGGAGTCCAACATAGGTGCGTGCTCAGCCCCCTCCTGTACTCCCTGTTCACCCATGACTGCATGGCTACACACATCTCCAACTCAATCATCAAGTTTGCAGATGACACAACAGTGGTAGGCTTGATTACCACAATGATGAGACAGCCTACAGGGAGGAGGTGAGGGCCCTGGTGGAGTGGTACAAGGAAAATAAACTCTCCCTCAAACTTGAAAGTGTATTCCAGGGTTTCTTCTGGATCAAAAAGTGGCTTAGCTAGTGGGTGTGGAAGGGGGCATGGCAATGGATGTGGTCGGCCGATTGGCGTGGCAGAATTTTAGAGAACGTTTTAGAGGCTCCCATCTTGGTGGTGTAGAGAAAATGTTACAGGTTTAAAGCAAATTTCCTGCGTTGCTACATATTCTGCCTCGGAGCTGAGAGAAAATGTTGCAGTTTTAACACTAATTTCCTGCAATTTTATGCATTTGCCATGGCTAAGGCTGTGTTCTTTTGCTCAAACATAATAACAAAATACATACTGCTAAATTAATTATTTTGGGAATTTTTTTTTCTCCCAGACTGTTTAGCTTTTATTTTGGTGATAAAAATATCTAGATACATTATCTTTTCTACATGTTGTATATCTGTTTTGGTCGTTTAAGTTTACACTGAAAACGGTTTACCATCCTAATAATGTATTTCGTTTTTTACATTGTTTGGACTGAGGCGGCCCAAAAAAATACATACATATTCTTCATACAATTCAGTATGGTATAATGGTACAAATGGTATAATGACATAAATATGAATTCTCCAGTCACAACAAGTGCGGAGTTCCAAAGTCAGATTATAAGGCTACTATTATCTAGTATTATCCAATTGAGGTAAACAGTGTGGTAAAGATGGGTATAAACAGGTAAGCCAGTTAGGCTCTACACCCATAAGAAACACTGCCTGAGTTTCAAGTTTGGGGAAGATAATTTTCACAATGAAAACTGATTTAAAAGGAAGTTTGCATTCAATTACAATGCTAAATGCATTAACTCCAGTAACAGGAATTTGCCCAATTATAATGCAACTCAAGTTTTTAAATTCTAAAGTCCAATTCCATTCCAATTATGTTTTTAATTTCCAATTCAATTCCAATTCTGACAGTCTGAATTCCAATTCAATTCCAAATCCATTCCAGGGTTGATTTTCTTTTACAATTCAAATTCAGACAATTTAAATCCAATTCAATTCCAATAAAAAAATATGATTGCTGCAATTCCAATTGAATTCCAAGTAAATTCTCCACTTCCTGCTTGAATTCCAGAATTGAATTTGAAATGAAATTGGAATTGACCCCAACCCTGATGTTCTCATGGCATGGCTTTAACGTTTTCTCCATGAATTGGGACTCAATTGGAACTTTACCTAACGTGGTAGGAACGGTCACTCTTTGCTGGATTACCACTTACCAGCCTATCTTTAAAGATCATGGACCGCAGCCATTTGAAGTCGAGAGCTTTGAAGGCAGAGAGAACGAAGAGGGAGTCCTGTTCGTAGCGTTCAGTCTTCTGGATGGCTCCCTCTGGGTAGGTGATACGCATAGTGGTCCGGGAGCCCACATCTTTCTCATAGCCACTCACTGGAGCCTCGTTCAACCTGCAACACACACAGGTCAACTGGGATTAGGAATCTAGAAACATAGGGTTCTCACAATCATTGGCTCTTACTCAATTTGTCTTTCCTCAATTCCTCGCATCCTCTCTCTTCGCCTCCTTCTCAAAACATATTGGAGAAGGTCAGAGAACTTCGGATCTTCTCCTCTAGTGCTTTTGAGAAAGAGGCGAGGATAGAGGATGTAAGGAATCCAGGAAAGATTATTTAAGAACCCTGGAGTTGATGTGCCTTTTAAAACTGACCTTGCAATCACGTTGTACTCGTCAATCCATGCACCCATAGACTTGTTGGTAAGAATAGCACCATTTCCCAAGATGATGCACTTTTTACAACTCAGACTAAAAGAGCAGGAAAAGAACAGCAGAAAAACACAATGTCTGTGAGGTTTGTGAAGAGAGGAAAATGACAAGTACTGCACAGTGATTTATTCTGATATTATGTGTAGTTGTGCAATTGCTATCAGGTACCCTGACAGCATTATGTAGTAGAGAATGTGACCTCTGTTTAGTCTGAGTTCTACATTCCAGGTGAAAAATTAAACACATTCCCAATTTCCTTAGTTGATGATATCAGGTCGGCAAATAATGGTTGCGGAAAGATCCAAGCCCTTAACAAGACAGAACACTGGTAAATCAGCAATGTTTTCGGGATTGGTAGAACATATTTCTTGCCTGGTCCCAGATATGTTTGTGCTGTCTAGCCAACTTATATGGTCATTTTCGCATGACAATGACCAGAAATTGGCAAATCAGCACAAACAGATTTGGGACCAGGCTAGAATATTTCTGAGTAAGCCGAGAGTTTGCATACTGGAGGTTAGTTTCTGAATGTCTTTGAGAAGCAGGCATGACCCTTTAAATACCCCAAGATGCCCCCTGATGTTGTTGTGGTAGAGGTGTGAAATACCTGTCCAGCTCATCTTCCAGACCATAGCTCTTTGTGGCTGTCAGAATGTTATCTATGATCTTTTCTGAGGAGAGAAGAGAAGATTTTTAAACAAGCACATTCTCCAGGCAGCAATTCTTGGACCCCAGGGAATGAGGTTACATCAGGTTTCCCCAAGGAAAATGCCCCCACTATGTCAAAGATAATAAAACAAAAAACACTATAGTAAATACTACAGTAATATCTGCAAAAACACTACAGTAATTACGATTGTATTTACAACAGTTTTTACTAAAGTAATACTACAGTATTTATACTGTGACTCGTTTCAGGAAACTAGGCGTATGTCGCGCATCACTTCACAGGAGAGCCATTTGAATGTAAACTTTTGTTTTATCAAAATGATTTTTTGGGGCAGAAATACCTTCTGGAACATGTGAAATTTCATGTGCCTTAATAACAAACTTGTATGCCATCTGTAAATACGAATACAATTATTAAATTACGAGCCTAGTTTGTTCAGCCACCGAAAAATGCAGGAACCTTTCCACTAGTCAAGATTGGCTGAGATAATGAGCGGGCTGGACATGCCGAGAGATGAGTTTGAATTTGTCTGCCATGTAGCAAGCTTCTGTCTATAACATGAGCTGGTCAGTATGTGTAGATAATCCTTTCTAGCACATCTTTTTTTAACAATATCACGTAGTAAAACTGTAAAAAGCAAAAGTGTTGCTCTCAGGTGGAACTAGAGTATGATAGCTAAGGAGACTGAGAAAATTCTGCCGTTTGATTGGAAATATGCAGAGGGAGTCGAAAAGAGCACACACAGAAGGCTATTATATAAAACACCTGTCTCCGGACTACTTCAAATATAGGGCAACCATGGCATCTGTGACAGAAAGGGAGAAGTGTCTATCCATGTATACAGGTAAGATAGTCTAGCTAGCTACAGTTGAAGTCAGAAGTTAACATACACCTTAGACAAAAACATTTAAACTCAGTTTTTTACAAAAAAAGGTTTACATACAGTCATTTAGTATTTGGTAAAATTGCCTTTCAATTGTTTAACTTGAGTCAAATGTTTCAGGTAGCCTTCCCCAAGCTTCCCACAATAATTTGGGTGAATTTTGTGCCATTCTGGTGTAACTGAGTCAGGTTTGTAGGCCTCCTTGCTCGCACACGCTTTTTCAGTTCTGCCCACAAATTCTCTATAGGATTGAGGTCAGGGCTTTGTGATGGCCACTCCATTACCTTGACTTTGTTGTCCTTAAGCCATTTTGCCACAACTTTGGAAGTATGCTTGGGGTCATTGTCCATACAGACCCATTTGCGACCGAGCTTTAACTTCCTGACTGATGTCTTGAGATGCTGCCTCAATATATCCACATAATTTTCCTCCCTCATGATGCCATCTATTTTGTGAAGTGCACCAGGCCCTCCTGCAGCAAAGCACCCCCACAACATGATACTGCCACCCCCGTGCTTCACGGTTGGGATGGTGTTCTTTGGCTTGCAAGCCTCCCCCTTTTTCCTCCAAACATAACGATGGTCATTATGGCCAAACAGTTCTATTTTTGTTTCATCAGACCAGAGAACATTTCTCCAAAATGTACGATCTTTGTCCCCATGTGCAGTTGCAAACCGTAGTCTGGCTTTTTTATTGCGGTTTTGGAGCAGTGGCTTCTTCCTTGCTGAGCGGCCATTCAGGTTATGTCGATATAGGACTTGTTTTACTGTGGATATAGATACTTTTGTACCTATTTCCTCCAGCATCTTCACACGGTCCTTTGATGTTGTTCTGGGATTGATTTGCACTTTTCGCACCAAAGTACATTCATCTCCAGGAGACAGAACGCGTCTCCTTCCTGAGCGGTATAACGGCTGCGTGGTCCCATGGTGTTAATACTTGCATGCTATTGTTTGTACAGATGAACGTGGTACCTTCAGGCATTTGGAAATTGCTCCCAAGGATAAACCAGACTTGTGGAGGTCTACAAATTTTTTCTGAGGTCTTGGCTGATTTATTTTGATTTTCTCATGATGTCAAGCAAAGAGGCACTGAGTTTCAAGGTAGGCTTTGAAATACATCCACAGGTACACCTCCAATTGACTCAAATGATGTCAATTAGCCTATCAGAAGCTTCTAAAGCCATGACATCATATTCTGGAATTTTCCAAGCTGTTAAAGTCACAGTCAACTTAGTGAATGTAAACTTCTGACCCACTGGAATTGTGATACAGTGAATTATAAGTGAAATAATCTGGCTAGCTAGCTAACATTGAAACTGGTTGGTTAGCTACCTGCATATTCATGCAGGGTAGTAACGATATGAGTTGAGATTATGGTTCATTGTTTAGCTAGCTACATGTCTAAACAAAAGACTCCACTATGCAAGTAACCATTTCAATAGAATCTTAATGATGTCACTGCGACAACTGTCGATAGACGTAGCTGGTAAATTCACTCTTGCTATCTACTCTGATTTCAGAGCACTCTTGTCTGAGTGTGCCAGAGTGCAGAATAACTGATGAATTTTCGAACGCTCAACCCCCGTTGAATATGGCCGGTGTCAGTAAACGTAGGCAAAAAAGTTTCATTAAATTGTTGCCAGCAGCACAGTTACAGTCACCAACACTCTGGATAACATAAAAACAGCCTTACCAGCCCTGCTAGGGGGAGTAAAATGGTCAGAGTGAGCTCTTCTCTCATTTGTGTCTGGAGGTAGCTAGCAAGCTAGCCAACGATAGCCAGTTACCTTGGTTCCTTGACTGCTGTTGTTAGGTCAGAATGCTCGGCTCAACCCTACTCCTCGGCCAGAGCGTTCAGTGTGCGCTCTAAACGCCCCGAGAGCGAAAAGCTCTGAATATGCGAACGGACAATCTGACAACGCTCTGAGTTTACGAATGCCCAGAGCGCACTCTGGCACACCAGATTGAATTTACGAACACACCCGTAGTATAAACCAGCCTTAAGTCTTGAAATCTTGGGTTGTTTAGTACATGGCCTTACATGTGAATCCTTAAAGAGATGCGTGGGGCTAGGACTTAACAGGGTGTGAACGATGCTGAATGGGTGCAGACAAAGAGCTCTCCAGTAGGTGTACCAAAACATTCAAGGGCCATCAACTTTCAAAGCATAATAACTTTCTCATTGTTCCTCAACTGCAGTGTATGATATACCATTTTCTAGCTCTGAGTCTCAACTTTTATCCAAGGTTAAAAACACAATTTCAAATTTTGCAACATAAGACCGAATTGAGCCGGTCGGTCACCTATAGTAAAACTTTACTACAGTATACTACAGTCATGTCCACAAAAACACAACAGTGAATACTACAGTAAAGCCCATAAAAACACTACAGTGAATACTATAGTATACTCCAGCAAAAACATTACAGTGAATACTATATTATATAAATATATTAATGCTTCAGTATGTAGAGCATAGTATTTTTTTTGATATGGGCACTGAGAGGCCCTAAATCTTTCTGTAAACTCTACAGTAAACAAATGCTCTCACTACCTCACTTTGTTTCTTGTCCTTACACACTGCTGGCCTTTATGCATCTTTGAAGTATGCTTCCCTTAAACTGAGATGCCCATCGTCTGCATGTTCAACAACTCTTGCTATTTATCTAGTCAGTTATAGTAGGAATACATTATTTTATAGGAAGGAAAAACTTAAGTACTTTTTCCAAGTCCTTACTTTCCCCTTGTACAGTGGGGAGAACAAGTATTTGATACACTGCCGATTTTGAAGGTTTTCCTACTTACAAAGCATGTAGAGGTCTGTAATTTTTATCATAGGTACACTTCAACTGTGAGAGACGGAATCTAAAACAAAAATCCAGAAAATCACATTGTATGATTTTTAAGTAATTAATTTGCATTTTATTGCATGACATAAGTATTTGATACATCAGAAAAGCAGAACTTAATATTTGGTACAGAAACCTTTGTTTGCAATTACAAAGATCATACGTTTCCTGTAGTTATTGACCAGGTTTGCACACACTGCAGCAGGGATTTTGGCCCACTCCTCCAAACATACCATCTCCAGATCCTTCAGGTTTCGGGGCTGTCGCTGGGCAATACGGACATTCAGCTCCCTCCAAAGATTTTCTATTGGGTTCAGGTCTGGAGACTGGCTAGGCCACTCCAGGACCTTGAGATGCTTCTTACGGAGCCACTCCTTAGTTGCCCTGGCTGTGTGTTTCGGGTCGTTGTCATGCTGGAAGATCCAGCCACGACCCATCTTCAATGCTCTTACTGAGGGAAGGAGGTTTTTGGCCAAGATCTCGCGATACATGGCCCCATCCATCCTCCCCTCAATACGGTGCAGTCGTCCTGTCCCCTTTGCAGAAAAGCATCCCCAAAGAATGATGTTTCCACCTCCATGCTTCACGGTTGGGATGGTGTTCTTGGGGTTGTACTCAACCTTCTTCTTCCTCCAAACACAGCGAGTGGAGTTTAGACCAAAAAGCTCTATTTTTGTCTCATCAGACCACATGACCTTCTCCCATTCCTCCTCTGGATCATCCAGATGGTCATTGGCAAACTTCAGACGGGCCTGGACATGCACTGGCTTAAGCAGGGGGACCTTGCGTGCGCTGCAGGATTTTAATCCATGACGGCGTAGTGTGTTACTAATGGTTTTCTTTGAGACTGTGGTCCCAGCTCTCTTCAGGTCATTGACCAGGTCCTGCCGTGTAGTTCTGGGCTGATCCCTCACCTTCCTTATGATCATTGATGCCCCACGAGGTGAGATCTTGCATGGAGCCCCAGACCGAGGGTGATTGACCGTCATCTTGAACTTCTTCCATTTTCTAATAATTGCGCCAACAGTTGTTGCCTTCTCACCAAGCTGCTTGCCTATTGTCCTGTAGCCCATCCCAGCCTTGTGCAGGTCTACAATTTTATCCCTGATGTCCTTACACAGCTCTCTGGTCTTGGCCATTGTGGAGAGATTGGAGTCTGTTTGATTGAGTGTGTGTACAGGTGTCTTTTATACAGGTAACAAGTTCAAACAGGTGCAGTTAATACAGGTAATGAGTGGAGAACAGGAGGGCTTCTAAAAGAAAAACTAACAGGTCTGTGAGAGCCGGAATTCTTACTGGTTGGTAGGTCATCAAATACTTATGTCACGCAATAAAATGCAAATTAATTACTTAAAAATCATACAATGTGATTTTCTGGATTTTTGTTTTAGATTCCGTCTCTCACAGTTGAAGTGTACCTATGATAAAAATTACAGACCTCTACATGCTTTGTAAGTAGGAAAACCTTCAAAATCGGCAGTGTATCAAATACTTGTTCTCCCCACTGTATTTCCACTATTTACATAGCCAGTTATTCTAGCAAGGCCTAGGGAGTAACTATGAAGTACAATTTCCTATAGTCTTTAGACTGAGATGCTCCTGTCTGCACAACAATACTAGCTAGGCCTATTTATATAGACAGTTATTCTAGGAAGATATAAAGTGTAGAGAAAGGAATGACTGCAATCCGGATGTTTTCTATACAATTGACAAGGGTAAATACACTTGGCCTATAATTCAGGAGATCAAGTTTAAATTAACAGTAATTGCCTAAACAATTGTGAGAGCTGAATCGCTGGACCATTTGTCACGAGATGAAAGTCCACATGATTTGACTGTAAACTGTAGGCCTATGCCAAGTAGGCTACTTGCGTGCTATTCATGATTATTGATTAACTAAATTGCCAGAGCATTAAATTGCTATTAGGCACTTGTGTTCAATTCTCAGATGCAATGGAGATCATAAAAAACATGACCCAAAGATAGCAAAATATGTTTTTCAGTTACCATACTTTTTGAACATAATTATTACTGTAATTTTGTCATGAGGCATTTTTTTTTTTTGAATCAGCCCATTGTGAAAACAATATAGCCTATAGCAGTGTTTCTTAATGCTGGTCCTGGGGACACAACGGGTGCACATTTTAGTTTTTGCCCTAGCACTAAACCCACAATTTCACTAGTCAAAAGTTTGATGATGAGTTGATAAGTGGAACAGTGCAAAAACAAAAATGTGCACCCTTTTGGGTCCCCAGACCCTGGATTAGGAAACATTGACCTACAGTATGACAGATGATTTTGAAAAAATGACACATCCAGTGACACAACTTACTATAGTATAATTAAGGATCACTCAGAGGCAGTGAAAAGCATTGATGTAGAGACAGGCTCAGCTCTGTCCAAAATGACTTGCATATCTGCATTGTGACTAACACTGGAGAGATGGGGAGCGAGAGGGCTGCATAATAAATGGTACCCTTCTCCCTATATAGTGCACTACTTTTGACCAGGGCCTATAGGGGTCTGATTAAAAGTAGTGCATTATATAGGCAATAGGTTGCAATTTGGGATGCAACCAGGGAGAAGAGTTGTTGACTACTGTGGTGATATCCTAGATATAAACAGACAAGATCAATCAGGCTGGATGGGAATCATTTGAAAGGATGGTCTCTCCTTCCAGCCAAACCACACAGCTGATATCAGATGAGGGCTAGGCTACCATAGCACCATCTGCAAGGGTGAGGCACCTAGGCTAGGCACACCCCTGAAACAGCCCAATGACTGACAATGAAGGACTCCAGTTCTGCCAACCAATCAATAACAAGACAAAGGCTTACAGTATGACCTTAATAATCTATGTTCAGGCAGAAGTGGAAACCATATATTTAGTGTGATCCCTCAAACTGCCCTACTACCGAGTCACAGAACAGAAAACGCCCAGAATGTGTTGGTTAGTTGGGAGAGTAGAGGGTGTTGGTTGGGCTTCCTGGTTCTGATCAGCCATGATGATGAGGGCAGGCAGTCAGGCCACAAATAGCTCACTGATTATTACTGATTAATATGTCTCTCTTACAGAATAGATTATTTCAATAACCTGTATAAATAAAGGTTAAATGAAATAAAACTGATTAGATGATGCTGTGTTGAAGACAGGGTAGTGGCTGGTTACATACTGTAGCTAATCATTCCACAACTAACATGTATTTGGGTGTGGGGCCGAGACTGGGCTTTCCAATCAGGGCCTGAGACTGGTAGGCAGAAGGATCTGACAGTGGTCCTGTAGTGTGTTGGTGCTGCTCAATGTTACTGTTCAGTGTTACAGAGAAAGGGCAGGGCATGGATGGAGTCAGGTATCAGATTCAGACAGATTTCTATGAGAACACTAGTTAGCAAACACTCTTCCTCTGATACCGAGAACATAAAGGCATTTTCTGCACATGCAACATGGAGAGCTAGACTACAAAGTCATCCTCCTGATACCTTTCCAGGGATATTTATACATTTAGCACAATTTGAGCGCACTGACACCATCATTATCATCATTACATTAAGACAGATATATATATAAACAGCTATAACATTGATATTTATGTCAAATGAACCAAATGAACTGTAACATCAGCTTTACAAGGGATTTGATGAGATTAAACACAAGTTAAATTGGTGATCACATTGTTTTAAAAAGGATAAGCGAGGGGCAGCAAGAAATGTTTTGCTTTGCTGTGATCCCTGCATAGCTAGGAGAAACAATGATGTTCTTCTCAATAAGGCCAGTATTTGGACATGGTGTACTGTCCCTCATCTGAGCAGTGACCCAGAGCATAGACACCCTCCTCCCTCCCTGTAGTTGAGCTAGTGGTCAACAGTGTCCACTCCCAGGGGCTCCCCAATCCTCATGGTCATCCAAAATTAAATAGATCTAAAATGGAGGTCCATACCTTGCATTTTTATTCCAAAAGGTGGGAAGAATTTGCTGATTTTGTTGAATCGTCTAAAATTCGGATCAAGGAACATGGGGGCTGGTTTAGTGAACCTGGAGATAGAGAAAAACAGAGAGAGCACAAGATATGACAAGTGAGAGTGAGACTAGTGAGAATTAACAGGCCATAAATACAGTGCATTCGGAAAGCATTCAGACCCCTTGACTTTTTCCAAATTTTGTTATGTTACAGCCTTATTCTAAAATTGATCAAATTGCTTTTTCCCTCATCAATCTACACACAATATCCCATAATGACAAAGGAAACACATTGCAAATGTATTAAAAAAGCATCTTTGACAGTGATTACAGCCTGAAGTCTTCTTGGGAATGACACTACAAGCTTGGCACACTGTATTTGGGGAGTTTCTCCCATTCTACTCTGCAGATCCTCTCAAGCTCTGCCAAGTCGGATATGGAGGGTAGCTGCCCATTTTTTTTCAGGGCTCTCCAGAGATGTTCGATCAAGTTCAAGTCCGGACTCTGGCTGGGCGAGTCAAGGACATTCAGAAACTTGTACCCAAGGCCACTCCTGCGTTGTCTTGGTGTGCTGTTAGGTTCTAAATCTCAGAGTAAATAACTCAACGGACACTATGAAAGCGTAACCAAGTTTAATTCTTCCCAGAGGATCAATACAGCTGCATTAGACAAAACATGTTTCCACCACCACAAGTATATATACTCCAATTTAGGCACTCCTTCTCTCCAATCTATTATGGTTCGACAGGAAGAGGGTAATAAACCACAATTTCTCCCTTAACGGGATCTGACCTGACCTCAACCCCTCATTTGCCTAATCCACAGATGTCCATCCGTATCCCCTATAGCAATTCTGTGACTTCCTCCCATCCTCCTAGAACATTCCAAAGCTATCTGGCTCCTACAGATAACCATTAACGTCTGAAGTAAAAACCAGTCTCTAGGATAGCAATGTTCCAAGTTTAACACAGAATCCAACAGTCCCCCGTTTTGAACATTTTAATTCCATACTGTTCAACATTACATACACTTGGAAATGACATATAAATGAACAAACAATGATAACAAAACATTCACTGTGAGGTTTACAAACTCAGAGAGTTATGTCCTCTGTTCTATGATCACACCATGCACAATCATATTTCCATCTCTCATCAAACAGAATGACATTCCAGCTGAAGCTGGTGGTTTCCTCCACTTCAGCTGGAGCTGCTTTTAGCTTCTCCACTTTCTCCTTCTGGTTCCTAAGAGAGTGATAGCATAAGACTTGATGGCGCTGACAGAGATGGTCGCCTTGCTTCAGGTCCTTAGAAAACTATGCAGATATTTGTTATTTTATGTATTATTTCTTACATTGTTAGCCCAAACAATCTCAGGTGTTATTACATACAGCCGGGAAGAACTATTGGATATAAAAGCGAAGTCGACTTACCATCATTACGACCAGGAATACGTCTTACCCGAAGCGGATCCTCCACCCTGGACATGTGATCCTCCACCCTGGACATGCAATCTTATCCCAGAGGCCGACCCAAAACAACGCGGTCGCCTCAGGAGAGACGGACGGAGTGGCCTACTGGTCAGACTCAGAAGGCGAGCACACCATCCACTGCTTCCTAGCATATTACTCTCCAATGTCCAATCTCTAGATAACAAGGTGGGCACGAGTTGCCTTCCAGAGAGACATCAGAGATTGTAACATTCTCTGTTTCACGGAAACATGGCTCACTTGGGATACGTTGTTAGAGTCAGTACAGACACCCGGTTTCTTCACGCAACGTGCCGACAGAAACAAACATCTCTCTGGTAAGAAGAAGGGCGGGGGTGTATGCCTTATGATTTACGACTGATGGCGTAATCACAACAACATACAGAAACTCAATTCCTTTTGTTCACCTGACCTAGAATTCCTTACAATCAAATGCCGACCGCATTATCTTCCAAGACATTTACATTTTACATTTAAGTCATTTAGCAGACGCTCTTATCCAGAGCGACTTACAAATTGGTGCATTCACCTTATGATATCCAGTGGAACAACCACTTTACAATAGTGCATCTAACTCTTAGAGAATCTAACTCTCAAGAGAATTCTCTTCGATTATAGTCACAGCCGTGTATATCCCCCCAAGCAGATACCTCGTCGGCCCTCAAAGAACTTCACTGGCCTCTATGTAAACTGGAAACCATACATCCGGAGGCTGCATTTATTGTAGATGGGGATTTTAACAAAGCTAACCTAAGATCAATACTCCCTAAATTCTATCAGCATATCGAATGCGCGACACGAGCTGGCAGAATTCATCATTGCTACTCGAACTTCTGCAATGCATACAAAGTCCTCCCACGCTCCGCCTTCGGCAAATCTGACCATGAATCCATTTTGTTGCTCCCAGCCTATAGACAGAAACTAAAACAGGAAACGCCCATGCTCAGGTCAATACAACGCTGGTCTGACCAATCGGATTCCATGCTTTAAGATTGCTTCAATCACGTGGACTGGAATATGTTCCAGATAGCCTCAGACAACATTGATGTATACGCTGACTCGGTGAGCAAGTTTATTAGCAAGTGCATCAGAGATGTCGTACCCGCTGTGACTATTAAAATCTTCCCTAATCAGAAACCGTGGATTAATGGCTGCATTCGCGCAAAACTGAAAGCGTGAACCACCACTTTTAATCATGGCAAGATGACCGGAAACAGGACCGAATACAAACAGTGCAGCTATTCCCGCCGCAAGGCAATCAAACAAGCAAAGCATCAGTATAGAGACAAAGTTAAACAATTAAACGGCTCAAACACGAGACGTATGTGGCAGGGTCTACAGTCAATCACGGATTACAAAAAGAAAACCAGCCCCGTTGCGGACATCGACGTTTTGCTCCCAGACAAATTAAACTACTTCTTTGCTCGCTTTAAGAACAATACAGTGCCACTGGTAAGGCACGCTACCAAAGCCTGTGGGCTCTCCTCTGCCAACGTGAGTAAAACATTTAAACGTGTTAACCCTCGCAAGTCTGCCCAGACAGCATCCCTAGCCGCGTCCTCAGAGCATGCGCAGACCAGCTGGCTGGTGTGTTTACAGACATATTCAACGAATCCCTATCCCAGTCTGTTGTCCCCACATGCTTCAAGATGGCCACCATTGTTCCTGTTCCCAAGAAAGCTAAGGTAACTGAACTACATGACTATCACCCCATTGCACTCACTTCTGTCATCAGGAAGTGCTTTGAGAGACTAGTCAAGGATCATATCACCTCCACCCTACCTGATACCCTAGACCCACTCCAATTTGCTTAACGCTCCAATAGGTCCACTGATGATGCAATCGCCATCACACTGCCCTATCCCATCTGGACAAGAGGAATACCTATGTAAGAATGCTGTTCATTGACTACAGCTCAGCATTTAACCCCATAGTACCCTCCATAGTACCCTGGATCTCAACCCCGCCCTGTGCAACTGGGTCCTGGACTTCCTGACGGGGTGCCCCCAGGTGGTGGAAACAACTTCTCCACCCAGCTGATCCTCAACACTGGGGCCCGACAAGGGTGCGTTCTTAGCCCTCTCCTGTACTCCCTGTTCACCCATGACTGCGTGGCAATGCACAACTCAATCATCCAGTTTGCAGACAACACTACAGTGGCAGGCCTGATTACCAACGATGACGAGACGGCCTACAGGGAGGAGGTGAGGGCCCTCGGAGTGTGGTGTCAGGAAAATAACCTCTCACTCAATGTCAACAAAACAAAAGAGATGATCGTGGACTACAGGAAACAGCAGAGGAAGCGCCCCCCCATCCACATCGACGGGACAGTAGTGGAGAAGGTGGAAAGTTTTAAGTTCCTCGGCATACACATCACAGACAAACTGAAATGGTCCACCCACACAGACGGCGTGGTGAAGAAGGCGCAACAGCACCTCTTCAACCTCAGGAGGCTGAAGAAATTTGGCTTGTCATCTAAAACACTCACTAACTTTTACAGATGCACAATAGAGTGCATCCTGTCGGGCTGTTTCACCACCTGGTACAGCAATTACATCGCCCTCAACCGCAAGGCTCTCCAGAGGGTGGTGCGGCCTGCACAACGCATCACCAGTGGCAAACTACTTGCCCTCCAGGACACCTACTTCACCCGATGTCACAGGAAGGCTTATAAGATCATCAAGGACAACAACCACTCGAGCCACTGCCTGTTCACCCCCCTATCATCCAGAAGGCGAGGTCAGTACAGGTGCATCAAAGCTGGGACCGAGAGACCACAAAACAGCTTCTATCTCAAGGCCATCAGACTGTTAAACAGCCATCACTAACATAGAGAGGCTGCTGCCAACATACAGACTCAAATCTCTGGCCACTTAAATAAATGGACTTAATAAAGGTATCACTAGTCACTTTAAATAACAGCACTTTAATAATGTTTACATATCCTACATTACTCATCTCATATGTGTATTCTATACCATCTACTGCATCTTGCCTATGCCGCACGCCATCGCTCATCCATATATTTATATGTACATATTCTTTTCATCCCTTTACATTTGTGTGTATTTGTTTGTATAAGGTAGTTGTTGTGAATTTGTTAGATTACTTGTTAGATATTACTGCATAGTCGAAACTAGACGCACAAGCATTTCGCTACTCTCACATTAACATCTGCTAACCATGTGTATGTGACCAATAAAATTTGGTGGTAAGCTGACCATAACTATACATGCATGAAAACCAAAGTCTGAGACCATGACAACTCCCACTCTCTCTTTACCTGTCTCTATGCCTCCAGGATACTTTTCTGCTGGATTCCACAAAAATGAAAGCTCTAAAAAGCCTCCTCATGCTTTCGCCCAGACTCCGAGAGGTGTTCCCAAGCCATGTCATTTTCACTTTGTTTCCCATCTCCTTCATTGCCACCTGATAGACACGTGCGTATCCGTAATCAACGCTACATCCTCTTGAGGTAACTCAGCACTGTACATGCTTTAACATCAATGCCTTCAAAATGTTGTTTAGAGTACAATTACCCCAACATCTATCCTCTTTCATATGATGCATTAACCAATAAAGCAGCTAACCCCAACCCAACTAGGATGTTTAAAGTAGCTCCCAAACCCAACCCATCTGCATGTCTACAGTGGAATCAAGTCTCTCTCTCTCTCTCTCTCTCTCTCTCTCTAGCTCTCTCTCTCTCTCTAGCTCTCTCTCTAGCTCTGCTTCCTCTGTCATGGTGTCTTCAAGCTCACCCATTATGCAGCTGGACCTCACTTCACATAAGAACCATGCACCCACCAAGGAGAGACATGACGATCTTTACCGCTGTCAATATACATCAGTCCCTCCACAGGAACAATGAACACCCTTATGTTTCATGAAACCTAAAAACATATTGACTTGAAAAGGAAAGAGAGAAAAAATACATGTTTAATACCTTCACACCACCCTTGATGCGACTAAAACTGGGGAAAGAATCGTCCATCTGTTACGTTCTCTGCCCATGTTATGCTGGTCCCATGCCCTCTCCTAAATTTTCATCCTTGGGCGTTATCGCAAAACACAGACTATGAGCCTTGTATGCAATTCATTGTACCGTATCATCCAGCCATCTCTACGTATCCATGCGATTTAACATTACAATTCTGATGACATGGTAAAACAAAAGAGAACAAAAAAAAAACTTCATGGTTGACCCAAGCTATCATCCAGTGAGTTCTCGAACAGCCTCACTGTCGGAGGATACTTAGAGATAAGGTTTCTGGAGCCTCCCTAGGCCTAATAAATTTGAGCAGCGCCCCCACCCCTCACCGTTCGAAAGTAACTATCTCTCGCTGTACCCGAATTCAGAATGACAGTCCTTAGTGCTTACTTTGATTCTATGACTCAAATTCAAGCTTCTCAACTTAGCACACATCATCCCGGTTAGAATGTACATTTATAAATGGAACCTTTTAGTGCCGGTAATAACTCTTCTCATTACAGCCCCCCTTTGTCCCTGGTTTCCTGTTGCAAGTGACCTGGTAATGAAAGATAAGTATCTCAAATCATACTTAGTCTAAATTGTTTGCACTGTGTAGACCCCCCCCCCCCCCCCCCCCTTATCATTCTAGCGTGTCTTTTTCAGATATCGTTTACAGTTCATCTTCCCAGCAGCACATGTAACTCTTGCCTGTCCCATTTAATACCCTTGATAATGTCCCGATTTCAATATCCAAATAGATACAGTTGAAGTTGGAAGTTTACATACACTTAGATTGGAGTCATTAAAACTTATTTTTCAACCATTCCACAAATTTCTTGTTAACAAACTATAGTTTTGGCAAGTCGGTTAGGACATCTACTTTGTGCATGACACAAGTAATTTTCCCAACAATTGTTTACAGACAGATTATTTCACTTGTAATTCACTGTATCACAATTCCAGTGGGTCAGAAGTTAACATACACTAAGTTGACTGTGCCTTTAAACAGCTTGGAAAATTCCAGAATATGATGTCATGTCTTTAGAAGCTTCTGATAGGCTAATTGACATCATTTGAGTCAATTGGAGGTGTACCTGTGGATGTTTTTCAAGGCCTACCTTCAAACTCAGTGCCTCTTTGCTTGACATCATGGGAAAATCAAAAGAAATCAGCCAAGACCTCAGAAAAAAATTGTAGACCTCCACAAGTCTGGTTCATCCTTAGGAGCAATTTCCAGGAGGAAATGGGCCAAAATTCACCCAACTTATTGTGGGAAGCTTGTGGAAGGCTACCCGAAACGTTTGCCCCAAGTTAAACAATTTAAAGGCAATGCTAACAAATACTAATTGAGTGTACTTCTGACCCACTGGGAATGTGATGAAAGAAGTAAAAGCTGAAATAAATAATTCTCTCCACTATTATTCTGACATTTCACATTCTTAAAATAAAGTGGTGTTCCTAACTGACCTAAAACAGGGAATTTTTACTCTGATTAAATGTCAGGAATTGTGAAAAAACTGAGTTTAAATGTATTTGGCTAAGGTGTATGTAAACTTCCGACTTCAACTGTACATCCGTTTCTCCCACGTACACAAGTCTATCACCTGACCCTTTATCTCTCTCCACGCTCACTCAACATGCGCGGACTCAGGACTCTGGTGCACACCTGCCGCCTTTACCCAGGTGAATGGCTCGGACTCAGATAGAAGTGTTAAAAGTCACTGTCGCATTGAGCGCCTTTGTCGTGCTTTCTTCAGCCGGTTACGGAGGTTTTTGATGTTCACACACACTGTTTGTGGTCAAATTATTCCTACCATGCATTAAGACACGATCTAATATACCCTTCCATGATAACCTCAAAAAAGGACAAAAAAAGGACCCTCACAGTTACCGTTTTGATCGCAGGGTTCAAACCTGCCATCAAAGCAGAAGTGCAAATTCTATCAATGCACTACCGTACCCAGTCTTTCTGTGGCTTAGTACTAATATTAATTCCAGTTTTATCAGTTTGTATTTTTTGTTGATAGAATGCTGACATCAAAATGCTGGTATATTGAGCTTTTGATTATTCTAGTTTATGTCATTGTGCCAAGTCATAATTGCCTCCCTGAATTCTTTATTTGATTTGAATTCTCTGTCAGCAGGGAAATGTTGCCCAATTTTATCCAGTTTGCAAAAATGTTCCCATATTCGAGCCGAATTGGTAGAATGCTTGTGCGCTTCTTTCAGAGCCTCCATTGCTTTATTAAAATCCTCTAGCTCCTTATTACAGGGAGAATCGGGGTCGCTTGTCGCCATATCAATAGTTATTAATTGGTTACGGCCCTTAATACCTTGTATTAGAACCTATACTATAGCATCTGAAAATGTATTACTGGAGAATATGGATGACTTAATGTCTTATTCCAGTGTTGCGCCTCAAATATCACTGTTGTTGATAACCCACATCACCAAAATTATTCACACTTCTCTTCCTATTTCCACATAATCTTTCATGGTTCACCACCCCAACAGGGCATAAAACCAACCTCTCTTCATTGCTATATAACCCATTTTGAGGACACAAACCTCTTCTAGCACAAAAACAGAGGCCTCAAACCTTTTAATAGCGGACTCAAACCCTTATAATAGAGCTTGTTCAAACCTTCACACACACCCCCACACACACTCACACGCTGCGCTCTCACGGCCACTGCGACTGAGACTTTCACCCGCTTGTTACAGGTTTAGCAGGGAACAAACCCCACCCGGGTCTTACCTGCAGCGCCAACTGTTCTAATTCTAATTCTCCGAGGTTCTAATTCTCAGAGTAAATAACTCAAAGGACACTATGAAAGCTTAACTACGTTTAATTCTTCCCAGAGGATCAATACAGCTGCATTAGACAAAACATGTTTCCACCACCACAAGTATAAATACTCCAGTTTAGGCACTCCTCCTTCTCTCCAATCCTTACATTGGGGCGGCAGGGTAGCCTAGTGGTTAGAGCGTTGGGCTAGTAACCGAAAGGTTGCAAGTTTGAATCCCCGAGCTGACAAGGTACAAATCTGTCGTTCTGCCCCTGAACAAGGCAGTTCATCACTGTTCCTAGGCCGTTAAATGAAAATAAGATTTTTTTCTTAACTGACTAGTTAAATAAAGGTAAAAAAATAAACATCTATTATGGTTCGACAGGAAGATGAAGTAATAGGGTAATAAACCATAATTTCGCCCTTAAGGGGACCTGACCTTTTTTATTTATTTTATTTTTATTTAACCTTTATTTAACCAGGTAGGCAAATTGAGAACACGTTCTCATTTACAATTGCGACCTGGCCAAGATAAAGCAAAGCAGTTCGACACATACAACAACACATAGTTACACATGGAGTAAAACAAACATATAGTCAATAATACAGTGAAAAAAAATAAGTCTATATACAATGTGAGCAAGTGAGGTGAGATAAGGGAGGTGAAGGCAAACAAATATATGTATAAATAAATAAAAATATAAAAAGGCCATGGAGGCGAAGTGAGTACAACACAGCAAGTAAAATAAAAACTAAAAAACACTGGAATGGTTGGTTTGCAGTGGAAGAAAGTGCAAAGTAGAGACAGAAATAATGGGGTGCAAAGGAGCAAAATAAATTAATAAATAATACAGTAGGTAAAGAGGTAGTTGTTTGGGCTAAATTGTAGATGGGTTATGTACAGGTGCAGTAATCTATGAGCTGCTCTGACAGCTGGTGCTTAAAGCTAGTGAGGGAGATAGGTGTTTCCAGTTTCAGAGATTTTTGTAGTTCGTTCCAGTCATTGGCAGCTGAGAACTGGAAGGAGAGGCGTCCAAAGGAAGAATTGGTTTTGGGGGTGACTAGAGAGATATACCTGCTGGAGCGCGTGCTACAGGTAGGTGCTGCTATGGTGACCAGCGAGCTGAGATAAGGGGGGACTTTACCTAGCAGGGTCTTGTAGATGACCTGGAACCAGTGGGTTTGGCGACGAGTATGAAGCGAGGGCCAGCCAACGAGAGTGTACAGGTCGCAGTGGTGGGTAGTATATGGGGCTTTGGTGACAAAACGGATGGCACTGTGATAGACTGCATCCAATTTATTGAGTAGGGTTTTGGAGGCTATTTTGTAAATGACATCACCGAAGTCGAGGATTGGTAGGATGGTCAGTTTTACAAGGGTATGTTTGGCAGCATGAGTAAAGGATGCTTTGTTGCGGAATAGGAAGCCAATTCTAGATTTGACTTTGGATTGGAGATGTTTGATGTGGGTCTGGAAGGAGAGTTTACAGTCTAACCAGACACCTAGGTATTTGTAGTTGTCCACATATTCTAAGTCAGAGCCGTCCAAAGTAGTGATGTTGGACAGGCGGGCAGGAGCAGGCAGCGATCGGTTGAAGAGCATGCATTTGGTTTTACTTGTATTTAAGAGCAGTTGGAGGCCACGGAAGGAGAGTTGTATGGCATTGAAGCTCGCCTGGAGGGTTGTTAACACAGTGTCAAAAGAAGGGCCAGAAGTATACAGAATAGTGTCGTCTGCGTAGAGGTGGATCAGAGAATCACCAGCAGCAAGAGCGACATCATTGATGTAAACAGAGAAGAGAGTCGGTCCAAGAATTGAACCCTGTGGCACCCCCATAGAGACTGCCAGAGGCCCGGACAACAGACCCTCCGATTTGACACACTGAACTCGATCAGAGAAGTAGTTGGTGAACCAGGCGAGGCAATCATTAGAGAAACCAAGGCTGTCGAGTCTGCCAATGAGGATGTGGTGATTGACAGAGTCAAAAGCCTTGGCCAGGTCAATGAATACGGCTGCACAGTATTGTTTCCTATCGATGGCGGTTACGATATCGTTTATGACCTTGAGCGTGGCTGAGGTGCACCCATGACCAGCTCTGAAACCAGATTGCATAGCGGAGAAGGTGTGGTGTGATTCGAAATGGTCGGTAATCTGTTTGTTGACTTGGCTTTCGAAGACCTTAGAAAGGCAGGGTAGGATAGATATAGGTCTGTAGCAGTTAGGGTCAAGGGTGTCCCCCCCTTTGAAGAGGGGGATAACCGCAGCTGCTTTCCAATCTTTGGGGATCTCAGACGACACGAAAGAGAGGTTGAAGAGGCTAGTAATAGGGGTGGCAACAATTTCAGCAGATAGTGTGTGATTCGAAATGGTCGGTAATCTGTTTGTTGACTTGGCTTTCGAAGACCTTAGAAAGGCAGGGTAGGATAGATATAGGTCTGTAGCAGTTAGGGTCAAGGGTGTCCCCCCCTTTGAAGAGGGGGATAACCGCAGCTGCTTTCCAATCTTTGGGGATCTCAGACGACACGAAAGAGAGGTTGAAGAGGCTAGTAATAGGGGTGGCAACAATTTCAGCAGATAGTTTTAGAAAGAAAGGGTCCAGATTATCTAGCCCGGCTGATTTGTAAGGGTCCAGATTTTGCAGCTCATTTAGAACATCAGCTGACTGTATTTGGGAGAAAGAGAAATGGGGAAGGCTTGGGCGAGTAGCAGAGGGGAGGGCAGTGCTGTTGTCCGGGGTAGGGTTAGCCAGGTGGAAAGCATGGCCAGCCGTAGAAAAATGCTTATTGAAATTCTCAATTATAGTGGATTTGTCGGTGGTGACAGTGTTTCCTATCTTCAGAGCGGTTGACCTCAACCCCTCATTTGCCTAATCCACAGATGTCCATCCATATCCAATATAGCAATCCTGTGACTTCCTCCTGTCCACCCAACACATTCCAAAGCCAACTGGCTCCTACAGATAACCATTAACCAGTCTCTAGGAAAGCAACGTTTCAAGTTTAACACAGAATCCAACAGTGCTTATGGTCGTTGTCCTGTTGGAAGGTGAACCTTCGCCCCAGTCTGAGGTCCTGAGCAGTCTAGCAGGTTTTCATCAAGGATTTCTCTGTACTTTGCATCGTTCATCTTTCCCTCGTTCCTGACTAGTCTCTCAGTCCCTGCTGCTGAAAAACATCCCCACAGCATGATGCTCCCACCACCATGCTTCACCATAAGGATGGTGCCAGGGTTTCCCCAGACGTGACGCTTCACATTCAGGCCAAAGAGTTTAATCATGGTTTCATCAGAGCAGAGAATCTTGTTTTTCATGGTCTGAGAGATCTTTAGGTGCCTTTTGGCAAACTCCAAGCCGGCTGTCATGTTCCTTTTACTGAGGAATGGCTTCTGTCTGGCCGCTTTACCATAAAGCCCTGAATGGTGGAGTGCTGCAGAGATGGTTGTCCTTCTGGAAGGTTCTCCCATCTCCACAGAGGAACTCTGGAGCTGTGTCAGAATGACCATCGGGTTCTTGGTCACCTCCCTGACCAAGGCCCTTGTCCCCTGACTGCTCAGTTTGGCTGGGCGACCAGCTCTAGGAAGAGGTTTCAAACTTGGTGGTTCCAAACTTCTTCCATTTAAGAATGATGGAGGCCACCGTGTTCAATGCTGCAGAAATGTTTTTGCACCCTTCCCCAGATCTGTGCCTCGACGCAATCCTGTCTCGGAGCTCTATGGACAATTCCTTCGACCTCATTGCTTGGTGTTTACTCTGACATATACTGTCAACTGTGGGACCTTATATAGACAGGTGTGTGCCATTCCAAATCATGTCAAATCAGGTGGACTGAAATCAAGTTGTAGAAACATCTCAATGATGATCAATGGAAACAGGATGCACCTGAGCTTAATTTCGAGTCTCATAGCAAAGGGTCTGAATACTTATTTAAATAAGGTATTTCAGTTTTTTATTTTTAATAGGTTTGCAAACATTTCAAATACGCTGTTTCACTTTGTCGTTATGAGTTATTGTGTGAGGACTTTTTTTTATATATACATTTTAGAATAAGGCTGTGACGTAACAAAATGTGGAAAAAGGGAAGGGGTCCAAACACTTTCCGAATGCACTGTAAGTCCAGACACCAACTAGACAGACATAGAACCCCCATGTGGACGTAAGGCAGGAGATGCTCTGATTAATGTGAGGCAGCATGCTTTACAGGATTACAGGAGTTGTGTTTCAAGTCATCTACTGGCTGTCCCTGTCTTTATCAGCACCCAGAGTACAGCGAGGGAGGGAGGGATGGGCAGAGAGAAAGAGAGAGCGAGCGAGAGGTGACAGCATCCTTCATCCAACATAGCGTGAGAGGAAATGCAGAGATGCATCTAAAAACAGATCAAGACATAGGCTTAGCTGAGTGAACGCTGTCTGGACAACTGTCAGGAATGCATGGGAACACTACAATAACTACAAGGGGTTATGCCTCAACGGGAATCTCCTGCTCTCCGGTCTGTCTCAAACAGTTGCCAATGCACGGACAGAAAGACTAGTTTTTAGCATCACCACTATGTTGTTTTGACAAACAAACCTTACTGCTGTCTATCTTCTGTCTGTGAATGATTAGCCACATCGTCTTGACAGACCACACAAAGGTAAAACCTATTGAATATGAAAAACCTGTGATGAATGTATGTGACAGGCTACTGTACACAAAAGCAATGGTTCCATCATCCATTGAAATCAGATACTTTGTGACATTCAAATGTTCTACCCCTCATTGCAGGTAGTTGACTGATTCAGGGGCATATGATGGTGGTGGCGAGGGTGAGATAAAGAGCTATCATTCTGCACAGCATTGTATCTCATTGGTCTTTACAGTGAGAGGGAGCAACAACAGTTCACCCAGAGGCCGGAAAACCTCCTTCATAATGCCCTGCCACCTGCACCAATGAAAATAAATTCTGCATGACCTCAGTGTAGATGCTACTGTCCTCAACATGTCACCTGATATGTCAGATACATCTGATGAGGGTATCTTCCACAGTAAGGGTATCATCACAGTAAGCGGATCATTCTACCACAGGACTTATAGTAACTGTAAGACTCCGACAAACAACATTTCCAATTGATGATTCTCCCTTTTTATAGAGTTTTCCCCATACATCTGAAGTCAGATTGAGTTTCAGGGTGCATGTTCAACAATGCATGTAAAATGCATATTACATAGTTAACAAGTCTTTGTTGATTTAGTGTTTCAACTAACATTGTAGGTCAAAATCTGTTGTTCTGAACAAGGTCAAAATCTGTTGTTCTGAACAAAGCAGTTAACCCACTGTTCCAAGGCCATGTTATAAATAAGAATTTATTCTTAACTGACTTGCCTAGTTAAATATATATATATATTTTTTTAAATGTGTCTTTTAGGCTGCAAAAACATTCACTTGATGTTACAAGAACGTTCCCAGAAAACATTTAGTCTCTTTATAAAGGTTCCCAGAATGTTTATTTCGGTTGTGGAAACATTGTGGGGATATGACAAGAAATTCCTAAAACACTAAAACTGTCCAGTTGTGCTGACATTAAGATAATGTTTGTATCAGGGTGGGGCAGATCGTTAAAGGCCCAGCTCAAGTTCCACATCAAAGACTGAAGCAATCCGCTAATACATATTCAGGAATTGGGGTGGGAACATTGTGGTGATTTCCATGTGTAGCAGAGAAATAACAACAAATAGGGCACAGACTGACAGCTGTCAGTGTAACTAGCTAGCATGCTAACCTTAGCCAGCTAATGAAAGCTATGAGAGCACCATTTCAGTTAAGACAGGTGAACATCATTATTTCAGAAAAAGACTACCAGTTCTACATAGAACCAATATTTCCCAGCATGCTCTATTGCATGGAGATTTTCAGAATGGTTTGTTTTACTGTAATATATGTGTTTTTGTATGAACATTGATTGGTTAATACATTTTATGCTACACAAAGATAAATAACATACAGTTTTCTAAACCAATCCAGTCTGTTGGATTTATTGGACCTGTTACTGAGATGGTTGTTCCAGTTTAGATGGTTGAGGTAGTCTCAGTATTCAATCATTCCTATCCTGGCAGTCATTCTGAATGCAGGTTGCGGATGATTAACAATTCCACTTATTGGATATCCTAACTCTGGCTGGATTCCAATAGGAATTACACATCACTTTGCAAGCCAGCATAATGTGACTTGCAGGCCAAACCAGGAGATTCCTAACACCACTGTGTTAGGGTATAACAAGGCCCTCAAATAAAAGCCTTATAAAATGTAGTGTATTGACATAAATAATACAAAATATAAGGATAATGAGGCTGGTGGAACCTTTCATAGGGGGTTCTAGGAAGAACCCTCCAAAGACAAAAGGTTTCTGGGTAGAACAGTTCATAGACAGTTCTAGGAAGAACATTTAGATCATAAAATGGTTCTTGGTAGAACCCTTCATAGAGGTTTCTAGGTAGAACCATATACAGGGGGTTCTTTGAAGAACCCTACACAGAGGGTTCTAGCTGGAACCTCTGCAAAGGTTTTTAACCAGCACCAAACAGGGTTCCCCTATGGGGACAAACTGAAAAAGCCTGTATGGTTCTACTTAGCATCTTTTTTTCTAAGAGTGTACCTGTCTCAGCTAAACCGTGCCTATACAATCTGTTGACATGTTAACGGTTGACATTTTACTCTTGCCGTTTGATAATTCCAGTGAAACCGTGTTAATTTTTGGACATGCACACGGACATTATCAAATAGCGATATTCTTTGTTCCTGTCTTATTTCAGCAAGCTAGCAAGCTGTATATCAATGACTATCTAAATTGTGACCTTGAATCCGCCATAGAAATAGAAAGAATATGAGCTCAGGTAATATGGATAACCTAAATATTGAAGTTTGGAGCATGTATTGAAGCAATGAGTGAGATCGTTTTGCATGCCCTGATGTCCCGGGTGGATGGAGATTTCTCTTTAGGGATCAATGGAACGGTCAAACATGAGCAAACCCTGCCCACCCGGCCATGCAACACAAATTTGCCTAAAACGTTAGTGGTCAAGACCATTCATCTTGGGGCGACTGGGGGAGCCGGGTTCTAAAATGCAATCATATCACGCAATTTTACTATTTATAAAATGGTAATCTTTTTTTTATGCAGACTAGCTAAAAAATAAGTAAACCTTTACAAATTATCCAATGAATTGTGATAATTTGCTGGTAAAAAAGTTTGCACCCCATATTTTAATTTGCTCCATGGCAAGGTGTCCAAGTGTAGGGTCATCATTAGTTAACACAGCCACAAAGTCATAAACACTGTTGATTTCTAAATTTTCTCTTCTTAAAAATCACACTGCTAACCTTAGCCTAACCTTAAATTAAGGAACAAATCGAAATTGACAGACTGGTTACCTGGGTTCAGTGAATTGTTTGCAGCAAATATTTCCATATAACAGGCAGGAAGGAGTGAGTACACAATCATTTAATTACATTTTTGTATTGGGTGTATCTACCGACTGCATGTATAGGTCCGGAAACATACATCCTTTGTTTTGTTATTTTTGTTTTACTCTGCCTGCAAACATGCTAGATGATTCAGAATCCATTGAAGAGCTTGAACGAGGAGGCGGATGCTGGTAGGAAGTGGAACATGGCGGAAGCAGAAGTGTCGTTTGAGGCTGAAAGCATGTCGAGTACAGTTAGCGAGAAAAATGTGTGGACAACAGTGAAGTCCAAGAATGGAACAAAAAGAGCTAAAATTGTTGTGGAAAATTGCTGTGGAAAATGAGTCCGATGACTCAAAATGAGCCTGATGAACAATCTGGACTTAAATGGCGATGTACTCTTATAATATCCACCTGACTAGCCACCCCTCAGAGCCTGGTTTCTCTCTAGGTTTCTTCCTAGGTGTCTGCTATTCTAGGGAGTTTTTCCTAACCACCATGCTTCAACATCTGCATTGTTTGGGGTTTTAGGCTGTGTTTCTGTACAGCACTTTGTGACATCTGCTGATGTAAAAAACGGTTTTATAAATAGATCTTCTTGTTGGACTACGTTTTTTTGGATAATGATGTTTATTTGGGAAACCCTTTTGAAGTCACGGCGATAGTGAAGAAGGCATTGGGAAAAGTGGATGCAGTCAAAGTAACCAGGAGTGGTATGGTGTTGATATCGTGTGTATCTAAAGAGCAAAAAGAGTGTGCATTGTGGCTCGCAGAATTATCGACGCATGAAGTGAACAGCTTTGATAATCAATATCTAAGGTAGGGTTACAAAGGGTCGGAAACGTTCTGGTAAATTTCCGGGATTTTTCCGGAAGTTTTCCATTGGAAGTTAAGCCTGGGAATTTTGCTTAAATTCATCAAAAAAGTTAGCTTATAACTGTGAACCTTTTTTGTGGGATACACTTAAGGCAATTCTAGGTCTTGTGGCATATTTTGGTTAAACTATCCTCAATTCAATGGAATTGCAACCCTCTGCATGCACAGCGCACTCTTCCATCACATGTACAGCTGATTCTCAAGATCTTGCACACTAATGAGATGCTATTGACACCACACTACTACACTGTCTGAGCCAAGGACTACATTCTTTCTGGTAAGCTTTGATTACAATACTGGGTGGGGTGAATATATTTTATATGACATACATGATTCTTTGTTTACTAGTAAATAGTAGCCTACAGCAAAGTGTGTTTAAATCATTTCTAACTTGTTAACAATTTCTGTCAGTTAGTTTTTGGGTTTTAGCTTGCTTGAGCCTGCTAACAGTGTTAATTCACCTGTTTCCATATATGTTTCATTTTAAAACATTTATCTTTCAACAGAGTTGTTTAATCTAACTATTTAACTATTTATCTGTTCATGGAATTGTATTTGTTTTTTTTCTACTAGTTTTTTTCTCATCTTTTCAGGAAAATGCCACGGGCACTATCTGATGTGTGGACACATTTCACTGCCGCTAATGTAGAAGGAAAAGCTGTGTACATTTGCAAATACTGTGCCAAATCATATGTGAAGAATGCAACAAAGATACAGAATCATCTGGCCAAGTGCATAAAGTTCCCTCAGCCCTCACAACAAGCAACCTCTGACAAAAGTCCCTCTACTCATATTAGATTTAGATTACATTTATAAATCCAGTCAGAAATGCACAGAAATGCATAATTTAGACTAGAAAATTATATGTTCCCCCCTGTCTTATTTTTCATGATTTGCAAAGTGATCCTAGATCAGCACTCAGTCTTGGATACATTGAACATTGAACAAAAATATAAATGCAACATGCAAGAATTCCAAAGGTTTTACTGAGTTACAGTTCATATAAGGAAATCAGTCAATTTAAATACATTCATTAGGTCCTAATCTATGGATTTCACACAACTGGGAATACGTATATGAATATGTTGGTCATAGATACAGTACCTTAAAAAAAGGACTAGGACATTTTCGAGCTTCCAGTAATTGTTTACAGATCCTTGTGACATGGGGCCATGCACTATCATGCTTCTGAAACATGGGGTGATGGTGGCGGATGAATGGTACAAAAATGGGCCTCATGATCTCTTCACGGTGAGCATTTACCCACTGAAGTCAGTTACGATGCCGAACTGCAGTCAGGTCAAGACCCTGGTGAGGACGCAGATGACGAGCACGCAGATGAGCTTTGCTGAGACGCTGCAGCCCGCCTGGTGTTCAACCTTCCCAATTTCTCCCATGTAACCCCGCTCCTCCGCACACTCCACTGGCTTCTAGTCGAAGCTCGCACACACTACAAAACCATGGTACTTGCCTACGGAGCAGCAAGAGGAACTGCCCCTCCCTACCTTCAGAATATGCTAAAATCCTACACCCCAAACTGAGCACTCCGTTCTGCCACATCTGGTCTCTTGGCCCTCCCACACCTATGGGTGTGCAGCTCCCAATGGTGGAACCAGCTTCCCCCTGAAGTTAGAACAGCAGAGTCCATGCCCATCTTCAGAAAACATTTCAAACCCTACTTCTTCCAAGAGTATCTTAAATAATCCCACATCACCCCCCGAACTAACACTCACACTTTACTTTTTCTGCCTTACTAGCTCTGACTTTGCTGATAGTACATGTTTCTTCAAAGTAGCTTACTATGACTGTGATATGTGGTTGTCCTGTAAACTAACTGTAAATCGCTCTGGATAAGAGTGTCTGCTAAATGACTAAAATGTAAATAGGATGGGTGAAGTGATACCAGTATTTCCCTGGGTTAGTTATGTTTAAGAAGGTTTGAAAGAAAGCGTGGTATTCCTGATTAACCATACTGACATGGCTATAAACTGAAAACATTATATGGAAGAGCGCTTCCCTGGTGGTGCAGAGAATAAAAGACCTGAGCTGTGTTCGAATACCCATACTAACATACTGTATACTACATACCTAATGAGTATATACTACATACTATTAGTTCATTTTAGTATCATGTAAACAAACGGTATCGTTTCAGTTGAGCGTACTAGGGCTTTGCCTGTCTAACGGAAGTTGCTGCTGTTGCAATGCAACCTCTCGCTAGCTTGTTAGCATAACAAATTACTAGCTAGACATTTTACGATTTCGGGTGTATTCGTAAATTCAATCTGGAGTGCCAGAGTGCGCTCTGGGCGTTCCAAAATCAAGAGTGTCCATTCTTAAATTCAATGTGTTTCGCTCTCGGTACGTTCAGAGCACACACTGGATGCTCTGGCCGAGGAGTAGGGTTGATCCGAGCATTCTGACCTCGGCAGTCAAGCACCCAAGCTAACTGGCTAACGTTGGCTAGATTGCTAGCTAAGGGTCTATCTCAATTTTTATTTCCTTGATTCCTTCTGCCCTCTCTCCTCGCCTCCTTCTGAAAACACATTGGAGGAGAACATCCGAGGTCGTCTCTCTCAGATCTTCTACACCAATATTTTTTGAGATGGCAAAGAGAGAGGACACAAGGAATCAAGGAAATAACAATTGAGATAGACGCTTTGCCTCTGCCTGGTGAAAGGTCACTGATATCCTACCATCCACAACGCTAGGGAAACATGTTCATACTGGGTCATTACAAATGAAAGATTCATTGAGATGAATCCACAGGAAGGTCATCATCTTCACTGGGAGTCACTGAGGGTGCCCTGACCATTAACCCATGAGCTGTCCAATGAGAGGATCATCTGAGTCACGTCACCTATGACTCTCCATGGCTGTCTCTAGCTAGCTGCGGAGGGCCGGACAATGTGCCAGTAGCCTGCCAGCAGACAAGGAAATGGTTCTATGAGTAAGGTTTTTTTCTGGATGGAGGAAGTGACTCATATAGTATCTGAGATGGAGCTGACGATAATCTGTGGGTTTATTGTGATCATGCTGAGAATCCATGAAGTGGCATATACAATACAGTAGGACACTGATGATTAGAAAGTACAACTGAATGTTAATGAGATGGAAAGGTGTGGTCAGAGAGTGAAATAAAACCTTTCAATAAGGCCGTCAAATTAGCGCCATCATCATCTCATCCCGGAAGTAAAACACTTTACTTAAATGGGAGAGGAAATATTTAAGGAGTGCTGAATCATAACGATGCATCAGAAACCAAATTATAAAAACTGAAAAACAGATCAGATGATAACACATGCACATTAAAAGCTTTCGCTTACTTTGGATAAATGGCAGTCATCTTGGCAGCTGCATAGCCAGGTTTGCAGACTCCCTCGCTGAGATTGCCATACTTGTACATCAGCTCCAAAGGCCTGTGGAACAAAGAGGAAAGTCAGAGACAGAGGAGGTCACGCAAGGAGAAGAAAGGGAAGGGGATACCTAGTAAAAACTGAATGCACACAACTGAAATGTGTCTTCCACATTTACCACAACCCCACTGAATCAGAGAGGTGCAGGGGGCTGCCTTAATCAACATTATTGGCGCATGGGGAGCAGTTGTTGGGGGTTAACTGTCTTGATCAAGGGCAGAACGGCAGGTTTTTTCCACCTTGCCAGCTCTGAGATTTGAACCAGTAACTTTTCAGTTACTGGTCCAACGCTCTTAACCGCTAGGCTAGAGGAAAGGCCATTTACTTCATGCTCATATTCTTATCTTTTAATATTTCTTATTGTTGTTGCTAGGCAATGGTTCAGTGTCTAACACCTTAGTTCTTGAAACCAACTAAGCTTTCATTCCCCTTTTGTCTCCACCCAGTAACTGTTATCTACCCATTCCGTGTCACTTCTATCTTCTCTCCATCCTGGCTTATTATGAGATTCTAACCTTCGTAATGCTCCAGGTCTCCTGCTCCTCACTCCCAGTCTCTCGTTGTCTCTCATTCGCCTACATTTCATTTTCTGTCTATCCCTATCTCCCAGCTTGTTGTTTATCTGTCTTGTCCCCACATGCCTTGTGTATCTGTCTTATCATTAGTTCCAACTTTTCTACGTCTAAACATCCATCAAATTCATACTCCTTCCTCCACTTTAAACAGAAGTAGACATTTCAAACTTTTATCTTTTAAATGCATATACGGCTTATCTCCGGTTAATTCCGGAACCTCCTTTGAGGATTTACCCCCCATTGTTAGTAAACCTTGTAGTTACTATGCTTATTCTCAAAATCAATGTGTATGTATTTCTATGATCTATGTATGTGCTTTTTACCGTTATCCAATTACTATAGTTGCTCTCCTGCCTGACTATGTGTTTGGTCTCTTTAAATCTCTTAATCTATGTGTGTTTTTCCTTTCTGGAATCCTTATCTATAGAGGTGCATTATTGGACATGAAATCTTACCCGTACAACTATAAGCTATTTCCCAGGGGTCGTAAAGTCCCAGTTAACAACCTCTTTTCTGTTGTGTCAAAGGACTTTTAAAGATAATATCTCGTATCTTACTCCGCTATATTAGGCTTCCCTTCTTTCTGGAACCTATTTCAGTATTGTCTTTTGAATTGGTTGGGTTATCCTGTTCACATAGAATTACCGTCTATTTCACAAAGACAAAACCCAGTTTATATCCTCGCTGTATATCAACCAGTTTCATGAGGACTTTATTTAGGTATGTCTTTTGAATTTGATCTATGGCTAATTTACTACATGTTAATTAACCATTTAAGTTGTCCTTTTTGTACAAAATCCCCGTCCTATCTCACAACACCTATTTAAATCCCGGCTTTAACAAACCCTGCATGCCGTCACAAAGTCAGCCAGATCTATTAAGCTATCTTTATTTATGGTAGAGCACCTTACCTCAGGTCATTTCGGACCTGCACAATTACTTAACTATTGACGTACACAAAGTAACGCTTGGTGAATCTGAATTTAGAATGATTAAGCTTCTATTGTTGCTAAATTCTAAATATTTTAGAACATCAAATTAAAGATATCTTAAATCATTCCCCCCCATTCGTGAATAAAGATTACTGACCTTCGTCTTGAAGACTGGGAAAAGCAATGTGGTTTAGATTCCGTCACCGTCTCTGCCGACCTTAGATATATACCAGCCTGTTATAGAACCCCAATGTCAGGGGACAGGTCTTTAATTTACGGGTCAATGATGCGTCCGTGCACGGTTTTCGGCGTGGTACCTTCGGACGGCAGGGACAGGTATTGGAATCCGGCTCTCGAAGGACCAAATTGTCACGAGAATTATGTTCTCAGTGTTCATAACCCAATTCAATTAAACTACTCAGTCTGCAACCCAGAATCTGTAAGATACTGGTTGAATGAAACAGACGGAGGCCCAGCTACGATATTCAGAAAGTTTATTTACGAGAGAGCTAGTTCGCTGTACAAAACCATTCATTTTATACTAGCTCCTTACGCACATACTTTTGCACACAAACAGAATTCATACGCACATACATTTGCACACAAACAGTAGGTATCCTACGCACATACTGTATCAATACCCAGCCGACAAAGATTAGGGACCGTGAGAAGCACTCCCTGTCCTTTCCAAAATCTCTCAGTGGCCCCTAGCCAAGGTCGGCACCGAATCTTGCTCAGACAGTCTGTGTTTAAGATACTATAGAGACATATTGTACAGATATATTGTTTTACCCTAATTCTGAATAAAACTACACATATCATTTATTATAATTTTACTGACTAAGACTACACACATCATTAATAATAATTTCATGATTCTAATGTATTTCATTGATGATTCTAATCAATTGCATACAATTATATAGTTTCAGGGTGGAATATTCTAATCATTCATTTAAACATATAAATTCCATCAACAATTGTCAATTAAGAACATGCAAGTAAGCATTTCGTTGGACAGTGTATACCCCCCATACTCAATTGGCGGACTGTGGTCCGGATATGGACCCAGAACAGGGTCAATATGGACTGTGGGTCCCGACTACAATTTTTTATTAAATGTTTTATTTGGGGAACTTGGTCGGGTTTCAACCCCTGGTGTCATATAAACACAAATTAGACATGGACAAATGTGTAGAATTGCAGGAATTTCGCATTAAAATTACAAAATGTTCTCTCCACTAACAAGAGGGGTGTGAACAGTTTGGGGTCGCATGGTTTGTGGGGTGGAGGTTTGTTACTACGCCGATAAATGACAATATCCATCTGGACCTTTGCAACCTAGGAAATTTGTGTGACAGGACCTTTTTTTATTTATTTAACCTTTATTTAACTAGGCAAGTCAGTTATTTACAATGACGGCCTACCCCAGCCAAACCCTAACCCAGACGATGCTGTGCCAATTGTGCGTCGCTCTATGGGACTCCCAAACCCGGCCGGTTGTGATACAGCCTGGAATCAAACCAGGGTCTGTAGTGACGCCTCTAGCACTGAGATGCAGTGCCTTAGACCGCTGCGCCATTCGTGAGCCCAAATAGTACTTGAGTACCCCTTGTGTATCCTGTACATACGACTAATAAAACTTGAAAAAACTGAATCTAAAAGCCTTAAAAAAGAACCAGGAGTACACTGTATAAGTGTAACTGTTAAGAACAAACAACCAGATAATTGAACCTTTGAATCCCTAATAAGATTGCAAAGAATAGATTTTGATGAAAATTTGATGGCTCTACTTTAAAGATCCTCAAATTATACTGTAAACATAGATTTTCATTTCTTTAATAATGCATAAGAGCATTATACCCTCCTAAAACGGTTTAGCCTCACATACCCGGAAAACGTTCTGACTGGAGCAGCTGTAGTGTAGCAGCTTTAGTAAGGGGCTAATTGGTAAAAACTCTGAAAATCTTTTCACCGAAAAGGGAGGGCAGCCTCTCCGCGACGTCGTTTATTTAACTCTCACCTCTATCCAATGATTCAGTGATAAAGGATGAATCATGCACAGTAGTGATCATTTTGATTAAACTTCCATTAAAGATGAATTGTTGACATTTTATTTATATATCAAATTAAAATAGTAAAAACATTCATGTTTTACCTCATTTTCAAAACCTTTAAATTGAATTGAGAAAATCTCTATTTTACTCAGTAAAAGGTTAATTATATGAATCTGATTGAATTACTTATGCATCTAATTAATTATGTTAGATGTTTAAAATATCACTTTACATATCTTTACTTTGCCATTAACTTGTTTTGGCATTTAACTTGTTTTAGTATTGACATTGCCATTTAAAAGTAGTCAACTGGGTGAGTTTCCTATGGGCTGGGAGTGATCAGCCGATGATCAGAGAGCATTGTCTTCTGATTTGTAAACAAAAGATTAAGGTAATATCCAGGAGCAAAGACCAAGATTTATACCAGGACATTGGCCCCAAGATCCAGACCCAGTGAGTTGAGACCATGACAAGTTAAAGACCAAATTTATGTAGTCTTCCATACCATTAGATCAAGAGTCCATGGGCCCTTACTTCAATTGTAAGAAACTCAAAGTATGTGAACCCTTTGGAAATACCTGAATTTCTGCATAAATTTGTCATAAAATTTGATCTGATCTTCATCTAGGTCACAACAATAGACTAACACAGTCTGCTTAAACTAATAACACAAACAATTAAACGTGTTCATGTCTTTATTGAACACACCGTGTAAATATTCACAGTGCAGGGTGGGGAAAGTATGTGAACCCTTGGATTTAAAAACTGGGTGACCCTCCTTTGGCAGCAATAACCTCAACCAAAAGTGTTCTGTAGTGGTGGATCAGAGTTGCACAATGGTCAGGAGTTGAGACCATGACAAGTTAAAGACCAAATTTATGTAGTCTTCCATACCATTAGATCAAGAGTCCATGGGCCCTTACTTCAATTGTAAGAAACTCAAAGTATGTGAACCCTTTGGAAATACCTGAATTTCTGCATAGATTTGTCATAAAATTTGATCTGATCTTCATCTAGGTCACAACAATAGACAAACACAGTCTGCTTAAACTAATAACACAAACAATTAAACGTTTTCATGTCTTTATTGAACACACCGTGTAAATATTCACAGTGAGGGTGGGGAAAGTATGTGAACCTTTGGATTTAAAAACTGGGTGACCCTCCTTTGGCAGCAATAACCTCAACCAAAAGTGTTCTGTAGTGGTGGATCAGAGTTGCACAATGGTCAGGAGTTGAGACCATGACAAGTTAAAGACCAAATTTATGTAGTCTTCCATACCATTAGATCAAGAGTCCATGGGCCCTTACTTCAATTGTAAGAAACTCAAAGTATGTGAACCCTTTGGAAATACCTGAATTTCTGCATAGATTTGTCATAAAATTTGATCTGATCTTCATCTAGGTCACAACAATAGACAAACACAGTCTGCTTAAACTAATAACACAAACAATTAAACGTTTTCATGTCTTTATTGAACACACCGTGTAAATATTCACAGTGAGGGTGGGGAAAGTATGTGAACCCTTGGATTTAAAAACTGGGTGACCCTCCTTTGGCAGCAATAACCTCAACCAAAAGTGTTCTGTAGTGGTGGATCAGAGTTGCACAATGGTCAGGAGTTGAGACCATGACAAGTTAAAGACCAAATTTATGTAGTCTTCCATACCATTAGATCAAGAGTCCATGGGCCCTTACTTCAATTGTAAGAAACTCAAAGTATGTGAACCCTTTGGAAATACCTGAATTTCTGCATAGATTTGTCATAAAATTTGATCTGATCTTCATCTAGGTCACAACAATAGACAAACACAGTCTGCTTAAACTAATAACACAAACAATTAAACGTTTTCATGTCTTTATTGAACACACCGTGTAAATATTCACAGTGAGGGTGGGGAAAGTATGTGAACCCTTGGATTTAAAAACTGGGTGACCCTCCTTTGGCAGCAATAACCTCAACCAAAAGTGTTCTGTAGTGGTGGATCAGAGTTGCACAATGGTCAGGAGGAATTTTGGACCATTCCTCTTTTCAAAACTGTTTCAGTTCATCAATATCCTTGGGATGTCTGGTGTAAACTGCTCTCTTGAGGTCTAGCCACAGCATCTCAAATCGGGTTGAGGTCAGGACTCTGACTGGGCCACTCCAGAAGGCGTATTTTCTTCTGTTGAAACTATTCTATTGTTGATTTACTTCTGTGTTTTGGGTCATTGTCCTGTTACATCACCCGACTTCTGTTGAGCTTCAATTGGCGAATAGATAGCCTAACCTGCAAAATGTCTTGATAAACTTGGGAATTCATTTTTCCATCGCTGATAGCAAGCTGTCCAGGCCCTGAGGCAGCAAAGCAGCCCCAAACCATGATGCTCCCTCCACCATACTTTACAGATGTGATGAGGTTTTGATGTTAGTGTGATGTGCCTTTTTTTCTCCACACATAGTGTTGTGTGTTCCTTCCAAACAACTCAACTGTAGTTTCATATGTCCACAGAATATTTTGCCAGTAGCGCTGTGGAACAGGTGCACTTTTGCAAACTTCAGACGTGCATTAATGTTTTTTTTGGACAGCAGTGGCTTCTTCCGTGGTGTCCTCCCATGAACACCATTCTTGTTTCGTGTTTTACGCATCGTAGACTCGTCACCAGAGATGTTAGCATGTTCCAGAGATTTCTGTAAGTCTTTAGCTGACACTAGGATTCTTCTTAACCTCATTGAGCATTCTGCGCCGTGCTCTTGCAGTCATCTTTGCAGGATGGCCACACCTAGGGAGAGTAGCAACAGTGCTGAACTTTCTCCATTTATAGACAATTTGTCTTACCATGGACTGATGAACATCAAGGCTTTTAGAGATAATTTTGTAACACTTTCCATATTTATGCAAGTCAACAATTCTTCATCTTAGGTCTTCTGAGATCTCTTCTGTTTCGAGGCATGGTTCATATCAGGCAATGCCTCTTGTGAATAGCAAACTCACATTTTGTCCGTGTTTTTTATAGGGCAAGGCAGCTCTAACAAACATCTCCAATCTCGTCTCCTTGATTGGACTCCAGTTAAGCTGACTCCTGACTCAAATTAGCTTCATATAAGTCATTATCCTAGGGATTCACATACTTTTTCCAACCTACACTGTGAATGTTTAAATGATGTATTCAACATAGAAAATAAAAATACAATAATTTGTGTGTTATTTGTTTAAGCACACTATGTTTGTCTATTGTTGTGAATTAGATGAAAATCCAGGTAATTCCAAAGGGTTCACATACTTTTTCTTGCTACTGTATTGTCATGACGTTGCTCTGTTGGGTGAGGTTTATTACCCCCCCATCCCATAAATACCTTACCCCCTTTTCTCTACACTCTACAGAATGGACTCTTGGAAAGCCCTGTGTTACCACAGAGAAAGTATGGTACCATCAAAAGGTTGGGGAATGGAACAATATTTCCCTTTCTCAACCAGTTGAAAGTGTCTGTTGGTACTTAAAGAATATGATGTCATATCAGTTGTTGTCTGGGACATTATATCTGATGATAGGACGGCATAAATTGTATCTAGGAAAGTCTACACATTCTAGTTATCAGATTCACATGGAATTGTTATGTAATTGAAATGTTTAAATATGAAACTATTTGTGAAAATATTAAATGTAATGTTAGCCTCCTAAATAAGAGAATTGTTTCACAGTAAAACGTAGGACTACTCAGTGGTCACGCCCAAGTGAACAGACATTGGTTGAGAACTATGAAACACGCCCTTCTCTTCCCCACTACAAAATCCCGTTGACGGAAGTCAATCTTAGTTCCCGATGTGGTGAGGACTGGTGTCCATACGTTTAAAAGGGCTAATCTCAACTACAACCTAACAAATTAACATTTAGTTCCAGAAATGTTAGGACTGCTGCCTAACGTTTAAAAGGGCAAATTTCAACGTGGAGGTGACGATCACCATGGAATGGTGAATTTCGACTAGTCCAGCCAGAATACAGCACGAGCTGATTATGGCAACTTGGTATGAACTTTGAACAATTATTCACTAAAGAAGAAGTGAGACCTCCTAGACGTCGAGTTATCAGCAGCAGCTGTAAACGTACGTGGCCTAGGAAAGGATAGACAATCTCGGAAGAACGACAGGGTACTTTAACGTATCAGCTCTACAACACTACGACCAGAAAGATTATTCAAAGGACAATGGCGATCTCTGCTGGATAAACCAGTCTTCCATCTTTGACCCATCTATCGAAGCGCAGCTCAGAGTAAATATATATATCTTTCATTTTTCTCTTCCGAATGGGTGGTTAGAATGCATTAGAATGCATTAGATTCTGTATTTACTGTAGCATAGATTTCCAAGGTCCGATATAGATTCAATGGCTTTGTCCCTCAGTCGTCCCGCTTTTTCATTCAAATCCAACCCCCTTCCTTTGTCTAACCAGCCGTCATATCGGGTTAGCCCACTAGGGGCTTTTCATGACATGATTAGTAATCGATGTGTGATCTATCCTGTGTATATATGTCATTCTGTGTGATTATTTAGGTATTTATTAAATAAATAATTAAGTCAATTTGTGTATTGCTGATTCAACTTATTAGCTAGGGTTCGTGCAGATAACCAAGTACTTACGACAATCAGAATGAGACCGATTGAGGTGACAATTAATAATTGACTGTAATTGATATAAAAGATCTTCAGATCTTTAAGAGAGTGGATTCGGGAGATATCCGCTCTATATAAATTAATGCTTCCGTGGTGCCCCAGGTTATTAATGGATTAATTGTTGCATGGTTTAATTCAATCACGTAATCAATTAAACGTTAGGTAATCGATTTGATAAAATTGCATGTCATATAATTTAATCAGTCAGAGACACGACAGTATATATATATATACAGTGCCTTCGGAAAGTTTTCAGACCCCTTGATTTTTTCCACATTTTGGTACGTTACAGCCTTATTCTAAAACGGATTAAATATACAGTACCAGTCAAAAGTTTGGACACACCTACTCATTCAAGGGTTTTTCTTTATTTTTACTATTTTATTCATTGTAGACTCATAGTGAAGACATCCAAACTATGAAATAACACATATGGAATCATGAAGTAACCAAAAAAGTGTTAAACAAATAAACTCCATCAAAAAAGAAACGCCCCTTTTTCAGCACCCTGTCTTTCAAAGATAATTCGTAAAAATCCAAATAACTTCACAGATCTTCATTGTAAAGGGTTTAATAAACACTGTTTCCCATGCTTGTTCAATTAACCATAAACAATTAATGAACATGCACCTGTGGAACGGTTCTTAAGACACTAACAGCTTACAGACAGTAGACAATTAAGGTCACAGTTATGAAAACTTAGGACACTAAAAAGAGGCCTTTCTACTGACTCTGAAAAACACCAAAAGAAAGATGCCCAGTGTCCCTGCTCATCTGCGTGAACGTGCTATAGGCATGCTGCAAGGAGGCATAAGGACTGCAGATGTGGCCAGGGGAATAAATTGCAATGTCCTTCCTGTGAGACTCCTAAGACAGCGCTACAGGGAGACACGACAGACAGCTGAACGTCCTCGCAGTGGCAGACCACGTGTAACAACACCTGCACAGGATTGGTACATCTGAACATCACACCGCCCGAGTTAAACCAAGAATGCACAATCCCTCCATCAGTGCTCAGACTGTTCGCAATAGTCTGAGAGAGGCTGGACAGGGCTTGTAGGCCTTGTAGGTCTTCACCAGACATCACCGGCAACAACAACAACCCACCGTCGCTGGACCAGACAGGACTGGCAAAAATAATGAGTAGGTGTGTCCAAACTTTTGACTGGTACTGTAAATACATTTCCTAAATTTGGAAACACGACTGCCCCTAAAATGCAACTTCTTGTTTTGAAAATGACCTATGAGGCATCAAAACATTTATTCTAGTGTCAAAATTGACAACAATGTGTAATTTTGGTCATAAAGTCAGTCTCGTTCAAAACTAAGATTTGCGAGATGATAGGAAGAAATTGTATGTCACGGAATGAAGGGTACCGTAACAGTTTTCCTTGGGTTGGGTTTATTTGGATCCTGTCAACATGCCCACAGCTGGCAGTACCCAAGTAATCATCAATTCAGAGTGCAGCATGTTACAGGTTTTGTTTTTTTACATTTATGTTTTGAGATTGGACTTTAGCACATATAGCACATTAGCATGTAGGGCGCAGCTGGATTGTACCTCCAAAATGAAGGACTGGGCTGCTCCAATGTCTCGCAGAATCTTCACCGGCTGCCTTACAGTCGGCTTGTACCGCAGGGTTCATATCTCTGCAGAGTGGCGATGCTTTTAAGCAGCCGGTGAAGATACTGCGAGATATTGGGGCTAGAGGTCGACCGATTAATCGGAATGGCCGATTAATTAGGGCCGATTTCAAGTTTTCATAACAATCGGAAATCGGTAATTTTGGACACCGATTTTGCCGATTTTTATTATTATTATTATTTTTTAACACCTTTATTTAACTAGGCAAGTCAGTTAAGAACACATTATTATTTTCAATGATGGCCTAGGAACGGTGCGTTAACTGCCTTGTTCAGGGGCAGAATGACAGATTTTTACCTTGTCAGCTCAGGGATTCAATCTTGCAACCTTACGGTTAACTAGTCCAACACTCTAACCACCTGCCTCACGAGGAGCCTGCCTGTTACGCGAATGCAGTAAGAAGCCAAGGTAAGTTGCTAGCTAGCATTAAACTTATCTTATAAAAAACAATCAATCAATCAATCATAATCACTAGTTATAACTACACATGGTTGATGATATTACTAGTTTATCTAGCGTGTCCTGTGTTGCATATAATCAATGCAGTGCGCATTCACGAAAAAGGACTGTCGTTGCTCCAATGTGTACCTAACCATAAACATAAATGCCTTCCTTAAAATCAATACACAGAAGTATATATTTTTAAACCTGCATATTTAGCTAAAATAAATCCAGGTTAGCAGGCAATATTAACCAGGTGAAATTGTGTCACTTCTCTTGCGTTCATTGCACGCAGAGTCAGGGTATATGCAACAGTTTGGGCCGCCTGGCTCATTGCGAACTCATTTGCCAGAATTTTACGTAATTATGACATAACATTGAAGGTTGTGCAATGTAACATGAATATTTAGACTGATGGATGCCACCCGTTAGATAAAATACGGAATGGTTCCGTATTTCACTGAAAGAATACATGTTTTGTTTTCGAGATGATAGTTTCCGGATTCGACCATATTAATGACCTAAGGCTCGTATTTCTGTGTGTTATTATGTTATAATTAAGTCTATGATTTGATAGAGCAGTCTGACTGAGCGATGGTGGGCACCAGCAAGCTCGTAAGCATTCATTCAAACAGCACTTTTGTGCGTTTTGCCAGCAGCTCTGCTGTTTATGAATTCAAGCCTATCAACTCCCGAGATTAGGCTGGTGTAACCGATGTGAAATGGCTAGCTAGTTAGCGGGGTGCGCGCTAATAGCGTTTCAAACGTCACTCACTCTGAGACTTGGAGTAGTTGTTCCCCTTTCTCTGCATGGGTAACGCTGCTTCGAGGGTGGCTGTTGTCAATGTGTTCCTGGTTCGAGCCCAGGTAGCGGCGAGGAGACGCATGGAAGCTATACTGTTACACTGGCAATACTAAAGTGCCTATAAGAACATCCAATAGTCAAAGGTATATGAAATACAAATCGTATAGAGAGAAATAGTCCTATAATTCCTATAATAACTACAACCTAAAACTTCTTACCTGGGAATATTGAAGACTCATGTTAAAAGGAATCACCAGCTTTCATATGTTCTCATGTTCTGAGCAAGGAACTTAAACGTTAGCTTTCTTACATTGCACATATTGCACTTTTACTTTCTTCTCCAACACTTAGTTTTTGCATTATTTAAACCAAATTGAACATGTTTCATTTATTTGAGGCTAAATTGATTTTATTGATTTATTATATTAAGTTAAAATAAGTGTTCATTTAGTATTGTTGTAATTGTCATTATTACCAAAAAAAAAGAGAGAATCGGCCGATTAATCGGTATCGGCTTTTTTTGGTCCTCCAATAATCGGTATTGGCGTTGAAAAATCATAATCGGTCGACCTCTAATTGGGGCATCCCAGGCCTTCATTTTGGAGGGTGTTTTGCCTTTGTCTGACACTTCAGCAACTGGTTACAGTGTGTTAGTACAAGACATGGGAGATGGGTTGCATGGAAGTTTCTTTGTATAATATGGAACTCAAGTCTGAACTTAAGTCTGAACAAGTTACGTTATCATTGGAGTGAGGCCTAGCCTACCGTGAAGGGGGTCTCATTCATTTTGGGAAACAATTTGGCGGGAGGGAAGGTCGTTCCAAATCCTGTCGTTTGTAAGGAACCCAGAGTAGAGAAAGCTGATGGGTTATCAGAAAAGTGCCCTAGAGTGTTCCTAGTGTCTGCCGTTACACATACTATGTCTAAGAAAGTCGCCGGGACCAAGTCTAGTGTTGAGGAGCGATTCCACCCTGGTCGATCTGTCCGAGACATTTATGGGTGATCTGGATTTTGCTAAACCCCCTGAGTTGACCTCTCCTTTGAAAACCCCAAAGGTGAGCAAGTATCTTCTAGGACCGCTGAAGGAATAGAGGGTCCCTACAGTTGACACTTGAAGCAGCTGATTGCAGAACAGAGTAAAGATGTTTCCCTCGTCCCTCTTTTTGCTGAGATACTGAAAGTGGCTAGTTCAGGGCTCCAGTTGTTTTGAGAGACCTTTAGTTGGCGCTCCCTATTTGATTTCTAGAAAAAGGTTCCTTTGTCTAATTTTGTTTAGCTCCACCTTTTTTTGATTGCTTCCTGTCTTTAAGTTTGGTGTGGGATTTTATTTTGTTTGTCTCTTCTTGGGCAAATTTACTGGATGCTCATGGTGGGTGTCTTTAAGGTTCCAGTTGTTGTTGCTAGTCAACTTTCAGTAGACAACCCCATGAGTGTCTTTCAGAACGCCTCCTAAAACCCCACCTGTTTTGGTTGTTGGTCAGTGACCGTCCGTTCCCCCTTGTGTTTGGGCATCATTTTAGTTTTTCTTGCTGGGGAACGTAACAAGTTGCACGTCTGGTTTTACAGCGCCTCAGAATGGAACTTGAATGGGAGTCTATGGGTGCGTTCGGAGCGGATCCCTTTTGTCAAATTGGTGACCATCGTTGGTGTGTTGCATTATGGGGATACAAGTTCCGACTCTGCAGTTGTCAGGCTCTTCACCAACTTTATCCTGCAGTCATCGCCTGCATTGTGGGAGGCTCTTTTGTCAACCAATCATTAGGGTGCTTTTTTTTGACCCACGCGAACGTGACCAAAGACGTGACTGAAACAGGAACCAACTTTGCCACAATTCATGTATTCAATAGAAATGTACAAATGAACGTGATATTTTAGGTTCTCTTTCACCAATTTATTGTACAATGTACACACATACATTCTCAGTTTAAGTGTGTGATATGGTGGCTGGAGAACAACCTTTTATAAAGAATGGCAACGCTGCCATGTTGCACTTAGCCTTGCTGTTAGAAAACCAGACCCGTGTCAGACTTGGCTGTCAGATGCACCTCCCCCAACTTCACTCCTCGACTTAGTCTATTTTCATCCACTCAAATGAGCACTTACGGCAGGAGCGTCAAACAGCCGCCAGTTTTAATTGGCTAATCTCTGTCCATCACCATCTAGTGCAACCCTTAGAACCTCCCCCCTACATTGTGGACTTCAAAGTTCAAGCAGCGCAAGTGATTTAAGGAAGTGAGTTCGAAAATCTGAAAGTACGCATCTTAGAAATAGTTTTTACATATAAACTTTATATGCCCAACTCAAATTGTGCTTCCCCAAAATAATATGGTTCATGTGATAGAACATCTTGTTTTCCACTAGCTTCCACAGCCACAAAGTAAAAATGGACTACAAAAATGTGCTTTTTGGTCATAATTTAAGGTTAGGGTTAGGCATAAGGTTAGCAGTGTGGTTAGTGTTAGCTTTAAAATCTGATTTTAAGAAGAGGCATTTTAGAAATAGGCAAGGTTTATGACTTTGTGGCTGTGTTAATTAGTGACAACCCTCTCCCGCCTCGATTTAGAGCCGCACCTCTTAACAGAATTTGAATTGATTAACATGTCACTCAGTAAATCCACAACCTCTGAATTCCAAACAGTCCCACACTGTTACCAGGCTCAATGCGCCAGCAATTCAAGCCTTGGGACGAGTTTATCCAAAGTCAAACCAACTTTGCCAAGGTCACGCACCAGCCGGCTGAAGCTAATTGGCTAAATCATTTGTTTAACTCTTACCACCTACGAACACACGAGACACCCACATCAAACCACACCCCTAAACCAACTCACGTTTGAATTCAGTCACGGCTGCTATCATTTCTTAATGAACCAAATCTAAAACGAGGAACTAAATCAGGAAGTACCCCGGGAATTACAGTGTCCCTCTGTTTCCAGCAAGCTAAATATATCCCCAAGAGGCCCCTAAAATTATTAGGAAAATGGTTTCTAGTCGAGTTGGGGCTGGTCGTTGGTGAAGTAAAGAAAAAACGGTTGCCCTCACAGACAGTCAAACCTATTCCCTTCATAGTGCACTACTTGTGACCAGAGCCCTATAGGCCCTTGTCAAAAGTAGACATTATGAAGGGCATAGGGTCCCATTTGGGACGCAAGCCAGAGCGCCAGGCCCATATTCTGAAAACCACACACATTGATATTAATTACTGCTCTGAACAGCAGCTTTTAACCTCATTGTGAATAACCTGTTCAGTCCATAGCTTAGTCTAATAAACAGACAAGCCAGAGGAACTACTATCAGTTGGGGAAAAGTAGGGCACAACACCATAGCATTGTAATACTAATCTATTCCACTTAGCAGACACGTTTGAGTGCATGCATTTTATGAATGTGATCCCTGGGTCGTTCCACCATCTCAGATTGTTCTGAAATAGTTTATGTTGTTAGAAACAGATAAGATTAGCATTCTTGCAACATTATTTTGTTGAAATATAATTTAATTAACCTAATTGATTGCACCCAAATTGGCCATTTTAATTCATAAGATCCATATAATATTGAATAAATATAGTACCTAACTAAACTAACAATGTGTATATAATATCAGTTTTCTATATTTAACAAGTAGTATGGAGCGGCGGCTCTGAGTATTGTTTCATCATCCTATGTAATGTACAGTATTCTCAGTGAATTGGTGATGTTTTTTCCCCCCTGTTCAGAGACATTTGTCATTGAAGTTGTTGGGTTTGTCCCATCCTACAACCTGAATCCGCCCCCCCCATTGTTAAAGGGAGAGTTCACTCAAATTACATTGGTTTTCTTAAGCAGAAAAACTGTAAGCAGTCTATCGACCAGAGGGGTATCCTACGAAGCATGTTAGAGGAGTTAGTGAGGTAACTTTTGTCAACTCTGGGCTCAAATTGGGATAACCGTTCATCACTGAAAGTCACTCAATAAGCCATCAGCTAAAATATTTTAGATTGTAAGTTAGTCTTGCGGTCAGCAATCTAAACTTGCAGTAATCATGGTCTAATTTCCGACCGGGCGGCCCCCATTGATTTTGTTAGTCACTCTCAGTCAGATAGCATAATAAAAACGGCAAACATTTCTCTCCACCCCATGGTAAAACGTGTAGAATTGCAGGAAATTAACAAAAAATATGTTGCTTGGGGCCCCCAAAAGACTCTGACTGCATGTGGTATGGATGTGGGTACGCAGACCCACGAGCCACTGCGGCCCCCCTTGATGACTGTTTTTTTGTTGTTGACCCCCCACACCCCCATCAAAGTTGCCCATCCCTGCATTGAACATTTAGCAATGACAGAATGCATTTTAGACTTCAAGCACAGTAACACTTTTGTATGACTTAATAACATGATTTTATCGATAGGAGTGGGGGAAAAAGGTGTGCATTCATAAGCACACAAAAGCACATCAAAGTCGGCATTAACGATAAGTAATCAAATAAAAGACAGCACTACTAAAAGCCTATTTCACACCATAGCCTGCTGCATTTGCAAGAACTTGTCTTTCATTTAGACTTTGGCACAAATTAAAATGTGACACTGACTCGCCCATGGATTGATGTTTCAGCATTGTCTCAATGAAGAGTTTGGCACTCGACTAGCCATGTGTGACATGCACGCACAGTTGCATGCCTGCTAGAGTTAGTGGCAGGGGGACAAGCAATATCCACCGCCGTAGTACGGATGAAGACTGAGCTGAAATGTGAAGCTAACTGAAGCTGGTTAGCGTTTAGAAAACCCTGAGTAGATCTAGCTTGCTTCGTTGGCAATGTTCCCTCTTATTTTTCAGCACTGAGCAAACTTCACGTCTTCTGAACGCAAACTTCCGGCGCGCGTTTACTGTGAACACTGAGGCTGTACCTGCTTTAAGTTCGTTTTAAACAGTGGCCAAGTAAGTAACCGTGGCTATTTGATCAGAATGGCCTACCATAAAAAAAGAATGGAGAAAAATGCATCCCATAACATTAACATGGAAACAGCTGTTCTATCATTCAGCCCACAGTAGCAGCAAATGGGTGGCGTTAAATGTAGGTCTACATTCCGTGAGACTTTTGAAAAAAACATGCCGGGCTTGACATTAACCTGTTTATCCACTTGTCCTTCAGACAAGGAGGTGACTGAAAATCACTTTACAAAATAAAATGCATTATTATTCCCATACCATTATTACAGAGAACCAGACAAATTATGCCTATTGGCTACTTAGCTTATTCAAGACCGTCTCAAAATACAACACTGCCCTTTTTTGACACATAAAAAAAGCTCTTTACCTGAATTGCTTTTCAAAGTTGTCTAGAAATGCACACATTTTGTGTTCTTGTAGGAAGCAACCACTCCCACATTCTTGACTATAAATTAGCTACAACAAGGCTAATAACTCATTAACTAGCAAAGAATATGATCAAATGTGCACAGGTGGCTACATGCAGCTCTCGCTTTGATCTCAAAACAAGCACGTCTACTCGTGACCGCTCATGCTGTAAACACAAAACAGTTCAAAGTGAATGGCACAGATCCATATATGGCAATGGATATTTGCATATAGGCCTACTTTAGCTCTGACTGGTTATGGCATACCGGTCTATGTAGAGTGCGGGCTGAGTCGTGCCTGTCAATGCAATTGAATCCTACTCCAATGCACTCTGCCTACAATAAAATCTATTGCAGTTAGTTCTGCATACTAAGTCTTGCATAGTTGTTTTGTTTCGGTATGTTACATTGAAAGTGGCTAATATTGTGCTGATTTGAGCACAATTCCCAAGGTAAAGCAAAACGTTGATAGTGTTAACTAAATGAGAAAACTCTAGAAAGTTGAGTTCAATCTCGTACTTCTCTGCGCAGGCTGATATTTCTTCTGCACGGCAGTCCGCTGGGGAGCTGGTATGACAGCAACCCATGCTTTGGTTTTGTTTACCTGGCCACTGTTTCAAATGCTAACTTTATTTGCACCTGTGTCACAAATCAATGCAAGTCTCTGGACCATTTCTTTGGATTCCTCATGTCTAACTCATTGTTAGAAAAAAGTTTGGTTCAAATAAGATGCTAGGTACTATAATTATTGAATATTAAATGAATCCTATAAATTAAAATGGCTAATATGGGTGAAATCAATTAGCTTAACTTCTCAGAGATCAAATAATATTTCCACAAAATAATGATTCCGGAACGCTTATTTTTTTCTAACTACAGAAACGATTTCAGAACAATCTGGGTGTCATGACTTGCTGAAATGAAATGAACGACCCCCCCTGTGAGAAGGGAACCCACAACCTTGACGTTGCTAGTATCATGCTCGTACGTATAACTAATCGATTTAATCATTAACAAACACACACTAACACACAAAAATAATGATCTTGTGAAATAACTAGGAATACTTGCGATAAGGAGCCGAAGCAGTAACAGTCTTAAGAGTTTGATGACTGTCGAGGCTAGCGAAAACATACATGAACGTCATGTAGCCAAAACACACAAAGCAAGGTGAAGGGGTAAAACACAACACACTGGAAAAGAGAATGTATTAAGGGAATACTTACAGATTACCATCCAACTTCAGCAAGAATCCCTGTTTGTCATACACTAGAACGAGAGCCAGAAAGAGAGAGACAGAGCGAGATTAAGTATAATGTTGATGGCTGGAGAACAAGGAACAAAACGAAACATTGCAAAACTGATGAATACAAACTAAATCAAAAAGTGTAGTAATCAATGTTTACTTTCTTTCATATTCATTTAGCTGTAGATCATCTATAGACAAGGTCTAAGATCCATAGGTACCATGAAGCTTAAAAGAACAACTAGTGGAAAGCAATGAGAGAAAATTACATTTTTTGGTAAGTTTCTGTTGGAGCCTGGTTCATAGGAAACGTCATGGATCATGAGGCAGTAGCTATTTCTACTTACGACATGGACATATATGAATCTCTTACGACACGGGTACATTTTCAACTTCATAAAAACATGTCTGTCTGCAATCATTATATTATATTCATCATATCAGAGGTCACTGGAGCTGTTCTTTAAACTGGTAATGACTGTGTCCTCTCTGCCCTTTATTTGCAGGCCTGGTACATGACCTCATGTCCTTATGGGAATGGAACAGCAACACAAATGTGTCTAGATAAATGATGCGGTTTAATTTAACTGATTTACTGAGGTCAGGACAACTTCATCTCAGCTTCCTTCATTCAAAATACCATGTTTAAAACAAGAAAAACAAATGATAGTTTTGAATCCAACATTTCCTGTTAAAACAAAAGTAAACAGAGGTCACACTTGCATTTGAAAAAGCAGCAGAGCACTGTTCACCCACTTTCAAAACAGTACATTCAGTCAACAACAACAAGAAAGTACAGATCTTTAACATTTGCCCGGCAGAGTTCAATTAAATTGACACTGGAGTAGCCAGATCTGTGGCCTCTCATTAGTTACTCAAGTTATCCAGCTCTTTCATGGTGCTGCTATCTGTCTGCTAAAGCAAATGACGCCGTGCACCCTGCTTCTTAAAAGGAAATGAAGTACAAATAAAAAGAGAAGACAGTCAGTTGGAGATCTTCAAGAACAAGATGAAGATAAAGCTGTAAGTTGATCTAATACCATCTGGCTGTGTGAGACTAGACCACAGTGTGTGGTGGAGTGTGTGTGTGTGTGTGTGTGTGTGTGTGTGTGTGTGTGTGTGTGTGTGTGTGTGTGTGTGTGTGTGTGTGTGAGGAGTGCTGTGGTGACAGGTTCATGGAGGGCTGATGGGATTGAGAGGTTTGTTGTGAAACGTGGTGGGTTAGTTGGGGAGGAGATAAATAGGTGTTTCTTATTATTGCTGGGCAGAGAGTGAGATTTGTTCTAGCAGCAGTTTCCTGATGGAAAGCAGCAAGCCTCTAGCCAGCTACCTCTGGGCTCTAGATTCCGGGGTCTGGAAATCAGGGGAGCCCATGGGTCCTGCTCTTACAAAGATATATCTCTTCACTGCAGGGTGGATTTTGGTCAACTATGGGGGTTTCGATGGCAGGTTTTCATTTCCTATGTCAAGGTCATTAATGAGGTTGAATGATCCACATTTGGTTATGAAATTCTAAAGAAGGCTGGTTCTCAATGTACAGTGAATCATTAAAACGTTAAAGGTGAAGTCTTATATACGCATCCAAAATAGAAACACTGAATGAAATTGTACATTTCCAGACATTCTTTTCCTATAAAATTAACACATCTACATAGAAGATAATTGTCTTTGAAAGATATACTGTATTTCAACATGTGGACATACCATAGAAGACTGACCAGTTTGGAAGGAAATGTTTTACAATGTTGGGAGGTGATGGATTTCAATAAATGAAATACATAGTTTCAATAATAAAGCGAATGACCACTATTATCATCTGATATGCCAGATACACTATTTACAGCAGTTGCACTCAATTCTAGATGTTTGTTAATCAAATGTAAGCACACCTAAGTGAGTACTATGAGAAAGCCAGGCTTTTTAAAATGCATATGAGTTCCTAAGATCTACAAAACCTCCCAACATGGATGCCTGGTTTATATGTGGCAGGGTTGGCTTAACTCTAACTCTAAACCTTAATCTATACTACCTGAGTGAAATAATTGTCCCACGGAGACAAAACTATCCAGGTCTTTCTCTGAAACACAAGAGTTAAGTAACGAGTTAAGCCCCAGGGTAGTAAGTGTTCCGTTAGATATCGCTGGAAACGCCCTCCTATCCAAGGGAAAACCGCAGAAATATAATTACTTGCCATGGGCCTATCCATCACAGAACAATGACTTGAATGGGAATGTTCGCTGTAGAAATGTTATTTCTATGTGGAAAACACAGTGTGAAAACAGGTGGTTGATTGAGTGGTGTTAGTCATAGGGTGTGACATAAACAAGAAGCCATATTAACCACTACCCTCATCATTTCCACTAACACTACTAGCACCCTCTCTCAGAAGAGCACATCCATCTCCCGTTCTGTTGCTCCTAGGCAGCTAGGCTCTACCACCAACATCATCGTTCACTGTCGGCAAAACTGGGTCAAAACTCAAAACGTCTCAGCCTGCCATTTTAACAAAGTGTTGGACGATATTGCAAATCATGAAATCAAGCAATAACCCTATTGAAAATAAACAAATTAAAGCTGTAAAAGGGCTTAGATCGACACTGTTTGTTGTCCAGAGTAGGAGAAGCAGATGACAGGATGATTAAAAAGAGAAGTCATTCAATCAAGATTACACAGTTGAAGGGTTTGGTTTGCACGTCATTGAACATTCAGGAGTCCAAACAAGTGAATAATACACAGTCTGCCTAGTCCAAACAACTTCCTGAGAGGTGCATTGCTTGATAGTGGGTTCATAGGAGAACAAGCTATTGTTGTAGAACAAGCTGTTAGATAAGGGTTGTGTCCCAAATGGCACCCTATTCCCTATGTAGTGTACTACTTTGGACCAGGGCCCATAGCGCTCTGGTCAAATGTAGTGAATTATGTAGAGAATAGGGATGCAGCCTCAAATCAGGGATGAGGACCATTTAAAGAGATACACCTTACAAACCACATAAAAGAAAGTTCAACACACCCCACAGTGACACAGCAGTTGGCGTAAATGTACCGTAAAATCAGGACAGGGAGTGTGAGGTTGTTGAGTTGCTCTAATAAGATCTATTGTTTGAGGACACCTGTTTAGCCTGCTCAACTTTCTTTCTTTGGCTCATCTGCCAAAAAGCTTAAACACTCAGAGTAAAGTTAAATGTACTAATCTCCAAACGTTTACTTGGTTTTTACATAATGGGCTATTTTCAAATCAAGCCTGGACTCAGGTTGTCAGAGAACAAGAAGCCCTACGGCATCATGCTTGGCTCGCTCCTCCATCCCTTTTCTGAACTTGGAACTCAACCTGCATCTGTGGAGAGCGGTGAACAAACATCTCTCCCAAATTGCTAACAAATGCTGATATGCCTGAGGTACAGGAATCATTTTCTGCTTTGAAATACGTGTATTTTCACAGACCCTGGGTGCTAGTTGACAGAGTGAGAGGAAGGACATAAGAGAATGAAAGAGAAGAGTAGTGTTGTTGTTTCTCCTGAGTTAGACATTCAACCTAAACATGTAACTTTAAAAACCATCATGGATGTATAACTTTACAAAATAAACACGACAAAGTCGTGTAATGCTCTATAGCTGTGTAGTTACGTTGTAGGCCTACTGTACGTTGTTACATATAACTTTAGTTAGCCTATTCCGGTAATTGCATAGGAATAAAGTTAAACCATTTTGTTATGATGCAGAGAAAAGCTCAGGCTGGAATAACATTATTTAACAGTATAATAATTATTTGAAAAAGAGCCTTGCCAAGGAGATTTCGAAAACAAAAGTCTCCTTGCCAAAGACATGATTCTAATAAATCCCAGACACCTTGGTGTTATTCGACACAAATATCTAGTCCATTACAACAAGCTGTTAGATAAAAGCCCAACCGCCTCTGCTGTCTATGTCAGTTAGCACTAATATCTCATAACATCTCGTTGATGACCAAAATGGTAACTTATTCCCTACATAGTGAACTACTTTTGACCAGGACCCTGGGCAAAAGTAGTGCACTATATAGCATTACATAGGAAATAGGGTGCCATTTGGGATGCACTGTCATTTGTGTGTTTACTGAGACAGGTGATGCATCAACAGGTTTGTGTACAATAACCCCCCAGAATGTTTTTACTGGAGAATGTGATGGTACAAATGAACTACAGATTAACTGCAAAACAAAAATCCAAGATGACATAGCAGTCAGACGTCTCTGTCTTTGTCTTGTCGTGACCCGTGTATATATCTTTTAATATATTTTTTCTTCGCATATATTTTTTTATATTTTTCTTAACCTCAACTTCAACATACTCTCCTGCAATCCGCCTCACCCAATGTGGTATGGATCTGCTATTTTCTTTACTTTACAACCGGAACCCCCAACAGAAGCTAGCCAGCTAACTAGCTACTAGCTAGTAGTCAGAGCGGCCATCAGCTAACATTTAGCCCAGACAACTCTTGCCAGTCTGCATAGCGCGATTCAAACCAGAGCATATCGGACTTATTTTTCTCTATAGCTTCGGATTCCTACCGCAAACTCTGAACCTTTTCAGCTGGATCTACGTAGCTATCTAGCTGAGTGGCCACTACTGGCTAACGTCTCTGTCCTGAAGCAAGCACCAATTAGCCTGGAGCTAGCCTATGCTAGGCCCATCTTCCGGCTAGCTGAAGAGGTCCATCAGCCACTCCTTGGGCTAAAATACCCATCTTGCCAATTGGCCTGGACCCCTTTTACTGCCGATACGGAGCCCTGCCAATCCATCACGACTGGACTACTGACGTAATCTGCCCAAGTTTTTTTTCAATATGCTCCTCCATCGCGACGTCCCCTGAATGCCCATCTGCTAGCCTACTAGCCGCGGCCCGCTAGCTGTCTAGAGCATATCGGACTGTTAGCTGAAGAGGTACATCGGCCAATTTCTTTGGACACTATACCTATTTTGCCAATTGGCCTGGACCCTTTTACTATACGGAGCCTTGCTGATCCATCACGACTGGTCTGCCAACATAACTGCACGAGGGGGCTACAACAGACTTCTTCCATCGCAACATCCCTCTAAGGCCCCTCTGCTAGCTTGCTAGCCCTGGCCCGCTAGCTGTCTGAATTGCCGTGTCTCCAGCCCGCCTAGCTACTCACTGGACCCCTATGATGACTCGGCTACGCATGCCTCTCCTAATGTCAATATGCCTTGTCCATTGCTGTTTTGGTTAGTGGTTATTGTCTTATCTCGCCGTAGAGCCTCTAGCCCTGCTCAATATGCCTTAGCTAACCCTTTAGTTCCATCTCCCACACATGCGGTGACCTCACCTGGTTTAAATGATGTTTCTAGAGACAATATCTCTCTCATCGTCACTCAATGCCTAGGTTTTCTCCACTGTATTCACATCCTACCATACCTTTGTCTGTACATTATGCCTTGAATATATTCTACCGTGCCAAGAAACCTGCTCCTTTAACTCTCTGTTCCGAATGTACTAGACGACCAGTTCTTATAGCCTTTAGCCGTACCCTTATCCTACTCATCCTCTGTTCCTCTGGTGATGTAGATCCAGGCCCTGCAGTGCTTAGCTCCACTCCCATTCCCCAGGCGCTCTCATTTGTTGACTTCTGTAACCGTAAAAGCCTAGGTTTCATGCAAGTTAACATTAGAAGCCTCCTCCCTAAGTTTGTTTTATTCACTTCTTTAGCACACTCTGCAAGCCCGGATGTCCTAGCCGTGTCTGAATCCTGGCTTAGGAAGACCACCAAAACCCCTGAAATTTCATCCCTAACTATAATGTTTTCCGACAAGACAGAACTGCCAAAGGGGGCGGAGTTGCAATCTACTGCAGAGATGGCCTGCAGAGTTATGTCTTAATATCCAGGACTGTTCACAAACAATTTGAGATTCTACTTTTAAAAATCAACCTTTCCAGAAGTAAGTCTCTCACTGTTGCCGAAAATCAACCTTTCCAGAAGCAAGTCTCTCACTGTTGCCGCTTGCTATAGACCACCTTCTGGCCCCAGCTGTGCCCTGGACACCATATGTGAATTGATTGCCCCCATCTATCTTCAGTGCTCGTGCTGTTAGGTGACCTAAACTGGGACATGCTTAACACCCCGGCCATCCTACAATCTAAGCTTGATGCCCTCAATCTCACACAAATTATCAATGAACCTACCAGGTACAACCCCAAATCCGTAAACACGGGCACCCTCATAGATATCATCCGAACCAACCTGCCCTCCAAATACTGTCTTCAACCAGGATCTCAGCAATCACTGCCTCATTGCCTGCATCCGTAATGGGTCTGCAATCAAACGACCACCCCTCAACACTGTCAAACGCTCCCCAAAACACTTCAGCTAGCAGGCCTTTCTTACCGACCTGGCCCGGATATCCTGGAAGGATATTGACCTCATTCCGTTAGCAGAGGATGCCTGGTCATTCTTTAAAAGTGCTTTCCTCACCATCTTAAATAAGCATGCTCCCTTCAAAAAATGTTGAACCAGGAACAGATATAGCCCTTGGTTCACTCCAGACCTGACTATCCTTGACCAGCACAAAAACATCCTGTGGTGTACTGCATTAGCATCGAGTAGCCCCCGCGATACAGGCAGTTAGGAAAGCAAAGGCTAGCTTTTTCAAACAGAAATGTGCATCTTGTAGCACAGTGTCCCAAAGTTATGGGACACTGTAAAGTCCATGGAGAATAAGAGCACCTCCTCCCAGCTGCCAACTGCACTGAGGCTAGGAAACACTGTCACCACCGATAAATCCAAGATAATTGAGAATTTCAATAAGCATTTCACTACAGCTGGCCATGCTTTCCACCTGGCTACCCCTACCCCGGTCAACAGCCCTGCACCCCCCACAGCAACTTGCCCAAGCCTCCCCCATTTCTCCTTCACCCAAATCCAGATAGCTGATGTTCTGAAAGAGCTGCAAAATCTGGACCCCTACAAATCAGCCGGGCTAGACAATCTGGACCCTCTCTTTCTATAATGATCCGCCAAAATTGTTGCAACTCCTATTACTAGCCTGTTCAACCTATCTTTCGTATCGTCTGAGATTCCCAAAGATTGGACAGCTGCCGCGGTCATCCCCCCCTTCAAAGGGAGAGACACTCTAGACCCAAACTGCTACAGATCTATATCTATCCTAACCTAACTTTCTAAGGTCTTCGAAAGCCAAGTTAACAAACAGATCACCGACCATTTCGAATCCCATCGTACCTTCTCCGCTATGCAATCTGGTTTCCAAGCTGGTCATGGGTGCACCTCAGCCACGCTCAAGGTCCTAAACGATATCGCAACCACCATCGATAAGACACAATACTGTGCAGCTGTATTCATCGACCTGGCCAAGGCGTTCGACTCTGTCAATCCCCACATTCTTATCAGGCGAACTCAACAGCCTTGGTTTCTCAAATGACTGCCTCGCCTGGTTCACCAACTACTTCTCAGACAGAGTTTAGTGTGTCAAATCGGAGGGCCTTTTGTCCGGACCTCTGCCAATCTCTATGGGGGTGCCACAGGGTTCAATCCTCGGGCCGACTCTTTTCCCTGTATACATCAATGATGTCGCTCTTGCTGCTGGTGATTCTCTGATCCACCTCTACGCAGATGACACCATTCGGTATACTTCTGGCCCTTCTTTGGACACTGTGTTAACTAACCACCAGACGAGCTTCAATGCCATGCAACTGTCCTTTCGTGGCCTCCGAACGGATCTTAAATGCAAGTAAAACTAAATGCATGCTCTTCATCCGATCGCTGCCCGCACCTGCCTGCCCGTCCAGCATCACAACTCTGGACGGTTCTGACTTAGAATATGTGGACAACTACAAATACCTAGGTGTCTGGTTAGACTGAAAACTCTCTTTCCAGACTCACATTAAGCAGCTCCAATCCAAAATGTAATCTAGAATCAGCTTCCTATTTCGCAACAAAGCATCCTTCACTCATGCTGCCAAACAAACCCTCGTAAAACTGACTATCCTACCGATCCTTCATATTCGTCGCCAAACCCACTGGCTCCAGGTCATCTATAAGTCTTTGCTAGGTAAAGCCCTGCCTTATCTCAGCTCACTGGTCACCATAGCAGCACCCACCCGGAGCACGCGCTCCAGCAGGTATATTTCACTGGTCACCCCCAAAGCCAATTCGCCCTTTTGACCGCCTTTCTTTTCCAGTTCTCTGCTGCCAATGACTGGAACAAACTGCAAAAATCACTGAAGCTGGAGACTCATATCTCCCTCACTAACTTTAAGCACCAGCTGTCAGAGCAGCTCACAGATCACTGCATCTGTACGTAGACCATCTGTAAATAGCCCATCCAACTACCTCATCCCCATACTGTTATTTATTTATTTTGTTCCTTTGCACCCCAGTATCTCTACTTGCCCATTCATCTTCTGCACATCTATCACTCCAATGTTTAATTGCTATATTGTAATTATTTCGCCACTATGGCCTATTTATTTCCTTACCTCCCGTATCCTACCTCACTGCTTTGTTTTATCTTGGCCAGGGCACGCAGTTGTAAATGAGAACTTGGTCTCAACTAGCCTACCTGGTTAAATAAAGGTGAAATAAAAATAAATAAATAAACATGTGAAAGACGGCAAAGAGGAAACATTGCCCTCTACCACTAAAAGTATCAACTAGTTACTTTACAAGTAACCTCGTCCACAGGCGATTGTGCACAGCACATGTACGCCTGGGAAATCAACGATTCAAAGTTGGCCTTAACCCGATTTAAGCCAATGCCTATGCGCCGGTAGTAACTCCCGGTCTTTCTGTATTGGCTAATGAAGGCCAAGTTTGACGCGTTGGTCCACCAGACTCTTCCCACATTTGGGCAGAAGTGTCTGGGAACAAGATTACTGTACAAGAAAGACACCCAAGTTGTGTTCAGTGGAGCACACCATACCAAATTATTTTGCAATCGTTTAAAAAAAAACGGCAAAACATGCAATTGAATGCTTTAGTGAATCAAGTTGAATCTGTGAGACGCTAGATGGCTAATGCTTGTATACAAAAGTGCTTGTCTTTATGCTATGAAAGAGTAGGGCAGACGCAATATCGCATGAAAAAGATATTCAAGCTTTCCATCACAAATTAAAGACACAAAATAATGGTTGTGCAAATAATAGATAGAGAAGTAGAGGCACCAGCTCTAGCTGGTTCCAACATTACTACATGGTGTGATAAAACATGTCCGTTTATTGCTAATGACAATAAACAAACAGCCTTTGGAGATTCAAAATCATTCTGGGGACAAAATACACAACTGAAAAGGACAGAGTATATAGAGTATAGTCGCATCAAATAAATTGATTGATAATCCATTAGTATCATGTCACAGCATTTGTTAAAATACACTGCAGTTTTGCAACTCCAACTTATTAAGTAGCCTAGTCCGGTTTTTGGTTTCACGGTGTTTCAGATGAGCCCACCACTGCAATCTCAATCTGCGATGCAGCCTATTTACATATGCACATGCCTGATGTAGTATTAGTATTTAATATTTTATTGGGATGCCCAATTAGCTACTCTTCCTGGGGTCAAAACAGGAAAAAATACACAACAAATAAAACACATAAAATACATCATACACTGAGTGTACAAAACATTAGGAACAGCTCTTTCCATGACAGACTGAGCAGGTGAATCCAGGTGAAAGCTATAATCCCTTATTGACCTCACTTGTTAAGTCCACTTCAATCAGTGTAGATGAAGCGGAGCAGAAAGGTTAATGATGGATTTTTAAGCCTGGAGACAATTGAGACATGGATTGTGTATGTGTTCCATTCAGAGAGTGAATGGGCAAGGCAAAAGATTCAGAAAGCATTCAGACCCCTTGACTTTTTCCACATTTTGTTACATTACAGCCTTATTCTAAAATGGAATAAATACATGTTTTTCCTCATCAATCTACAGACAAAACCCCATAATGACAAAGTGAAAACAGGTGTTTAGAAATGTTTGCAAATATATTAAAAATAAAAAACAGATACCTTATTTGCACAAGTATTCAGACCCTTTCCTATGAGACTCGAAATTGAGCTCAGGTAAATTCTGTTTCCATTGATCATCCTTGAGATGTTTCTACAACTTTATTGGAGTCCACCTGTGGTAAATTCAATTGATTGGACATGATTTGGAAAGGCACACACCTGTCTATATAAGGTCCAACAGTTGACAGTGAATGTCAGAGCAAAAACCAAGCCATGAGGTCAAAGGATTTGCTCGTAGAGCTCCGAGACAGGATTGTGTCGAGGCACAGATCTGGGGAAGAGTACAAAAAATGTCTGCAGCATTGAAGGTCTCCAAGATTCTTAAATGGAAGGATTTTTGAACCACCAAGACTCCGGCCAAACTGAGCAATCAGGGAGAAGGGCCTTGGTCAGGGAGGTGACCAAGAACCCGATGGTCACTCTGACAGAGCTCCAGAGTTCCTCTGTGGAGATGGGAAAACCTTCCAGACGGACAACAATCTCTGCAGCACTCTACCAATCAGGCCTTTATAGTAGAGTGGCCAGACGGAAGCCAGTCCTCAGTAAAAAGCACATGACAGCCCGCTTGGAGTTTGCCAAAAGGCACCTAAAGGACTCTCAGACCATGAGAAACAAGATTATCTGGTCTGATGAAACCAAAATTCAACTCTTTGGCATGAATGCCAAGCATCACGTCTGGAGGAGACTTAGCACCATCCCTACGGTGAAGCATGGTGGTGGCAGCATCATGTTGTGGGGATGTTTTTCTTCTTTTTTTTTTTCTTCTTTTTTAATTTTTTATTTATTTAATTTATTTATTTATTTAAATTATCCCCTTTTCTCCCCAATTTTTTTGTGGTATCCAATCGCTAATAATTACTATCTTGTCTCATCGCTACAACTCCCGTACGGGCTCGGGAGAGACGAAGGTCGAAAGCCACGCGTCCTCCGAAGCACAACCCAACCAAGTCGCACTGCTTCTTAACACAGCGCGCCTCCAACCCGGAAGCCAGCCGCACCAATCTGTCGGAGGAAACACCGTGCACCTGGCCCCCTTGGTTAGCGCGCACTGCGCCCGGCCCGCCACAGGAGTCGCTGGAGCGCGATGAGACAAGGATATCCCTACCGGCCAAACCCTCCCTAACCCGGACGACGCTAGCCCAATTGTGCGTCGCCCCACGGACCTCCCGGTCGCGGCCGGCTGCGACAGAGCCTGGGCGCGAACCCAGAGACTCTGGTGGCGCAGCTAGCACTGCGATGCAGTGCCCTAGACCACTGCGCCACCCGGGAGGCCCCGTGGGGATGTTTTTCAGCGGCAGGGACTGGGAGACTAGTCAGGATCGAGGGAAAAATGAATGGAGCAAAGTACAGAGAGATCCTTGATGAAAACCTGCTACAGAGGGCTCAGGACCTCAGACTGGGGTGAAGGTTCACCTTCCAACAGGACAATGACTCTAAGCACACAGTCAAGACAATGCAGGAGTGACTTTGGGACAAGTCTCATTGTCCTTTAGTTGCCCAGCTAATGGACTTGAACCCAATGGAACATCTTTGGAGAGACCTCAGAATAGCTGTGCAGCGACGCTCCCCCTCCAACCTGACAGAGCTTGAGAGGATCTGCAGAGAAGAATGGGAGAAACTCCTCAAATACAGGTGTGCCAAGCTTGAAGCATTATACCCAAGAAGACTCGAGGCTGTAACCGCTGCCAATGGTGCTTCAACAAATTACTGAGTAAAGGGTCTGAATACTTATGTAAATGTGATATTTCTGTTTTGTATTTTTAATACATTTGTTAAATTTTCTAAAAACTTGTTTTTGCTATGTCATTATGGGGTTTTGTGTGTAGATTGATGAGGAAAAAGGCTGTAACAAAACAAAATGTGGAAAAAGTAAAGGGGTCTGATTACTTTCCGAACGCAATGTAAGTGCCTTTGAGCGGGGTATGGTAGTCGGTGCCAGACGCACCGGTTTGTGTCAAGAACTGCAACGCTTCTGGGTTTTTCATGCTCAACAGTTTCTAGTGTGTATCAAGAAAGGTTCACCACCCAAAGGACATCTAGCCAACTTGACACAATTGTGGGAAGCATTGTAGTCAACATGGGCCAGCATCCCTGTGGAACACTTTTGACACCTTGTAGAGTCCATGCCCCAATGAACTGAGGCTGTTCTGAGGGCAAAGGGGGTGCAACTCAATATTAGGAAGGTGTTCCTAATGTTTTGTACACTCAGTGTACATAACAACATAAGACAATACAATGCAAAATACAATACAAAATGTATAAAAATGTCTGTGTCTCTTCACAGTCCCCATTGTGCCGTAATGTGTTCTTTTATCTGGTTTTTTAATCTGGTTTTATTGCTAGAGTTACCTGGGGTGGCAGAGAGTTCCATGTATTCATGGCTCTATTTAATACTGTGCGTCTCCCAGCCTCTGTTCTGGACCTGGGGACTGTGAAGAGACTCTGGCTGCATGTCTTGTGTCGTACCGATGAGTGTCCGAACTGTGTGACAACTGCTTGAACAGACAATTCAGTACCGTTAACCCATCAACACCTTGCACAAAGACCAATAGTGATGCAGTCAATCTCGCCTCAACTCTGAGGAGAGATTGACATGCATACCACTGACATTCGCCCTCCGTGTACATCTAAGCGCAATACGTGCTGCTCTGTTCTGGACCAACTGCAATTTTCCTATGTCCTTCCTTGCCGCACATGACCAGACAACTGGGCAGTAGTCTAGGTGCGATAAAACTAAAGCCTGTAGGACCTGCCTGGTTGATTTAGATGCCAAGAAAGCAGAACAATGCCTTATCATGGACAGACCTCTTCCCATTTTAGCAACCATTGAGTCTATATGTTTTGACCATGACAGCTTGCTATCTAGGGTTACACCTAGCAGTTTATTCTCCTCAACTTGCTCAATCGTCACATTATTAAGTAATAGATCTAGATGAGGTTTAGGGTTGAGTGAGTGATTTGTCCCGAAAACTATGCTTTTAGTTTTTTTGATATTTAGCACCAGCCTATTGCTAGTTACCCATTCTAAAACTGACTGGAGCTCTATGTTAAGGGTGTCAGTTACTTATTTTACTGTCTTAGCTTACGTGTATACGGTTGAATTGTCAGAGTACATAGACACACAGGCTTTATTCAAGGTCAGTGAAAGGTCATTAGTAAAAACAGAAAACAATAATTACCCAAGCCAGCTGGCCTTGTGGTTCACCACACTCGGGTAACTGTCAATCCATGATAAGGCAGAGGATGTAAATCCATAACGCCTACGTTTTTTCACCAAGAGGTTATGATCGATGACATCAAAAGCTGCACTGAATACTAACAAAACAGCTCCCACAATCTTCTTATCATTTTCTTTCAGCCAATCATCAGGAATTTGTGTCAGTGCCGAGCATGTTGAGTGCCCTTCCCTATAAGCATGCTGAAAGTCTGTTTTTTATTTGTTTTCTGTAAAATATCACTGTATTTGGTCAAACACGATTTTTTCCAAAAGTTTGCTAAGCATTGGTAACAGGCTGATTGGTCGGCTGTCTGAACCATTACGGGTGCTTTGGTATTCTTGGATAGTGGAAAGACCTTTTCCTCCCTCCATGTCTGATGACACACACTATCTTCTAGGCCTAAATTGAAGATGTGGCAAACAGGAGTCACAATGTATCCCGCTACCAACTTCAGAAATTTACCATCCAGGTTGTCGGTACCAGGTGGTGTATCCTTATTTAGAGATAGCAACAATATTTTCACCTCTCCCACACCAACTTTGCAGAACTCAAAACTACAGTCGTTGTCTTTCATTATTTGGTCCGTTATGCATGAATAAAAAGGCTCAGCATTTGTTGCTCACATGTCATGCCTTAGTTTGCAAATCTTGTCAAAAAAAATTATATTCAGGTGGTTGGCAATATCAAAGGGTTTTGTTACGAACAAGCCATCTACCTCAATGAAGGATGAAGCTTTTTCGCTTTTTTTGCCTAGAATTTAATTTAAGGTACTTTAAGCTTTTTACTATCTTGTTTTATATAATTTCTTTGTTCTATAGTGTAGTTTATTTTGTTTAGTTTAGTTACGTGATTTCTGAATTTACTGAATATACAGTACATCTTTCAGTTCCATGTTTCCTTAGTTGCCTTAGTCTCTTAGCTCCCCCTTCTGGTAAGAAGTAGTATACACAAAACATGCTGCTACAATGACAGGAAACATTATGCTGAGTGGGGGTGGGGGCAAAGCTTGGCGCATCATACTCATTATAAACATGTTTGGCATGACAATGAGTAACAATGATTTGGCATGATAGCACAAACAGACTGGCACTCAGTCTAGGACATGGGTAGTTGCTATACTGTACTTACGTGATTTATGTCCCCAGCCCCAGGGGTGCAGTCTCCCAGAGGAGTAGTAGAGGAAGCCCAGGACCACCATGGGACAAAGCACCAGGAGCAGGTGACGGGTTGGCTTCATGATTCTCATCACCTCCTACTGTACATGGCACCATCCACATTGTAGGTGAAGGGGATTGATTGTTATCAGGATAAATTCAATTTCAAAATGCATAGATATTTTTTTTGAATAGGAAAGAGAATATAATAGCATAGAATATGATACAATCCAATATATGGAATTAAAATGCACTTTTTATAGAATAGTGTCAAAATAATATAACAGGATAGAATAGCAGCAGGTTTGGTTCATTGATTGCGCAGAACTTCAACTGCACCCCTAATTGAGGAACATTCTGTTCTCTAATATCGAGGCGGGGTTTGAGTTTTGATAACTGGTTGCGGATGTGCTAACAACAACAATCAGTTGATACTTGTAAAAATGTCAATTCTGAAGACTCTTATCTGTACCTATGTTTATCCTGTACAACAATGATCCTTCCACATAGTGATCATATTCATACTTTACTTTTTTTTTTATCGAATAAATTACAAACACCGACTTTTTCATAATTTGTGTTTTCAACTCAGCGCAAAAGTCAAGACAAGTCAAGACATCTCCAGTTGAGCAACACAAATTAGGAAAAAGTCGCTGGTTGTATTCCATAAAATATTTTATTAAAAGTATGATGGGCCGCAGTTGCAGGTAAGCGTTTTCTGAATAGGCATTTTTAAAAGTATCGACTGATGACTTAATGTTGTTGCTAGCAAATCGCTCGACCACTCGATTTAAGAGAACGGAGTTGAGCGTTCCTCCGCTACCGCACCCCCTGCCTTGGCACCACCTGGCCTGTGCGCCAGGGCCGTCACAAGAATGTCATAACAATCGGGGCTCAATCATAAAGACCAGGGCTAAGGGGCTGGTGGGTCCTAGGAAAAAAAGTGACGTTTCTAAAATAATTTCCTGTAATTTTACATGAATGGAGACATTACAATAATATGTTTTTTTTATACCACACAAATGATCAAATGACAAGCTACTCTGACATGTACATACTGAGATCAATAAAACAAATGTCTTAAATGCAACCAATAGCATAGGCCAATGAAAATAGTGGATAGGCCTACACAGATTTTAGGCCTATAATATGAGGAGGAAATTATAGTCCACCAACTTTCCAGTGGCACTAACCTATTCAAACAGATTTTCCCCCCCGCAAATGTATTTTGAAATATTGCGAAATACCTTCTAGCTGCTGCCTGCCTGCTGTTCATTGAAAGCCACACATCAACAATCAACTGTTTTATATTTGCTGTGCGGGCTGCCCAATTGATGCATTCCCGACAGTAGACTAGGCTTATGTAACATAGCCATTTCACATCGGTTACACCTATGCGCTCATAATGTGACAAAACATAATTTACAGCTATTTAAATATATATATATATATCGATCCTCTGTAGCTAAATTATGCTGGAGTAGTATTTTCAATTCATTTATTTTTTTATAGAGTCAGGAGTAATTATAATTTGGCAAATCCAGCACCCCTTCCTTCATCGTTGTTTTCTTCCATGAGCGATGCTCTCCCCAATGCCAAATAATCAACACGTATTATTAATTCAATCGATTGTGGTCAGTAACCACATAACATGGGTTACTGTGTAGGTTGGCTTACTGTTACAATAATATTTAAAATAATATATCAGCAAGTAGCCTCGCTTACAATTACAAGAGAATAAATTCAGTAAGTCAATGAAGCCGATAGTGTTTTCAGCTACATTGTTATGGAAACGATGTAGGCCTCATTAACATTTTAAACAATACAAACATATGTCAAATGACTTGAATAGCCTATGTGAAAAGTGTACAAATGTGTATTCGCATCAGTAGGCTAAGCGACTGAAATGCATCACAAAAGTATTGGAAAGTTCAGGAAAACATCAGGGATGCTCATCAGGTAATGTGTGTGTGTGTGGACAAAATCGCTTTCAATTGCTAGACTAATGATCATCAGCACTCACCTCGATTTAGCTAACATTTCCCATCCTAATTGTGACCAAATATCCAAACGGAGATTTAGTTTAAACAAAAATCGGACATTGATTGATTTATCCATATCTATTTTTTTATTTATCGAGATGAGTTCCCATGATTGTCTCAAATAAGTGCAATGACGCTCTCCCAATCAAAATGGTGCTGGAATTATCAGTTGACCACACATGGCAATTGCTTTACATTTATTATAACCAGTGGTGCAGTGCTATTTTTTATATAGATATAACCATTCAAAAAAACGTTATTAGCCATCATTTCTGAATGAAAGTTGGTACCGACATGGAGCCTATGTATAAAATCATTTTAGAATATGCATACAATGTACCAGCCTAATTGCATGATTGCCTATGCCGACACATACTGTAAGTGGCTAAAGGAAAAAGTAGTTTTTTTAATCCTAAAACCCCAAATTAGGCCTACTTTATTATAAATTACGCCATCATCACTGTCAATCGTGAATGATAATTCTTCACGTTTTACAGGTGATCTTGAATAATGTTGATGTAAGTGTGGCTAACCGGCCGAACTAATCGAATTTTAGAGCCGATGGAGTTAAACTCTGGCATCGAATGAGAAAAACAATTCAACATTTCATCCTAAATTACATGGTGTTTTTGGTATAATAGTAGTCTGATATTATCATGCTATTATATTACGTTTATGTAAAATACTAATTAATAATTAAGTGATCTTGGCGAAGCGTCGCTCTACTGCGCACCAGCAGCACTATACCCCTGATTATAACAGTTGGATGACTTCGGGAATTTCACGTAACCACAGCTCTATGTGGTAAGTGGCGCATTCAGTTGACTACATTTTTTTTTACACCATTGCAGCAGCGCAAAAGATTCGGGGCTGACCCAAAATCAGCCCAGAAAGCAAGGTCCTGGTGACGTCCATGCTGTGCACCACCATGGTCGCCAGCCCAGCTAGGTCGTTCTTATTATAGCTCAGTGAGCTAGGTAGCTGTCAGGTATATCTGGACATGGAGGGACAGCTAAGCCAGCTAGCTAGCTAAACGAACAGCATTGCTTACAGTGAACAGAAACAAAGCGCAAGACCAAAAATGTATTGCACAGGCTTGTCGATATGTTAAATACCTGTATCTACTTTACATTCTATCACATTCTAACGTTACTATTTAAGCAATGAAGCATGGCTGGTCACAGTGCAGAAGCTAGCTAGCGCTATGCTAACTGTCACCTTTTGTGTCCTTACCGTTTCTTTGATGATGCGTGTCCCAGAAGTGACTGATAGCTAAGATAAACATTTCGTCTTTATATGCGAGCTAGCTGTCCATCTCCGGCGTCAATTTCAAATTGATATCCAACAGCGAGTGTATGTGTAACCCTCCTCAAAAGGTAAATAGCGGTCACTGTACAGTTGCACCATCAGCACACACAACACAGTAGACCCAACATTGACAGTGGGAGGGAACATCTCTGAAACGCCAAATCTGTGGCACACTGCTACAATGTCGCTAGTTGTGTGGGTGGAAAGAAGTCACGTTGTTGCGACGTGAATGTCAGTGCATTGGATTCAAATAGAAAAGCAGAAATAGGAAAGATAATCATACATTCATAAGGCTGTTCAGCACTTCTCATTTTCTTGTCTACATTCAAAAACAATGAGCAATGCTGGCTAAACACAAATGACATTCAACCTGTGTGAGAGCTGGTGCAAACCATAAACAGAACAATATACAACTGTTATTTTTGTAAAGGCTGGGCTACTGTACTGTAAAGTATTCAGACCCCTTGACTTTCCCCACATTTTGTTACATTACAGCCTTATTCTAAATTGTTTTTCCCCCCTCATCAATCTACACACAATATCACATAATGACAAAGGCAAAACACGTAAAAAAAAAAAAAAAAAGTATCACATTTACATAAGTATTCAGACCCTTTACTGGGTACTTTGTTGAAGCACCTTTGGCAGTGATTACATCCTCAAGTCATCTTAGGTATGACGCTACAAGCTTGGCAAACCTGTATTTAGGGAGTTTCACCTATTCTTCTCTGCAGATCTGTCATGTTGGGTGTGAAGCGTTGCTGCACAGCTATTTTCAGGTCTCTCCAGAGATGTTCAATCGGGTTCAAGTCCGGGCTCTGGCTGGGCCACTCAAGAACATTGAGAAAAAAAAGCCACTCCTGCGTTGTCTTGGCTGTGAGCTTAGGGTTGCTGTCCTGTTGGAAGGGGAACGTTCACCCCAGTCTGAGGTCCTGAGCGCTCTGGAGCAGGTTTTCATCAAGGATCTCTCTATACTTTTCTCCGTTCATCTTTCCCTCGATCCTGACTAGTCTCCCAGTCCCTGCCGCTGAAAAACATCCCCACCGCATGATGTTGCCACCACCATGCTTCACTGTAGGGATGGTGCCAGGTTTCCTCCAGACATGACGCTAGGCATTCAGGCCAAATCATTGAATCTTGGTTTCATCAAACCAGAGAATCTTGTTTCTCATGGTCTGAGAGTCCTTTAGGTGCCCTTTGGCAAACTCCATGGAGCCCACTGTGTTCTTGGGGACCTTCAATGCTGCAGAAATGTTTTGGTATCCTTCCCCAGATCTGTGCCTCGACACAATCCTGTCGCAGAGCTATACTTATGGCTTGGTTTTTGCTCTGTCAACTGTGGGACCTTATATAGACAGCTGTGTGCCTTTCCAAATCATGTCCAATCAATTGAATTTACCACAGGTGGACTCCAATAAAATTGTAGAAACAGGATGCACCTGAGCTCAATTTTGAGTCTCATAGCAAAGGGTCTTAAATACATGTATATAAGGTAGTTGTTTTATTTTTTATAAATTAGATGAAAAAATCTAGAAACCTGTTTTAGCTTTGTCATTATGGGGTATTGGCGACCATGGTGGTGTACAGCATGGACGTTACCAGGAGCTGACTGTTTGGGTCAGCCCCGAATCTTTTGCGCTGCTGCAATGGTGTGATGAGGGGGGGAAAAAACAATTTAATCCATTTTAGAATAAAGCTGTAACGTAACAAAATGTGACAAAAAGTCAAAGGGTCTGAATTTTTCAAATGCACTGTATGACCTTCAAAATCGTATACAGTTCTGTAAAAATTGTCTTATGAATTCAAGCAATGACAGGTTCTTTGAACTTAATCTCAAACGTTCTGTGTAAATCCTGTTTTGGGCTAACCTGTGAGGTTTGCTGGTACAAACACTGGGAGAGTCTTCTCCTAGGACAGGAATAATTCAGTTGACCGTTTTACTCCATATGGGAGGTAAATGTATCACTACTGTGATTTAATGGTATGAAGTATTATCTTCAAGGTATCCGAAAGTGTGATTACATATACTGCAAATTGTAGTCATAATTGTCATAAGCATGTCAAACATCGTTAACCAGTGTAATTAAATAGTTATGGAACCACCAACAAATAACACCAATACAGGACATAAGCAAGCCAAAAGTTTACTGAAACAAAAATTGTTTACAAAATGCATGAATGATAATATGGAAGAAGTCCAGCGTTCATTTATCACAGACACAGGAAAGAGGTCAACGTTCATAAGGTCAAACATGAACAGGCCAGGGAACGGTCCCAATGCTGCCCTACTCCCTATTAGGGAATAGGGTTCCATTTGGGATGCTACCAAGATCCCTAGAGTCAACAGTTTACATCTTTCAATAAACTACTTATTATAATAATTACATCTCAGTGTCTTCCTGGCTGTGAATATAGAACATGTATCATTATAAAACAAAGCAATACAGTTATTTTTGATAGAAAAGTAATTTTCTTCCATGTATTATAAGTCATAAGTCTTTCCATACTATTGAATGATGATGATATAAATCTTTTGCTCAGTGGTACTGCTGTGAATGTGGGCCTCTATAACTAACTGTAACCCATACCGTCAGTTCTGTGACTCACACACTCAATTAGGGTCGCAAAATGATGGGCACTTTCTCAAAATTCCCAAATTTTCCAGAAATCCCAGATTAGGTATACCTAGATTTCCTGCTTATTCCCTCCTGATTCCAGGCATATTCCGACCGGGGTTTCTGGAAAACGTGGGAAAATGTTCCAACCCTACACTCAAGTCAACAGCAGTTTACAGACAAACAATGAAGACAATCTGAAAGCCACCTTATCCTATATCCTATCCTAATAAGTGCATCATGGTTGATGATCTTGGCCGAGTGGAGATGGGTAGTAGTAGACACACTCCGTAAGAACATCTTATAGATGTAGAATTAACAATAATATTTTCAAACATGTCCCCCCCTCACAAAAATAGCAAATGACAGCACACAACTATTAAAATGTCCTCTCAAACTGGACTTAAATAAAAGTGCAATGCACAACTTTCATTAAATGAGTAAAGAACCAACTTGGAAATAAATGGAGAGCCCACAGCAATTCTGAACAGGCTATTTCCAATTCATCGCTATAGCAAAAATAGAACATACATCATAATCGGTTTGAAACATCTCCAGCATTGCAACTGACAAACTGTCTGTATTGCAGAGGTTACTTTTACTTTCTCCAAGCACCATATAATAAATATGCTGGTAAAAAAAACAACTCAAAATGGAAAAAGCTATATTCAACGCATTCCTACAAAATACAATGTATAGGAATGCAGTCAACAGTGTGAATCTGCTAAGAGGAGACAGTATTAGTTACTAAAATGGCATTGCACCTCCTTGAAATCAAACATAGGTGCAAGTAGCACCATAAAAACTATACTGAACAAAAATATAAAACGCAACATGTAAAGTGTTAGTCCCATGTTTCATGAGCTGAAATAAAAGATTCCCAGAAATGTTCAATACGCACAAAAAGCTTATTTCTCTCAATTTATGCACAAATTAGTTTACATCCCTGTTAGTGAGCATTTCTCATTTGCTAAGATAATCCATCCACCTTACAGGTGTGGCATATCAAGAAGCTGATTAAACGCCACTATCATTACACAGGTGTACCTTGTGCTGGGGATAATAAAAGGCCACTATAGAATGTGCAGTTTTGTCACACAACACAATGCCACAGATGTATCAAGTTTTGAGGGAGCATGCAATTGGCATGCTGACTGCAGGAATATCCACCAGAGCTGTTGCCAGAAAATGTAATGTTCATTTCTCTACCATAAGCCGCTTCCGTCATTTTAGAGAATTTGGCAGTACATCCAACTGGCCTCACAACCGCAGACCACGTGTAACCACGCCAGTCCAGGACCTCCACATCCGGCTTCTTCACCTGCAGGATCGTCTGAGACCAGACACCCGGACAGCTGATGAAACTGAGGAGTATTTCTGTCTGTAATAAAGCCCCTTTTGGGGGAAAATTTCATTCTGATTGGCTGGGCCTAGCTCCTAAGTGGGTGAGCTTATGTCCTCCCAGGCCCACCCATGGCTGCACCCCTGCCTAGTCATGTGAAATCCATAGATTAGGGCCTAATTTATTTATTTAAATTGACTGATTTCCTTATATGAACTGTAACTCATTGGACTTGTTGCATGTTGTGTTAATATTTTTGTTCAGTATACATAGGAAAATATATACATATGTACTTAAAATAACAACTAGCAACATTCTGTCAAATATTGAGTCAGTGTTTATGAGGATGAGTGGGAATAACTTTTGTGTCTGCTTCACCCTTGAGGAAATCCTTCCTACCAATGAATTATATTGAGTGAATTGTTATTATTATTGTTAGAAAGTTAAATCTTGTTTGGGAGCAAAAATCAAGGGCCAATATCACTTCATTCAATACACAAATTACTGCTACTGGGCACTGGCAGAGTAGCATAAAACGTGACATGGATGGTAATAACCATAGGGACAGGTTTCCTAGACACAGATCAAGCCTAGTTCTGGAAAGATATTTTTGGTCCAGGACAAGGCTTAAACAGTGTCTGGGAAACCAGTGCCTAATGCTGGAATGATGAAGGGATGAATTGAAGAAAAAGACAAACAGTCTAAACTAGGGGTTGGACAGTTATTTTCAGAGGAAGTCCTTTAGTCAGAGCTACACTTACTCACTCAGTGGATAAATTAAGGTAAAGTGAGCAGAAGTCTGGATAAGCAATATCAGTGCTGGTGATTTGTTGGTAGAGTAGGCTACTCCATGATGGCTCTGTAGATCACAGGTTCAATGTAGTCTCCTCTGTACCGTGAGTTGATCACTCTCTGCCTCTTCGACTGCTGGATGGCCTCCTTGTCCTCAAATATACCATCGAAACGCATGTCTGACGCCTTGGACTGGGGAGACAGGGGGCAGGGTACACACAGAAGATGAGGATTACTTCATGGTCCATTGTCACAGGGAGAAGACTCATTAACAAACATGCTGGAGAATAAGATACAGTAGACTACTACAGTAGAGTGAAAAAGTTCGGTGTTGATATACAATGTACAAAGGTTATCAACTTTGGATTCAGGATATTGGATAGCTCACAGTACACTCACCAGTCTTGACTTGACTCTCTTGGGCAGCTCCTCATCCAGGGTATAGACATCATCTCTCTTGGCTGTTAGTTGTGACCCGTCTTCAAACTCCACCTACATCAAACAACACCATCAATGCCAAAATAACCACATTTGACGTCTCTCATAGCAAACAAAACAATGATTTCATCACAGATTTTTAATGTATTGCTTGCTATGAGTTTTAAACAATCTGGGAAAATGGAGCTGATCAATTAGACAGCAAAGCAGTCTTTCATATAAAACACTGTAATCTCTTTCTGCATAAGGTATATTGTTGCTAAGGGTGACTATGAATACTGTTGCAGTACCTGGTACATTTGGATGACGTGAGCAGCCACAAACTTGGCCCCGTAGACTAGACCATCTGTCCACCGGACCTGCACCACCTCCCCCTGCGGTGGGGGGCCTAGCTGGGCACAATTCCGGCTCTGACAACAGAAAACAACATTAGATACAATCCTACGAACATACTATTTAGCAAGCACCAAAAAGCCATCACACAATTTCAACCACTGTGTGGTATAGAGCTGGGATGATAAACCAAAAGTTACCGACATTGACATGGCCTTCCTCTTACCGAAGCATTTTGTGTACGTCTGTAATAAACAAATGTGGTAGACAACATTCCTGTAGATTGTTCTAAAACCATTATTTGGTCAACAGTAATAGCCTATGCATCATGTTGATTCCTGCTATGAAAGTATCTGCCTGTCCGTTTCACTGTCGGCTGCTGTGTGAGCGAGCCACTCTCACTCCCTCTCCCCACTGTGCGCACGGAGGAGGGAAAGATGCATTCTGAGAAGCACAAGCATATTAGCGTTGCTCAAAATGCAATTGCAGAGAAAAAGACTACTGTTTTTCAAAGCCACTACTATATTTCTCACCTCTTAATATTGAGTTCATGGCACCCCTTTACAACTGGATATGTTACATGAAATAGCTTACTTTTTTTGCCGCTAATTTAAAGTAACTGTCCATTAATGAATTAATTATTGTTATCAAGCAAAATAGTTACATTCATCACAATATTACTGTTTGTCCATATCGCCCAGCTCTAGCACCTCCACCCCCAAAAAATTGACCATTATTTATCGCTGATTTATCGTTATCGCAAAAACAAAAAAACGGGTACATTCATCACGCTATGGACTTCTAGCCCATTTCGCCTAGCTCTCGAAGCAATCTATAAACTAATAATGAACAGCATATGAACTACTGAACCGTAAGTCTCCTTACCACGATGTCCTCGGGAAAGAGGTTGTCGCTGAAGGAACCGTCATCAAAGTTGACCTCATAGAACGTCTCCTTGGAAAGCTGCACCACGTCACACTGATAGTAGCGGCCATTTTTGTGCTTACAGATCACCCTCTGTCCCACGGTGAGCTCATGCATTGCTGCTTTGTTACGCTGAGAGAGGAGAGAGAGAGAGATCAGTGATGATTAAACGGTCATCAACAGGATTAGCATCAAATAAGAACTATCAACCTCTTTGGACTGGAAGCACATGGGCATACTTGTGGGAGTTCACTCAAAATCTAAAACCTAGTCATGTTTATGCAATACAATGTGGTGAGCACAGTCCTGAATACACTGAGTATACAAAACATCCAGATAAATCCAGTTCAATCAGTGTAGATGAAAGGGAGGAGACAGGTTAAAGAAGGATTTTTAAGCCTCGAGACAATTGAAACATGGACTGGGTATGTGTCCCATTCAGAGGGTAAATGGGCAAGACAAAAGATTTAAGTTTCTTTGAACGGGGTATGGCAGTAGGTGCCAGGTGGAGCGGTTTGTGCCAAGAACTGCAACGCTTCTGTTTTTTCCACACAACAGTTTCCCGTGTGTATCAAGAATGGTCCACCACCCAAAGGACATCCAGCCAACTTGACACAACTGTTGGAAGCATTGGAGTCAACATCCCTGTCGAACACTTTCGACACCTTGTAGAGTCCATGCCCCGACGAATTGAGACTGTTCTGAGGCCAAAGGGGAGTGCAACTCAATATTAGGAAGGTGTTCCTAATGTTTGCTATACTCAGTGTATATAGAAGGTTTAGAAACTATAAGGCAAAGTATCAGAAGAACATTCCCAACTAAGTCCCAAAACAGAGGCCTTCAGAGTTCCCTGTCTGGTGTATAGCTTCCTCTTTCTGAAAGACAATCCTAAACACCAAGTAAAGTACAACTGATGTATACCTCTGTCTGAATAGGGCCCTTGTGCCGGCAGCAGGTGACGTAGACCACGAAAGGCCACTCGTCTGGCTGCATGAGGACCCCAGCGGCCTGGGCACAGGTAGGGTGGTAGGCCGTAGAACAGCGGCCATGGGAACACTGCACACAGCACCCGGACGTCTTCTTCATCCGCTTCTTACAGTAGTAACATTTCTGCAGAGCACAGATAAGCATAAGAAAATGCTCAGAGGGACAGGAAAGGGAAGTCTGACAGGGAAAACTAGGCCTGTATGTCCGGTCAAACAGTATACAGTAGCATGCTACATTCTCTAGAAATACAATGGCTGTCATGATTCCTGTGAAAGGGCTAAATTCGGAAATAAGGCTTTGCAGAAAGAGATGTCATTTCATATCCCCCCTGATATGACATGTCAGAAGTTCTGACTGACTGGTCTTAAATCCCAAACTCACATGACATCCTCTAAATAGCCTAATCTCTAGTCCAAGGATGGGCAACTTTGATGGGGGTGGGGGCCACGGCTAATTTCCTGCACTTCTACACATTTTGCGATAGGGTGGAGAGAAATTATTACAGATTTGAATATGATATCTCAGTGAGGTCCCCCGGTCAGTTTAGATAGCTGGCCGCTAAAATAACTTTGCACTCTAACCTGCTGACATGGGATAATTGAGTGACTAGTATAGAGGCGGATGTGCCAAACATTCTCAGGTTTTGTAATGCAAATAACATATTACTTTGACATAATATGCTGAAGAGAAGATATTCCGCCACTCCACTCTTTTCAGTTTGCTCCTCTTCATGCACCTTGGTTGGAGAGTGAGGTTGTGAGAGTTCCTATCCCTTAGCACGTAATAACATGATGGTTTGTCCTCTGACAAATCAACTGTAAATTTCGGTGTTCCTCAAGGCTCCTTTTTAAGACCTCTGTTTTCACTATATACTGTATATATATTTTACCTCTTGGTGATGTCATTCGAAAACATAATGTTAACTTTCACTGCTATGCGGACGATACACAGCTGTACATTTCGATGAAACCCCAAAATTGCCCTCCCTGGAAGCCTGTCTTTCAGACATAAGGAAGTGGATGGCGGCAAATGTTTTACATTTAAACTCTGACAAAACAGAGATGCTAGTTCTAGATCCCAAGAAACAAAGAAATCTGCTGTTGGATCTGACAATTAATCTTGATGTTTGTACAGTCATCTCAAATAAAACTGTAAAGGACCTGATCTCTCTTTTGACGAACTATCAAGACTGTTTCAAGGACAGATTTTTTTCCATCTACGTAAATTTGTAAAAATACATCCCTTCTTTTGTCACTTCTAGATTAGACTACTGCAATGCTTTACTTTCCGGCTAAATCACAAAATAAACTTCAGTTAGTGCTAAACACGGCTGCTAGAATCTTGACTAGAACCAAACAATTTGATCACATTACCCCAGTGCTAGCCTCTCTATACTGGCTTCCTGTTAAAGGCTAGGGCTGATATCAAGGTTTTACTGCTAACCTACAAAGCATTACATGGGCTTGCTCCGATCTATCTTTCCGATTTGGTCCTGCCGTACATACCTACACATACGCTATGGTCACACACCACTTGAGGGATATCTTCAACTAGAGAGACAGAATTCGAGGGAGCATACTTACATTCACACAGGACACCGGAAAAGACAGGAGAAATACCCCAGATATAACAGACTGACCCTGGTCACAAGACGCAGGTCTCCTTACTGTCCTTAGAATTTCTAAGCAAACAGCTGGAGGCAGGGCTTTCTCCAATAGAGCTACATTTTATGGAATGGTCTGCCTATCCATGTGAGAGAAGCAGACTCGGTCTCAACCTTTAAGTCTTTATTGAAGACTCATCTCTTCAGTAGGTCCTATGATTGAGTGTAGTCTGGCCCAGGAGAGTGAAGGTGAACGGAAAGGCACTTGAGTGACGAATCACCCTTGCTGTCTCTGCCTGGCCGGTTCCCCTCTCTCCACTGGGATTCTCTGCCTCTAACCCCATTACGGGGGCTGAGTCACTGGCTTACTGGTGCTCTTCCATGCCGTCCCTAGGAGGGGTGCGTCACTTGAGTGGGTTGAGTCTGTGACGTGGTCATCCTGTCCAGGTTGGCACCCCCCTCGGGTTTGTGCCGTGAGGGAGATCTTCGTGGGCTATACTCGGCCTTGTCTCAGGGTAGTACGTTGGTGGTTGAAGTTATCCCTCAAGTGGTGTGGGGGCTGTGCTTTGGCAAAGTGGGTGGGGTTATATCCTGCCTGGTTGGCCCTGTCCCGGGATATAGTCGAACGGGGCCACAGTGTCTCCCGACCCCTCCTGTCTCAGCCTCCCGTAATTATGCTGCAATAGTTTTTGTCGGGGAGCTAGGGTCAGTCTGTTATATCTGGGGTATTTCTCCTGTCTTTTCCGGTGTCCTGTGTGAATGTAAGTATGCTCCCTCGAATTCTGTCTCTCTCTCAGAGGACCTGAGACCTAGGACCATGCCTCAGGACTACCTGGCCTGATGATTCCTTGCTGTCCCCAGTACACCTGGTCGTGCTGCTGCTCCAGTTCCAACTGTTCTGCCTGCGGCTATGGAACCCTGACCTGTTCACCGGACGTGCTACCTGTCCCAGACCTGCTGTTTTTGACTCTCTCTACCGCACCTGCTGTCTAACGCTGGATGATCGGCTATGAAAAGCCAACTGACATTTCCTCCTGAGGTGATGACCTGTTGCACCCTCTACAACCACTGTGATTATTATTATTTGACCCTGCTGGTCATCTATGAACGTTTGAACATCTTGGCCATGTACCGTTATAATCTCCACCCGGCACAGCCAGAAGAGGACTGGCCACCCCTCAGAGCCTGGTTCCTCTCTAGGTTTCTTCCTAGGTTCCTGCCTTTCTAGGGAGTTTTTCCTAGCCACCATGCTTCTACATCTGTATTACTTGCTGTTTTAGGCTGGGTTTCTGTATAGCACTTTGTGACATCGGATGATGTAAAAAGGGCTTTATAAAGATATTTGATTGATTGACATTTACTGTGTATAACTCACCAGTTTAAACCTCTGTAGAGGAATCCCACTCAGATCCACAGGGCTTCTCTCAGTGATGTTCACAAAGCGAGCCTCCAACACTGCTACTGCACACAGCACATGGACCCACCTACAACACACACAAAAACATGTCAATACACACACACCATCGTTAGTAGCTTATAAACTAAACCCTAGTAGATATCTTTCAATAGAACGTCTAAATATGTGAACATAAGTGTACATCAATCAATATACTGTTGATTAGAGTTGCAGAGTAAATGTTCAATGTGTGATTACTGATTGTTAGACTAGACCCCTCCCTAATCTAAGGAAATTTGACTGGCACACAAACGTACTTGTTGTTGTTGGCTTTCTGCAAGGCTCCACCCCTCAGCGAACACAAACAGCAACTCTGCAAACAGGAGAGCAAATTGTCAACCATCATCATCCAAGTCATCTAAACATAGATGTGGTACCTGCTACCTGATGACCAGTAACAGTTAGTCACATATCATTAGGAGACTACTGCAAACACTACTGCCAGATCTAATGACTGTTTAGAGTACTGCAAAGTTTGCAAACACTATTGACAGTGACAGCAACAGAGACTTGGGCCAACTAGGTGAGGTGAGCCATACATAGAGAAGGGCCACTCTGAGCTGTTGTAGAGACACTAACCTCAGTCATGGCGTTGGCCTTACAGCGAGCACACTTCCAGTCCTTAGTAACAATCTTTGGATCCACGCCATAACAGCCTGGTAACACACAACCAAACAAACACCAGGTCAGGGGACAAAATTAACAGAGCATACACCAAGAGCTAGTTTGGGAGGACGATTGGCAGACAGGCATTGATGAAGTCTTAAGTCTTTCCTTCTTAATGCGTTTGAGCCAATCAGTTGTGTTGTGACAAGGTAGGGGTGGTATACAGAAGATAGCCCTATTTGTTAAATGACCAAGTCCATATTAATGGCAAGAACAGCTCAAATAAGCAAAGAGAAATGACAGTCCATTACTTTAAGACATGAAGGTCAGTCAATACAGAAAACTTCAACAACTTTGAACGTTTCTTCAAGTGCAGTTGCAAAAACCATCAAGCGCTATGATGAAACTGGCTCTCATGAGGACCGCCACAGGAATGGAAGACCCAGAGTTCTCTCTGCTAGAGGATAAGTTCATTAGGAGTTAACTGCACCTCAGATTGCAGCCCAAATAAATGCTTCAGAGTTCAACTAACAGACATCTCAACATCAACTGATCGGGGGAGACTGTGAATCAGGCCATCATAGTCTAATTGCTGCAAAGAAACCACTAGTAAAGGACCAATAAGAACAGACTTGCTTGGGCCAAGAAACACGAGCAATGGACATTAGACCAGTGGAAATATGTCCTCTAGACTCCAATTTGGAGATTTTTGCTTCCAACTGCCGTGTCTTTGTGATACGTGTTGTGGGTGAACAGATGATCTCTGCATGTGTATTTCCCACCGTAAAGCATGGAGGAGATGTTATGGCGTGGGGGTACTTTGCTAGTGACACACTCTGTGATTTATTTAGAATTCAAGTCACACTTAACCAGCATGGCTACCACAGCATTCTGCAGATACACGCCATCTCATCTGGTTTGGGCTTAGTGGGACTATCATTTGTTTTTTAACAGGACAATGACCCAACACACCTCCAAGCTGTGTAAGGGCTATTTAACCAAGAAGGAGCGTGATGGAGTGCTGCATCAGATGACCTGGCCTCCACAATCCCCCGACCTCAACCAAACTGAGATGGCTTGGGATGAGTCAGACCGCATAGTGAAGCAAAAGAAGCCAACAAGTGCTCAGCATATTGCGTGAATTCCTTCCAAGACTGTTGGAAAAGCATTCCAGGTGAAGCTGGTTGAGAGAATGCCAAGAGTGTGCAACGCTGTCTGCAAGGCAAATGGTGGTTATTTGAAGAATCTCATATATAAAATATTTTGATTTGTTTAACACTTTTTGGTTATTACATGATTCTATATCTGTTATATCATAGTTTTGATGTCTTCACTATTACTCTACAATTGAATGAGTAGGTGTTCTAAACCTTAAGACTGGTAGTGTAGCTATGTGTATGGAAAACATTTCATCACAGGTAAGATATTTAACTTGATTAGTATAGTCCATTTGTAACTCCACTCACTACTTGTAGCTGTATAGTCCATTTGTTTGTGTTGTTGGTCTTGGCTAGCTTAATGTTCCGGTCAGTAGCTAGCTAGCACTCAAGTGGCTGCTAGCACAGTCATGAAAAGAGGCAAGAGGGAAACCCTACAATATCATGTTTTTCTAACAAGCGAGAAAGCTCTGAAGCAGGCAATGTTGAAGAGAAATCTTTAGACATGTTGTACTTTTCTTGAATGTAGATTTATAATTGACTAAAAACAAGCAGACAAGAAAATAGCATTTTGAAAAAGGTCAAGTTTTTGCTGTGAGCCAATGGGGTAACCTAGATAACACCGGTTGTTTACCCCACAGGCGGCATTCTATCTAATACCGACTGGGACTATCGCCATATTGGTATTGTTGCATCACTGGCAGGAGAGTTTTGGAATTAGTGAATTTACTGAGACCATGACCTCTGCGTGCATTATTGAGCATCATTTCCTGGTTTCAAACCATATAAGTAAACTCAGAAAAAAAAAAACATCCCCCTTTCAGGACCCTGTCTTTCAAAGATAATTTGTAAAAATCCAAATAACTTCACAGATCTTCATTGTAAAGGGTTTAAACACTGTTTCCCATGCTTGTTCAATGAAACATAAACAATTAATGAACATGCACCTGTGGAACGGTCGCTGTTACTAACAGCTTACAGACAGTAGGCAATTAAGGTCACAGTTTGGACACTAAAAAGAGGCCTTTATGCTGACTCTGAAAAACACCAAAAAGAAAGATGCCCAGGGTCCCTGCCCATCTGCATGAACGTGCCTTAGGCATGCTGCAATGAGGCATGAGGACTGCAGATGTGGCCAGGGCAATAAATTGCAATGTCCGTACTGTGAGACGCCTAAGACAGCGTTACAGGGAGACACGACAGACAGCTGAACGTCCTTGCCGTGGCAGACCACGTATAACACCAGCACAGGATCGGTACATCCGAACATCACACCTGCGGGACAGGTACAGGATGGCAACAACAACTGCCCAAGTTACACCAGGAACGCACAATCCCTCCATCAATGCTCAGACTGTCGACAATAGGCTGAGAAACACTGGACTGAGGGCTTGTAGGCCTGTTGTAAGGCCGGTCCTCACCAGACATCACCGGCAACAATGTCGCCTATGGGCACAAACCCGTCGCTGGACCAGACAGGACTGGCAAAAAGTGCTCTTCACTAACAAGTCGCGGTTTTGTCTACACCAGGGGTGATGGTCGGATTTGCGTTTATCATCGAAGCAATGAGCGTTACACCGAGGCCTGTACTCTGGAGCGGGATCGAGGTGGAGGGTCCGTCATGGTCGGTGTGTCACAGCGTCATCGGACTGAACTTGTTGTCCTTGCAGGCAATCTCAATGCTGTGCGTTACAGGGAAGACATCCTCCTCCTCATGTGGTACCCTTCCTGCAGGCTCATCCTGACATAACCCTCCAGCATGACAATGCCACCAGCCATACTGCTCGTTCTGTGCGTGATTTCCTGCAAGACAGGAATGTCAGTGTTCTGCCATGGCCAGCGAAGAGCCCCGATCTCAATCCCATTGAGCACGTCTGGGACCTGTTGGATCGGAGCGTGAGGGCTAGGGCCATTCCCCCCAGAAATGTCCGGGAACTTGCAAGTGCCTTGGTGGAAGAGTGGGGTAACATCTCACAGCAAGAACTGGCAAATCTGGTGCAGTCCATGAGGAGATGCACTGCAGTACTTAATGCCGCTCGTGGCCACACCAAATACTGACTACTTTTGATTTTGACCCCCCCCTTGTTCAGGGACACATTATTCCATTTCTGTTAGTCACATGTCTGTGGAACTTGTTCAGTTTGTCTCAGTTGTTGAATCTTATGTTCATACAAATATTTACACGTTAAGTTTGCTGAATATAAACGCAGTTGACAGTGAGGGCGTTTCTTTTTTGCTGAGTTTATTTTGAAAGCTGAGAAATAGCCCTTTCAAATTATATGAAATACAATAGCGCCACATCATTCAGTCAATAAAAAACACCTGTGAAAATCATAAACATTAAAAATCAACCCTTTCCCCCCCCCCCCAAACTGCCATTTACAAAACTTCCTAATGAAGATAGAGGAAAAACTTTGAGCATATTGAGTCTTCCTTATTTTGTAACGGATGAAAATCTGAAATCAGAATAGTAATAGCCTACAGTAACTTCTACTGTGAATGAGTTACAGCTGTTTTAGTTATCATTGGTATTTTTCTATAATTCTAAGGATGTTCCGTGATCAAACACTTATCTGGATAGTATTGTCACGCCCTGGCCTTAGTATTCTTTGTTTTCTTAATTATTTTAGTTAGGTCAGGGTGTGACATGGGGAATGTATGTGTTTTTTGTAGTGTCTAGGGTGGTTGTAAGGTTTAGGGGGTTTATTAGAGTAGTTGGGTTTATGTTTAGTATAGTAGTCTAGCTGTGTCTATGGTTGAGTGTAGGTATCTAGGAAAGTCTATGGTTGCCTGAATTGGGTCTCAATTAGAGACAGCTGGTTATTGTTGTCTCTGATTGGGAGCCATATTTAAGCCAACCATAGGCTTTAGCTGTTTGTGGGGAATTGTCTATGTTGAACGTTTGTAGCCTGTGCACTACGTTTATAGCTTCACGGTCGTTTGTTGTTTTTGTATAGTTTGTAATAGTGTTTCGTTTCATGTTCATCTTCGTAGAAAAAATAAAAGAAGATGGCTTATTTTTCACATGCTGCGTTTTGGTCCGTCTCTCCTCCACACGATCGTGACAGAATTCCCCACCATCATCGGATCAAGCAGCGTGTGCAACAACAACAGGACCCACCTACACAGTGACTATTGGAATTGGGAGGAAATTCTGGACCGCGAAGTACCAGGAGAATATAACCGCCCCAAAGCTGAGCTGGAGGCAGCGAAAGCAGAGAGGCGGAGATATGAGGAGGCAGCAAGGAAACAAGGCTGGAAGCCCGTAAGTCAAACCCAAAAATTTCTTAGGGGGGGGGCTCTCGGGTAGTTTAGTTGGGTCATTCGGGAGACGTGAGCCAACTCCTCCTGCTTACCGTAAGGAGCCGGTGAGGGCGGATTTGGAGGAGAGTGATGCAGAGACAGTAAAGGAGTTAATGGAGAAATTGGAGGAGAGAGTTATGAGGGATGTACTGGTTTGGTGCATGAGGCACGGCATTCGTCCGAATGAACGTGTTGGTGAGTTAATGTCACCGGGAACAGCTCTCCATACTCGTCCTGAGGAGCGTGCTAGCCGTCTGGTTAAGACAGTGCCTACACCACGCACCAAGCCTCCTGTGCGTCTCCAGAGCCCTGTACGCACTGATCCTTCTCCCCGCACTCGTCCTGAGGTGCGTGCCCTCAGCCCGGTACCACCAGTTCCGGTACCACGCACCAGTCCTACAGTGCGCTTTGAGAACTCAGTGTGTCCTGTTCCCACTCCCCGCACTAGCCTTGAGGTGCGTGTCTCCAGTCCGGTACCACCAGTTCCGGTACCACGCACCAAGCCTCATGTGCGTCTCCAGAGCCCTGTACGCACTGTTCCTTCTCCCCGTACTCGCCCTGTTGTGCGTGTCCTCAGCCCGGTACCACCAGTGCCGGTACCACACATCAGGCCTATAGTACGCCTTGAGAGTCCAGTGTGCCCTGTTGTTGTTCCCCGTACTAGCCTGAAGGTGCGTGTCCTTAGCCCGGTACCTCCAGTTCCGGCACCACGCACCAGGCCTACAGTGCGTCTCAGCCGGTCAGAGTCTGCCGTCTGCCAAGCGGCGCCTGAACTGCCCGTCTGCCAAGCGGCGCCTGAACTGCCCGTCTGCCAAGCGGCGCCTGAACTGCCCGTCTGCCAAGCGGCGCCTGAACTGCCCGTCTGCCCAACGGCGTCTGAACTGTCCGTCTGCCAAGCGCCGCATGAACTGCCCGTCTGTATTGAGCCTTCAAAGCCGCCCGTCTGCCGTGAGCCTGCAAAGTCGCCCGTCTGCCATGAGCCTAGAGAGCCGTCCGCCAGACAGGAGCCGCTAGAGCCTTCCGCCAGACAGGAGCCGCTAGAGCCTTCCGCCAGACAGGAGCAGCTAGAGCCTTCCGCCAGACCGGAGCAGCTAGAGCCTTCCGCCAGACCGGATCAGCCAGAGCCTTCCGCCAGACCGGACAGAGCCTTCCGCCAGACCGGATCGGCCAGAGCCTTCCGCCAGACCGGATCGGCCAGAGCCTTCCGCCAGACCGGATCGGCCAGAGCCTTCCGCCAGACCGGATCGGCCAGAGCCTTCCGCCAGACCGGATCGGCCAGAGCCTTCCGCCAGACCGGATCGGCCAGAGCCTTCCGCCAGACCGGATCGGCCAGAGCCTTCCGCCAGACCGGACCGGCCAGAGCCATCCGTCTCCCCAGCGCCATCTGAGCCATCCGTCTCCCCAGCGCCATCTGAGCCATCCGTCTCCCCAGCGCCATCTGAGCCATCCGTCTCCCCAGCGCCATCTGAGCCATCCGTCTCTCCAGCGCCATCTGAGCCATCCGTCTCTCCAGCGCCATCTGAGCCATCCGTCTGCCCAGCGCCGTCTGAGCCATCCGTCTGTCCCGAGCCATTAGAGCCGCCCGTCTGTCCCGAGCCGTCAGAGCCGATAGTCAGACAGGATCTGCCAGAGCCGCCAACCAGACAGGATCTGCCAGAGCCGCCAACCAGACAGGATCTGCCAGAGCCGCCAACCAGACAGGATCTGCCAGAGCCGCCAACCAGACAGGATCTGCCAGAGCCGCCAACCAGACAGGATCTGCCAGAGCCGCCAGCCAGACAGGATCTGCCAGAGCCGCCAGCCAGCCATGAGCAGCCAGATCCGTCAGCCAGCCAGGAGCAGCCAGATCCGTCAGCCAGCCATGAGCAGCCAGATCCGTCAGCCAGCCATGAGCAGCCAGATCCGTCAGCCAGCCATGAGCAGCCAGATCCGTCAGCCAGCCATGAGCAGCCAGATCCGTCAGCCAGCCATGAGCAGCCAGATCCGTCAGCCAGCCATGAGCAGCCAGATCCGTCAGCCAGCCATGAGCAGCCAGATCCGTCAGCCAGCCATGAGCAGCCAGATCCGTCAGCCAGCCATGAGCAGCCAGATCCGTCAGCCAGCCATGAGCAGCCAGATCCGTCAGCCAGCCATGAGCAGCCAGGATCCCCCAGAGCCGTCCAGCCAGGATCCCCCAGAGCCGTCCAGCCAGGATCCGCCAGAGCCGTCCAGCCAGGATCCGCCAGAGCCGTCCAGCCAGGATCCGCCAGAGCCGTCCAGCCAGGATCCGCCAGAGCCAGCCAGCCAGGATCTGCCCTTCAGTCCGGTGCTGCCCCTTATCCTGGGGCTGCCCCTTATCCTGGTGCTGCCCCTTATCCTGGTGCTGCCCCTTATCCTGGTACTTATCCTGGTGCTGTCCCTTATCCTGGTGCTGCCCCTTAGTCCGGTACTGCCCCTTAGTCCGGTGCTGCCCCTTAGTCCGGTGCTGCCCCTTAGTCCGGTGCTGCCCCTTAGTCCGGTGCTGCCCCTTAGTCCGGTGCTGCCCCTTAGTCCGGTGCTGCCCCTTAGTCCGGTGCTGCCCCTTAGTCCGGTGCTGCCCCTTAGTCCGGTGCTGCCCCTTATTCCAGTGGGGTTAAGAAAGCGGGTAGTGACTATGGTGGGGTGGGGACCACGACCAGTGCCGGAGCCGCCGCCGTGGACGGACGCCCACCCAGACCCTCCCCTAGACTATGTGCTGGTGCGCCCGGAGTTCGCACCTTAAGGGGGGGGTTATGTCACGCCCTGGCCTTAGTATTCTTTGTTTTCTTAATTATTTTGGTTAGGTCAGGGTGTGACATGGGGAATGTATGTGGGTTTTTGTAGTGTCTAGGGTGGTTGTAAGGTTTAGGGGGTTTATTAGAGTAGTTGGGTTTATGTTTAGTATAGTAGTCTAGCTGTGTCTATGGTTGAGTGTAGGTATCTAGGAAAGTCTATGGTTGCCTGAATTGGGTCTCAATTAGAGACAGCTGGTTATTGTTGTCTCTGATTGGGAGCCATATTTAAGGCAACCATAGGCTTTAGCTGTTTGTGGGGAATTGTCTATGTTGAACGTTTGTAGCCTGTGTGTGCACTACGTTTATAGCTTCACGGTCGTTTGTTGTTTTTGTATAGTTTGTAATAGTGTTTCGTTTCATGTTCATCTTCGTAGAAAAAATAAAAGAAGATGGCTTATTTTTCACATGCTGCGTTTTGGTCCGTCTCTCCTCCACACGATCGTGACAAGTATATTCAACACATATATTGCACCAAAACATATTACAAATGGCATTTAGTCTTACATATAAGGAAAGACATACAAGTTATAATATTAACAAAAAAAGTACTTTATTGAAATAATAAGGTTAGGGGAATACATTGTCATTCAAAACTGAAAACAAAGTGCAAGTTACATCGCTATCATAACCAACACAGTAACACAGGGATATTGTCATCAAAATTTAACTGGATTTACAAAATATAATAAAGGCGCATATAACAATAATTGGCTTTTACAACTTCAATGTATTATGTAATACATTCCACTAGGCCTTGAATTAAAAGCATTCAAGAGAGGCAAAATGAACAGTGACAATTGAGCTCCTGGGTGAAGACTAGGAGTCCCTTTACTAGTGCCTATGTCTGCAATGAGTCACACTCACTGGAGTGTCACAACCTAAAACTACTTTGTTCCCCTACGATGCATAACTGCTTGCCGATTCAGGTGCTACACAAACAAACTGCGCCATATTCTCCTTTCCATATTTCCTGTAACAAAGCAAACCATTTCTAGAGTAGTCCTCCAGTACATTGACGTTCACCTAGGCTGTGAAGGCGTGTCCTGTGAAGGTGTGATTGTCCCTCAGCCCTTGTTGCTGAGGCTGCAACTTGTCTCCAGCTCTTGCCTGTCCTCACAAAAGTCAGAGTAAAAGGTTTTCTTTATTTTGACTCTTTTCTACACTGTAGAATAATAGTGAAGACATCAAAACTATGAAATAACACACATGGAATCATGTAGTAACCAAAAAAGTAGTGACCTAAGCGACTACTGGATCCTGTGCCAGGCGCACAGGATCCAGTATCTCAGAAATGGATGCCCTGGGCTTTTCCCGCACAACAGTGTCTAGGGTTTACTGAGAATGGTGCGACAAACAAAAAAACATCCTGTTGAAAATGTCAGTGAAGACACCTGCCAGTTGGTCAGCACATGCCCGGAGCACACGTCCTGGTAATCCCTCTAGCCCCACGGCCTTGTGAATGTTGACCTGTTTAAAGGTCTTACTGCAAGGTAACAGGCGGCCCACAAAAAGACATAACAGCACAGTACAACAGTGGTGTGCTTAACGGTATCTCAGAACTCACAACTCATTGATCCTTGTCAAGGATGGGTTATTGCAGCTAAAAACAAGAAGAAGTGGCTCCAGTGGGCACATAATCACCAACACTGGACAATTGACGAGTGGAAAAACATTGTCTGAACAAGTCCAGTTTACTTGAGTGGCATGCGTAGTTCCCAAGCCTCAACCCAAAAGAGCATCTTTGGGATGAGATGGAACGTGCTAAGGGCATAAAATTCACAAACTTTTTGGTCCACCAGCCACTGTGGCAGGTAGATAAGAAATTTTACCAGCCCAAATATTTTTTGGCCCGCTAAAATTACACCAACAAAACCCTAAATAACTGATGAGAATGCTTTGTAATGTTTCTAAAACAATACATGTATTACTAGTATAAGTAACTAAAATTACATATTGTTTAAATTAGATTGTTTGTGACCAGAGTCTTTTTAGAACATCACAGATGAGACAAAAATGTTAATCTGCCCCTTTAAGGGCAGGAGGTTTACTGTGGTAGCGTGACTCAAGTCATGTTTTTGAGATTGAGTCTGACTAGTAAAAGCGGTCTTCTTGTCCCTAGGTGTTGAAACTCAAACATAGAAAAACCACCTTGCTTGTGAACCTAACAATGTAAATAGCCAAGGACAAAATGTGACCTCAATAGACTTTCATTTAAAGTAAATTAGACCAAATTTTATGCCTGTGTGCAGCGCTTCTAAAAATCTCTTTCACTAAGCTCTTCAGGTGCGCACAGCCAGGCAGTGTTGCAGTGTGAGTTGGAATAGGCTATATACAGTCCTGGCCAAAAGTTTTGAGAATTACACAAATATTAATTTTAACGAAGTCTGCAGCCTCAGTGTCTTTAGATATTTTTGTCAGATGTTACTATGGAATACTGAAGTATAAATACAAGCATTTCATGTGTCAAAGACTTTTATTGACAATTACATGAAGTTGATGCAAAGAGTCAATAATTGCAGTGTTGACCCTTCTTTTTCAAGACCTCTGCAATCCGCCCTGGCATGCTGTCAATTAACTTCTGGGCCACATCCTGACTGATGGCAGCCCATTCTTGCATAATCAATGCTTGGAGTTTGTCAGATTTTTATTTTTTTTTGTCCACCTGCATCTTAAGGATTGACCACAAGTTTAATGGGATTAAGGTCTGGGGAGTTTCCTGGCCATGGACCCAAAATATCTATGTTTTGTTCCCCGAGCCACTTAGTTATCACTTTTGCCTCATGGCAAGGTGCTCCATCATGCTGGAAAAGGCAGTGTTCGTCACCAAACTGTTCCTGGATGGTTGGGAGAAGTTGCTCTCGGAGGATGTTCTTAGGCAAAATTGTGAGTGAGCCCACTCCCTTGGCTGAGAAGCAACCCCACACATGAATGGTCTCAGGATGCTTTACTGTTGGCATGACACAGGACTGATGGTAGCGCTCACCTTGTCTTCTCTGGACAAGCTTTTTTCCAGATGCCCCAAACAATTGGAAAGGGGATTCAGAGAAAATTACTTTACCCCAGTCCTCAGCAGTCCAATCCCTGTACCTTTTGCAGAATAGCAGTCTGATATGTTTTTCCTGGAGAGAAGTGGCTTCTTTGCTGCCCTTCTTGTCACCAGGCCATCCTCCAAAAGTCTTTGCCTCACTGTGCGTGCAAATGCACTCACACCTGCCTGCTGCCATTCCTGAGCAAGCTCTGTACTGGTGGTGCACCAATCCCGCAGCTGAATCAACTTTAGGAGACGGTCCTGGCGCTTGCTGGACTTTCTTGGGCACCCTGAAGCCTTCTTCACAACAATTGAACCGCTCTCCTTGAAGTTCTTGATGATCCGATAAATGGTTGATTTAGGTGCAATCTTACTGGCAGCAATATCCTTGCCTGTGAAGCCCTTTTTGTACAAAGCAATGATGACGGCACGTGTTTCCTTGCAGATAACCGTGGTTGACATAGGAAGAACAATGATTCCAAGCACCACCCTCCTTTTGAAGCTTCCAGTCTGGTATTCGAACTCAATCAGCATGACAGAGTGATCTCCAGCCTTGTCCTCGTCAACACTAACACCTGTGTTAACGAGAGAATCACTGACATGTCAGCTGGTCCTTTTGTGGCAGGGCTGAAATGCAGTGGAAATGTTTTTGGGGGGGATTCAGTTAATTTGCATGGCAAAGAGGGACTTTGCAATTAATTGCAATTCATCTGATCACTCTTCATAACATTCTAGATTATATGCAAATTGCCAACATACAAACTGAGGCAGCAGACTTTGTGAAAATTAATATTTGTGTCATTCTCAAATCTTTTGGCCACGACTGTAGAATTCGTAGTGCTTTGACTTAGTGTGACTAATTTACCAGCTATGAAATATTAAACAAAATGTGATCATACTTTACTATTTCTATTCACAAATGCGAGTGAAATGCTCACACTGTGAAGCCCTGACCACCCGCCAACGTGGCTGGTGAAATAGACATCTTACCCACCAATACCAAAATCTACCTGCATTTGGCCGGTGTCAATTTTGGGCCCTGAACAGTATCAATGTACCACCGTCTAATTTGCAGCAACTGCGTGATGCCATCGCATCAGCATGAACCAACATCCCTATGGAACATTTCCGACACCCTGTCATGTTTATGCAAGAACACCTGCTCCATGACAGACTGACCAGGTGAATCCATGTGAAAGCTATGATCCCTTATTGATGTCACTTGTTAACCTTTCTGGCGCAGGCGTTCCGCTAGCGACCCACCTCGACAACATCCAGTGAAATTGCAGAGCGACAAATTCCAAATACAGAAATAGTCATAATAAACATTCATAAAAAATACAAGTGTTATACATGGGCTTAAAGATGAACTTCTTGTTAATCCAGCCGCTTTGTCAGATTTCAAAAAGGCTTTACGGCGAAAGCATACCATGCGATTATCTGAGGACAGCGCCCCGCTTACAAAAGCATACAAACATTTTACAACCAAGTAAAGGAATTACAAAAGTCAGAAATAGCAATAAAATTAATCACTTATTAATCACTTACTTTTGAAGATCTTCATATGGTGCAGTCACAAGAGTCCCAGCTACAAAATAAATGTTTGTTTTGTTCGATAAAGTCCCTCTTTATATCCCAAAAACTCAGTTTTGTTGGCGCGTTTTGTTCAGTAATCCACTGGGTCCAAGGTTGTCAAAACATGCAAACGAATACATCTTAATAGTACCGGTAAAGTTCGTCGAAACATGTCAAACGATGTATAGAATTAATCCTTAGGTATTCAATTGTCTAAATAATTGATCATATTTAAACCGGACAGTAGCGTATTCAATAGAAAGGAAAAACAACGAAGGGCGCACAATCGGTCACGTGCGCAAACCAGCTCTGCATTCTTCCTCAATCCACTGACAAAAAGGTCTCATTCTTCTTCATTTATCAGAAAACAAGCCTGAAACAATGTCTAAAGACTTGACATCTAGTGGAAGCCATAGGAACTGCAATCTGGGTCCTAACCCATTAGATACTGTAAAGGCATTCAATTGAAAATACCCACATCAAAAAAAATCCCACTTCCTGGATGGATTTTCCTCAGGTTTTCGCCTGCCATATCAGTTCTGTTATACTCAGACATTTTAACAGTTTTGCAAACTTTAGAGTGTTTTCTATCCAAATCTACCAATTATTTGCATATCCTAGCTTCTGGGCCTGAGTAACAGGCAGTTTACTTTGTGCACGCTTCTCATCCAGACATCGAAATACTGCCCCCAAGCCATAAGAAGTTTTAAATGCACTTCAAATCAGTGAAGATGAAGGGGAGGAGACAAGTTAATGAATGATTGTTAAGCCTTTAGACAATTGAGACATGGATTGTGTATGTGTGCCATTCAGAGGGTGAATGGGCAAGACTTTGAACGGGGTATGGTAGTAGGTGCAAGGTGCACTGGTTTGAGTCAAGAACTGTAACGCTGCTGGGTTTTTCACGCTCAACAGTTTCCCATGTGTATCAAAAATGGTCGACTACCCAAAGGACATACAGCCAGCTTGACAACTGTGGCATAGATGACATCATGGGCCAGCATCCCTGTGGAATACTTTCGACACCTTATAGAGTCCATGCCCTGACGAATTGAGGCAGTTCTGAGGGCAATGGGGGGGGTTACCTTGACAGTTACCTTCCAATCAAAAAGCATGACTGCAGCAGGTTTCTGGCTGGCTAGTCACATATCGAATCACTAGCCAGTTCGTTTTAGCTCTGAATAATACCTAATGACAAATGCTCTTCAAAATGAGCATGTTGGGTCGTACAGCTATCAAAAGAAAACATTAACATAAAAAAGTCAAGAACATCGCTAAATTAAGTAGGCTACCTTGCCTCGATTTGATGACCGTCTACTCGGCTTGTTATCAAAAGGTCACTTATTACAACATACCAACATAAAAACTAATTGTATAGAGTTTCTTACCTTAATTTTGTTGTCCTGATCTCAATAACAGAGCAGTGGAAAAGATGTGAGGAACCTTCAAGTTCCCTCTCGGTGGCAGCAATCACTTTCAGTCCCCGAGCCAAAACACACAATTCGCTCAAGCCTGCCAATGACGCATTGGCATCAGCCATTACTATGGCCTATAATAATACCTCTAATAATCAAAGGTTAAAGATAGAAACATCTCTATTTTTAGGATTTTTATGTTATTTGCACGTTTACTATTAATTGATCTCTTTGCTTAGCTTTACTTCCTAAAGTGTTTCCATTCCAAGTGCATCGATGACATCGTCCCCACAGTGACCATACGAACATACCCCAACCAGAAGCCATGGATTAAATGTAACATCCACATTAAACTAAAGGCTAAAGCTGCCTCTTTCAAGGAGCGGGACACTAATCCGGACGCTTATAAGAAATCCTGTTACGACCTACTATGACTTCGAAACAGGCAAAGCGTCAATACAGGACTAAGATTGAATCCTACTACGCCGGCTCTGACGCGCAACAGATGTGGCAGGGCTCACAAACTATTACAGATCACAGAGGGAAACTCAGCCGCGAGCTGCCTAGCGACGCGAGCCTACCAGACTAGCTAAACACGTCGAGGCAGACCACACGGAACCATGCATGAAAGCACCAGCTGTTCCGGGCGACTGTGTGATCTTGCTCTCAATAGCCAATGTGAGTAGGACTTTTAAACAGGTTAACATTCACAAAACCGCAGGGCCAGATGGAATACCAGGACATTTACTCTTGAGCATGGGCTGACCAGCTGGCAAGTGTCTTCACTGACATTTTCAACATATCCCTGACGCGCTCTGTAATACCAACTTGTTTCAAGCAGACCACCATAGTCCCCTTGCCCAATAATGCCAAGGTAACCTAACTAAATGACTATTTCCCTGTAACACACGTCCATAGCCATGAAATGCTTTGAAATGCTGGTCATGGCTCACATCAATACCATCATCCCAGACACCCTAGACCCACTCCAATTCGCTCCTGCCCCAACAGATACAGAGGCAATTTCTATTGCCCTCACTGGACAAAAGGAATACCTATAAGAATGCTGTTCCTTGAGTATAGCTCAGCATTCAACACCATAGCCCCCTCCAAGCTTATCACCAAGCACAGGACCCTGGGACTGAACAACTCTCTCTGCAACTGGATGCTGGACTTCCTGACAGGCCGCCGCCAGGCGCTAAGGATAAGCAACAACACATCCACCACCCAGACAATCAACGCGGGGGTCCCACAGGGGTGTGTGCTTAGTCCCCTCCTGTACTCCCTGTTCACCTACGACTGCGTGGTCTCACACAATGGTGGTAGTACTTATCACCGACAACGATGATGCAGCCTATAGGGAGGAGTTTAGAGACCTGGCAGTCTGGTGCCAGGACAACAACCTCGCACTCAAAGTCAGCAAGACAAAAGAGCTGATTGTGGACTAGAGAAAACGGAGGGGTGGGCACGGCCCCATCCACATCGATGGGACTGTAGTGCAGCAGGTCGAGAGCTTCAAGTTCCTCCGTGTCCACATCACTAAAGAATTAACATGGTCCACACATACAGCTGTAAAGAGTGCATGACAGGGCTTACTCCCCATCCAGGAGGCTGAAAAGATTCGGCATGGGCCCTCAGACCCTCAAAGTTCTAAAGCTGCACCATTGAGAACATATTGACTGGCTGCATCACCACTTGGTATGGCAACTGCAAGGCGCTACACAAGGGGGTTGAGTACGGCATTGTCAAAGACTCTAGCCACCCAAGCCATAGACTGTTCACTATTACCGCACCTCAAGCGGTACCAGTACACCAAGTCTGGAACCAACAGCACCCTGAAGCTTCTACCCTCAAGCCATGATACTGGTAAAAAGCTAATAAATGGCTAGCCATTCTACCTATGTTGATCCTTTTTTGCAATGACTATGCACACACTGGACTCTACCCACACACTCACTTTCACACCAACAAAGCACATCCACACATGCATACTGATACACACACAGCTAATGTCTTATCTATCCTGTTGCCTAGTCAATTTACCTACCTACATGTTCATAGCTACCTCGTACCCCTGAAAATCGACCCAGTACTGGTACTCCCTGTATAGAGCCATGTTATTTTTACTCATTGTTATTCACTATTTATTCCTCGTGTCAGTATGTCAAATTGTTGGAAAAGGACCAGACAGTAAGCATTTCACTGTTAGTCACGAAGTATGTGACAAATAAAATGTGATTTGAGTCCAAAGTCCAAAATAAGCCCATAGAAACGCACTGGGCTAATTTTCAAAAACGCTCACATTGCCTCTTCCTTTCTGGTGTATATCAAATGTGTCAGAGTAAAAAAAAATAAAAAATCTAGGCCTGAAACAGCCTGTAGTTAACTCCTCTAAATCAAGTCTGTCCAAACAGCTTGCTAGAGTAGAGTATAGATGTTAACCCTGGTATTACAATTAAGGGTACAGTACAGCCTACAATCTCTCCAACTATAGCTGTAGGTAAACCTGCTGACCAGAAGCTTTCTGAAGGCTAGTTATTACCCTACGTACACAACGCAGTTGCACACCTCTGCATAGTTTTGCTACGCAACAGCCATTTTGCATTGCTACTTGTAGTTCATCCATGCATACATACGTAGGGTATAAACAAGGTTTGAGGGTCTGCAAAAAAATAATGAGAGTATGTTATGTTGCGAGTACTGACTGGTGTGTAGTTAGTTAGTAAGTAGTACTGACTGGTGTGTATGCGGACACTGCAGTGGGAGCAGCTGATGAGCAGGCTGGTGCCGTCTGGCTCCAGGTGAGGGGTGGTGGGCGCCAGGGCTCCAAGCGCCTGCTCCTCAGCACCCTCCTCTGGCTCGGTGGTGGTAGTGAAACACATCTCAGCAATCAGAGGCTTAGTCCTCAGTCTGCCTCCAGGCAACACCACTGGAGTGTTCTTACAGTCATCAGCACACTCCATCTGGAGATTTAAAAAAATAATCATATTTAGCACCACTTGGAAGGACAATGGAGGATCATTTAAAAAACATATTTGTACTTTTCTTTTTTTTTTATCGCTTTGGTGCAATTTTCACAGCTCTTAGTACTAAACTCAAAACATCATCAAAAAGGCAGTCGTTTCAAAACCACATTTTCAATTGACCAAGTACAACACATTATCAGTCCTTTTTTCACCAAACGTAATCAGTGTCATCTAGAAATACATATTTCGCATTGCAATACATGTTCATATAAAGTAATCGCCTGTCACAATGCACTGCTCACATTACTTTTGATATGATTCTCTTCTGCAAAAATACATTTCACTTACTTAATCCAACTGTTAATTGATGATAACTTAAATGTTTGGTAAACCTATAGATTTTACATGTAAACTGGTTTGTCTACTACAGATTGAGAACTACATCATGAAAATGTACATTGTCTGTAAAGTAGAAACATAAAAAGTATGATATACACTACCGGTCAAAAGTTTTAGAACACCTCATTCAAGGGTTTTTCTTTAGTTTTACTATTTTCTACATTGTAGAATAATAGTGAAGACATCAAAACTATGAAAAAACACATATGGAATCATGTAGTAACCAAAAAAGTGTTAAGTAAATCTAAATATATTTGAGATTCTTAAAATAGACACATTTTCCCTTGATGAGAGCTTTGCACACTATTGGAATTGTCTCAACCAGCTTCATGAGGTAGTCACCTGGAATGCATTTCAAATAACAGGTGTGCCTTCATTAAAGTTAATTTGTGGAATTATTTCCTTCTTAATGCGTTTAAGCCAATTAGATGTTTTGTGACTAGGTAGGGGGGTATACAGAAGATAGCATTATTTGGTAAAAGACCAAGTCCATATTAAAAATGGCAATAACAGCTCAAATAAGCAAAGAGAAACGACAGTCCATTACTTTAAGGCATGAAGATCAGTCAATACGGAAATTTCAAAAGGTTTCCATTACTTTTGAAAGTTTCTTCAAGTGCAGTCGCAAAAACCATCAAGAGCTATGATGAAACTGGCTCTCATGAGGACCGCCACAGGAACGGAAGACCCAGAGTTACCTCTGCTGCAGATGATACGTTCATTAGAGTTAACAGCCTCAGAAATTGTAGCCCAAATAAATGCTTCAGAGTTCAAGTAACAGACACATCTCAACATCAACTGTTCAGAGGAGACTGTGCGAATCAGGCCTTCATAGTCAAATTGCTGCAAAAAAAAACACTAATAAAAGGACACCAATAAGGAGGAGACTTGCTTGGGCCAGGAAATGTAGAATTGAAGGCATACTTAACTAGCATGGCTACCACAGCATTCTGCAGCGATATGCCATCCCATCTGATTTGGGCTTAGTGGGACTATAATTTGTTTTTCAACAAGACAATGACCAAACACACTTCCAGGCTGTGTAACGGGTATTTGACCAAGAAGGAGAGTGATGGAGTGCTGCATCAGTTGACCTGGCATCCACAATCCCCTGACCTCTACCAAATTGAGATGGTTTGGGATGAGTTGGACCACAGAGTGAAGGAAAAGCAGCCAACAAGTGCTCAGCATATGTGGGAACTCCTTCAAGACTGTTGGAAAAACATTCCAGGTGAAGCTAGTTGAGACTGCCAAGAGTGTGCAAAGCTGTCATCAAGGCAAAGGTTGGCTATTTGAAGAATCTCAAAAATATTTTATATTTGAATTTGTTTAACACTTTTTTGGTTACTACTTGATTACTTATGTGTTATTTCATAGTTTTGATGTCTTCACTATTATTGTACAATGTAGAAAATAGTAAAACTAAAGAAAAACCCTTGAATGAGGTGTTCTAAAACTTTTGACCGGTAGTGTATACTCGAATGTACCACAATTATGACTTAAGAGTTTAGTTCACAGTAAGTAAAAAAAAAAAAACTGATATTGACAAGATCAGGAATTGTTACTGTATGTAACAAATCAAAGCTAATTGGTCACGTACACGTTAAAGCAGGTGCAGTGAAATGCTTGTGTTCCTAGCTCCTACAGTGCAGTAATATATATATATATATTAATATAGTGGAGTATTTGCATATGATCTCAGTGATCATTGTCCCATAGTATGTATTAGAGATACGAAACAGCAAAATACAAATCCTTGTTAATTTAAGATAACTTTTCAAAATGTTTCTGCCTAAGGGTTTTTACATGACATATTCTACTCTGTCTCCTGTATTCCTGACCAAGAGTTGGCTTTAGAAAATCCCTCCTCCATATTTCTTCTCCTGGCAGATAAACACACCCCTATTAAACAATTAAGAGTCAAAGATACAGTGCATTCATTAAGTATTCAGACCCCTCGACTTTCCCACGTTGTTACGTTACAGCTTTATTCTGAAATTGATTAAATTGTTGTTCCTCAATCTACACACAATACCCCATAATGACAAAGCAAAAACAGGTTTAGAAATGTTTGCTAATGTATAAAAACAAATAAACTACCCGAAATCATATTTAAATATGTATTCAGACACTTTACTCAGTACTTTGTTCAAGGACATTTGGCAGACATTACAGCCTTGAATCTCTGCTGCATCTCTAGTTATAAATGACGTGGTTAACTGTATGGATAAAAGGCAGCATTGTGCTGCCCTCTTCATTGACCTGCCAAAGTCTTCCGATACTGTTGATCACTCACTGCTAATTGAGAGGCTTTCCTCAATTGGCCTAGACCAGACTGCATGTAACTGGTTTAGAAACTAAATGACAGATTTATTTTATTTAACTAGGCAAGTCAGTTAAGAACAAATTCTTATTTACAATGATGGCCTACCCCAGCCAAATCCACATGACGCTGGACCAATTGCGCCACTCAGGAGATAGAACTGAATGTATATCTGCTGATGGTGTTGAATCAGGTTTCCTGGATATTACGAAAGGTGTCCCGCAGGGGTCGATTCTGGGTTGTGTATTTAGATTGTTTACATTAACAATATTGACTTGTCTGTAAAAAATATATAATCTACCGATGAGACTTGTGTATGCTATTGCCCCCACGGTTGACCAGGCTCTCTGAACTACAGTCTACTTTCAATGTACTACGTAGCTTAATTCACCTGAAATTAGCACTGAATGCAGGTAAAACTAAGTATATGTTGTTCTCTAGAACAAAAAGTCCCACTGTACCTAACATCATTACTAAACTTTAGACATAGGAGTTACCACACCCGGTATCAGGGATGGCTAACTCTGGAAATTAATTAGGTCTCTACAGAGTTAGGTAATTCAGCTTTTAGTTTTCTTGCACCTTATTTGTGGAACAATCTTCCAACATTTTCTTAAAATGTGATGTTCTGATGCCTCTAGGGCAATTCAGAAAGCTGATTGAGGTCCTTATTACTGATGAATGTGTTTTTTTTATGCCCGTGTTTTTCTTTCTGCTTGCATTTTGTATTTATATGTTGGTGTGTATTTTCTGTAATTCAGAGCTCATCTGTAAAATAGACATTTGTCTAAGTATGACTCCCTGATAAAATAAAGGTTAAAAAAATGTAAAATATATCAATACAACACGCAAATAATCCAGAAATTCCAAAGCAAAAAATAAATGCATCCCCTATACAGTAAACATGTATCCAAAATCAGTTACTGGGGTCTTTTTGATGGAGGGGGGATAGAGTTCACACTGCATTACTAAAATTGCATTGGCCAATACAGTACTGTAATACCGTAATATATGCCATTTACGTAGCAGACACTTATCCAAAGTGACAAGAGTCCACACATTTTGGTATGTGACCAATCCTCAACTCTGGTGTTGCTATACAGGCTTGATGCAAACTAGTGCCTACTAAACATTGTTTCTTGAATTTCTTTGATTACATTGTGAAAGATGTCCCCAATTATCGCACATTTGATGTTCAGTCAATTTTAAATGGGTAGCGCAAGAGTATTGCCTAATGTGAAAACAGTATTGTCATTTAATGTAGCATCTTACATGTTTTGCTATTGGATTAAGTGATTTTTAAAATCATTTAGAATATATCAGAAGATATGTTGTATTTTGCTGATTAAACCAATGCACTCATTAAACACTGAACAAAAACATAAACATGTAAAGTGTTGGTCCAATATTTCATGAGCTGAAATAAAAAAAATCCCAGACATTTTCCATACGCACAAAAAACGTATTTTTCTCAAATTGTGTGCACAAACTTGTTTAGATCCCTGTTACTGAGCATTTCTCCTTTGCCAAGATAATCTATCCACCTGCAGATGTGGCATATCAAGAAGCTAATTAAACAGCTTGATCATTACCTTGTGCTGGACGATTATTTTACTAGGCAAGTCAGTTAAGAACAAATTCTTATTTTCAATGACGGCCTAGGAACAGTGGGTTAACTGCCTTGTTCAGGGGCAGAACGACAGATTTTTACCTTGTCAGCTTTGGGATTCGATCTTGCAACCTTTTGGTTACAAGCCTAACCACTAGGCTACCTGCCGCCCCAACAATAAAAGGCCACTTTAAAGATGTGCAGTTTTGTCACAGAACACAATGCCACAGAATGCCACAGATGCCTCAAGTTGAGGGAGCGAGCAATTGGCACGCTGACTGTAGGAATGTCCACCAGAATTGTTGCCAGAGAAATGTTAATATCTCCATAAACTGCCTCCAACGTCGTTTCAGATCATTTGGCAGTACGTCAAACCTGCCTCACAACCACAGATCATGTGTAACCACGCCAGCCCAGGACCTCCACATCCAGCTTCGTCACCTGTGAGATCATCTGAGGGGTGGTGGGGGGCTAAGGAGTACTTCTGTCTGTAATAAAGCCTTTTTCTGGGGAAAAACTCATTCTGATTGGCTGCCCTCCCAGGCCCACCCATGGCTGCACCCCTTGGTAAGTTATGTGAAATCCATAGATTAGGGTCTATTTAATTAGTTTCAGTTGACTGATTTCCTTATATGAACTCAGTAAAATCTTTAAAAGTTGTATGTTGCATTTTATATATTTCTTTCAGTATATTTCACAGTTAACATATTTTGGATCAATGGTTGTGTGGTGAAAGAAGTTTACAGTCAAATTAAATGTGAAATTAAAGGTTCTGAATGTAAGACTGGCTGCGTTACAAGCTTTACCATTTGCGTTTTGTGACAAGAGTTTAGATAATTCACCACATACTATACTAAAATAGTACCAAAGCGATAATAAAAAGGGTATAATTCAAAAAGTAAAGTTTGTGTATGCTTTCATCTGTGCACTCGGTATGGCCATGGAGAGAGACACAGCAATAGAGCTAAACTCAGACTAGGCATAGAAAACATGAAATACCAAATTCGCTGTTCAAGAGTACTTAGTGGGGTGGTGAGCACTCTCCTCTACTCTCCTTTCCTCCTTCCTCACCCGCTGATAGGTCTGGAACAATGAGCATACGGAGCAGTATGGGGCCTGGAGGCCCATGCGACGGTTGTACTCCTTCTCTCTCTTCAGGCTGGGGGGTCTGTTCTGCCACAGGTGGACGAAGGGCTTGGCCCACAGCTCTCCCTCGAACCCATCCTCCTCTACTGGGGGCTGCTCTGGCAGCTCTAAAAACAACAAAACAAAGATTGTTTAGCGTTAGCACAAGCCATATCCAAAGCGACTTACAGAACTGTTGACATTGACAGTGGTCCCATGAAGGAAATCAAATCCACCATGCTATATGCTCTAATCCCCTGAGTTATTGGAACCACAGACAGTTCTAAAAACACAGACAAACTACTATCCTCTCATCGAGTATGCAAACATCGATATGAGTGAATGATGTTCTTTTCTATACAATGCCAGAACATGCCTGACACTGCTTTTCCTTAGGTCTTATCCAATATTTAGGAAAAGGAAGCCTAACTGGGGCTGAACTATGTGAATGAAAAAGTAATATTTATATTCACCCTCGTCACTCATGCTGTCCTTCATCAGAGGGTGATGGCGAGGCAGCTTCCCCAGTTTGCTTTGCACACCTTCATCCTCCGCTCCCTCTTCTGCCCCCTGGTGGAATAAAAGGGGTTAACAACAGAATCATTATAGCGCTGATTCATTGAACATGTACAGTATATAGCTGACCTCAGAAAAAAACATTATAAAGCCAATCCTACAGACAGAGGTTAAGTGACGTGATGTTTGGACACTACTCCTCTTCTCCTGCGTCTCTGCTCCTCCAACCCTCTCACCTTGCTGTCGTCCTGTTCCTCTCCTTCACTATCACTACTATCGCTCCTCATTTCCTTGCTCTCGCCCTCGCTGTAGTCTCCCTTGGCGTAGCTGTGGACGTGCAGCACGTCTGCCGGGCTCAGGGTCCTCTGGAAGAGTCGGTGAGCAGGGCTGGGGCTGTTGGCTGGTGCTGGAGGCTTCACATCCTCACTGGGGCCGGCCTTCTCTGAGCTGTGGGAGGAGGGGCCTGGTACTGCTGGTTGGGTTGACTGACTGTTAGTCTGTGGCTGAGACTTAATTAGAGTGGATTTAATAGAGTTATTGGCTTTCATCTGAAGTGCTAGCTTTCGGCTGGCGTTTGTGTTTCGGTTGGTCTTTGCGTTGGGTGGTAGCTTTGTTAGCTCATTTTTAACGTCCTCTGGCTTTGGCTCTGAAATAAACAACAAACAACATGAAAAGCTGGAGGCACAAGGCAATGTCTAACTCAGTGGTTCTCAACTAGTTTTGCCTCGGGACACAAATTATAATCAGGTAGTCTGTCTAGACCCAATATTCACAGCCAAAATACAGTTTTTTTTTTACCATAATCTTTGAAATGCAAGAGAAAGGCCATAATGTATTATTCCAGCCCATGTGCAATTTAGATTTTGGCCACTAGATGGCAGCAGTGTATGTGCAAAGTTTTTGACTGATCCAATGAACCATTGCATTTCTGTTCAAAATGTTGTTTCACGACTGCCCAAATGTGCCTAATATGTTTATTAATAACTTTTCATGTTCAAAATTGTGCACGCTATGATCCCTTATTGATGTCACTTGTTACATCCACTTCAAATCAGTGTAGATGACACTCAAAAGTTTCCAGTGTGTATCAAGAATGGTCCACCACCCAAAGGATATCCAGCCAACATGTCAACTGTGGGAAGCATTGAAGTCAACATAGGCCAGCATCCCTATGGAATGCTTTCGACACCTTGTAGAGTCCATGCCCCAACGAATTGAGGCTGTTCTGAGGGCAAAAACGGGGGGTGCAACTCAATATTAGAAAGGTGTTCCTAATGTTTGTTATACTCAGTGTACAATCACAGTTATGTTGTATTTAGTAGGCCAACTGATTAGACCTAGTGCGCCAAATAATACACCCAACCCTGTGCCACCTGCATCCCCACACACACACACACCTCACTAAGTCTGAACTGTAACTCAGAAGGCTACTAGTCTAATAACATAGCTGAATTCTAAAGGTAGGCCTACATCGGAGTTGGGTTACATTGTAATGTTATTTTTGGTGTTGAGAATAAACTGCACCGTTTCCAGGAAATAATTAGCCTAGTCTCAGAAAAGACAGAGAGCTGCCTGCTAGCCAGCGGCACACCAAGATGGGACACATTTTACATTTGATCGAATGTAGGACTGCAGCCAATAAATTGTTGTTTTAAAATCATCAATCACAACAAAAAAATAAAAATCACTGTTGGCACAATACAGCATCGCGGCCTCTCGCCCGGCTCGTTGCCTTAGCGAACAGCATCAGGCACTCCCAAACAGCTAGCAAGCATGGAAATGGGATTGGCGAATTTGGACCAATCCCTGACAACTCATACAAAAACGTAGCTACGAAGCTTAACTTTGTAACCTGCTATACTATTTTTGTATCAACGAGAACATCTGATGACCGTAAAACACCCTTGGGACTTTCCAATACTTGTTGGCAATACAATGTCACATCGATCTTACTCTGGTAGAGTGAGGAATACCATTTCGCAAAGAGCCAATATGAACACACTGGATTTCAGAAGGGCTGTCCCACAGAAATAAATGTTCTAAGCACAGCATGTGCTTTAAATTTGGGCTCATATCACATAAATATCACAACATACATATTTGATTTTTTAGACATGGTTAACAACTTCCATATTCATGTTTCAAAATAATTGATGTATTTTGATGCCCACATTTACATTACGAGAAAATTAATTGGATTTGTTTTATTGTAATTTTTTTTGTAGAATTCTTGCATAGCCCGTTCATCGCGGGGTCACCTAATTGAGGTACCTTTGTGTGCTGGGGTGTGTCCTCCACTCCACTGATCCAGCTTGACTTTCTTTTGCGCTACCTCTCCTTCCTCCTTAGCTTGCTCAGTGTCTTCATCCTCCTCTGCCTCCACAACTGCTTCCCGCTGGCGCTTTTTCCCAACCTTCAGCTTGCTGTGGCACAGGACAGAGAGGGGAACTGTGAATGTTTTTTTTATATGTCTCTTGAGACACTAGCTCAAAGTGGTGACCAAAGAATGAATAAATTATTCTATTTGATCATTTAAAAAAAAAGGGGCAATCTGCAGTAGAAACAACAAAAAGTGTTGGGGAAATGTAACAAATTCAGACAGAGCTTTGGATGCAAGGACTGACCATCCATGATATCACAAGTATAGTTTAAAATCAGAAGTTTAACCTTTTCTTGCCCAGTGTAATCAACATTTTAAAATGGATTTAGTAGAAAGTTTTTCATTATTATGACCTCCCCACATTATAATCCAAGATGCTGGTAACTAACCCAAGATACACCCCTGGTGTTGTTTCCAGTGGGAGCAAATGAAGCATAGTGGGTAGAACAAGCAAGGACGTGGGAAAAGGGGGCGTTCTAGCATGTATTTGCTGCACATGCAAAGTATGCACAGTAGATACAAGACACTAGTTATTGCACACTACTCCGAAGTGTGCAATAACTAAATTCAACCCTTCTAAACACTGCAATTTTTAGAAAAGGGTCAAGTCCACAAAACGTAGTGCCCTCTGTTCGTAACGGATTCTAGTTTTGGGTACAGAAAACTGTATCGAGATCGACTCTTTCAACAATGAGAAAATTTGCAGAAAGTCAGCCAAGTTTCATCTACCGCCATCGTCACCCATTTCCCGCCACTGGACATCCTCTCATGGTGGTTGGAAGTTCTAAACGGATGCTTCAGATACAGTGCCTTCAGAAAGCAATCAGACCCCTGGACTTTTTCCACATTTTGTTAGATTACAGCCTTATTAAAAATGTATTATAGTGTTTTTCCCCTCATCAATCTACACACAATACCCCATAATAACAAAGCAACATTTTTTTAAATAAATGTTTGCTAATTATTTAAAATAAAAAGACTGAAATATTACATCCACATAAGTATTCAGACCCTTTACTCAGTACTTTGTTGAAGCACCTTTGGCAGCGATTACAGCCTCGACTCTTCTTGGGTATGACGCTATAAGCTTGGCACACCAGTATTTGGGGAGTTTCTCACATTATTTTCTACAGATCCTCTCAAACTCTGTCAGGTTGGATGAGGAGCGTTGCTGCACAGCTACTTTCAGGTCTCTCCAGAGATGTTCGATCAGGTTTAAGTCCGGGATTTGGCTCGGCCACAAGGACATTCAGAGACTTGTCCCGAAGCCACAAGATTTTTGGGGGGTTCGTATCATTTGATTTACACAACATGCCTACCACTTTTAAGATGCAAAATATTTTTGGTTTTTTATTGTGAAGAATAAGAGAAAAAAAACACTTGAGTGTGCCTAACTATTCACCCCCCAAAGTCAATACTTTGTAGAGTCACCTTTTGCAGCAATTACAACTACAAGTCTCTTGTGGTATGTCTCTATAAGCTTGGCACATCTAGGTATTGGGATTTTTTCCCATTCTTCAAGGCAAAACTGATCCAGCTCCTTCAAGTCGGATGGGTTACACTGGTTTACAGCAATCTTTAAGTCATACCACAGATTCTCATTTGGATTGAGATCTGGAATTTGACTAGGCCATTCCAAGACATTTAAATGTTTCCCCTTCAACCACTCGAGTGTTGCTTTAGCAGTATGTTTAGGGTCATTGTCCTGCTGGAAGGTGAACCTCCGTCCCAGTCTCAAATCTCTGGAAGACAAACAGGTTTCCCTCAAGAATTTCCCTGTATTTAGCGCCATCCATCATTCCTTCAATACTGACCAGTTTCCCAGTTCCTACAGATGAAAAACATACCCACAGCATGATGCTGCCACCCCATGCTTCACTGGGGATGGTGTTCTCAGGGTGATGAGAGGTGTTGGGTTTGCGCCAGACATAGCGTTTTCTTCAATGGCCAAAAGGCTCAATTTTAGTCTCATCTGACCAGAGTACGTTCTTCGATATGTTTGGGGGTCTCTCCCACATGCCTTTTGGTGAACACCAAACGTGTTTGTTTATTTTTTCTTTAAGCAATGGCTTTTTTTCTGGCCACTCTTCCATAAAGCCCAGCTCTGGAGTGTACGGCTTAGTGGTCCCTAGGACAGATACTCCAATCTCCACTGTGGAGCTTTGCAGCTCATTCAGGGTTATCTTTTGTCTCTTTGTTGCCTCTCTGATTAAATGCCCTCCTTGCCTGGTCCGTACGTTTTGGTGGGCGGCCCTCTCTTGGCAGGTTTGTTGTGGTGCCATATTCTTAAAATTTTGTAATAATGGATTTAATGGTGCTCCGTGGGATGTTCAAAGTTTCTGATATTTTTTTAGAACCCAACCCTGATCTGTACTTCACAACTTTGTCGCTGACCTGTTTGGAGAGCTCCTTGGTCTTCATGGTGCTGCTTGATTTGTCGTGCCCCTTGCTTAGTGGTGTTGCAGACTCTGGGGCCTTTCAGAACAGATCATGTGACACTTAAATAAAGTCAACCTGTGTGCAATCTAACTAATTATGTGACTTCTGGAGGTAATTGGTTGCACCATATATTATTTAGAGGCTTCATAGCAAAGGGGGTGAATACATATTTAGACTGGTAGACTTGTTTACGTGCTGCTGTGCGTTTTGTTTCCAACCTTACTTTGCTACCTGCCAACTTTTCGGTTTTTACTTTTTAATTACCATTTATATTTTTAGTTGTTTTCCCCCTCGCTCGACTTTTTTCTTTCAACTTTTTCACCCCGGACACTTTATCTGGACGTGGATCGTCAGGACCTCCACCAGCCGAAGCTAAGTAATAACATTAACATGATGCCTTCTAATTGCAGTCGCTGTACTCATAATATACAGGAGAACGATCACCTTACAGCGAGGATAGCTGTGCTGCTAGCCCAGCTTCAGATGCAATCGTTAGGCAAGGGTAATTTAAGTGTAGGAAAGAATGAAACAGCGTCTGTGCCACCAGTAAGTACAGATAGTAGTATAAATCCCCTCGCACAGTCCCCGCAGCCGGACAACTTTCTCATGGCTTCTGGAAGGAAATGCTGTAGGAATGCTCAACCGGTGTCGCTCATTCAGCCGACAGAAACTTTCAACCGGTTCTCCTCATTAAGCAGCGAGTCGGAGTCAGAGGCCGAGCCTTCTCTGGTCTCTACTCCTGCCGTTACAAGGTCTAAGACGCTGAAGCCTCCCACCATTAGCTCTGACAAATTGAAAACCCTAGTCATTGGCGACTCCATTACCCGCAGTATTAGACTTAAAACGAATCATCCTTGGAAGCCTGTCTTTCAGACATAAGGAAGTGGATGGCTGCAAATGTTCTACTTTTAAACTCGGACAAAACAGAGATGCTTGTTCTAGGTCCCAAGAAACAAAGAGATCTTCTGTTGAATCTGACAATTAATCTTGATGGTTGTACTGTCATCTCAAATAAAAACTGAAGGACCTCAGCGTTACTCTGGACCCTGATCTCTTTTTTAACAAACACATCAAGACTGTTTCAAGGACAGCTTTTTTCCATCTACGTAACATTGCAAAAATCATTAACTTTGTCCAAAAATTATGCAGAAACAGTTATCCATGCTTTTGTCACTTCTAGGTTAGACTACTGCAATGCTCTACTTTCCGGCTACCCGGATAAATCACTAAATAAACTTCAGTTAGTGCTAAACACGGCTGCTAGAATCTTGACTAGAACCAAACAATTTTATCATATTACTCCAGTGCTAGCCTCTCTCCACTGGCTTCCTGTTAAGGCAAGGGCTGGTTTTGCTGCTAACCTACAAAGCATTACATGGGCTTGCTCTTACCCATCTTTACGATTTGGTCCTGCCGTACATACCTACATGTACGCTACGGTCACAAGACGCAGGCCTCCTTACTGTCCCTAGCATTTCTAAGCAAACAGCTGGAGGCAGGGCTTTCTCTTATAGAGCTCCATTTTTATGGAATGGTCTGCCTACCCATGTGAGAGACGCAAACTCGGTCTCAACCTTTAAGTCTTTATTGAAGACTCATCTCTTCCGTAGGTCCTATGATTGCGTGTAGTCTGGCCCAGGAGTGTGAAGGTGAACAGAAAGGCAATGGAGCAACGAACCACCCTTGCTGTCCCTGCCTGGCCGGTTCCCCCCTCTTCACTGGGATTCTCTGCCTCTAACCCTATTACAGGGGCTGAGTCACTGGCTTACTGGTGCTCTTCCATGCCTTCCTAGGAGGGGTGCGTCACTTGAGTGGGTTGAGTCACTGACGTGATCTTCCTGTCCGGGTTGGCGCCCCCCCCTTGGGTTGTGCCGTGGCGGAGATCTTTATGGGCTATACTCGGCCTTGTCTCAGGATGGTAAGTTGGTGGTTGAAGATATCCCTCTAGTGGTGTGGGGGCTGTGCTTTGGCAAAGTGGGTGGGGTTATATCCTGCCTGTTTGGCCCTGTCCGGGGGTATTGTCGAACGGGGCCACAGTGTCTCCCGACCCCTCCTGTCTAAGCCTCCAGTATTTATACTGCAGTAATTTATGTGCCGGGGGGCTAGGGTCAGTCTTATATCTGGCTTATTTCTCCTGTCTTATCCGGTGTCCTGTGTGAATGTAAGTATGCTCCTTCTCTCTCTCTCGGAGGATCTGAGCCGTAGGACCATGCCTCAGGACTACCTGGCCTGACGACTCGTTTCCCCAGTTCACCTGGCCGTGCTGCTGCTCCAGTTCCAACTGTTCTGCCTGCGGCTATGGAACCCTGACCTGTTCACCGGACGTGCTACCTGTCCCAGACCTGCTGTTTTCAACTCTCTAAAGACAGCAGGAGCAATAGAGATACTCTGAATGATCGGCTATGAAAAGCCAACTGACATTTCCTCCTGAGGTGATGACCTGTTGCACCCTCGACAACCACGGTCATTATTATTATTTGACCCTGCTGGTCATCTATGAACATTATAACAGAACATGGCCAAGATGTTCAAATCTCCACCCGGCACAGCTAGAAGAGGACTGGCCACCCCTCATAGCCTGGTTCCTCTCTAGGTTTCTTCCGAGGTTCTGGCCTTTCTAGGGAGTTTTTCCTAGCCACCGTGCTTCTACACCTGCATTGCTTGCTGTTTTAGGCTGGGTTTCTGTACAGCACTTTGTGATATCAGCTGATGTAAGAAAAGCTTTATAAATACATTTGATTGATGTCCACACCACTTTCCGTTTTATATTTTTTTTTTAAACAAGTTATTTTTTCATTTCACCAATTTGGACTATTTTATATATGTCGATTACATGACATCCAAATTAAAATCCAGTTAAATTACAGGTTGTAATGCAGCAAAATAGGAAAAACAGCAAGGGGGATGAATACTTTTGCAAGGCACTGTACTTTGTTATGTTCATCTTTTCCTCGATCCTGACTAGTCTCCCAGTCCCTGCCACTGAAAAACATTACCATAGCATGATGCTGCCACCACCATGCTTCATCGTAGGGATGGTGCCAGGTTTCCTCCAGACGTGACGCTTGGCATTAAGGCCAAAGAGTTCAATCTTGGTTTCATCAGACCAGAGAATCTTGTGCCTCGATACAATCTTGTCTCGGAGCTCTACGGACAATTCCTTCGACCTCATGGCTTGGTTTTCGCTCTGACATGCACTGTCAACTGTGGGACCTTATAGACAGGTCTGTGTCTTTCCAAATCATGTCCAATCAATTGAATTTACCACAAGTGTACTCTAGTTGTAGAAACATCAAGGATGATCAATGGAAACAGGATGCATCTGAGCTCAATCGAGTCTCATTGCGAAGAGTATGAATACTTACGTAAATAAGGTATTGCTGTTTTTATTTTTACTTTTAGCTTTGTCATTATGGGGTATTGTGTGTAGATTGATGAGGAAATTGTTTTATTTAATCTAGTTTAGAATCAGGCTGCAAAGTAACAAAATGTAGAAAAAGTCAAGGCATCGGAATACTTTCCAAAGGCACTGTATATACATCCGGCGAGACATCTGGCTCACTTCTACATTAATGTGGATGCTACCCTGATCACAGAGAATCCTAAATGACTTGTGAATAATGACTGAAAAAGTTAGAAAAAGTTAGAGGGTCAAAGGGCATACCCCCAAGACATGCTAACCTCTCACCAGTACCAATAACAGAGGAGGTTAGCATGCAGGGTTGGTGATTAACACCTGCCAAATGAGGGTAGATTTTGTCATTGGTGGGTAATAATGTATATTTCACCAGCCACATTGGCAGGTGGCCACACAGTATTTGGGAACAGTTTTTTTTTTATTATCCAAAGCCCACCTGTCAAATTGACAAGAAAGGAAACTTAAGTATGACTTTCTCCTCATGTTTCTTGGCCATTTAAATATTTCGTTCACATGCTATTTTGGTTTTCAATGGTAATTTGAGTTTGCTGCAACATTCTGCTGCTAAGTGCCCAAGTTACCACTGAAACGGCACATCCCGGGCCAGCTGAACCTCTGTCTCATCTAATGATTGCTGCATAGTCAATCAAGCACACTCTCCAAAAATTGTATTCATTAACTTTTAGTCACCGTCTCTCCTAAATTTATTTGTGTGCTTCTACATTTCTACTTAGAAGCACATCATGTACTCCTTGTAAAAAATGTTAGCGTAGAGCCCTGAACTATAATAATAAATAGGCCGTATCACTCAGCATTTTGTGGCAGGGAAGGCACTTTCTTGATTCTTGATGTTCATCCGTTTGTATTATTGGATCTATACCGAACAAAAATATAAAAGCAACATGCAACAATTTTACTGAGTTACAATTCATAAGGAAATCAGTCAATTGAAATAAATAAATGAGGCCCCTAATCTTGGGAGCCAGGCCCACCCACTGTGGTGCCAGGCCCAGCCAATCAGAATTAGTTTTTCCCCACAAAAGGGCTTTATTACAGACAGAAATACTCCTCAGTTTCATCAGCTGTCCAGGTGTCTGGTCTCAGACGATCCAACACTTGAAGAAGACGGATGTGGAGGTACTGGGCTGGCTTAGTTACACGTGGTCTGCGGTTGTGAAGCTGGTTGGACGTACTGCTAAATTCTTGAAAACAACGTTGGAGGCGGCTTATGGTAACAAAATGAATATGCAATGCTGTGGTGAGCATTCCAATTGCATGTGGCATTGTGTTGTGTGACAAAGCTGCACATCTTAGTGGCCTTTTGTACCCAGCACAAGGTGCAGCTGTGTAATTATCATAATGTTTAATCAGCTTCTTGATATGCCAAACCTGGCAGGTGGAAGGATTATCTTGGCAAAGGAAAAATGCTCCCTAACAGGGATGTAAACAAATTGGTGCTTACAATTTGAAAGAAATAAACTTTGTGTATGGAACATTTCTGGGATCTCTTCTCACATGATGCGTTTATATTTTTGTTCAGTGTAAATTGTCTTAACAGACGCGGTTCACAAAAATAAAATGAAATTAAGCAATATACCCCTTTACTTATTAGTAATACGTTTTTTGTTTTTGAAACAATAGAAAGCATGCTCATCTGTTTTTGTGATTTTGGGGTGTAATTATGGAGAAAAAAAATACTTGTTAAAAAATTGGAGTGGCTGGTACATTTTTTTAAAAATCTACATCCCACAGTGGCTGGTGGACCAAAAAATGATTACCACGCTGTTAACATGTGTTATCTTTGACCTTCTAACTTTCTCCCAAATCATTCAGGATTATTCGTAATCATTTTTTACAATAAAAGTGACTCCAAAATGACAAAGCATTATTTACCATTCATTTCTACTGGGAACAAAATTATCAAAACAACTGAAACGAACTGCCAATGCATCCAACAAGTGTGTAGGATCACAAGCTTGATATAGTCATTGCGTGCTAGGAATATGGGACCAAATACTAAGCTTTTGACTACTTTATTTATAAGTATCTTTAGGTGCAAATAATATTGACCCCTACCTTTAAGGGAAAAAAGTATACTTGTATATAGTAATACTATATTTTCAAAGAAGCGTGGATCATCATCATTATTATTTGAAACGTATAGGTTAATAGGCCATATCTGTTTATGGTCCAATGACATTTTAAAATCATCCATCTACCTTGAGGATCTGTTTAGACAATTTGTACATTTGGATCAAAATGACTGTTTATTAATATTATCACACCTTTTGAATTTCTTTGCCCACGGAAAAAATATTTCATCCCCCAGTCCTTTTTCCACACAACTTCACCTAAAATTGTTGAATGAGTTTCCTGTAAACAATATAAATTATATTCCTTCTCTTTTAGCCAGGTAAATACTGATCGTCTTTTCTTATCTGCTAAGCCATTACAATTATAACTGGCTAATACTTATTTCACCATTTACCATAATGAAATACAAGTTTCAAATCTATTTATCATCATATATATATTTGTAAACTCATCATTAAAAAGTACCATAGTGCTTGAGTGTCCATATAGCTATACCATGATATGTGCATTGCTACTAAGTAACTGGGTTGTCATCCCAGTGACTGGCACACCAACCCCGACCCCCCAGATCCCATCGCCCCCGAGAGACCAGGACCCATCCTTCGAAAAGAACACACAGTGCCACCCACAGAACAGAAGCAGATCAGTCGCCAAAAGCATTTCCATCGCTCTCACCTCGATTTGTATTATATAACTATTAAAAAAAGATGTATAAAAAAATCCTTCTCACTTTAATTTCCATAATTAACAATTAATATTTGTAATAATGTAGGTAGTTCATGCAAAGGATTGCTACCTCTTACCTGTATTGCCATTACAACATTTACATTTTGGCAAGCAATTATTATTTTAGCGAACAATTATTGTGAATCATCCTATATTGTCCCTAACATCTTTACTACCTAGCAAGTTATGGGACACACACCCTTCCCCCACAATTTTTTTATTTTATTTTTTTAAATGCACATTGTATTTTCGCTGGGCGCGGATATCAACTCCAGGGGTTTAAGCTATACCATCTGGAAATAACAAACATGACAGGGTAAGTGAGAACAGTAAAGTACAGACCTCGTCTCCTCCTGAGCAGTGGTGCCTGTGGTATCCTCCTCCTGGTCAGGGGCCTCGCTGGGGCTTGGACCCTCCTTTCCAGGCTCCCCTGTCTTCTCTCCCGTCAGGAACTCAGCAGCCTCTGGCGTGGGCTTGGAGTGGTCAATAGGAATGTTGTCCTTCCCTGCCTTCCATGCCTTGTAGCGATCTGGTTGGAACTTCCTCACAAACACATCCATGGAGATCTTCACCATGTCTTTACGGCATGAGCACTGGGAGAGATAGGACAGGGATTGGCCATGAGAATATAATACAATAAATGCCACTTACCAGACTCTTAGCCAAGGCAACTTACAGTAAGTGAGTGAATGCATGGATTTTTTTGTATGTGATCCTTGCTGGAGTTAAACCCATAACCTTGCCTTTGCTAGTGCCATGCTTTTACCAACCACACATCACACACACACACACACAACCATATGACCTGGAATCACTCATTCAAAGTGTTAATTCATTTAGCTGTACATACCAGTGTGGCTATTTTGCCATAATCGATCCATCGCTGTGTGGCAAAGTTAGTGGACTCTGCACAGTTGAAGCCGTGGTTGAAACCAGCATGGTAGCCAAAAGGGAAGGTCACTATGAACTGGCCTGCCTCCTGGGTGATCTAAACACACACAACAAGTCAGACCACTGATCTAAAGAGGTGGACACTAGGGTTGGGTGATGTCAATCTTTGTCCTATAGTGATTAAGTGCACACAAACAGGGATATACGATGGTATCGGCCCCTATTGGCCAACCCCCCCAAAAAGAACCGCTAGTGTTCACATGAAGCACATGAAGATCCATTTACTTAAGTATTCACACCCCTTTGCTATGACACTCCAAATTGAGCTCAGGTGCATCCAATTTCCTTTGATCATTCTTGAGATGTTTCTACAGTTTGATTGGAGTACACCTGTGGACAATTCAATTGTTTGGACATGATTTTGAAAGAAACACACCTGTCTATTTAAGGTCCCATAGTCGACAGTGCAAAGTCCAAAGAACTGTCCGTACATCTGAGATAGAATTGTGATGAGGCATATATCTGGCGACGGGTAGAAAACATTTCTAGAGTGATGAAAGTTTGGGAAATGAAAAAAAATATGGAACTACCTATAGAGCTGGCCGTCCGACCAAACTGAGAAACCGGGTAAGGACATTGGTCAGGTAGGTGACCAAGAACCCAATAACCACTGACAGAATTAGAGAGTTTATTGGCCAAGACTGGAGAAACTGCCAGAAGGACAACAGTCTCTATAGCACTTCACCAATCTGAGCTTTATTGGAGAGTGGTCAGACAGAAGCCACTCCTGAGAAAATGGAACATGATAGCACGCCTGGAGTTTGTAAAAAGACACGTGAAAGACGGAGCATATGGCAAAATATTTTGTAGTCTGGTGAGACAAAGATTACTCTTTGGCCTGAATGCAAATCGCTATGGCTGGTGAAAACCAGGCATAGCTCATCACAAATCTAACACCATCCCTACCGTGAAGCATGGTGATGGCAGCATCATGCTATGGAGATGCTTTTCAGCGAGAGGGACTGGGTGACTGGTAAAGATAGAGGGAACAATGAATGGAGCCAAATCTTTAATGAGAACCTGCTTCAGAGTACAAACAACCTTAGACTGGGGCAAAGATTTACATTCCAACAGGACAATGACCCTAAGCCATGCTGAAATGGAATGTGAATGTCCTTGAGTGGCCCAACCATAGCCCAGACTTGAATCTCATTGAAAATCTGCCGAAAGACTTAAACACAGATGTGCAAAGCTGATACAGGCATACTTAAGAGGACTCAAAGCTGTAATCGCCGCCAAAGGTGCTTCTACAAAGTATTGACTCAGGGGGTGAATACTTATGTAAATTAGATTTCTGCATTTCATTTTCAATACATTAGCAAAAATGTTCATGTTCTCTTTGTCAATATGGGCTATTGTGTGTAGATGGATGAGAATCTACTTAATCAATTTTGAATTCAGGCTGTAATGCAAAAAAAATTGGAATAAGTCAAGGGGTATGAAAACTTTCTGAAGACACTGTCATTCAAAATAAAGCTGTGATAGTCTATAGGCGATTATCTGACTTTCACAATTGTTCCCCTTTTAAAACTGCAGCTTTAGCACATGTAAACATAATTATAATAGCTTATTTGGGAAACCCTGAAGTTTAACTTGTCTTAATGATTTTGATAGGCTATTTTAATTACTAGGATTTGTTCACAATGGCAAGGAGGAGTGATGCATGCATCATTTATTGTATAATAGACTAAGCTTGGCTCAACTGTAAGGCTAATTTAAAACTACTTGTTTGATTTTGCTATTGTTCGTTTTACCTCTCTCATTATTACCTTAGGCCCATCTTGTTTTTAGATTAAAAAACATCATAAAACTTTGAGCCTAGAACTCTGTTAGATTAATTCATTGATCATGAAGTAGTGCGGCAGGAGAAAGCAAGCATGCATAAAAAGTAATATTCATATAAAATGGAGAGAAAATGCAAAATTTGACTTAGACACCGGAGTGTCAGGCTATACGGACCAGATAATCAAACATTGAGAGAAAAAAAAAAAATCCTAACCAGCGCTGCTTTGGTGAAAATCGCTCTGTCTACATTCTCTTGCATTCTGTACATTTTTTATAACATTTATTGAAATAGGTTACGCAGGTTACGCAGCCTACAGCAAAGGAATAGGCCACGGCATGGTCCTGCTGTGGGCTGCTCAGTCAGCGCTTTACTGCGTGGCGCCAATCAAGTTGAAATAGGCTATACGCTGTCTGTCACGTCACAATGTCATCACCAACGACAACGGCTGTCAAGCATCTTCGATATCCAATACTATCGTAATAATCGCCCAGCCCAAGTGGACACACATACAATACTACTATTGAAAACAATATTACTTTTACTCCTACTGCCAAAACAGTCAAATCATCCCACTGTAACAACCTACAGTATACCCAAAAAATTTTAGGTCAGTAAAGCTGATTGTATTATGCCATTGAAAGAGAGGTCACCTTCTCAAATGGTATGCCGTATTTCTTCAGGATGGAGGGTGAGATTAGAGTCATCTTGTGCCGCAGGAAAGCTTCACAGCTCTGAGCACTCCCAGGGAAAAACCCTACATGAGAAGAAGTCAATTATGTTAAGAATTCTGCTGACTACTCTCTGGACATAGAACATATTGATACACAATAAGGAAATTCCTTTTCAAGTACCTTTAGCGAGACGCTCCAGTCTCTTGCCATGTTCAGGGGGAACAACATACCTGTAGAGAGATAAGAGCAACGATGTAAGTGGTAGTCAAGATGCTATGTGTTAGGTAAGTAAATAATAAGCTTTGTCCTAGCCAGAGCGGCCCATAGGGTAGGAGCCGATCTCCTTTTGCTGTAGTATGAAGCAGCTTGATGTACAAATACACCTCCTGGACAGGACGCTAGTGTTGGGTGTTACGTATAATAATAACAACCCACACACGTTTCATTTGTAAACTGTAAAATCGACATCCAGTACATATCTACTGGTATAACTTCACTGCACTGAACCTTCTGTTTGTTTTTCTACCTATGCAAAATAAATAAAACTAAACTTTACCAGGACTTGGGCTCTCCAAAGTGAAGGTAGTTGATGCTGTAGAGATCCATGTCTTCAGTGTGCCAGGCGAAGGTACTCTTCCACATGCCAAAATACAGGTAAGGAGTGTTTACCCCTTTGATCTTGATCCCACTCTCCCTCTCAACAGTGTCCAGGATAGTGTTCAGATGACCAATGTTCCACTCTGTCACGTCCTAGGGGAGATAGAGCAGAGACGATGTTGTTAAAGGCCCAGCGCGGTTGAGGTTGGAAAAATACTGTGAAAATGATGATAAGAGCTGTTTGTGTAAGAGCTGTTTGAAAAGGCAGCCTGAAATGTAAGCCTGTTGTGGTGGGATGGAGTTTTGGCCTGCTGGTGACATCACCTGGCGTTAAATTTGTTAATAGACCAATAAGAGTTCAAATCCAATAACAGCAGTTTTCAGTTTCGCTCCCCACTCAGACCACTCCCAGACAATCCTAGAAGAATTCTTGCTTGAGAAATTGCTCTTTGCTGAGAAGCAAATTTGTTTTCAATTAAAATGGTCACAAGAAAACAATCAGTTGTACAGTCACAAGATACTTAATTGTTACCCAGAAATGATTTGATATTGAGACAAAAACGGCCGTTTTGGAACTTTAAGGGTGAGGACATTGACATTTAAACAGAAGGCTGTGGGTTCAAATCCGAAGTGGAGCCAAATGGAGGGCTGATGTTTGGAGAATACATTGGTAAAGTAAAAGCTTGTTTAATGACAGTGAATGGTCTATTGAAATAGAATTAGAACATGAAATGGTCATGGAATGAGATGGAATCACTCACTGGATCATAGAGTGTTCCGTTGACATCCGCTCCATAGAGAGGGGGGTTAAAAGTCAGGTTCTTCCAAAACTTTCTCTCCAGCTCATCAAAATCCACATATCGGGGGTTACAGAACCTACAACAAAGGTAACAGAAGATAACTAAACAAGTAGGGCTGTATATATTTCCTTTTCAAGACGATTCGATACTGATCTAGATACATGCCATGGGCTCCAATACAGGAACGATTTGGTGCGACTCGGTTTGATTAAAGAACGAATCGACACAATTCGGTTCGATGCACTAACATTTGCTGCATAAACATTCATTTTCCATTTTAAATTCAAATCTGCTGATTGAGCTTGTGTGACTGTAGGTCTATGGTGTAAACTTGGGTGGTATATCATAAAACGGTGTAGGATGGTTTTTCAATATTGTCAACACCATTTCTTGGAAGTTTTTCCAATACATTTTAATATTTGTAGCTACTTTAAGTTAATACCTGCAGTCAACTTCTGCAATACTTAGATGTTAGGTTCTAATTATCAGTAAGAACTCAAGACACTATGAAAGCTCAAACCAAGTTTATTCTCCTCAAAGGATCAAACAGCTGAACAGACGACATATTCACACAAGCACTGATATTTAACCCTTTCTCCAATGCGGAGTCTCCTCCTACACATCTGAACAGCCATCTCTGTTGCTAGAGGGAACTTTAGTGATACCTGTTCTTCCTCACTTCATTTGACCTGACCTCTGCCCCCAAGTGCTCACTCCTCCAACTCACGGCTGTCATGGTGACTGGTACCAGACTGTCTCTTCTCCCAGAAAATCCCTGATGGCTAACAACAAATCCTGACAAAGTAAACATTACCCTCTCTCCCTCAGTGACATGAATACTTTTATTTCATATTCTCAGAACCCAACAGAGAAAAAGCAGATTGTGTTCTTAATTTCACCTATCACATTACGAAGTTCCCCAGAGCAGTTGAGCCAGTCACGTGTTTGTTTGTAAATAGCATAACGGGAGAAAGCAGGAGCTGGTGAGTCCATAGCGTTCTATAACTATCGGCAAGTCTCTGTTGTGCGACGCACAGGAGGTGATGAAGTTACACTTGTATGAAATTCAATAGCTAAATGTTTGCCATAAGATAATGGATTTCTGCCAGAAGTTAAAAAAAGCTCTGGAGGAGATGCGTACAGTTGCCATTTCCCCCCCCCCCTTTGCTACCTACTAGCGGTTTTTCCTCCTCCATTCTCACCCTCTGCTCTGTGTACACAGAAGAGCATTCATCACAACTTTGTTGATTTGCAATTTTTTTTCCCTCGCTCACTTTTGCTTGGAAATGTCCTAACTCACCAAACATGACATTCAGTAGCTACTAGCTATGCTTGCATAACTTTGAGCTGGCTTTGCAATTAGTTATGTTCGCTTTCGCTCGTTACCGTTTAGCTAAACGCTGTCTATGTAATGTTACTATTAGTTTGTGCTAATTTTGTTAGCATTCTGGTAATAGAGGCCCAGTGGGATGCTCTAACTTTGACGCCCCTTGTGGTCCATGCCGGTAATACCGTAAATCCAGGGATGAGGAGGACGGTATGACGATATGAAAATCTGGATATGGCCCAAGCCTACTTTGGCGTATGTACTATGTAGCAGTGCTGAGCCATTAACTGATATGCAATTAACTCATCTTTACTAGCTCAAACACAATCTGCAATGTATCAATATTTATAATTTACAAATAAAATAAAAATACACACTGCATTCAGAAAGTATTCATACCCCTAGACTTTTCCACATTTTGTTACGTTAAATCTTTTTTCTAAAATGGATAGAAGAAAAAGTCCTCAAACACAACACCCCATATTGATAAAGCGAGAACAAGTCAATATATTTCCTAATTTACTAAAAACATACCTTATTTACGTAAGTATTCAGACCCTTTGCTATGCGACTCGAAATTGAGCTCAGGTGCATACTGTTTCCATTGTAGAAACATCTCATGGATGATCAATTTGATCGGAGTCCACCGGTGGTAAATCCAATTGATTGGACATGATTTGGAAAGGCACACGCCCGTCTACATATTGTCCCACAATTGCATGTTGGAGCAAAAACCAAGCCATGAGGTCGAAGGAATTGTCCGTAGAGCTCCGAGACAGGATTGTGTCAGCACAAATCTAGTGAAGGTACCAAAACAAATGTCTGCAGCATTGAAGGTCCCCAAGAACACAGTGGCCTCCATCATTCTTAAACGGAAGACATTTGGAACCACCAAGACTCTTGCTAGAGCTGGCCGCACAGCCAAACTGAGCAATTTGGGGAGAAGGGCCATGGTCAGGGATGTGACCAAGAACCTGATGGTCACTGACAGAGCTCCAGACTTCTGTGGATATGGGAGAACCTTCCAGAAGGACAACCATCTCTGCAGTACTCCACCAAATCAGGCCTGTACGGTAGAGTGGCCAGACGGAAGCCACTCCTCAGTAAAAGGCAAATGACAGCCTGCTTGGAGTTTGACAAAAGGCACCTACAGGACACGAGAAACAAGATTCTCTGGTCTGATGAAACCAAGACTGAACTCTTTGGCATGAATGCCAAGCGTCACGTCTGGAGGAAACTTGGCACCATCCCTATGCTGAAGCATGGGTGGCAGCATCATGCTGTGGGGATGTTTTTCAGTGGCAGGGACTGGGAGACTGGTCAGGATCGAATGAAAGATGAACGGAGCAAAGTACAGAGAGATCCTTGATGAAAATCTGCTCCAGAGCGCTCAGGACCTCAGACTGGGGCGAAGGTTCACCTTCCAACAGGACAACGACCCTAAGCACACAGCCAAGACAATGCAGGAGAATCTTCGGGACAAGTCTCTGAATGTCATCGAGTGGCCCTGCCAGAGCCCGGACTTGAACCCAATCAAACATCTCTGGAGAAACCTTTAAAATAGCTGTGCAGCAACGCTCCCCATCCAACCTGACCGAGCTTGAGAGGATTGGGAGAAACTCCCCAAATATAGTTGGGCCAGCATGTTTTTTCTTTATTTCACCTTTATTTAACCAGGTAGGCCAGTTGAGAACAAGTTCTCATTTATAACTGACCTGGCCAAGATAAAGCAAAGCAGTGCAACAAAACAACAGATTTACACATAAACAAACGTACAGTCAATAACACAATACCGTCATACCCAAGAAGACTCAATGCTGTAATCACTGACAAAGGTGCTTCAACAAAGTACTGAGTAAAGGGTCTGAATTCCTATGTAAATGCAATATCAGTTAGCAAAAAATTGTGTAGATTAAGGGGGGAAAAAACTATTGAATACATTTTAGAATAAGGCTGTAATGTAACAAAATGTAGAAAAAGTCCAGGGTCTGAATACTTTCCGTAGGCGTTCCTTGGTCCAGGTGGGAAAAGGCAGTGTGGAGTAGGATTGAGATTGCATCATCTGTGGATCTGTTGGGGCGGTATGCGAATTGGAGCGGGTCAAGGGTTTCTGGGATGATGGTGTAGATGTGAGCCATGACCAGCCTTTCAAAGCACCTCATGGCTACCAACGCGAGTACTACGGGGTAGTCGTCATTTAGGCAGGCTACCTTCACTTTCTTGGGCACAGGGACTATGTTGGTCTGCTTGAAACATGTAGGTATTACAGACTCAGTCAGGGAGAGGTTGAAAATGTCAGTGAAGACACTTGCCAGTTGGTCCACGAATGCTTGGAGTACACTTCTGGCCCCGCAGCCTTTTGAATGTTGACCTGTTTAAAAGGTCTTGCTCACATAGGCTACGGAGAGCGTGATCACACAGTCATCCGGAACAGCTGGTGCTCTCATGCATGCTTCAGTGGTGCTTGCCTCGAAGCAAGGATAAGGCATTCAGCCCGTCTGGTAGGCTCACGTCACTAGGCAGCTCGCGGTTGGGTTTTCCTTTGTAGTCCGTAATAGTTTGCAAGCCATGCCACAGCCGACGAGCGTCAGAGCCAGTATATTAGGATTCAATCTCAGTCCTGTATTGACGGTTCAGCGGGATTTCTTATAAGCATACGGATTAGTGTACCGCTCTAGCCTTTAGCTCAGTGTGGCTGTTGCCTGTGATCCATGGCTTCAACAGTGTTTTGAGAAATAAAACCAATATTACAACCATGTGTACTCTATAACTATGCATCATGTGTCCTATAACATGTACCATGTGTAGAACTATGTTAAAAATGTGTATGTACTATATTACAACCATGTGTATAACTATGTTAAATGAGTACTGTGTTTAACAGTGTGAAAGCTCACTTGTCTGTGTTGGCAGTCTTGCGGAACTCTCGGACGGTCATGGGTTTCTTTTGGATGTTGTACTGTGTGAAGAGACCGGACTGGCCAGTCACCACTTGCTGTATAGGAGCAGGGATCACCAGGTCATCTATGTCATCATAGGTACGTCTGGGCTTCCAGTCTTTGGGTGAAATAACCTGCAACACACACACAAAACAGCATTGTCTTAATTTATGCAGAGTGTATTCTTTATAGAATGGGATATAGAATGATGAATGCTTATGTATATGATCTTCAGAAACACACACTAACACACACTAACCTTAGCCATTCCAGCTCGGTGAGCTCCTTGTGACTCCATGTAGGCGATGTAACGGCTGAAGTCCTTAAACTCCTCCATGGAAGGGTGAAAGGTCATGATCTTGGAGCCAGGAGTCTGCAGGGATGCAGTGTCTGATGCCATCCTGGAGTTGTCCAGTGTCTGTAGATCAGAGCAAGAGAGAACATGTGTTTTCAGTGTTGATCTAATGTCTGTGTTAATTGCATCACATTTTGATAGCCAATGCTTCACCTCTGACTTGAATGTTATATTGTTTTTGTGTATCTCTGAGTGATGTCCTACCGATTCCCTGGGTCATTTCATGTTTATCTTAGATATTGGCGTTCAAGCAGGCAGAAATCCAGCCGGTATGCATAACAGTCGCTCTCACTAAAATAAAAGTTAATAGGAATAAGACTTATATCGCGAAATCATCATACATTTTACATTTCAATATTGGCCGATGTCAAAACTCGGGAGGGCGTCTTCTCTCGAAAGGGCCATTGATATTTTTGCGATATTCCTACCTCAAGAAATGTGTAATTTAACAGAGGGTCTAGCACATTTTTCCTATTTGCCTGCCTCCTTAGTCCAGGGTGCATTGCATGGTGCCGCAGTCAGCGATATTATAGAAAGGAGATATACATTCCTTCATTCATTGGATTCCTAACAACCCACCCAGCAGACTGTCAACCAATCGCGTTCACCTTGTCATGCTGCGTCACGCGGTTGCTAAGCTAATCTTCACGCAATCCCTTCTCAAAGTCAGTGTCGAAAATTTGCCTATTTTCCTCGAAAGTACGTAATGTCACGATTCCAAAGCTATACGACTCTACAGATAGCAAGTTAAATTCTCACATCACGGAAAAGATTTGTAATGTCATACTTCTTGCTGACGAAATTCATGCGCCCTATAGTCTCACATTCACTTCTTGATGTCAAAAGAATGGCGCCGGAGAGGATGAATGCTGTTTTATGGGCTCCAAACGAAATAAACAATGAGGAAAACAATGACAAAATTGCCTAACTTATTTTGTACATAATGTTGCTGCTACTACTGTCTCTTATGACCGAAAATAACTTCTGAACATCACAACAGCGGCAGGTAGCCTAGTGGTTAGAGCTTTGGACTAGTAACCGAAAGGTTGCATGATCGAATCCCCGAGCTGACAAGGTAACCCACTGTTCCTAGGCCGTCATTGTAAATAAGAATTTCTTCTTAACTGACTTGCCTAGTTAAATAAAAGCTAAAAAAAAAAATATTACAAAAAATATTAAAGGCGATTGCTGACTTCGAACTGGATGAATATTTTTTTCTTTAATGAGTCCGACGCGAAGGATATACTGCTTCTCTGAGAAGAAAATACGGAAATACAGGGGGCGGAGGGCTGGGTGCCCTGTGAGAATTTGTCGTCGAGTTGGTAAACCGCCTTTACCATCCGTTCTATTAGCCAACGTGCAATCACTGGAAATTAAACTGGATGATCTACGATCGAGACTAGTCCTACCAACGGGACATTAAAAACGACATTATGTTTCACAGAGTCATGGCTGAACGACAACACGGAAAACAGAGCTGGCTGTGTTTTCCATGCATTGGCAGGACAGAGCAGCTACGTCTGGTAAGACGAGGGGTGGGGGTGTGTGTCTATTTGTCAGTAACAGCTGGTGACCGATGTCTAATATTAAAGAAACACCGAGGTATTGCTTGCCTGAGGTAGAGTACCTCATGATAAGCTGTAGACCACACAATCTACCAAGAGAGTTTTTCAGTTATTCATAGCCGTCTATTTACCACCACAAACCGATGCTGGCACTAAGACCGCACATAACGAGCTGTATAAGCCAATAAACAAACAAGAAAATGCTCATCCAGAAGCAGTGCTCCAAGTGGCCATGGACGTTAATGCAGACAAACAAATCGGTTTTACCTCATTTCTACCAGCATGTGCAACCAAAGGAAAACTAAAAAACCTCTAGACCACCTTTACTCCACACACATAGATGAATTCAAAGCGCTCCCTCGATTTGTCAAATCTGACCATAATTCTATCCTCCTGATTCCAGCTTACAAGCTAAAACAGAAAGTACCAGTGACTCGCTCAATACGGAAGTGGTCAGATGATGCGGATGCTACGCTACGGTTTTGCTAGCACAAACTGGAATATGTTCCTGGATTTATCCAATGGCATTGAGGAGTATACCACCTCAGTCAGCGGGTTGATCAATAAGAGCATCGACAACGTCATCCCCAGTGACCGTACGTACATACCCCAACCAGAAGCCGTGGATTACAGGCACATCCGCATAGAGCTAAAGGCTAGAGCTGCCGCTTTCAAGGAGAGGGACACTAATCCAGATGCTTATAATAAATGCCGCTATGCCCTCGGACGAACCATCAAACAGGCAAAGCGTCAATACAGAACTAAGATTGAATCCTACTACACCGGCTCTGAAGCTGGTCGGACGTGGCAGGGTTTGCAAACTATTACGGACTACAAATGAAACCCAAACAACAGCTTCCCAGTGACGTGAGATACCAGACGAGCTTAATGCCTTTTACGCTCGCTTCGAGGGCAAGCAACACTGAAGTATGCATGAGAGCACCAGCTGTTCCGGATGACTGATCACGCTCTCCGTAGCCAAAATGAGCAAGACCTTTAAACAGGTCAAGATTGCATCAATAAGGCGCCAACAGAGATGGTCGCTTCGTTATCTTAGGAAACTATGCAGTATTTAGTTTTTTTTATGTATTATTTGTTACTGTTACCCCAGGAAATCTTAAGTCTTATTACATACAGCCGGGAAGAACTATTGGCTATAAGAGCAACGTCAACTTACCAACACTACGACCAGAAATACGACTACGAAGCGGTTCCTCTGTTTGGACCACCACCCAGGACAATGGATCGGATCCCATTAGACGACCCAAAACAACAGCGTCGCAGAAGGGGCAGACGGAGCGGTCTTCTAGTCGGGCTCCGTAGACGGGTACGTCGCTAGACGCTCCCGAGTATACTACTCGCCAATGTCCAGTCTCTTGACAACTTGGTAGAAGAAATTCAAGCAAGGGTTGCCTTTCAGAGATTGTAACATTCTCTGTTTCACGGAAACATGGCTCACTCGGGATATGTTATCAGAGTCGGTACAGCCACCCGGTATCTTCACGCATCGCGCCGAAAGAAACAAAGATCGCTCTGGTAAGAAGAATGGCGGGGGTGTATGCCTTATGATTAACGAGTCATGGTGTGATCATCACAACATACAGGAACTCAAGTCCTTTTGTTCACCTGACCTAGAATTCCTTAATCAAATGCCGACCGCATTATGTACCAAGATAATTCTCTTCAATTATAACCACAGCCGTGTATATCCCTCCCAAGCAGACACCGACGGCCTTGAAAGAACTTCATTGGACTCTATGTAAACTGGAAACCATATATCCTGAGGCTGCATTCATTGTAGCTGGAGATTTTAACAAAGCTAATCTAAAAACAAGGCACCCTAAATTTTATCAGCGTATCGAATGCACGACCTGGGCTGGCAGCACTCTGGATCATTGCTACTCTAACTTCCACAACTCCTTTCGGCAAATCCGACCACAACTCAATTTTCTTGCTCCCAACCTATAGACAGAAACTAAAAAAGGAAGCACCCGTGCTCAGGTCCCTTCAACGCTGGTCCGACCAATCGATTCCACGCTTCGAGATTGCATCAATCACGTGGACTGGGATGTGTTCCGGATAGCCTCAGACAACAACATTGATGTATACGCTGATTCGGTGAGCGAGTTTATTAGCAAGTGCATCGGTGATGTTGTACCCACGGTGACTATTAAAACCTTCACCAACCAGAAACCGTGGATTGATGGCAGCTTTCGCGCAAAACTGAAAGCGTGAACCACTGTTTTTAATCATGGCAAGGTGACCGGAAACATGACCGAATACAAACAGTGTAGCTATTTCCCTCCGCAAGGCAATCAAACAATCTAAGAGTCCGTGTAGAGTCACAATTCAACGGCTCAGACAGGAGACGTATGTGGCAGGGTCTACAGTCAATCACGGATTACAAAAAGAAAACCAGCCCTGTCGTAGACACTGACGTCTTGCTCCCAGACAACTAAACAACTTCTTTGCTCGCACTGACACGGCCCGCTACCAAAACCTGCAGGCTCTCCTTCACCGCAGCCAACGTGAGTAAAACATGTAAACGTGTTAACCCTCGCAAGGCTGCCGGCCAAGACGGCATCCCTAGCCGCGTTCTCAGAACACACCACCTGGCTGGTGTGTTTACGGACATATTCAACGAATCCCTATCCCAGTCTGTTGTCCCCACATGCTTCAAGATGGCCACCATTGTTCCTGTTCCCAAGAAAGCTAAGGTAACTGAGCGAAACGACTATCGCCTCGTAGCACTCACTTCCGTCATCATGAAGTGCTTTGAGAGACTAGTCAAGGATCATATCACCTCCACCCTACCAGACTCCCAAGACCCACTCCAATTTGCTTACCGCCACATTAGGTCCACAGACGACGCAATCACACTGCCCTAACCCATCTGAACAAGAGGAATAACTATGAAAGAATGCTGTTCATTGACTACAGCTCAGCATTTAACACCATAGTACCCTCCAAACTCGTCATTAAGCTTGATACCCTGGGTCTCGAACCCGCCCTGTGCAACTGGGTCCTGGACTTTCTGAATGGCCGTCCCTAGGTGGTGAAGGTAGGAAACAACATCTCCACCCCGCTGATCCTCAACACCGGGGCCCCACAAGGGTGCATTCTCAGCACTCTCCTGTACTCCCTGTTCACTCATGACTGCGTGACCATGCACGCATCCAACTCAATCATCAAGTTAGCAGACGACACTACAGTGGTAGGCTTGATTACTACAACGACGAGACGGCCTACAGGGAGGAGGCGAGGGCCCTCGGAGTGTGGTGCCAGGAAAATAACCTCACACTCAACAAAACAAAAAGGAGATGATCGTGGACTTCAGGAAACAGCAGAGGGAGCACCCCCCTATCCACATCAACGGGACAGTAGTGGAGACGGTGGAGAGTTTTACGTTCCTCGGCATACACATCACAGACAAACTGAAATGGTCCACCCTCACAGACAGCGTGGTGAAGAAGGCGCAACAGCGCCTCTTCAACCTCAGGAGGCTGAAGAAATTTGTCTTGTCATCTAAAACAATCGAGAGCATTCCTGTCGGGCTGTATCATCGCCTGGTACGGCAACTGCTCCGCCCACAACCGTAAGGCTCTCCAGAGGGTAGTAAGGTCTGCACAACGCATCACCGGGGGCAAACTACCTGCCCTCCAGGACACCTACATCATCCGATGTCACAGGAAGGCCAAAAAGATCATCAAGGCCAACCACTCGAGCCACTGCCTGTTCACCCTGCTATCATCCAGAAGGTGAGGTCAGTATAGGTGCATCAAAGCTGGGACTGAGAGACCACAAAACAGCTTCTATCTCAAGGCCATCAGACTGTTAAACAGCCATCCCTAACATTGAGTGGCTGCTGCCAACATACTGACTCAAATCTCTAGCCACTTTAATAATTAAAAATTGGATGTAATAAATGTGTCACTAGTCACTTTAAACAATGCCACAATATAACGTTTACATACCCTACATTACTCATCTCATATGTATATACTGTACTCTATACCATCTACTGCATCTTGTTTATGCTGCACGGCCATCGCTCATCCATATATTTATATGACCATATTCTTATTCAAATCATTTACACTTGTGTGTATAAGGTAGTTGTGAAATTGTTAGGAATTGTTTGATTTCTTGTTAGATATTACTGCACGGTCAGAACTAGAAGCACAAGCATCTCGCTACACTCGCATTATCTACAAACCATGTGTATGTGACCAGTACATTTTTATTTGATTCACAAGGCCGCGAGACCAGACGGATTACCAAGACGTGTACTCAGAGCATGAGTGGACCAATTGGCAAGTGTCTTCACTGACACTTTTAACCTCTCCCTGACTGAGTCTGTAATACCTACATGTTTCAAGCAGACCACCATAGTCCCTGTGCCCAAGAAAGCAAAGATAATCTGTCTAAATTACTTCTGCCCCGTAGCACTCACGTTGGTAGCGATGAAGTGCTATGAAAGGCTGGTCATGGCTCACATCAACACCATCATCCCAGAAACACTTGACCCAATCCAATTCGCATACCGCCCCAACAGATCCACAGATGAAGGAATCTCAATTGCACTCCAAACTGCCCTTTCCCACCTAGACAAAAGGAACACCTGTGTGAGAGTGCTGTTCACTGACTAAAGTGCAGCGTTCAACACCATAGTTCCCACAAAGTTCATCACTAAGCTAAGGACCCTGGGACTAAACACCTTCTGCAACTGGATCCTGGACTTCCTGAAGGGCCACCCCCAGGTGGTAAGGGTAGGCAACAACACATCTGCCATGCTGATTCTCAACGCTGTGGCCCCTCAGGGGTATGTGCTTAGTTCCCTCCTGTACTCCCTGTTCACCCATGACTGTATGGCCAGGCACGACTCCAACACCATCATTAAGTTTGCTGACACCACAGTGGTAGGCCTGATCACCGACAAGACAGCCTATAGGGAGGTCAGAGACCTGGCAGTGTGGTTCCAGGACAACAACCTCTCCCTCAACGTGAGCAAGACAAAGGATCTGATTATGGACTACAGGAAAAGGAGGGTCAAACAGGCCCCCATTAACATCGACGGTGCTGCAGTAGAGCGGGTCGAGAGTTAAGTTCCTTGGTGTCCACATCACCAACAAGCTATCATGGTCCAAACACACCAAGACAAGCACGACAACACCTTTCTCCCCTCAGGAGACTGAAAAGATTTGTCATGGGTCCCCGGATTCTCAAGTTCTACATCATCGAGAGCACCATCGAGAGTATCCTGACCATTTGCTTCACCGCCTGGTATGGCGGCTGCTCGGCATCCAACCGTGAGGCACTACAGAGGGTAGTGCGTACTGCCCAGTACGTCATTGGGGCCAGGCTTTCCTGCCATCCTGGACCTATATACTAGACGGTGTTAGAGGAAGGCCCCCAAAAATTGTCAAAGGCTCCTTAACAGATTCTACCACTAAGCCATAAGACTGCTGAACAATTAATCAAATGGCCACCCGGACTATTTACATTGACACCACCCCCCTTTGTTTTTACACTTCTGCTACTCACTGTTTATCTATGCATAGTTACTTTACTCCTACCTACATGTACAAATTACCTCGACTACCTGTACATTTACTCGGTACTGGTACCCCCCTGTATATAGCATCATTATTGTTATGTGAACTGCAATGGTTGGTTAAGGACGTGTAAGTTAGCATTTCACACCTGTTGTATTTGGCGCTTGTGAGAAAATTTGAATTGTCACAAGGAGCGCGTTTCTTTTACCAGAATCGCCCAGAATGTACCGCGCGACCCTTTGACGTAGCATGGGCAACATTTCCCCATCTCTTCAAAAGTATATCTGCCGTTGCGAATGTCAGAGTCCATCCTGTGAGGCACATCGATTTGCAGATTGACCATGGTGAGATTGTAGACTCCTAGCTTTATAGCTGTAAAATCGCCTAAACTGCACTAACTAGCTACGTTACATGCTGATCTCGTCCTTGGTATTATTGTGTGTAGCTATGTTTGCTTGCTAGCCAGCCCAACCATAGAGGGCATTGCATTGCAGATTTTGTAGTCAATTTGAGCTGCAACAGATTTCCACAAGAGATTTTCTATGTTGCTACCAACCTTATTTTAAACGCCAAAATTAAACAAAAACATTGTTCACATATTTAGTGTTTTTGGTCTGATTTTTTTACTTTAAGTTTGAGGTCTTCTCACATGGGTCTAGTTATCAGGAATAATTTGCATTTATTTTGGTAATATTTTTTTTTTTAACAATAGAAACCATAGAGACAAGACAATAGACAAACATTGCTGACAACTCTTGCTCAGACCCACGTCCCCACCGTTTCAACTTCTAGTGCTTGTAAGACTATGCCATATGACCTCAAATTTCTCTATTCTGTTTCTCTCTGTAGCACATTTTTTAAATAGTGCATTGTCTTAACAATTGAGGGTCATTTGATTGAGTTTTTAAACAAAAGTTTTCAAAATGAGCGACGAGAAAAGTATAGTCCAACCCATTGTGCATCTCACCACACCCTCACCCATGTCTTGAAATATGCCGATAGATTAAAAAGTATATTTATATTGTAAAACTTCTGTCTACCAACTTTCTAATTCTGCCCATAACTTTGACTTCATAGCATTCCCAGAAGGCATGCATCATTAAGTCACTGTTAGTTTTACACTTAAGACATGACTCTGCCGTTGTGCTATAGCATTTGTGAATTTTGCCTCTGTATAAATTATATCAGGAATAATTAATGGACTGTAGCTACTGTGGAATTGCATCGTTGATAACATATACAGTCTCGACCACCTGTCGCCCCCTACTGTTTGTGTAAACGACGTAACACTGCTTGCTTAGCGAGTACCACTTCCTTCCGATTTGGCCCATACCTAGCGCGAACTCAGGACCTCTGCCTTGCAAGCACACATCACTGCCCTCCTGATGTGCTCTTACCAGATGGTGCCACACGAAAAGCTAGCAATTCGGCGGTGCAAGTGGGGACACTTCAGGCTGAGGAGTAAGGTTTCACACACACCCACAAAGTTCATCCTACCAAGGAAACTAACTAGCTAATGATCTAATAATGCAATCTCAGCATTTAACAGTTACACTTTATTAGCACTTGCAATAGCTTCACCCCCTAACGTTATATAATAATGAAATTGAAATCTATAGCGCGTTTGATAACCTCAAATCACTTCAAACGCAAAAAACAAACAAGCAATACAGGTACATCATAAAAACACTGACCTGCCTGAAGTACCCGCTCACGCCCATGCGACCGACGTGATTCATAGAGTAGGCGTACGTTTTACAAAAAAAAAAAAAGGGTCAGGTTTGGGAGACTTGTTTTCAATGTCAGGGAAGTAAGAGTTGAACTCACTGAGTTTGGATAAATGTGAGCCTACCATTTGCACCATAGGAGCTCTGTCAACATCACCTGTAGAAAGGTAGGGGTCAAGCTGCTGGAAACAACTTACATCCCCATCTTCACATTTCCTTTCCTAGAGTTTAATTTTCTTCATGAATCCACACACTGTCATACATGTTTAGAATGTGTGCGTCTTTACCTTGCAGAATAAGACTCAGGTTGTTCAGTGTGCTGAACACATCAGCAAGATAGGCAAGGCGGGTGTCCTCGAACACAGCCACAATGGGGTGTGAGTGCTCAGACAAATCACTTCCTTTGGCGCGCAGCTCAAAAAGCCTCTAGCATTTTCCCTCTGGATAGTTAACGGACGTCAGTGTGAAGCAGTAGCTGCTGGTGCTCATTCCCACTGTCATCACAGAGCCTTTCAAACAGTCTGTAATTCAGAGGCCTGGACTGGATAAAGTTAATCACTTTCACTGCGTCACTCAAAACATCAACAACGTGAAAACCATCCACACCTGCAGTTCTCCCGGTCTTGCAGAACAGAATGTGCTCATTCATTTCCAAAATGTTTCTGTATCGCACAAACGCAATCAACTGAGCTTCCACTGACATAAGTCGATTCGTCCAACTGCAGAGAAAATGGACCGGAATTATTTTTTCTACCACTTGATCAACAATATCAACGCCCATGTAATCGATCCTACGGCACACTGTGTTATTTGACAATGGTACAGTCTTCAGTGCATCAGCTGCTGTTTTATCAAATCATAGTTTCTGTGAGGATAAACAGCAGCAGACACTCTAGCGCATGGAACAAAGGATCACCTGCACTTGGCGCAATGCACACGCAGCGAAACTTAAGTAAAAAAGTAGGCCTATAAATATAAAATACCCATTAATTTCACACCTCAGTAAATGTTTTCCTACCAATTAAGATTTAAGTAAATGTAACTTTTTTTTTTTTGCTACATTTTTAAAAAACATATTTAATTTTTTATCTTCCCACGTACCCACTGGGGACTGCCCACGTACCCCGGTTGGGAAACACTGATGTAGAGGGCTACTCTGGGAACCAGCCTGAGTCGTGTAGCTACTGGACCTCCTCCTTCACAATGTATGGCACCCACTTAGGTGATGCCTCAGCAGCTCTGGGCACCGGAAAGCTCACCACATACAGTTCAGAGTAGTAGTCAGTTGTTCTCACTACGAACCTTCTGTCTCAGTACTGCATTCCTTTCCTCCATTGGTCACCAACTGGTCGATCGCAATCGACTGGTCTATCTCCAAGGCATTTCTAATCGATCGCCAAACATTTCTGTAAAAAAAACACAAAAAAACAATAAAGCTTTTTTTTTTTATAAAAATAATTATCGTAGTTGGTGGTAGGTGCACCCAATCTGCTGCCCTGAGCGCCGAGTAGGGGAAGTGTTCCGATTTTGAACCATTTCGTGTGTCTGAAGGTACAAACTCTGCCAATCGGATAGCTCAGATTACCGCGTCTACAATAATGAAGCAGGTGTAAAAGAAAGCTACAGCAAAGAGATTTCAAAACCATGATTAGAGTAGGGGCTGTCCCCGACAAATTTAAAGTTGTCTGTTGTTTCGACCAACCTACTTGTCAATTTATAAATGTGTATTTTTCCACGTTTAAATAAAATCAACTATTGAGCTTAAGACACACAAATGACTCGAGCCAGAGATTAAGAAAAATCAAGAAAAAAAAACTTCTAACTTCTATTGCCAACTATGTAAAGAAAATTGGCTACATAATGCCAACAAATAAAAACATAGCAGCCTGCAGGTAGAAAATATACTAATACAAATAAATATCATGGCCTGTCTGCAAGGAACTTTAAACATTGTATCAGCCTAAAATGTGCTAACAAACTTGCAACATTGTATATCCTGGGCCCTCAGAGTTTCCCATGCCAGTGAGCTCCAAACAGACACAGCTGTAGGCTATTTGCACAAGGGATAAAAAGTCAATCAGGTAGGCCTATTATGATGTCTCCACCGGATCAGAGGATGACGTTTTTTTTCTTCACTTTTCACACTGATAGGAAAGGAAGCTAGCTGGAAAGATTATTAAAATAGGCGACATTGAAGAACTACTGTCATTCTCAATGGATGTAAAAACAGACTGTTTACTTGCCGTTTGAGGTGAAGAAAAGATTACTTGGAGAAGCTCATTAGTGGTGGTTAGTTCAGATCTCCAAAAGGGCACATTTATAAGCCTACATTTGCGCGCAGGCCAGGTAGCCTAGGCCTACTTCTATGCGTAAACAGGTCCGCGTCCTTACTCAACATTGAAAGAAGCGCTCCAAACCAAACACAATTAATAAAATTGACAACTCTGCAAATGGGAATTAACGGTATATGTACTACTGTTGATATTCATGTGCCATCCCGCGGCCTCCGCAATGGATTAGTCCACTGGGACAGTCATCAATCAAGAGGTGCCATAAAATAAATATTTTTTGCAACTGCTCAACAAAAAAATATTGGTCGACCAACAGCCCATCAACCTGGGGCAGCAGGTAGCCTAGTGGTTAGAGCGTTGGACTTGTAACCGAAAGGTTGCAAGATCAAATCCCTGAGCAGACAAGGTAAAAATCTGTTGTTCTGTCCCTGAACAAGGCAGTAAATATTGGTCGACCAACAGCCCATCAACCTAGGGCAGCAGGTAGCCTAGTGGTTAGAGCATTGGACTTGTAACCGAAAGGATGCAAGATCAAATCCCTGAGCAGACAAGGTAAAAATCTGTTGTTCTGTCCCTGAACAAAGCAGTTAACCCACTGTTCCTAGGCCATCATTGTAAAAAATTATTTGTTCTTAACTGACTTGCCTAGTTAAATAATGGCAAAAATATATTTTTTAAATACAGCCCATCGACCGGCCAGTTGACTAAATGGGGTCAGCCCTAGACTAGGGAGAGACGCAAAGAACAGCTGTTTTTGAGTGAGTTCATGTTTAAGTTCTTAGTCAGCACTGTCAATAATTTTATAAGCCATAAAATGTACATTCATCATGCTACAACCAGCATTGCATCTAATGAATGAGTAGAAATGTGCATCAATAGGATTTCATTTTTATTATTAGCAACTTTTTTAAGATCAAGGAACATTTCAATTTCTCTGTTCATAGGAGTAACAGCATGAATTTGTTCATGAGGCAGAAATAACGCAGTGGAACTAAGTTTCGCCATCAGCTGGAACACAGTGTCCATTTTTGGTAAGTGTCAGAAGAGGAAAGGGAGAGCGGAGGGACGTTGAGCGGCGGACCCTCATCTGTCTGCTGCTCTCTCCCTCAGCTGAGACTGACCATCAGATGCAGGCACCATCAGCCCAGTAAAATAAAGCAAATTATTTAACTGTGCTCACTCCGCTGTGCCTCATAATGCAACAACAACTGAGATCATATATCCTACCTTAAATGTTTTAATATAAACGAAAAATGCATTGGCAGGACAATTCGAGCAAAGCCAATATGCAGTGATAACATATTGGGCCTATAGCCAACTACACAAACCTCATTGCTACAGTACTGTTTTAAAATAGCTTAATGTTGCATAGGATTACTTTTATGTAATGTTCCACAAAAATATAAGCGGTGGATCTCAGCTTGCACTTTGACTAAGAAAGTGATATTGACTCAGAAAAGTTTGGTGACCACTGCTTTGCTGCAGCTTCCGTTCCTCTCAAGCTTCAGGTGACTCTTCAATTGATATTTTCAAAAGATCAGGAACCAGCAGACAGGTGAAACAAAAGAAGCTGCTACAGTGTCCAGATGCATCATTGAACAGAAACAATTAGCCAGGTAAAGTAGCTAGCTGAGCCATAATGACTTTACCTGCCAGTCCATCTGCACATCTGTGGGTCAAAACTACCAGAAATATGCAAAAAAACTCAATGTTATCAAAAACAAAACTGCTGATTAAAAAAACGTACATGTACATATTTACAGGAGCTCTCTGCTTAGGCTAACATTACTACTATGGCAACTACAGAAGTGTATACTATCATCACACAAAAACACAGAAGAAATATACATATTGTGGGGCCAGGTAGATAATGTCGTGAAATTACTTCAGTTCAGAATGCTAACGACACGTTAGCTAGTTAAAGTTAGCTCTTGGCATACTAGCTAGTTAACTAGCTAGATGCCGGTCGTCACTAGTTACCACAGCCAAAGTCATGAACCCCGCCTATTTCTAAAATGTATCTTCTAAACATTTTATTTTAAAGCGAACCTTACCAACTGTGAACCTTATGCCTAACCTTCAATTAAGACCAAAAAGCAAATGTTTGTTTTAATGACTAGTTACGATACAGTCATTTTGACTTTGTGGCTGTAGTAACTAGGTACTGACAAATGCCTAACGTTAATATCAACAACAAAACTCAAATTTAAACGAGACAGTTAGCTAAAATTAGCTAGTTAACGTTACCTCGCAGTAAGCCAGTCTTTTACTAAATGCTGATCTCCTCCGTGAGATAGTGGCTAGCTTCGTATGATGCTAACGTTGTTGTGTTGTTGTCTTAACTTTTCCTTCCTACAACATAAGAAAGCTAGCATGCTAATATTCCTCAAGACAGCTAACGTCAGGGCATTGCGAAGTTCTTGGCCCCTTTTAGATTGGACGAAATCCTGATGAAATGAATTCCTAAATTTGTGATTGGTTGAATGCCAAGTCATTTAACGACGGGCCCAGTGTTGTCACCTAACCCCCAGAAAAGAACGTTAGCAAGATCCCTTACAAACCTAGCCAAATTAATAATTGTTTACTTAATAATGTATTTCAACTATAGCAAAGACAAAGTAATACTAGTTGTATCAAGTCATACTGACAAACATGTTAAGGATAACGCAACAACTGATAACGTTACAACTTTGAAAAGCAAGTAACGTTAGTTAGTTAGTACGTTACGCTAACGTAGCTTTGACTAAGAGCGCAGACCATTTTCAGCAGCATTACTTATCAGTAGTTAGCTACTTAAAAGCAAACACATTTTTTTGTTTAAAATACTAACTTACGCTTGACGACCAAGTAATGAGTGATTGCTACTTCAAAATCTCCAAAAGCAGAAGATTATTTGTTCACAATTCACCATGGGCAGGAAAGATTGTCCTCCATTAAGTTACCCAGTGTCGCACGCATGCTCAGTGCGTGTTTGTGCACAAAGATTAATGAGGGCGTATCCAACGCTCAACCGAGACTAATCAAAATGCACTATTTCGCTATGACTCCGCCTTGTTATATTACTCTGGCCCTGCAAATCGTAGCCTATTAATATGGTATAAATCATTAAAAAGTTGGATGATGTAAAGAAAAATGATTAAGTCTCAGTCATTTTAGGACATCTCATTTCTCTGTAAAAATACCAAATCCTAAAACTGTAGTCTTTCCGTGATCTGTTTTTTCCACAATTTAAAATATGATTTAGCAACTGAATCTGGTTTATGAGTGCTGAAGAATCAATCATGTAAATTGTATTATCTTTATGTTCAACACAGTGAGTATTCCTCTTTGGAACCTGGAGTTTACCTAACATGTCACCTAACATTGTTCACCTAATACCTTTTTTTAAATATTTTTTTTAGAAATTGCACTGTTGGTTGGAGTCTGTAAGTAAGCATTTCACTGTAAGGTCTACACCTGTTGTATTTGGCGACATGATTTGACATGTCGAACTGTTACTGTAGATCTGAACAATTCTCAACATCCTCCTAGTCACAATGCTGGTACCTACTGACTACTGTAAACCACAATTCATTGTTTATGCCATTTTGTGACCATAATATTCCAGGGGTTCTGTCAGGACAGAGTGGCTGTATAGCAGTGTCCAGGCAATCCATGGACACAGCACAGGCAGTGGCTGGAGGGGTATCCACCACAATCTGTTGTACTGGCAAGGGGATGGATAAAGGGGGAGCAGGTCCATGGACGGATGGGGGTGGGAAGAGAGGGGTACTGTGTGTGTGTGTGTGTGTGTGTGTGTGTGTGTGTGTGTGTGTGTGTGTGTGTGTGTGTGTGTGTGTGTGTGTGTGTGTGTGTGTGTGTGTGTGTGTGTGTGTGTGTTGTGACTGCATGTTTGTACGCGTGAGTGCATGTGTGTGCAGGGTACGGGCAAATCTCAACACAGGACAGTACATGGAAAATCCACAACATAGACAAAAAAGAGCCATACAACCACCACATTATAAAAAACCAAATTATTCAACTTTATTAACATCAAGGTTTTTGCAACATTTTTTTCCTCTCCTTTTTATTAACAAATAGAAAAAAGATTGAACCCCTACGACACTATTCGAAGACAAAGTGAAATGAATACTGTTTTGTAGTCCATTCTTCCGGGCCCACTAAATCCAAATTCACCTCATTTTGCAATTCTATAGTACCACTTAAGAAAGAAAAGCTTGACTATAAGGTAGAGATCCTCCACTGTACATTGATGCTGCTTCTTTGTGTTACAGGAGAATTTCCTTCTGTACCACAGTGAGGAGATAATACAGTATAGTACAGCAGTTATACCATGGATGTAAAGTCAGTGACAGTCAGAAGAGACTGTTCATCTGGGTTGTTGTCAGTTACTGTATCTACAGAGCTGGCCAGTCATTGGGAGAAGGACCAGTCATTTGCAGATGGACATGTGCAGTTCATAGTTCAGAATCAGAATCAGAAGGGTAATCAGAAATACATGGATGAATAACTGTCTGTCTGGACACTTCAACACTTCTCATAGGATGGTTATTGTTGGGGCTGTACATTAGTCTGTGATGTGGAGCTCTGTATGTCTGCTTCTCCAAACTAGGTATAGCTTGTCAGATCAGACCAGAGCCAGGGTCCCAGTTCCTCTGTGACTTTCGGGAGTGATGGTTTGGTTCAGTCGACCTCAGGCCAGGCTCGACCTACCTGGATGTAACAGCTAAGGGTGCTGTTACAGAACAAACAACTTTTCCATGTACCGGTAGTTTTCTGTATTTCTTTCGCTGTGTCTAGAGTTTGAACCGGAGCTCTTTGAGCGACAGGCATTGAGAAAATCACAGTAAACAGTTATTGGGAATCTGTACATGGCAGATTTTTCAAACGTCATCAAGATTAGCCTATTCAGTTTTTTAACCATACAGTGCATTTGGAAAGTATTCAGACTCAGAGAGTATTCAGATTTTTTCACATTTTGTTACGTTACAGCCTTATTCTCAAATCAATTAAATAAATAAATAAATAATTTAATCAATCTACACACAATACCCCATAATAACAAAGCGAAAACAGATTTTTAGATTTTTTTGCAAATGTATTCTGTTTAAAAAACAGAAATACCTTATTTACATAAGTATTCAGACCCTTTCCTACAGTCTGAGACCAACATTGAGCTCAGCTGCATCCTGTTTCCATTGATCATCCTTGAGATATTTCTACAACTTGATTGGACTCCACCTGTGGTAAATTCAATTGATTGGACATGATTTGGAAAGGCGCACACCTGTCCATATAAGGTCCCACAGTTGAAAGTGCATGTCAGAGCAAAAACCAAGACATGAGGTCGAAGAAATTGTCCATAGAGCTCCGAGACAGGATTGTGTTGAGGCACAGATCTGGGGAAGGGTACCAACAAATATCTGCAGCATTGAAGGTTCCCAAGAACACAGTGGCCTCCATCATTTGGCAAGTAGCCTAGTGGTTAGAGTGTTGGGCCGGTAACCAAAAGGTTGCTGGATTGAATCCCCGAGCTGACAAGGAAAAATCTGTCGTTCTGCCCCTGAACAAGGCAGTTAGCACACTGTTCCCCGGGCTCTGAAGACCTTGATGTTGATTATGGCCCCCCTCCCCCGCACCGCTCTGTTTCAGAGAAGGGCCTTAGTCAGGGAGGTGACCAAGAAGCCAATGGTCACCCTGACAGAGCTCCAGAGTTCCTCTGTGGAGATGGGAGAACCTTTCAGAAGGAAAATCATCTCTACAGGATTCCGCCAATCAGACCTTTATGGTAAGGTGGTCGGACGGAAGCTACTCCTCAGTAAAAGGCACATGACAGCCTGCTTGGAGTTTGCCAAAAGACACCTAAGGGACTCTCAGACCATAAGAAACAAGATTCTCTTGTCTGATGAAACCAAGATTGAACTCTTTGGCCTGAATGCCAAGTGTCACATCTGGAGGAAACCTGGTACCATCCCTACGGTGATGCGTGGTGGCAGCATCATGCTGTGGAGATATTTTTCAGCGGCAGGGACTGGGAGACTTGTCAGGATCGAGGGAAAGATGAACGGAGCAAAGTACAGAGAGATCCTTGATGAAGACCTGAGACTGGGGCGAAGCTTCACCTTCCAACAGGACAACGACTTTCAGCAAACAGTCAAGACAACGCAGGAGTGGCTTCGGAACAAGTCTCTGAATGTCCTTGAATCTGCAGAGAAGAATGGGAGAAACACCCCAAATACAGGTGTGCCAAGCTTGTAGCGTCATACCCAAGAAGACTCAAGGCTGTAATTTCTGCCAAAGGTGCTATAACAAAGTACTTAGTAAAGGGTCTGAATACTTATTTAAATGGTCTGTTTCTGTTTTTTTTATATACATTTGCAAACATTTCCACAAACCTGTTTTTGCTTTGTCATTATGGGGTATCGTGTGTAGACTGATGGGGGGACAATTTATTCCATTCTAGAATAAGGCTGTAACGTAACAAAATGTGAAAAAAGTCAAGGGGTGTGAACTTTCCAAATGCACTGTATATAGGTTTATTTTATAGTAGTCCACTAACTCTGGTGTATGTGTTTTATCTCTTTTTGTGGAGATGGCTAGTCATTTTGTAAAGTACCAGGAAGTGGAAAGGCGTATAAAAGATTGTCCCCCATATACCACTGAATACGACCAGAGAATAGCGAACTTTAGAATATTATAATTATGGTAAAAAATTAAATTATTATTAGCAGCTCTGAGTGTGCATATGTCTCCAGTATTAAGAATAACTCGGAGCATGTTAAAAATTAATGTCCCTTGTGCAAAAAAAGACAAGTAATTAATTTAAAATAAGACACGTTAGACAGAAAATAACCAGAGTATAAATGATTAGAAAATAAATTCAAAATAATAATAATCACATACTTATAATGGGTAATAATATTGATGTTGATGCATAATAAAAGCAGAAAAATAACCGTTTCTATATCAGCAGTAGTAGGAGGCAGAAATAGTGATTTTATGGTGTGTGCATTACGTATAGAGACGTCAGAATGAAGCACACTGAAGCATTTAGATAATTTCTTGGGGGGTAGATTTTAGTAGTGGAGGGTTTTAAAGCAGGTTTATTATGCCAGTCAGTCCAGGAGTACTGCTCCACCTGATTGAAGGTCGCCCAGTCAGACTTGTGCTCTCTCCCTCTCCTCCTCACCCCTCCCCCTCTCCCTTCTCCCCTCAGGCAGTTTCTGGACTTTGTCAGCAGGGTGTATATGACTCAGAAGGGACACTGGCGGCGCTCCGGAACCCCAGGAGTCCCAGTGCATTCTGAGAGTGATTATGTTGCATAGTGGTCAAAGCTGCCAAGGTACTCCAGAGCTGCCCTGTAGCACAACTGGTACTGGTCCTGGGAGGGAAACAAAGAAGGGCAGAGCAGTGTCGGTCAAGAGAGTGATCTACAATAACGAATAGAGCCACTTTACCCCGACCTACATGTACAAATTACCTCGACTAACCTGTACCACCGCACATTGACTCGGTACCAGTACCCCCTGTATATAGCCTCGTTATTGTTATTTTATTGTGTTACTTTTTATATTAGTTTATTTAGTAAATATTTTCTTAACTCTATTTCTTGAACTGCATTCTTGGTTAAGGACCTGTTGTATTCGGCGCATGTGACAAATAACATTTGAATTCATTTAATAGTTCTGCATTTGCCTAGGAGAGTATTTGTAACAATATGTTGAAATAACTACACTTTATTAATCTAACCCCACATCCCAGTTTCCTCCCGATATCCGCCTACCTTCCTCTAACATTATGGCACAGTATCACGACAGGACATCACACAATATAAATCTGATTTGTAAAAGAAAACTATTGTTTCAACTGAATCCTTGTTTGCTTAGTCACCTGCCTCTATCCAAGAGCTTCTATATAGTACTACCCCCTCTCTAACCAGTCTATCCCAATATACTGTAGCGTTGTGACTGCATTGTACCTCTGTCTGCACCATGGCAGGTCTCTGGGTCCTCAGTGTTTTGGCGGTATGGAAGATGTCCACCACCCCCTCGTACCTCATCCTCTCCAGCACGATACTCAGGGTGATGAACACGCCAGTCCGCCCAACACCAGCACTGTGGGGGAGCAAAGAGAGGGTTATACACAGTAGATATGTGCGCACATGCGCACACACACACACACACACACATACACATAAGCAGGCAGGCACACTAGCGCACACACGCATAAACACACACACACAATGGTAATTGTCATTGGTTTCCCTTACCTGCAGTGCACAGAGATGGGTCCATCCTGTCCGAACTGTTCCTTGGTTTTATGCACTTGGCCAATGAAGTCGATAAAGCCCTCTCCAGTTTTTGGCACCCCTTGTTCTGGCCAATCAGTGAACTGGAACTGCCGAATGGTCCTAGACTGGCCATCCTTAGAGGTGGTGAGGAATGGATGATGGGCATAAAGTGAGTATTTTCTTTAAGCCTTATTATTAGACATTATAAAGGCTCATACATGCTTATACCACTACATAAAGCATTATACCCACAGACTTTGAGTAATGTTACCAGTATTGTTTTAGTGTGTTCTCAAGCTACTAATGTCTTTGCTGTAACGTGCAGAATCTATTTCTATACACAGAACATCAGAACATAACCACAGTGCAGAGATAATTACATGTGTTCAAACAATTCACTGGGAAAATATGCTTAGCGTACAGCTATGTACAATAATTAGCCCTATGCATAGAGCAGAGAGTGATGTACGTCACTAGAGAGAAGAGGGAGGATGGATGGAGAGATGGACTTACCCTGGCGTCTGTGACCTTGAACTCTCGGAGGATGTACTGGGGCATGTTGTACTCAGCCATGGGGTCCACTACAAAGTACTGGTACCTAGCAGAGCGTTCAGCAGGCCAGTACTGATGGCACTTTTCCTAAGAAACAGACAACAATGACAGAACTGTCATATCAACAATACCATCCATTAGTGTGTGTGTGTGTGTCCATGCATGCGCGTGTTTGTGTGTGCGTGTATTACCAGTGTATGTACAGTATCTATGCCACTCACCCGTCCCATCTCTCTGAGTTTGGTGAGCATGACGACGATGGTAGAGTTGTGTTCCCACAGCATCCTCCAGAAGTCCTCTGTGGTCTCTGCTAGCGGGCCCTGGGTGGCTATGTAGGCCTTCTGTTGCCTGAGAGACACGAGACACGAGTTACGTCAGGATACAGCAAAGGCCATGACACCGGGAGTCAGGATAACATCATAACTACAAAGGATATAAGGTACACTTCAATACATCCCCATAGACCTAGAGTATCCACGCTGAGCCCTGTGTGGTCCTACTGTGATCTGAGAGGCCCTTGTGCTGATAATGGGGTCTGGGCTCAGTGTATTTTCATTATGTTATGTTGCTGACAAATTAAGTTCCTATTCTCTTCAAGGCAGTGAGACCCGCAGCGTTGCAGCTGGGGTCCAGTTCCACTAGATCAACAGTAGAGGGCAGTGTGAAGCTGTGGGAGTAGTGGTGTTAATGTGATTAGGTTTCTGTCAGGAATCCCGACAAACATGTGAGAGTCAGCCCAAGACTCATACATTCGTACGGCCAGACACACACACACACACTGCAGGAAATGAGTGACCGTGAGATTAAAGCAGCTATATGGTCTGCTCCTCCATGTTATAAGCTACAGCAGGATACAGTATAGCCATACATCATTGCTTATACAACCATACAGAGACAGACAGTGCATTCTATATGAGGCATGAAGTACAGTATAAGGTGCTGCTGGAATTGTGAGTTCTATCTATCTAAGGTGCTGCTGGAATTGTGTGTTCTATCTAGCTAAGGTGCTGCTGGAATTGTGAGTTCTACCTATCTTTGCCCTTACTTTTCTGAGTAATAACTAACACCAGCCTCAGCACAATGTTCAAAGGGTCTCTAACGTCTGATAGGTTTGACTGACACATGGATATTCAGTTTCTTCAGCTGAATTATTGGATTCTGAGTGTTCTGACATAGCAATAGCAATAAAGAAATTAACAGGCATGCATAGAGATCCTTGCTCTACCAAGACAGTGCTTGTTATGTATGTAATGTCTGGTGTGCACAACTTCAGTGACTTACATCATTATGTCAGTGGCATAGCTGGCAAGAGACTAGATAGTTTGAATTACCACCTCAGGATATCAGAAACTTAACCAGAATGACATCATCATCATTGCATCATCATCATTATCCTCCCCTTCTTCACCTAAGTCATTCTAATCCCCTCTGGCACTTTAAAGATGTGATGCCTGCCTGCCTCCCGCGAAATAGAATACTAACACCTCGAATGAGTCCCAAATGGCACCCGATTTCCTATATAGTGCTCTACTTTTGATCAAAAGTGCACTATATAGGGAATAGGGTGCCATTTGGAACGCAAGCTAACACCTCTCTATGTCTTAATTTACTCTTAATTACCGCTACATGAATTAAAGAGGAATTACATCCACCTTCCTTCTCTCCCTCCTCCTCTCTTCTTTCCCTTCTCTCCCTCAGGTGAGGCAGCCCCAGGGACTTTATTAGGCACAGAGGAGGTGTGTGTGTGTGTGTGTTTGCTTGCTTGCTAATGTGTGTGTGTGTGTGTGTGTGTGTGTGTGTGTGTGTGTGTGTGTGTGTGTGTGTGTGTGTGTGTGTGTGTGTGTGTGTGTGTGTGATGAGAGGTGTGGATGAGGAAATCCAAACAGAAAACCCTCAACAAATCCTCCAAAAAGGAGGAAAGCTCCTATTAATTCAGACATTCACTCATTAGTGTGTCGTAGCATTGTGGATTATTGCCAATTACAGTGTTTACACTTCCATAAAGGAGACTCTCTATGGGACCACTCTGATTAGGTATTAATTTGATATGGGACAATACCTGAACAGAAGCCCCCAAGCACCTCACACACACTTTCACACTCAAGCATACACACACGCACACACAGGAATTGGCAAAAATCACAAAGAACAATTACAAAATACCCTAAAGACCAACATATCAAAAGAAATTACAACATACGTTTGCAAAGCATTGTATTTCTTTTAAAATACAAAAATACATTAGCAAGTCGACCCCTTAAAAACAACATCACTCTTAGTAATGGTTACAGAGACTTTTTACTTGCTGTGACTGCGATATGTGTTTTTAATTTACCTTAGTTGAATGCACTGCCTGTAAGACTCTCTACATAAGAGCGTCTCCTAGGGTCCCCCTGTTTGCGCGTTATGGTTTTTGCCCTAGCGGGGGGAGGGCGGGGGGGGGTCTAGGACCAAGTTTGGGAAACCCTGTGTTAAATGACCAAACTGAATATGTAAATGTGAAATGAACAACTGCAAAGCACACTGGATTTTTTATTGGACTCCTTTCAGGGGCAGAGCTCATTAGAATAATACTCAGCATGCTTTGCAAGTGTTCATTTTTATATCTACATTTACAATTTGGTCATTTAACAGACACGCTTATCACACCATAGTGCCATCAGACTTCTGATACCAATGCAAGCTGAAAGGGGGCCACAAAGTTGTGAACCGTTATAAAAAAGAATGGTATTGAAAAGTATTTTTGTATTTTGAAAATACCAATTACAGCTCTCGAAAGTATCTCGTTACAAAAAACATTGGATTGTAGTTCAGGCAAATAAAATTGTAAATACAAAATACGTATTTCAAATACATTCCACAGAAATACTACCCATCTCTGCACACACATTAATGCTCACTTGCACGCACACACCCAGCTGTATATTACAGAATTCTCAAAACCTTCCCATCCATCTCAGTAAGAACAACAGGTGCTTCATTTCAATGTTCTTTTTCCAAATATCAACAAATGTCTTTAAAAGAGTGTTTCCCATACAGTAAAGGGATGTGGGAATCAGCAGACAAGAACATAGTCACCACAATAAGTAATAACTTTATTCCTCTTCCAGGAGTAGTTTGTCACCTGTCACAAACAGACTATTTATTTACCACAGGAGAAATGTGGCAAGGAATGGACAGTACTGCCACTATGACCAATTTGCCCTGACAACTGACACAACAAGGAAGAGAGACAGGAAAACACTGGTCTCCATGTCACACCGTAATCCACTGCTGTCAGCCGCTGCAGGAAAGGTCCACCTCCTTGCTCATTAGAGGAGCTGTGTCTGCAGGATGGATTCGGTCTTCTCCATTTCTATTTCATCTCCTCTATTCTCACCGTCCCCCATCTCACTTATTCTAGTCTTCAGAATATTTCATGTCTCATTTTCACAGTTTGAATCTCCTCTCTTTCTCTGCCCTCCCCCCCTCCTCTGCTCTCCCCCCTCTCCTCCTCTCCTCTCTTCTCGTCCCTCCTTCTCTCCTCATCTCCCTCTCTCTCACCTGTATCCATCGATGAAGCTGGCGTTAATGTAGTCGGAGCCCTCCACACCTCTGATAGGCTGCAGATACACGCGGGTGGACTCAAAAGGCATGATATTCACCAGCCGGTTCTTGAACTTGTTGCAGGGGAGGTTGGCACTGATGAATCTTGAGGTATGTGCTTTAGAGTTAGACAGTTTCTGGAGAAGGAAGGGAAGAGGAATGGGCAGATTTAAGATACAATCTGGGATGTTTTTTGGCAAAATGGCAGCCCCGCCACTTGTTTTGGTATACTGTTGAGGGATGCATGGATGGATGCATGGATTAAAAACATTGCTCAGATTAAAGAACTGTGTGCTACTGTAGAGAATCACCAACCCTTACCCTTATAATTACTGGAATGGAGTGCACCCATGGGGTGCAGTCAAATTGCCTCTAACCCGACGACGACTCTTGCCACAGCTTTTCCCTGACGCTCACTTTCCTTCCTTCAAAGTTGTAAAGCCGGGGATCCCAGCCAGCCTAGCGCTGCTGTGTATGGGTGGGGATTTTGGAGGGCATAGGGGCTAACACTATTATTGATGCATGAAAATGATGAGCTTTGAGTCAAGCCCCTTTGTTCTCCATCTTCAAATAACTGCCTGCTGACACTGGCAACGCCGAGCTCTCTCTCTCCTTTAAACTCATCCTAAGTGTTGACGCCACAGCCACATACGGAGACGCCAGGGAGTCGAAAACAAATACTCACACAACATTTGAGACGGCTGTTAAGAGAGATGCACAGGCCTACAGTATATCCTTGTCAAAGATATGGAATAGCAATCCAAAACCAAACCAAACTTTTAAAATGTAAAAGCATGTTCTCCCAGATGAGAGGGGGATAGAGTTTTTATATTTTTGCTGGCTTTGCTGACAGGGTCCTCTTAATGTGATTCTCTGTCAGTAGTTAAAAAGCTAAGTGTAAATTTCAGACCTTGCTTGCGAAACAAATTTGCGAGTGGTACTGAGCATTAAAACCTAATTATACTCGCTGCGGATTTACAATCATCCTGCTTGCTGAACAAGTTTGACCCACATAATTTCGGTTGTGGTGGTGAGTCCCCCAGAAGGAGGCTGGTTAGAGCAGTTTTGTTTTCCTACGGCGGGAGGCTGTGAGTGGATGCACCCCAAATGGCACCCTAATCCCTACATAGCGCACTACTCAGAGCCCTATGGGCCCTGGTCAAAAGTAGTGCACTATATAGGGAATAGGGTACCATTTGGGATGCAGACAGTGAGTATCTAAGGGGGACCAATACAGTCGTTGGAGCCCAGTGGTATAGGCCCCAGCCCAATCCCAGGATGCATCAGCTCTCCAACCCACTGAGGCTTTATCTACAGGCTGTCAGCCGGTCAGCCTGCCCCAACACTCCTCCCTGACTAGATCACTCTCTTTCTCTCTGTCTCTCCATCCCCCGAGCCTCTCTCTTCTCTTCCTCCCTTCCTCATTCTCAGTCTGTCATCCCCAGTCCAGAAGATTAGCCTCTGAAACAGAACACCCCCCCTAAGAGTTAGTGTGAGGGTGAGGAAAATTCCTCCTCCTCATCCGCCTCCTCCTTTTCTTCTCCTACTCCTTGTTCCAAACACACTAAGACATTAACTTCCTGCCCCCACTGCATCGTACACAGTGAAACAACAACAACTCTGCTGTTGTTTCCTAACTAAATGCCCCAGTTAGTAACTGTACCAATTTTGTAGTCATGTCACTTAAACTCAAGCATAACCAGTCAATTCCCAAGTCCCTAGCATTCGAGTCTGATTTCAAGGTTGCACTCCAACAATCTTCAAGTTAAGTCCATAACATAGAACTGAACTGTAATGTACAAGGAGACAGGCTGTTACCACACTGTTTGCGCTGTCCTTCCAACTGCTATGGTCCTTGTTTCCATCTGGGACCAGGCTACAAAGCAGGGCTGTTACCTTATTCTCAAACTCCATGTCTTGTTACTCTACCTTGAACTCTAGCTCCATGGTGGAAACGGTGCCTCCGGGCGTGACCTGGGTGAGTTTCTGGATGTGCGCGTACAGGTTGCGTGCAGGGACCTCTGTGTTACCGCAGGTGGCTGCCTCTAGCAGGGCCTCGTGGATGAAGATGTACTGGTCCTCCGTCTGCACCATGTAGTTCCGCTGAGCTCTCATACACGTCACATGGCCGTAGATATCCACAGACTTCTCATGCTTCATACGCTCCAGCATGGCTTCGATCACGATGAAGCAACCGGTCCGCCCTACACCAGCACTGTGGGGACGGACAGAGCACTGTAACTATAGAGCCATGTATGGTACACAGACAGGAAACTGTAACTACAGAGCCATGTACAGTACACTGACAGGAACAGATGAAATGAAAAAGAATGTGTCACATTCGCCGAATACAACTGGTGTAGACTTTACGGTGAACTGCTCGCTTATGATCCCTTCCCAACGATGCAGAGTTTCAAAATAATGAAAATAATAATACAAATCAAATAGTAACACGAGGAACGAAATAAATACACAAGAATGGAGCTAATGCAGTATACAGGGAGTGCCAGTACCAGATCAACGTGCAGAGGTACAAGGTATTTGAGGTAGATATGTAAATGAAGGAAGGGTAAAGTGACTAGGCATCAGGATAGATAACAATAAGAGTCAAATAAATAACAGCAGCAAATTATGTGTGTAAAAGTGTGTGTGTGTGTAATGTGTATGTTTGTGTTGTGTCGGTATGCGTGTGTGTGTGTGTGTGTGTGTGTGTGTGTGTGTGTGTGTGTGTGTGTGTGTGTGTGTGTGTGTGTGTGTGTGTGTGTGTGTGTGTGTGTGTGTGTGTGTGTGTGTGTGTGTGTGTGTGTGCGTGCGTGCGTGCGTGCGTGCGTGCGTGCGTGCGTGTGTGTGTGTGCATGTGAATGTGTGTGGCTTTTGTGTGGGAAAAGTCACATATCTGTGAGATGGTTCTGGCTTAGGCTTATTTCCACCAGTGGAAAGAGCCTCAACAGCGCAACTTCAGTGTACCCTGTTCCGGGCAGTTTTATTGCATCATTCCAGATGTTTGCAGTGAAGGAGATGTGTCTGAGATGGGGGTTACCTGCAGTGGACCACCATGGGCCCTGCATCTGTGGGGTTGCAGGCCTTGACCCTGCGCAGAAAGGCCAGGGTGGGGGTGGGGTACTCAGGCACTCCATGGTCCGGCCAGGCCATGAACTGGAACTGACGAACCTCTCTCTTCTCACTGGAGCCATTCTGGTAGAGCAACGTATCAGAACACCACAAACGCACACTGGTGGCCACATTCTGGGTAGTCTCTATGACAAACATTTATATTTACAACACCGAGTTAGCTAGCAAGAGCTTTGATAAAAGCTCGAGAAAACATTCCGGGATCATTGCCCTCCAGCTGGTCAAGAGCTGGTCACTCTATACCTCTACATGTATGGCTCTTACCTTATAGAGGGTGAAGGTGCGTACGCTATAGGTAGCCAGCTCCACAGTGTCCAACATGGTCACCTGGATCATCCCATAGGTCTCTGTACCCCGACTGGGCCAGTACTGGTCACACTTCACCTATACACACACAGGCAAAGAACAATGAAGTTCAGCCTTAGTGTAGAATAGTGTTACTGCCACTGTGGTTACAGTAAAGGGACAGTGTTAAGGACTAGGGGTGAGAGAAGGGGCTAGTGTTCGGGAAATGGGACAGTAAGGGACTGGGGATGATCTAAAGAGAACAGCTTGAGCTGCTTCTGCTCCACTGTTTAATTTCCCCTGTCCTGGAGGATGAGAGGGATGGAGGAAGAGAGGAGAGACTTCCACTCGCACACACTGAACAATGAATATCTCTAAGCATAGCTTTAGCCTAAGAGCATTGTCACAGAGTTACAGTAGGTTGATAGGACAGGGACTAAAGCTGCCTAAGGGGCCTAGTGTTTTGGTGAAATGGGACAGGGACTGAGAGGGTCAGTGTTATAGGACAGGGACTGAGAGGGTTAGTGTTATGGGAGAGGGACTGAGGCTAAGCGAAGGATGACAGCTTGAACTGCTTCTGCTCCACTGTGTCATCCATGTCCTGGAGGGAGAGAGAGGGATAGAGGGAGAGGAGAGAGAAAAAGGGGAGAGAGTGAAAGCAGAAAGAGATTGCCAGCTGGGGTTCAGGGGCTCATCTCTAGGGGAATCTAGGCCCAAGGACCCTAGCCAGCATGACTGGTGCCTCTCTTCTCCTCCAGACCTCTATGCCAAAGGGCCATTGGTCAGGGCTTTGTGATTGTACAGCAGCCTGGTGCTCCAGGGTCATTGGTCAGAGCATTGTGAGGGGGCATTTTGATTGGACAGTCTGGTGGCCAGTAGGGTCACCACCTGGATACATTCCAATGAACATCCCAAACACACACAGTCAAGAGCTAACTGGTACATTTCTTACAAACACAGACCATGTACACAGATAATATATATTTTTTTTTCCATTTTACTGGTGTTTTATGTTGATCTGTTTTACAGGAACATTTCCCAACATCCACCCAGACTAGTGCCAGTTGGAAATGGCTGCTGTCCCTAAAATTACTGGAGGTTGGTACTGTGCTCTGGTTGTTCATAGTGAAGGGGGTGTCACTGTGTCCCGGCCATCCCCATGTCAGTCGCTACGGACAGTCACATAAATTCCTGTGGTGTGTTCTCTTTCAGGTCCTCCCCTCCCGTTCATTTCCTATCTAGTGAGACTGATAGTAAGGGGTGAACATTATCATGTCTAGATGGCTACAGCTTTTGTTAAATTGACGTAAAACGTTTAATTATTTAGCATTATAGGTAAGCCTAAACCTTTTCCTAATCTTAACCTAATTCTCCTAACCTGCTATGTTAATTCTCCTAACCTGCTGCATAAATTCTCCTAAATCTGCTACGAAAGTCAATTCTGACAAAAGCTGTATTCATTCTAGACAAAACCGGTGAAAATGGAGGTTATCAGAGGACACAGCGGTGGGGTTGGGATATTACCAGCAGACACCTTGCTGTGATGATGATGACACACAGGGGCCAAGATTCAAAGGTGAAAGGTAATTGAATGATGAGTTGACCCTTCATGGGGCCAGAGAGACAGGTGTGATGTTAAGTTTGGCAGGAAGCTGTGACACTATGGGATGACCTTTAGGTACAGAGTTATTAATCCTGCTAGAGAAAGTAGGTGTGTGTTGGTGTGAGTGTGTGAGTGTGTGTGTGCGTGACACCCTTCCATCTGTCTTGCTGCCATCATGCAGTCAAAGTGTCAGTTATTTACAGAGTCTATTCAAATACCTCGATTAGGGTTTTGCCACCTAACAGTCGACGCTCACACCTTCTGTCCATTAGAGAGCCAGGGTGAGACTACTGGGACTGTTACAGTCTGTGAGTGCAGGGTCAATGACAGCAGAGGGTGAATCAATGGTCAGGACATGTGTGGGGGGGAGGGATTGTGTGTGTGTGTCCTGAGACATTGTGTGTGTGTGTGTGTGCGCGCGTGTGTCAGCAGGTAGCCTGGCGTTTCAGAATGTTGGGCCAGTAACCGGTAGGTCGCTGGTTCGATTCCCAGAGACGACAAGGTGAAAAATCTGTTGATATACCCTTGAGCAAGGCACTTCACCCTAATTGCTCGGTATAAAAGCGTCTCCTAAATGACTAAAATGTAATGCTGAGACAGTGTGTGCGTGTTCAGTCACTCACCCGTGACTTCTCCTCCAGTCTGGTCATCATGACGATAGTGTTGGTCCTCTGCTCCCACACCATCCTCCAGAAGTCACTCAGGGTTTCAGGAAGTGGGCCCTGTGTAGCGATGTAGTCGTTCTGCTTCCTGTAGCCGTCTATGTAGTTAGCGTTGATGTAGTCGCTACCTGGCACTCCTGTAGCACGGTGAAGGAAGGCAGTGTTAGGAAACATTCGGTCTGCGTCCCAAATGGCTCCCTATAAAGTGCACTTATTTTGACCCTCCACAGCTTGAAACAGCCCCACACAGCACGACACATTAGAGAAGAAAGACACATCCACAACCCGTAGGATGCAATGACATTTATATCACTGACTGACTCCAAACTGAGACAGACGGACAGTAAGTGAGGGAGAAGCATTGTCACACCTGGGGATTGGGTTGAGAGATATATTGTTGTGACATGTCTTTGCAGTGGGTAGGAGCTTACTGTCTACATACTTGGCTTTGGATATTCTTTGAGACAGCCTCACTTAGTTAATACCATCACAATACCTCCCACCACCCCTCCCTAAAAAGCAAAACATGACCTAAAAAAAACTTTATTGAGAGGTGCTCACTTATTTCATAACACATTACCTCCCCACATCCAGTTATTAAAAAGCGAAATAAATCTCGAAAACACTTCACAACAACAACAAATCCACCAAACATACCGTCGATGGAGGTGAGGATGACCCTGGAGTGGTCGTAGGCGATGACATTTGCATAGCGGTTCTTTGGCTTGTTAACTTCCAGGTTAGAGTTTTCCCACGTGAACTGCTGGCCAGGGTCTACAGACTGATGAGGGGAGGGGGGGTGGAGTGGGAGAGAGAAGAAGGGAGAGAGAGAGAAGGGGAGAAAGAAGGATAGGGGGAAGGAGAGAGAAATTGAGGAGGAAGAAGAGACGTATTGTAATTTCTCCTGTCATATTTCTCAAAACTCAATAGCCTTGCAGTGTTTTGTGAGGAAAGTATGTTTAATTCTAAAAGATGATGGAGGCACCAGAACTCATTCCCCATCCTTTTCAATGTCTGTTCTGTAATAAAAGCAGCCCTATGTGATCCCACAGCACTCTGCCTTCCCCCCCGGGCTGTTTGTAGTCATAAAATCACCTCTCGGTCGTGGCTTTACCATCTCTGGGCCACCTAATGGCCAAGGAGAGCTGTGCTGATGAAATCAAGAAGTCATGGAGGTGAACAGAGCAGAAACAACCTCTGTCAGCGTTCCTGAATCTACCCAACCTGAGGTCACGACCTCCAAGCCCTTCCACAGAGAGGGGAGAACACTCAGGATGAATTAAAATACTGTGGCCGAACCCCAAACCTAGGAAATAGGAAATATATACGCTATAACAAGCTAGTACAAATCAGATATTACTACTGTATCCTCAAATAAGGAAGAAAAACGAGGAGGCTGTCCAGAGACCATTGAAAGAAGTTGAAACAATGTTTACTGGTGGAACAATGTAGTATAGAGTACAGTACAAATAGTCTATACTACAGTATGTGACACAGTGAGGGAGAGCGGAACATATGGCAGGCAGGGCATAGGTTAGCCACGGCGGCGCAGGTTGATGATTCATCTGAGCCCTGTATCGATCCCTGGCACTGGACAAAGGCTCTGGTCCAACTAAATAATGACAGACACTACATTGTTATTCATTATTGACCATTCTGTTCTGATCACTGATCTCACATCATACTGAAAAACAAATACGTACTCTCTCCCCCAACCACTTCACTGTCTCGCCTCTCTCTCTCTGTCTCTCTATTTTTCCCTCTCTGTCTTGCCCTCTTTCTCCCTCTACTCTCCCTCCTCTCCCGCTCCCTCTCTCTGTCTCTCTCTTCCACACACACACACACACACACACACACACACACACACACACACACACACACACACACACACACACACACACACACACACACACACACACACACACACACACACACACACACACACACACACACAAAGAAAAAGGCTGCACATTCTGGTTGTTTCCTCTTGACTGATTGGCTGGCTGAGAAGGCATGTGGGCCCCGTCTGTCTGCTCATATCAATGACAATTGTGAGAGAGGTTGAGCGCACATCTTATTTAACAGCCTGTTAGGTAAAGCTTTTGCTGCGTTGCTCTGACAAACAACACACATTATTGCTAATGCGCCCAGTGGATGTGAATATCAGTTACCGTGGATGCCACTGCAATCACGCTCTCTTGCCGACACCGCCGCATTTCCATCCCTCTCAGAAACAAAAACAGGCACCCACAAAACAGAACGATAAAAAGACAAAAGCCCAGAGGGCCGCCACCATGTGTACCTCCGTGAGGCAGAGATACCATGCTAACGTTTGGCACAAGAGGCTGAATTTACATAGGCGGGGAAAATTGACTTTGACATTTGAAGAGCCCTTAGCTTGTTTTCCACTAGCTGTGTGTGTGTGTGTATGTGTGTGTATGTGTGTGTGTGTGTGTGTGTGTGTGTGTGTGTGTGTGTGTGTGTGTGTGTGTGTGTGTGTGTGTGTGTGTGTGTGTGTGTGTGTGTGTGTGTGTGTGTGTGTGTGTTCCACAAGCTGCACGGTGATGCTTCAAGAATAGCTCCTGTATTTCAGCTGATATCAAATCCTGTCAAGACACTTCATACAGTAACTGACTGTGGCCCAAATGGCACAATATTATTCCATTTATAGTGCACTAGCTTTGACTAGAGCACTACGGACCCTGGTCAAAAGTAGTGCACTACATAATGAATAGGGTACTACTTATATGGTGTCTTTTGTGATGCTTAACATACTTCTATATTGCTGCTTCAGTTAGCTACACAGGTAGCAAGGTGTACTATTCTGTGTACATAACAAATACATGTTTTATTTTAACAGCTTCTCTAAGGAGGGTGATAATATATTGCAGGATCATAATTAGCTATTTCCCTGCTAACATGCACAAACACACCACCCACACGTGCACCGATACAGTACAAACATGCTTACACAAACACACACACACACACACTGTTAGGAGTGTGTATTGGAGGCGAAGTCAGGTGCAGGAGAGCAGAGTGTAGTTTACAGGCGCACTTTTTATTCCGGTCATATAACAGCACAAAGTAACATAAAATGTGCCCAAAACAGGGAACATAGACATAAAGTAATGCGCATAACAATATCCACAATATCAAAATACACATAACACAAACAATCCTACACACAGACATGATGGTGAACAGAGGAATAAATACGTATGATTTGATTGGGGAATGAAAACCAGGTGTGCAGGGAACAAGACAAAACAAATGGATACATGAAAAATGGAGCGGCGGTGGCTAGAAAGCCGGTGACGTCGACCGCTGAACGCCGCCCGAACAAGGAGAGGAGACGACTTCGGCGGAAGTCGTGGCGCACACACACACACACACACACACACACACACACACACACACACACACACACACACACACACACACACACACACACACACACACACACACACACACACACACACACACACACACACACACACACACACTATGGCTGACAGTGTTTGGCCGAGTGGCTGAAAGACATTGTTCGCTGTATTTATCATAGACACAACAGAGCATGCACCACAAATGGGACCCTATTCCATATTCAGTGCACATTTTTGGACCATGGCCCACAATAAGGTACCATTTGAGACGCAACCTGAGAGAGATGCACCTGTCTCCCGACTCCAGAATACGCCTCTGATTCCCTGAGGGCCTGGATGTGATGTTATTTTTGTCAAACATTTATTGTAAAATGTACAGAAACTTACTGGCAGCAATTGGCCAGTAAGTTACTGTAATTAATTTTACAGTACAGCTACTGTAAACCTTTTTATGGAACCAAAAATGTTACTGTAATTTAATTAACAGTACCAATTACAATTACAGCATATTACTGTAAATACCCAGTGCCATATTACCCAGTGTTCTTTGCAAGTTTTCATTTAAACATGTACATTTTGGTCATTTAGCGGGTGCTCTTGTCATTACAGCAAGTAAAAATGTTTCTGTAACTGTTAACAAAGGATTCCAACCTGTAGTGATGTTATGCTTGATACCAGAGCTCTGAGGCATGAGTTGAAATCGCTAAGAAGCTAACTTCGAAGCAGTGTGCCGATGCGTGTATCATTTTATCAGAAGTGCGTCATCAATGACGTACGAAGCTTAGTTTGATCACGTACTTTTTCAAACCATGTGTTGCAAAATGCGAGATCCCACTGATTTCACCCTGGTTCCGGTGGTTTTTTCGATTCCAAGCTACTTTCAAACACTGACTGGACACTATACTTACATATAGTTATGATTTTGTACAATTATTTTTACCTGACCGGTAGCTTAGCAGGTAGAGTAGGGAACAATGGAACATTCACTGATGTGGGGGTATGCGTTTGAGTCCTGTTGAAGGCACACTATTTAGAAAATTGTTCTTTCTGCATTTCTGTTAAAATAATTTGCATTATTTAGTATAAGCTTCTGTATTAAGCATCCTAAATAATGCAATAGATTCAGTTTTTGAAAAAGAGGCAACTTGAAGGCAAAAAAATGGAAGCATGATGTAAGATGCAAACCTGGTATTCCAACTGATTATAGGCTACTAAAGCCAACGACTTACGCACGCTGCTATTTATTTCTGACCAGCAGATGTCACTAATGTGCAATGTGAACAGATAATGAATCTCAGAGTATTTAACCGTTTTTTGCACAATTTGATGAAAGCACCGAAGCCATCAGAAAGCCTTGGTTTCCCATCACTACTAAACTCATAGTGATTACATGGCAAAACAGATGAAAATGACATGGCTAGCCACTCAACCATTAAGGGTTTGAGACTTGCTCCCACTCTGATCTGTTCCCTAGATAAATTAAGTTCTTACAGAACTACTACCACATATCAGTTAATTTTGTACAGCATTCTCACTAAAGGGTGAAACACATATATAGTCTCTTACAAGACAAACCTCAAAATATGTTAATGAGTCAGAAACAATATCATACTCCCACTCATGTTTAAAACGCTTTTGGCGCTCCAAAAATGCAGTATGGTACTGTACTCTGAATTACAGTAAAATTTCTGGCAACATTTGGCCAGTAATATACTGTAGATTTTCAGGACAAGGTTTCTAAAATTCTTAAAATACTGTATATATTAGGTGTATTCTGTGCGGTTACAGCATTCTCACTCACGGGTGCACCAAATATAGCCTCTTACAAGGCACGCCTTAAAATATGTTAATGTCCCAGAGACTCTTTCGCAGCCCACAACATTTTCCCACAATACACCATCATTAATTCTGTAATACACGTTTAAGGTATTTTACTGTGCATTCTACAGTGTTTTACTGTTGAAATGAAAGAAAAGTCTTAGTGTGCTGTAAAAAAAAAAAGTATTTTACTGTGCATTCTACAGTAATTTACTGTTGAAATTACATAAGTCTGCTAAATACAGCAAACAATGTCTTTCAACCACTGGGCCAGACACTGTCAGCCATAGTGTGTGTGTGTGTGTGTGTGTGTGTCAGCGCGTAAGCGTATTGTAATTTATGTCAGCTGTCTACACATCCACCGAGGGAAAAACAGACACATGGGCTATGCAGTAGATCGAACGCACTAGACATGTTAAACAGACCTATCGTTTGCTATAACTGAAAAAAAGCATTTCCCATTCTTTTTCAGATGATATCCTAATCTAGCGAGGCACATTAGGAGGTGATTGTGTCTGGTGAACAGCCTGATTAATACCTGTTGTCACTCCCCAGCGTACATTACCAGCCAAGCCCTCTCATAAATTGTTTGCAAAGTCCCAATCCTAAATGTGTCATCTCTGCGTGAATCGACGCTCCCTGAACATATGGTGTTGCTTCCTTCCTCTGTGTCAGCAAAAGGCATCAGTCCCCACTACTGAGGAAATGTTTGAGTTGGACAGCATGTGCCAAACAGAGTAAGGCACAATCAACTAACAACTGTAATTGTTTTCACCTGTCTGAATACAGCTCAGGCAAGGAGAATGAAGGATTCCTTAGTGAGAGTCTTGGACTAGTGCAAGGCAGCACTCACCACTCAGTAGCAGGCAGTGATCATTAATCACTCATTGTAGGCATATGAAGAAAGGTGTGTGTGTGTGTGTGTGTGTGTGTGTGTGTGTGTGTGTGTGTGTGTGTGTGTGTGTGTGTGTGTGTGTGTGTGTGTGTGTGTGTGTGTGTGTGTGTGTGTGTGTGTGTGTGTGTGTGTGTGTGTGTGTGTGTGTGTGTGTGTGTGTGTGTGTGTGTGCGCGCGCGTGTGTGTATGTGTTGCCCATATTAACCAGAGTGAGAATTTTAGCTCAGACTTTTTACTAGCTATTTGCATAATTCTACTTAATTCTACATAATAACAAAGTGGGAGAAGGGGGGTTCAAGCTTCCTAAAGTACAGAATATTTCTGTATTTTGTGTGGATGCAGCATTCTCACTCAAGGGTGCAACAAATATATCCTCAAATGCAAGTCTTAAATATGTTAATAAGCCATAGACTCTTTCCCAGCCCACAACATTTTCCTACAATGCACAATCATTAAATCTGTAAAATACATTTAAGGTATTTTATTGTGCGTTCTACAGTCTTTTACTGTTGAAATTACAGAAAAGTCTTACTGTGTGCATGGTTGTGTGCGCTTGTTGTTGTTTATGGAACCTGTCTACAGATCCACCGAGGGAAAAACAGCCACACAGGCAATGCAGTGAATCGAACGCACAAGACATGTTAAACAGACCTATCATTTGCTATAACTGAATGATGCAGCAGCAGTGGTATTCAAAAAGCGTCTCCCATTCTTTTCTCGATGATATCCTAATCTAGCGAGGCACATTAGGAGGTGATTGTGTCTGGTGAACAGCCTGATTAATACCTGTTGTCACTCCCCAGCGTACATTACCAGCCAAGCCCTCTCATAAATTGTTTGCAAATTCCCAATCCTAAATGTGTCATCTCTGCGTGAATCGACGCTCCCTGAACATATGGTGTTGCTTCCTTCCTCTGTGTCAGCAAAAGGCATCAGTCCCCACTACTGAGGAAACGTTTGAGTTGGACAGCATGTGCCAAACAGAGTAAGGCACAATCAACTAACAACTGCCATTGTTTTCACCTGTCTGAATACAGCGCAGGCAGGGAGAGACTTGGACTGGCGCAAGGCAGCACTCACCACTCAGTAGCTGGCAGTGATCATGAATCACTAATCGTAGGCAATTAAGAAGAAAGGTGTATGTGTTGCCCATACAAACCAGAGTGAGAATTTTAGCTCAGACTTTTTATTAGCTATTTGCATAATTCTACCTAATTGCTTAGTTCACCCTTTAAAATGACAACAGTTGACATAGTCTGGGCTTCTATCCCAACCCTCACCACTGAAACATCATTTAAACAGTATGCATAACCTATTAAAGACACTCACGGTACTCTGACGACTACTACACTTTGAGTGGTCATGACTGTATTAGAATTATACAAATGTGTGTGTTAGAGGCCAATCACAGACTCACGCTCTATTCCAAATGGCAGAACAAAGTGTGTGTGTGTAGATGAGCAATGTTTCAAATAGACCTAGCTTGTGCATCACTATCCCTAGCTATCACCAGAGAGGAAGAGGTGAAGCGAGAGGATAACCTCTGTCCACAATCTGCCCCTGCCAGATAAGCAGATCTTTTTGCATGGAAGTCTATGAGAGTGTCAAATTACATGACGCTTATTTGATCAAATAGCATAATGTCTAGGTTGTTACAAATGCACTCTTATAAGTGGACACACGTGCCATTCTGCAACTTAGTTGTGCCTGTTGTTCACACACGTATCTGCTCTCTCACTGGCTAGAATGGTCCCACCTGATCTCGTCTCCTGCTGCCTGCCTTCCATGTTTGAGGACATGTATTTTCATTGTTAGAGTGGTTACTTGAACATCTTGTCAATATAATAGATAATCTTAGCTATCACTAGCTAACAAGAGTGAAGAAATTCGAGGCAGAGACATAAAGACACCATAGAGACACCCCTAAATATTTTCTGATTGGGGAAGGCCCACTCAGGTCTGCTTGTTGAGCAAAACATCTCACTGGCTCAGCATAATAGAATCCACCCAATGGTTGCGTTGCGTTCCCCTGCCGAGACATTCTATGCATCAACCAATGGTTGCGTGCCACGTCATCGACTGTGTCATTGACCACGAAAGGGTTCTACCTGCAAAAAATCTTCTTCAAAGGGTTATGGGGACAGCCAAAGAACCCTTTTAGTTTCTAAATAGCACCTTTTTTTTCTAAGAGTGTAGTGATAAAGACAGCCAGTGGTTGCAGGGCAGTGTGTGAGCCCTAATCAAAGTGTCAAGCTAATCTTTTGAGAGAGACTATAGATCTAGAGACTACAGTATATGAGCGAACTGAGTTGTAGACAGCCAGTGGTGGTCAGCAGGGCAGAGCAGAGCAGGGGTAGTTACCTCATACTCCTGTGAGAAGCGGAGTCCGTCGTTGGCCTTGAGTCGCTCGATGTGGTCAGACAGATCAGCTGTGGAGATGAGAGGGTGCTCCATCATCCCTGAAGGAGAGAGGAAGAATGTTACCTATTTACAGCAGTACATACAACTTTCCTTCAGCTATGGATGAAACGTAAAACACACTGTGATGGACGCACACACACTTGCAGCAGGTTGCCGTTTATTGGGATGAGAGTGGTCCTGGAGGCAGAACTGAGCGATTTCTGCTAGATGTGCCAGCTGTAATGTCAAAATTGGCTATATTGTAAACATTTATGAAAACAAAATGTGCTTTTTGTTCTTAATTTAAGGTTAGGGTTAGCAGTGTGGTTAAGGTTAGTGTTATGTTTAAAATCAGATGTTATGACTTTGTGGCTGTGCAAGCTAGTGACCGTTCTGCAGAGCTGCCTCCAGAACAAGATTCATGACGAAAAAGCTAACCTGCACACATTCATGCACACAACAGACATACACACACTGAATGTGAGATATGCAACCAGTGAACTGATGCAAGTGTGATGACAAAGCACAGAGCTCATTGAGAGTGGTGATATGGAAAGAAGTGTAGAGAGAGAGAGAGAGAGAGAGAGAGAGAGAGAGAGAGAGAGAGAGAGAGAGAGAGAGAGAGAGAGAGAGAGAGAGAGAGAGAGAGAGAGAGAGAGAGAGAGAGAGAGAGAGAGAGAGAGAGAGAGAGAGAGAGAGAGAGAGAGATCAGGAGGATGTTCAGAGCATCATGCTTTAACAACAGGTCACTCCATTTTTCCATGAAGTGGTAGGTGAAACCTATCCCTTGCTATAGCTACATAAGACCAACATCGTAATACATTAGTAATGATATTGTCACAAAGCAAAACAATACTTTAGAAAATATACCATATACATTTGCTACCAGGTGATATAGCTATTGATGCAGGAACAATCTTTCATCTCGGCTTGTCCTCAAAGCAATACCGAATGGATTATCCTCCAAAATGACAGGAAAGACCGAGACATAGACACCAATAAACAACAAACACAGACACATATGTCTCAAACATATAATATTGATTCAAATAATAAATGAATGATATCATTGTCAATAGAGGCTCTATGTATATAACTGCATTTTTATCTCATTGGCTTATTATTAAAGACCCTAAGCTCTGACCTCTAAACCCTGACTCTCTCCTATAACCCCTGACCTCCCACAAACAGCCATCCAATCATCCAATCAAACACTGTGAATAGTTCTCAGCCAGCGGTGACAGGTAGCAGTTCTGAGGCCAGCCTGTGGAAAGGAAGTGACACAGCTAGTGGGGATGAGGGGGGTGGGAGTGCAGTGGAAAGGGGGCGGGAGGATCCTGCCGACTGAGCTACAAATCAGACGTTCACAGAGAAGGTGCAGCTAGCATGGAGCCGAGATGAGATGGCCTTAGTGGGTGACATACAGAAATCAGTGGTGGAGGATGAATAGAGAGGGTGTTCTTGGAGGAGGGGGAGGGGGGTGTTCCACCTCAGCTCCCAAAGTAGCACCATCACAACACTTGCTGTCAGTTTTGGTGCAACAGTCACTGACTACATAAACTAACTACTGTATATACAGATCAGGATCAGTTCTAACACTAATAAGTCATTGATGGGTAGTTATATTTGTCCTATTACAGCTCAAACTGTGCCTCGGGGGGAGTTGAGATATGCAAAAAAAAAAAAAAAAAAATCCAATTTACACATACATATAATCCACACATGTACATGTGTGAATTGGAAATGTGTTTTTTTTGCATATCCCAACTCCCCCTGAAGCACAGTCTGAGCTGTGATTGTGCTACTGAGAGAACTGATGCAGAGTGACTCAGAGATCAGAGAGAGAGAGAGAGAGAGAGATCAGAGAGAGAGCGAGATCACAGAGAGAGAGATCAGAGAGAGAGAGAGAGATCAGAGAGAGAGAGAGAGAGATCAGAGAGAGAGAGAGAGAGAGAGAGAGAGAGAGAGAGAGAGAGAGAGAGAGAGAGAGAGAGAGAGAGAGAGAGAGAGAGAGAGAGAAAGAAAGAGGATATGCTTAAATAGGTAGAAAACACAGGAGGAATGAAAACTAACTTGGAGTGTTCGGACAACTGAGGGCACTGGAACCTGTGGGGAGAAGATGGGGGAGGTCGGTGTGTCATACTCAACAGCCAATACCAGAGGGATCATTCATGTTAAAGGGGGAAGAGAGGAAAAGGAGGGGAGAAGAGGGTAAAGAAGGATTAGGAGAGAGATAAAGGGGGATAGAGAAAGAGCACCAAGGTTTTCAGAAAGCCTGGTTGTGTAAATGTCTGTACATCTGAAGAGAGTCAGTTTGTTAGGCTGAAACTGAAACTGAGAGGAATGATAGAATTCCAGGCGGTCTCCATCCATGACAATAGCCTGGATCCAAATTGAACTGTTCGATTTCACCTCATGATATTGGTTCCGGGCTACCATGACAGTCCAAACGTACCCTGACACATAACTGTCTTAGACATACGACTTAGACTATACTGTATGTACTACCACCCTATATTAAAGTATCATAGAGTGCTTAAGTATGCAACAGAGGCATCGATAGTAAAGAACTGAGCTATTAGGACAAGCCTGCTGTCTAGCACTGTTCTTCATTGTTGCTCACGAAGGACACACAAGGTACGAGGCAACCTAGTCAACAACATACCTGCCTCTATTTGTGTAAACAACATCAGACAGGTCCCCCACTGCTAGAGACCCACAAGCTGCCATCTAATAGCACATTACTAGAACAAATACTAAAGACGATCCCTGTGAAGGATCTAGCTTCAAAACACCCCAGCGTGGAGGGATGGAGGGTAGAGGGATGGTTTGAAAGAGATGAAAAGAGGAATGGGGGGGGGGGGGGAGAGATGAGATGAAGGGTTAGAGAGAGAGAGAGGGAGCAATGGCATAGAGTAAGAAAGAGCGACAGCAAAAGACAGAGTGAGAAAGCGAGACAGAGGGCGAGAGAGCGCACAGGAAGAAAGTGCTGGAGAGAGAGGAGAGGAGGAAACACAGAAAGAAAGGGAGAGTGATTATGTGGGCTTAATTCGAGTTCAACGCTGCTTCCAACGGTTAATTAGCAAGCTGGGTCATTGCAGCCCATTAGAAGAGACACAGAGGCTGTGTCCCAAATGGCACCTTATTCCCTATATAGTGCACGACATTTGACCAGGACCCTGCTTGCCAGTTATCTAGCAGTTCTCCGCTTTTAGCAGCCAGTGGCTAGCTATTTCTTACTGGAGATAAAAACTGCCATCCTTTCTTCGAGTCATTACTTTATTATTTAATGGCAACCTCAAACAATTAATTTAGACCCAGCATTTATTTAAAACATACGTTTATTTGCCCGGCTATTAAAAAGGACAGCGGCTATTTGAGACAGCGTTTAATTGAAGTTTTACTGCATGATAAGAGACCATTTAGGCTTCTCAAGGTCATAAATTGAGGTTTAGAGGGAGAGGACATCTCGACTCTCAGACTAAAACCAGCGCTTTGAGTTGTTGATCGACAGATAGTACCTTCAATCCTCAACTACAGTATCTCTCTTTGCATAGAGTATACCAACTTCACCTCAACCCAAGTACTACAAATACTACAAGATTGATATGATCCTATACATTAGGCCTTGTTAACTTACAATCCTTCTCATCCTCAACCCTTCAATATAACAAAGACAAGATGATGACATCCACACAGAAAATTCTCCAGTGTTAAAAACAAAAGCAAATGACACAGAGAAAGTGTGAAATTAACACACTGCTTAGTGTATTTCCCAGAATACCTTAGCTTTCGAGTAAATTGTAGTTACCGCCCATGACTGTGTTTGTTTTTGACAGAGACATCACTGCTGCATTTATCCATTTTTGGTCCCATGGACTTCACCAAGTGAGATCCTAATTGAATACGTTATTAAAGAAAATCTTTAAAGACATCCTCCAGTGATTTTTGAACTTCTCCTGTTGAAAAGAGATATCCCAAGTATAAAATACTGTAATGTCCACACACGAAAGGGTACAACAATTATGTTTTAGGCAAAATAGTTTTTTTTAGACACAACTGAAAACTTCAAGGAGTAGCACATTCAAGGAGTTGGTCTGATGGGATTGTGATGTCATCGGCCTCCCCCCTTGCGTGAGGAACAATAGAGAGCAATAGAGAACAAAAGAGAAAGCGCCCACCCACCCCATTTGTGCTATGTCATGACTTACCTGTACCACCTATTGAGACGTGCCTTTTGTTAAGTAAATCAGATGTTAAATCATGTGAAAAGGAGACTGGAGTGCCACTTTAGCACAATGCCATACATATTTTATAAGGCTTTATTTTGAGTGCCGGGTTTTACCCTAATACAGGAGCCTGGAACTCATACACATCACTTCGAACCAAAACCATGACAATCATTAACATGTTTCCCAGTATGCTCTATTGCAGTTTGATTTTTCAAAATGGTTTGTTTCATTATCTGTTTGTGCATGTACATGGATTAATTAATTAATATTATGCCACTCAAATAAAAATTACAAATATTTTCTAAACTGATTCAACATGTTACTTCGAATTATTGCACCTGTTACTGAAATGGCTGTTCCAGTTTAGATGCTTTAGCTCAGGTCTCGCCCACCTCATTTCTGGAGAGCTACCCTCCTGTATGTTTTCGAACCAACCCCAGTTGTAACTAACCTGGTTTAGTTTATCAACCAGCTAATTATTAGAATCAGGTATGCTAGATTAGGGTTGGTGTGGAAACCTATAGGATGGTAGCTTTCCAGGAACTGGGTTGGAAAGCCCTGCTTTAGGTAGTCTCATAGCGTAGTCTTCCCAACCCATTCTGAAAACAGGTTCCAAAAGTTGTATATCCCTACACTGGCTGGATTCCAATAGAACATACATATCACCTTGTAAGTTACCAAAATGTGACATGCAGGCCCTATGTGGCCTGTAAACCACAAGTTTCAGCCCATTGTATTACACACAACAAAAGGTTTAGATTTGTGCCTAAAGGGGTACAAACACCTGTAACTGTAGTGTTACTCTGTAAGGTCATCCTTTGTACCTTTTTAAGTGCATCATTGTACCCCAGTTCATACCTCAGGCCAGGAAGGAAGTAGGGTTATCAAAATTGACTGGTTGAATGGTTTCAGATTTCCTTCTTCCATTTCCAGGAAACTTCCAACCAGGATTTCTGGAAAACCTGGGAAATGTATCATTATTTTCCAATTCTACCTGCAAGTCACTTTATGCCAGTTTGCAAAGTGATGTGTAATTCCTTTGGAAGGAGACAGATTTAGGATATCCAACATCTGGCATTTGTATTCATCTGCATTCGGAATGACTTCCAGGATTAGGAACATTGTGCGGTGACTACCTAAGACATTTAAACTGGACCAAACTTTTCAGTAACGGGTGCAAAAAATGTAACTAACCCCCCCCAAAAATGCCATCTTTATTTTTCTAGGCAAGTCAGTTAAGAACAAAATCTTATTTACAATGACGGCTTACCCCGGCCAAACCCTAACCCGGACAACGCTGGGCCAATTGTGCCCCGCCCTATGGGACTCCCAGTCATGACCGGTTGTGATACAGCCTTGTATCGAACCAGGCTCTGTAGTGACACCTCTAGCACTGAGATGCAGTGTCTTAGACCACGGCACCATTCGGGACCCCACAATGCATCAATGCACATGCACAAACATAGATACTGAAACAAACAATTCCAAAAACCAACCTGCAATAGAGCATGTTGGGAAATATAATAATGATGGGTGTGGTTTTGGTTCAAAGCGATGTATATGAGTTTCAGGTCACTCTATTAGGGTAATACTAGGCCCTCAAAATAAGGCCTTATGAAATATGTACGGTATTGTGTTATATAATACACATTTTTTATCACTTGGTGAAGTCAGGAGGGCTGAAAATGGATGAATGCAACAAGCATATCTCTGTCACTAACAAACACAGTCATGGGTGTTTTTTTATTTGAAAGATAAGGCACTCTGGGAAATATTTCAATAAGGGTTTAAACTAAGCAGTGTTAATTTAACACTGTTCCCGATGTCTATATGGGTCCACAAACTCAATACTTTCAGTGTTGATTTAACACTGTGTTTATTTAAAAAAAAAAAATTACACTGGAGAATGTGCTGTACAGTAAAGCAGGTACATTCCACCGATGATTGTCGACATTCAATTATTTGCTGACTATCTTTAATTTGAGATAACCAGCATCTGATATTGTTCTAATTTAGCTGAATCTAATTTAGCTGCATATAAACTGAGAATTCAGATGGTTTTCCTACTACATCTTCCAAAGCTGTCCTGTGAGCTGCACTACATTGCTTCTCCTATCCAAGTGGTTACAAAAATCTACACATTTACCAGAATTTATCAAAGCGTAGGAGTGTGACCAGTGGAGGTGGCTAGAGGCCAGGTTTTATAAGCAACCTCGTTAGAGATTTGTCTGTAGGCAAAGTGGAAAGTATGGCCATGGTTGCTAAATTTAAGTGCGTCTGTGTGGGTTGTTTGTCTGCTCAACGAGATCTCAAAGTTTCCCTTCGAAATTGAACGTATTATGGATGAACGTCTATTTTTGACCCATTCATTCTGCATGGTCACAGGGTTAATTCCGTGTGGTTACAGGGGTAAAACAGAAACAACTCAAAGGGTTAACTTTGTGTTAATTCCGAGTGGTTAAGGTTAGGACTATGTTTTATTAAGGAAGGCTTAAAACAAAAATAATGAAAAACAACGCACTATTACCATCAGGTATTATCAGTATTCACAGTATTCTCGCGGCTTGCTAGAACATTGTGAACTGCGGTAGCGCAGTGGTCTAAGCAGTGTGCTCCGACTCCAAGAATCATGAGTTTGCTCCCGGTGTTTTATGGGTGAGTGCCGAGAAAGGCCTATCGACGTTCTTAGGACCTTTTCAAACGTCCGAATTCACAGTGTTTGTCTTAGTGATCAGTCTGGTCTGCTAGTGTGTCTGGGTGGGTGAGTTTGTGTGTGTCTATACCTTGTGTCTGGTAGTTAAGTCGTCTCATCTCCACAGGGTCAGAGGAGTGGGCCAGCAGAGAGTCCTTCACCCCAGCAGAGTGTTCATCCTTGGCAGAGGGAGATGCTCGTTTCCTGGGGAGAGAGGCAGGGAGGAGAGGCCATGAGAGGAGCTGTAAACACAGTATATACTCTGTTCCAAAATTCACACTACTATTTAGAATGTAATGTATTTGGCATGTATTCTAAGTGGCATGCTAAAAGGCCTTTAGACATTGGAATGTAACCATACAGCTGCCTTGGGATGGTCAACCCCATATACAGATTACCCATCAGAACCCAACCCAAAGACTGACATCTGTTTATTTCTGAAATGATGTGGAAGATACCGGATACCAAGACGATGCTCAATTTGCAGGTAGTTAAAAGTTCTGTTGAGATTTGTAACCTCCTGAAGCAGAGGCACACATCTACTCTTCAGAGTCAGATCAGAATCGCAGAATCACATTTACACATACCCGGAAATTGACTTAATGAATAGGTGCTTCCAGTAATAGAAAATGTACAAGACAGACAAGACACAAAGTCAACATACAGAATACAAAATATAAATACAGTACACATAAATAAGTACATTTGTTTTATGTCCCAAACTGCACCATCCCCGCTATATAATGCACTACTTTTGACCATAGCCACAGCCCTCAGCTCTGGTCAAAAGTAATGCACTATATAGGGAATAGGGTGCAATTTGAGTATGCTGCTGTTAAATAACACTGTCTGCCGGGCTGTGTTCGTTGGTTCCCCAGATGAGGCCGTTTATGTGTGGAGGGCCCAATTTACTGTCTACACAGCTGGGGGGGAAGTGGTGACACAGTTTTAGGTTTACGCTCATTAAAACCTCTAATTTCCCCCATATGAATGTGTGAAAACAAACAGGCTGAGCAATTAACGGATCAGTTGCAGTGACAGACTAGCAAGGCTGGCTAATTACAGAGATGGAGAGAAAGAGAGAAGGAGGGAGGGAAGGAAGGAAGGAAGGAAGGAGAGAGGGAGGGGGGGAGTGGGAGAGGGAGGGACTTGGGGAAGGGGAAAGGGGGATGGAGTAGAGAGAGGAGAGAAAGAAAGAGAAGGAGAGGAGGAAGAGGGGAGAGAGAGAAACAGAGAGAGCACATCTCCTCCATTCCCAATGCACCACACACGTCTCCTAGCGCTAGCATGATAACTGAGGTCTTAAGTGTTGACATGTTACAGCTGCTGCCAAGCAAATGCATTAAAGCCTGCGTTCGTTTCTCTGGGTAGCGCTAACATTACACTAACATGTCATGTGCAGCAGCCTCCATCGCTGAGTGCTGCTGCGCTCACCTAACTCTCTCTCAGGGGCAGCTATTAGTGATGCCATGCTATCAAAGCTGTCTATGAGAGGTGTCAGTCATGTTACTAGCCCTAAACTTACAGTTGAAGTCGGAAGTTTATATACACCTTAGCCAGATACATTTATACTCAGTTTTTCACAATTCCTGACATTTAATCCTATACAAAATTCCCTGTCTTAGGTCAGTTAGTATCACCATTTCATTTTAAGAATGTGAAATGTCAGAATAATAGTAGAGAGAATTATTTATTTAAGCTTTTATTTCTTTCATCACATTCCCAGTGTGTCAGAAGTTTACATACACTCAATTAGTATTTGGTAGCATTGCCTTTAATTTTTTTAACTTGGGTCAAACGTTTCGGGTAGCCTTCCAAAAGCTTCCCACAACAAGTTGGGTGAATTTTGGCCCATTCCTCCTGACAGAGCTGGTGTAACTGAGTCAGGTTTGTAGGCCTCCTTGCTCGCACACGCTTTTTCAGTTCTGCCCACAAATGTTCTATAGGATTGAGGTCAGGGCTTTGTGATGGCCACTCCAATACCTTGACTTTGTTGTCCTTAAGCCATTTTGCCACAACTTTGGAAGTATGCTTGGGGTCATTGTCCAATTGGAAGACCCATTTGCGACCAAGCTTTAACTTCCTGACTGATGTCTTGAGATGTTGCCTCAATATATCCACATTCAATATATATGCCTTTTTTTTTTTTAAGTGGACCAGTCCCTCCTGCAGCAAAGCACCCCCACAACATGATGCTGCCACCCCCGTGTTTCACGGTTGGAATGGTGTTCTTCGGCTTGCAAGCATCCCCCTTTTTCCTCCAAACATAACGATGGTCATTATGGCCAAACAGTTCTATTTTTGTTTCATCAGACCAGAGGACATATCTCCAAAAAGTACAATCTTTGTCCCCATGTGTAGTTGAAAACCGTAGTCAGGCTTATTGATGGCGGGTCTGGAGCAGTGGCTTCTTCCTTGCTGAGCGGCCTTTCAGGTTATGTCGATATAGGACTCATTTTACTGTGGATATAGATACTTTTGTACCTGTTTCCTCCAGCATCTTCACAAGGTCCTTTGCTGTTCGGCGATTGATTTTTGCACCAAAGTACGTTCATCTCTAGGAGACAGAACGCGTCTCCTTCCTGAGCGGTATGACGGCTGCGTGGTCCCATGGTGTTTATACTTGCGTACTATTGTTTGAACAGATGAACGTGGTACCTTCAGGCGTTTGGAAATTGCTCCCAAGGATGAACCAGACTTGTGGAGGTCTACAATTTTTTTCTGAGGTCTTGGATGATTTCTTTAGATTTTCCCATGATGTCAAGCAAAGAGGCACTGAGTTTGAAGGTAGGCCTTGAATTACATCCACAGGTACACCTCCAATTGACTCAAATGATATTAATTAGCCTATCAGAAGCATCTAAAGCCATAATTTTCTGGAATTTCCCAAGCTGTTTAAAGGCACAGTCAACTTAGTGTATGTAAACTTCTGACCCACTGGAATTGTGATACAGTGAATTATAAGTGAAATAATCTGTCTGTAAACAATTGTTGGAAAGATTACTTGTGTCATGCACCAAGTAGATGTACTAACCGACTTGCCAAAACTATAGTTTGTAAACAAGAAATGTGTGGAGAGGTTGAAAAACTAGTTTTAAACTTCCGACTTCAACTGTAACTGCAGTGCACTACTTTGATGAAAGCCCTTAAGGCTCGGGTCAATAGAGCTGCACTATATAGAAAATAAGATGCCATTTGGGACACAGCCATGGAGATGGACGGCGAGATGAGGAATGTAATGGAGATCGTAATAAAGCATGGAGGCATGAAATAAGGAAGTGTGGGAAAGGGTGCTTTGTTATTCTGACTATTGCCTAGGAAACAACATGTAATTTGAACTCCAACTTTTGCATTTAGCTTACAAGGCGCCAGGGCTGCAGGTGTGAGTGGGTGGTGGTGGAGGGAACGGGGCGAAGGAGAAACCACAGACTATGATTTCTCAGAGAGACGTAGCTCAACAGATCAACGAGATCACAAAGAAATTTCTCAAAGCTGCCTGTAAACATTGCCCACACACGCATGCACACATTTGCATGCTCACACGCGCAAACACACCAGTCAAAGTGTGTTTTGGACACACACACACACACATGCACACAGACACACAAACAGTCAAGAGCCAGACTTGTCTCCTGTGAAAAAACACAACACACCAGTCAAAGAAACAAGACAGAGGTGTGATGTGTGATAGTGATGGGAAGTTCAGTCAAAAGACCGATTCTTTAGACTAATTTTGTTAATTTGAGTCAGTAATGGCCAGAAGACGCAGGACCCCATACAAGCGAACGATGAACTGAAAACTTGAGAGTCACCGTGGTGTGCTTATTGAACCTGTCATTTGTGACTGAGACTTGTTGTTTAAACAATGTATGCCTACATTTGTTGATTGCTAGGTATACAAATAAGATTATGTTTTTATACATTTGAAACAAGGTCTAGTTGTGGCCACATCTGGACTAGATTGTGAACGACTGTTGGAGGAATGCATTGCTCGACTGCCGTGAGGGTGATAAGCACGATATGGTTCGCGAAATGCAGCCCCCCAAACGATTTGTTCTCGAGTTCAAGTTTGTTGAGCAGAGGCTGTGCATGTTTTGATTCTACAAAGCCGATTCCATCATAACATTCAATAATTAATGAATTGCATTCATTCTTGCACCATGAGATCAATTATCAGTTAACATATATTTATCTTCTCTATGCTGCCTGCAGCATGATCCATTTTCTTTTGCGTAATTATGACAGACAGTTGTTGGTCAGAGCACAACTCCGGAGCCGTTGAGTCGGAGGAGGAGGAGGAGCGTGTATCAATCCTGCTGCTCGCAGGTCAAAAGAACGACTAAAATGAACGAGTCAACTCAGAAAAACGAATCATGACTTTCGAGTCAGTAGAAAGAGTAGTAAAAAAGAATCGATCGCGTACTGGACCTCGCTATGTGTGATCTTGACAGTGTAGGAGAAACAAAGAGCATGTCAGTCTGTCACTCTGACTCTCTACATCAGGCATCAGTCAGAACAGAACAGAGTGGAGCAGCCTGACCCAGAATGCACATCTTATAGAGGAGTAAAGGCATCCGTCCACATGCTTCCGAGCCGTAACAGTTTGGAACAGTTTGAGCCTATATTGTGACTACATTTTGTGCCGTTTTTGTTAGTTTGTGTCTCAGTGAGGGTTTTATCGGTTGTTCGGGCACAACAGCAAAAAGTTTGAGGCAAGCCGAAGTCAGTAGCCGAAGTCTACTCCCATTAGTCGGTGATTGGTCAACAGCAGGGGTTCTTCAATGAAGTGTTTTTTTGTCATTCAACGAGAGACGAATCAGTTTCATGCACATTTTTTCACTTTAGAAATACTGCACCAAACGTCTTAATTTGATGAAAAAACGTATTATTTTTCAAACGAAGGTCTTTTTTAAGGGACTATGCAAGCACACTCGTTCAGCCAGCTGAACTGAAGCATGCTGATGCCTTAGGGGGATGGGAGAGGAAGTGTGTGCTGCAGATTGACAGCCAAGCCAGGGTTGAGAGGGGGGAAAGTGGTGTAAGGGTGTAAAACAGGAGAGAAGTACTAACCTTTCTTGTTTGCTGCGTCCACAGAAAGCAGGGGGAAAGTGAGCGAGGGAGAAAACAGAGAGTGAGAGAGAGGGAGGAGGATTAAATTACAGGGTTAAAGCATAGAAGCAGTGGATGGGGAACAGCACCTGGCTAATACAAGCTCTTTACTTCACACCTCCCTCCCTCCTTCCTTCCATCCATCCCTCCCACCCTCTCTCTCCCCCTCTCCTCCAACCTCTCAGCCCTGCGGTTTTATTCAGATAATAACGCTGACATTTTCGAAAATGAGTTTTTCCTCCAGGGGCCCAGATCTCAATCCCTGTCACTGTGATCATCTTCAACAAGTGTTTAAATATCCGTTTCTTTTCTTTACAACCCATTCTCTTAAGATACATATGCTGGAAAACTAAAAAGAGGAGGATCTACAAATCTGCTATGTGGGGCATTCAGGAGATAATTATATTCTCTGCAGTTGGACAGGCTTGATGATGGTGCACTCTGCTCCTTCAGGTTACTTGAGGTAGATATTATACTAGCTCAGTGGAAATACAGTAGGCTGCATCCTGCAACTAACGTCCCGGTATCAACTATGTTATCATTGTGTGGACAGATGAGGATGGGGTTATTATATAATAAGCTGTTTCACCTCATATACTTTTACAACTGTTGAAATGTCTATAGATCTGCCTCTTGTATTGTGTTGTGTAGCGTTTACATTCATTTATATTTGAATACAATCCATTCCAGCAAAATGACTTCCAAGTCATAAAAAGTTGCTATGTGTCCTGGCATGGACATCAGAGAGCTATAGGCCTATGCAGTCAAATAGGCATGTTAAATTGGGACACTTCAAAATATTTCTTCTCATTTGCTGTGAAGAAATTCTCCACCCTCCTTCCATCTAAGTCAGCCTTGTCTGGACTTATCCACAGAGAAATACTTTGAATTACTAGTTCAGCTGAGTTCAGCTCATTACTTTCCTGGGTTGTTGTGTAAGAGCGAGTTGAGGCCTGGCTCCTTCTGATTGCCAGAGTGAGGAGAATTAAGGTGAGACCAAGCATTTTGGAATGCTTTTTTAAATGATTAAGTCCTTTTTAATTATCAAGTCAAGCACCTGATTCCCTTTTTTGTTCAAGCAGGGCTGAAGCGTCTGAGAAGTAAGGAGAGCTACACTACCACAACCCCAGCAACTCAAAGACTGAACAAACAGTAAGAGAGAAGGGTGACAAAAGAGGAGAAGAAAGTTGAACAGATAGAAGAAGACAGAAAGGAGGACCAGCTCGTCCCATCCCAGCAGTGTGCTATCTAGCTGAGATGTCATTATTAGCGGAAGAAGCATATGGATCCCCTGTTCTTCCCTCTCTCTCTTACGCTAGCTCAGTTAGAAGCTCTAAGGACAGCTACATTCAAAGAGAGCAGAGAAAACATGGCTGGGGCAACTCTGGGTGAGCAGGGCCACAGGCTACCTGACTGAGAGACCTCCCATATCAATGCCCACTCCAAGGAGAGAGTCTCACAGAGCCTATAGGACTTCAGGCTGAGGCTAGATGAATGTCTATCTGTCTTGATGGAGCAACCACTGAAATCTAACGAATGCAGGCCAGTCAAGTTCTTCCACACCAATCTCAACAAACCATTTCTGTATGGACCTCGCTTTGTGCATGGGGGTATTGTCATAGGAAAGGGTCTTCCCCAAACTGTTGCCACAAAGTTGGAAGCACAGAAACATCTAGAATGTAATTGTATGATATAGCATTAAGATTTCCCTTCACTGGAACTAAGGGTCCTAGCCTGAACCATGAAAAACAGCCCCAGACCATTATTCTTCCTCCACCAAACTTTACAGTTGGCACTATGCATTTGGGCAGGTAGCATTCTCCTGGCATCCGCCAAACCCAGGTTCATCCATCGGACTGGAAGATGGTGAAACGTGATTCAACATTCCAGCGAACACATTCCCACTGCTTCAGAGTCCATTGGTGGTGAGCTTTACATCACTCCAGCTGACGCTTGGCATTGTGCATGGTGATCTTAGGCTTGTGTGCGGCCGCTCGGCCATGGAAACCCATTTCATGAAGCTCCCGACAAACAGTACTTGTGCTGACTTTGCTTCCAGAGGCAGTTTGGAACTCATTATTGTTGCAACCGAGGACAGAAGATTTTTACGTGCTTCGCGTATCAGCATTCGGCGGTCCCGTTCTGTGGGCTTGTGTGAGCTATCACTTCGCGGCTGAGATGTTGTTGCTCCTAGACATTTCCACTTCACAATAACAGCACTTACAGTTGACCAGGGCAGCTCTAGCAGGGCAGAAACTTGACAAGCTGGCTTGTTTGAAAGGTGGCATCCTATCATGGTGCCACATTGAAAGTCACTGAGCTCTTCAGTAAGGCCATTCTACTGCCATTCATCTATGGAGTTTGCATGGCTGTGTGCTTGATTTTATACACCTGTCAGCAATGGGTGTGGCTGATATTGTCGAATCCACTCATTTGTAGGGGTGACCACTTACTTATGTATATACCAAGCATTCGGAAAGTATTCAGACACATTTTGTTGAGTTACAGCCTTTTTCTAAAATGGATTAATAAACTATTTCCCTCATCAATCTACACACAATACCCCTTAATGTCAAAGCGAAAACAGGTTTTTAGAAATTTTAACACATGAAAAAAAAAACTTATTTATTCAGACCCTTTGCAATGAGACTCGAAATTAATCTCAGGCGCATCCTGCTTCTATTGATCATCATTGAGATGTTTCTACAGCTTCATTGGAGTCCACCTGTGGTCAATTCAATTGATTGGTCATGATTTGGAAAGGCACACACCTGTCTATATAAGGTCCCACATTTGACAGGGCATGTCAGTGCAAAAACCAAGCCATGAAGTTGAAGGAATAGTCCGTAGAGCTCAGAGACAGGATTGTTTTGAGGCACAGATCTGGGGAACGGTACCAAAAAATGTCTGCAGCATTGAAGGTCCCCAAAAACAGAGTGGACTCCATCATTCTAAAATGGAAATAGTTTTGAACCACCAAGACTCTTCCTAGAGTTGGCCGCTCAGCCAAACTGAGCAATCGGGGGAGAAGGGCCTTGGTCAGGGAGGTGGCCAAGAACCCGATAGTCACTCTGACAGAGCTCTAGAGTTCCTCTTTGGACATGGGAGAACCTTCCAGAAGGGCAACCATCTCTGCAGCACTCCACCAATCAGGCTTTTATGGTAGAGTGGCCAGACTGAAGCCACTCCTCAGGTAAAAGGCACATGACAGCCTGCTTGGAGTTTGCCAAAAGGCACCTAAAGACTCTCAGACCATGATAAACAAGATTCTCTGGCATGATGAAACTAAGACTGAACTCTTTGGCCTGAATGCCAAGAGTCACGTCTGGAGGAAAGCTGGCAACATCCATACTGTGAAGCATGGTGGTGACAGCATCATGCTGGGGGGATGTTTTTCAGTGGCAGGTAATGGGAGACTGGTCAGGATCGAGGGAAAGATAAACAGGCCAAAGTACAGACAGATCCTTGATGAAAACCTGCTCCAGAGCGCTCAGGACCTCAGACTGGGGTGAAGGTTCACCTCCAACAGGAAAACGACCCTAAGCACACAGCCAAGACAAAGCAGGAGTGGCTTCGGGACAAGACTCTGAATGTCCTTGAATGGCCCAGCCAGAGCCCAGACTTGAAACCGATCAAACATCTGTGGAGAGACCTAAAAATAGCTGTGCAGCGACACTCCCCATCCAACCTGACAAAGAACAATGGGAGAAACTCCCCAAATACAGGTGTGCCAAGCTTGTAGCGTTATACCGAAGCGAATGTGAGCCCGTAATCGCTGCCAAAAGTGCTTCAACAAAGTACTAAGTAATGGGTCTGAATACTTATGTAAATGTTATATTTCAGTTTCTTATTTTTTATAAATTATCAAACATTTCTAAAATCCTGTCTTTGCTGTGCCATTATGGGGTGATGTGTGTAGATTGATGAGGGGAAAAAAACAATAAGGTTGTTTTATAATAAGGCTGTAACATAACAAAATGTGAAAAAATTCAAGGGGTCTGAATACTTTCAGAATGCACTGTATGGTGTATAGTGCCAAGAATACATGTTTGCACTTTGCTTTAAGTACATACAACAACTTGAAGGTGTTATTTCTATAAAATGACAGTATACTGCTGTTTTCTGATTTCAATTAGTTTAATATTTTGTACCGTGACCACACTTGGTTGAGTGCGTCAATATTTCTGCAGTGCCATCAGGTTCATGATTATCGCTTGGAACATGTATTAACACACTGAAGAAATGGGGTATGGTTAGGATACAGTGTTGTTCCCTGGGGTGCAAAAAAGGTACAGTTCGGTACCTTGTAAGTATAATCAGACATGTTTCTACCCAACATTTAGAATATGAAGTACGATCATCATTCATAGGTGGGGGCAATGTACTGGTGGGGCTCATTAGCATATTTTGGGATGTGGACAAATACACTATACAAAAGTATGTGGACACCGCTTCAAATGAGGGGATTAGGCTATTTCAGCCACAGCTGTTGCTGACAGGTGTATAAAATCGAGCAGAGCCTTTCAATGTGGCACTATCATAAGATGCAACTGTTCCAAGAAGTCAGTTCGCCAAATTTCTGCCCTGCTAGAGCTGCCCCGGTCAACTGTAAGTGCTGTTATTGTGAAGTGGAAACGTCTCGGCACAACAATGCCTCAGCCGCGAAGTGATAGGCCACACAAGCTTAAAGAACGGGAATGCCACACAAGCTCAAAGAACGGGACCGTCGAGGGCTGAAGCGTGTAGCACATAAAAATTGGTTGTCCCCTGTTGCAACACTCAATACGAGTTCCAAACTGCCTGTGGAAGCAACGTCAGTGCATAAACTGTTAGTCGGGATCTTCATGAAATGGGTTTCCATGGCCGAGCAGCCGCACACAAGCCTAAGATCACCATGTGCAATGCCAAGCATCGGCTGGAGTGGTGTAAAGCTCGCGGCCATTGGACTCTGGAGCAGTTGAAAGGTGTTCTATGGAGTGTTGAATCACGCTTCACACATCACCATCTTCCAGTCTGACAGACAAATCTGGGTTTGGTGGATGCCAGGAGAATGTTACCTACCCCACTGTAAACTTTGGGGGAGGAGGAATAATGGTCTGGCGCTGTTTTTCATTGTTCAGGCTAGGCCCCTTAGTTCCAGTGAAGGGAAATCTTAATGCTATATCATACAATTACATTCTAGATGATTCGGTGCTTCCAACTTTGTGGCAACAGTTTCCTGTTTCTGCATGACAATGCCCCCATGCACAGAAATGGTTTGTAAAGATCGATGTGGAAGAACTTGACTGGCCTGCTCAGAGCCCTGACCACAATCCCATCGAACACCTTTGGGATGAACTGGAATGCAGACCGTGAGCCAGGCCTAATCGCCCAACATCAGTGCCCGACCTCACTAACGGTCTAGTGGAAGCAAGTCCCAGCAGCAATGTTCCAACATCTAGTGGAAAGCCTTCCCAGAAGAATGGAGGCTTTTATAGCAGCAAACTCCATATTAACACCCAGGATTTTGGAATGAGATGTTCGACGAGCAGGTGTCCACATACTTTTGGTCTTGTTGTGTATATGTGCATTTGTGCCAACTGTCATGCTGATGCAAGTTAACCACCTCTTTTGACACTGTCTGCTCTACACACGTGAGTCTGGAGAGACAATTCTCCTCCTCACAATTGTGTAGCGAATTCTACTAGATGAAAAGCCAAAATGAGTAAGTCATCCTGGCATTTAAAGCACACTCGATTTTCGAAATTTCACATACTACCAAAGTTTGTAGTTATCAGTTATGTCCTAACTGCCTTTAGCAGTAATGCCACTTTTTTGAGAACACAAGCATACATGTACAGTTGCGGGCACTTGTGAAAAACGATCCACATCAAACACTAGAGTGCCGTGATGCACATTCATTGCAGCAAATGTTCTGCCAATGCCATGTCACTACCTAACATTTTAGCCCACAATTCCCGCCTATTAGCAGATCAGAAATAGTTGACGTGGCGGTGTATTTACCTCTTGAAGAGCAGGATGGCGATGACGATGATGATGATGAGTACGACAGCCAGGACAGGGCCCATGACCCACAGCATCTCTGGGTCCTCAGCATGGCGAGCCATACCGCTGTGGAGCTTCACTGTGATGGGGTCCGAGTACGGGCTGGCCGCAAACGTCTTCTGCTGCAGGAGGAAAGAAGGAGGAGGACACCACACAGCAACCCCTGTTCAGAATGGAGAGGCTTTATCATTTGGTTGAGGCTGAACACTGCTCTATTAACCTTGAGACCTGTGTAGTCTCAAGTGTGTTGGAGTACTTCAGAGCTCTATGCTCTTATGTCTTATCCCTTGTCTAACCCAGTGCCTGATTGAAAGTCAGTGGCTGACATCAGTTAGGCGTCTGGAAACACGGTGCTTACTCAACGTGATGCCACCTTAGCCCTATACAGAGTTCTTTATAGCGCTGCCTTAGCCCATATCTAACGCTGTGTCTGATGGAGACTAACATCAGCCAGGCATCTGTTGAAGGAGAGAGAGGTGTATTTGTAGCTAGCTCCACTCTTTAATAGAGTGAAACTTCCCCGACCTGTCAGCCAGAACACAAAGTGACAACAAGCGCAGTTACTTTAAGCGAATTACGCCTTGCAAATTGATCCATTTAACTTTATTATGTGACGCCAGCATCATGCCAAGCCATATCCATTGTACCCAGCCTCTCTGCAAAAAACTTGAAGATGAAAAGGGGATCTGTGGTAGACACACACACACACACACACACACACACACACACACACACACACACACACACACACACACACACACACACACACACACACACACACACACACACACACACACACACACACACATACACACACAGAGAGAGAGAGAGAGAGAAAGAGAGAGGAAAGTAGTTGTTGCCTACTTTGGAAATTTATGACAGAACTCCCTTTTTAATGAGGTTTTAATAGCCTTTTTAACTGATAAAAACATTAACTGGTGCTGACAAAGAAGTTCATTCCAGTTGCCGTAGAAACACACAGAGCACTGCAGTCACTACATATGCCTGCTTACTGTGGTGGCACAGACGCAAGCCGGGAGAGAGGTATAGGCTTATTGTAGCCTAAGTGCTGATGCAGATGAAGCTACTACTAAATACACTCAGGGAGTAGTACACATATGCTGCGAGCAGATAAACAAACTCCAGATCCTGCCCCTGTATCAGCAATCGCCCACTCACAACTGCTCCCTGGTAGTTAAGTCTGTCCCCTTCCCCTCGCTCCTCTCTGCCCCTGACCCTGAGTTATTTTCAGCCTCTGTTGCTCTCTTCTCCTGCTCTTCCCCTCCTCTAACCCTGCCATGTCAATTAGTGAGACTGTGATATACTGTAGCGTAATGATGCCAGTGAGACAGGGTTGGCCACGGGTTCTCTGCTGGCTTCCAGAGGGCGTGATAAAAGTTGTCACCTTTATTGGATTTGTCCTCAGAGGCCGCTGATGCGCATCCTCCCATGCACTAGTCACCCTCCCCGGACACAGCAGGGACGACACACAATGACCGAGTCTAATCCTCCATCAAGATCTCTCTCTACCCGTCTCTCTACCTCTCGCTCTTACCGCTCTCTCTGTCCCATTTGCAACCCCTTCGCTGTCTAAGACGTGTTGCTAAAATGATTGTTTAATAACTGGCAGTGGAAATCCCAACAACTTTCACTGAGGCCATGCCACCAGGTTTACATGTGGCTAGCACTTGTCAGGCCCAGTTGAGGAGTACTCAAAACAAGAGTTACTGTCGAGTCTTCTGAATGTTTCACCACAGCATAAATTGGCATCTGATATTGATGCAGATGGTTGCAGTCATATCCTGCATAAATGAAGGACTCATATGGGCCAAAAGCCTTTGCACAAAGGTTCAAGGTCAAAAGGTCATGGTGCATCCCATATTCTGATACCTGCTGAGAAAGACCTGGGATCTTGATCGACTCAATGACAGAAACAGCCATGAATAGCCTGACATCTCTGAGAACTGTTCATGTTCATTTCTCTGCTCATTTCTCTGCTTCCTCTTTCTCTCTCCATCGCTTCCAGGCTCGTCTCTCCCTCTTCTGTCTCGGTCTCTCTATTCTCTCTCTCCCAGGCTCCTCTTCTCTCTCTCTTCTCCGTAGCTCATTCTTATACTTTTGGCAAAGTGCAGCACAAAACTTTATTTGAAAAATGGCAGCAGTCACGCCTCTTAGACAGAGTGGATGGAAGCCCAAACAAAAGAGGACATTTAGATATTCTCAGAGAGGGGGGAAACATTGGGAGTGATCAATTTGAGAAGCACTATCTGATAGAAACGCAGCCCATAGAGTGAGTGAATAATGTACTGCCAGCGCCTCTACATTTACAAATGCAGCATGGGAATGCTGTGTATTGGAGAGATAATAAAGTGAGTGAAAAGCAGAGCTGATGCGGGGAAGGGAAGGGAAGGAGAGAAGACTGAGGAGTGCATAGGGCGAATAGTCTTATTTTTTCCATTGTTTCTCCCACAATCAGGCTTCCCTCTGGGCACAACACATCATTGAAACATGAGCATTTGGGTAATATTTGGTTGAGATGTGGATCAATGAGATTTCAACCTACAGTATGTATATTCACCCACTCAAAAAGACAGCCAGAGGTTTGTTGAATTCCCAACATGCAATCACTGTGCTTTCAACCACCTAAAAGCACCACCAAATTCCAATGGAAGAATCAGGTCTGCTTTTTGGTTTAGTCGTCACCTAAATGTGTGTGATGCGTATACTTTTGTTTCAAAGTAGATTTGTTTAAGACTACCAAGAAACACTCATTGTGACCCTGATTCAGCACCATGCAGTAAAAGGTTAAGAGGTCTCTCAATAATCATTTTCACGACAGCCCATTGGAAGTAACAAGTGACACATTTTCAAGAGCTTGGGACTATAAGTTTCTATCTGCATTTTTGTCAAAATGTATTTATTGACACAGCCTTGTTATTGACATAGCACCACTTGCGTCATGACTGCATCAGTACGGACCAAAGACATTCATGTTCATCACTCACCACGTTAGGTCATCAGATGCTCCACTAAAATATGTCTCTGCAACAACAAATCAATGCTAGCTAGCTACGTTCTTCCTCTTTGGATCTGCGTTTAGAATGTCTCCAATTTCGGGTTTGTGCGGTTGTTGGTTGAGCTTTATGTAACTCTGTAGCAAGTATGGTCTGTGTGTGTAGGCGCTTATTGCGTCATGATCGCTATTTTAGAACGCCCTTCTGGCCAATCAGAAACGAGTATTCACCAACTCTGCGGTATAAAGTACTCTAAATACCCCAGTTCATGTTGATAAATTCTTAGATTCAATAATTGAGGGTTTGGAACTTTGAAGCCATTTATCTCAGAATCATAATTTTGCAGATAGATCCTAAAAAGTCATTGGCAATGAGTGGAGATCAGTGCAACATTAAACACTAAGATGATATTTGAACATATTGACAACGATCCCCTCTGGGTGTGTCTGAGGTGAGGGCAGAGCTCCAGGACCCCCCACTCCCCCTTCCCTTAATCCCCAGGCTACGACCTCTCTCTGTCTGTGTCTCGGTCTCTCTCTTTCGTCCTGTCTCTGTCTCGTTCTTTCAATCTGTCTCTTCCTCTATTTGTCTCTGTCCATCTCCCTATTTTCACTCTGTCTCTGTCTCTCTGCCTCCCTCTGTGTCATTTAAACAACTCTCTTTTTCATCCATAAAATCTCCCATAAAAAAAGGAAATCTCATCCATAAAACCTTTACTGCATTCCTCTTCTCTTAGTACTGTATATTATTTCCCCAAGGCTCCCTCTACCATGCTCCATTCCTCCATCAGACTTATCTCTCTCTCTGTACCCCTCACTCTTTTCACCCCTCCATCACTCCCATTCAGTTCTCTCCAGTCCCCTCAGATGAAACTGACACCTTTTCTCTCTAATGCTCCCTCCTCTCCTCCCTCTCTCCATATCTCCCTCTCTTCCCTGCTGTAAGTGATCACACTGTTTATATGGCTTGTTTCTTTTATCCAATTTCACACTTCCAGGCATATTTACCAGCCAAGGGAGCCACATAAAGCTGCAGTGCCCTTTTGCTCCAGTCTCCCGCCTCCCTCCTCCTCCTCTCTCCTCCTCCTTCCTCCATCCTGCCATCAACCCTGCCATAACTATAAAGCTGAGCTCACTTCCCTGTTTTCCCATGAATGTGATTAGCCTGCTATTTTTTTCTGGCCAGGCATGACTTAGATTCAATAATAATTCACTTTACTGGGTCACAGATCTGTTATGTGTCTGTCTGTCACTCTGCTAAAGAGAAATAACTGTGTTCTAGCTTAACAAAAACACAATACACAACTCCACTTTCTCTCCACAATGTATTGCTAACCAGAAGATGAAGAAAGACATAGCAATGGGCTGGCACTGTCGAGAGTTGGTGGTCCAATGGTTGTAAAATCAATTTATGTTTTTTATATTTATCAACCATGCCATCATTTCCTCATGCAGTATACAGTGCATTCAGAAAGTATTCGGACCCCTTGACGTTTTCCACATTTTGTTATGTTATACTCTAATTCGAAAATTGATTACATACATTTTTGTTCCTCATCAATCTACACACAATACCCCATAATGACAAAGCGAAAACAGGTTTTTAGACATTTTTGCATATACATAATAAAAAAAAAAAACTTATTGACATAAGTATTCAGACCCTTTGCTACGAGACTCGAAATTGGGCTCAGGTGCATCCTGTTTCCATGGATCATCCTTGAGATGTTCCTACAACTTAATTGGAGTCCACCTGTGGTAAATTCAATTGATTGGACATGATTTGGAAAGGCAGCGTGTAGCGACACTCCCCATTCAATCTGACAGAGCTTGAGAGGATCTGCAGAGAAAAATGGGAGAAACTCCCCAAATACAGGTGAGCCAAGCTTGAAGAGTCATACTCAAGAAGACTCGAGGCTGTAAACACTGCCAACGGTGCTTCAACAAAGTACTGAGTAAAGGGTCTGAATACTTCTGTAGGTGATATTTCAAAATTATAATTTTTTGCAAACATTAAAAAACATTTTTTTTTGCTTTGTCATTATGGGATATTGTGTGTAGATTGATGAGAAAAAAACAACAATTAAATCAATTTTTAGAATAAGTCTGGAATGTAACAAAACGTGGAAAAAGTCAAGGGGTCTGAATACTTTCCAAGTGCACTGTATGTACAGTAAATAGATAGGGGAGACATGTTTTGAGGCTCAGGAGCTGTCTGAACTTCTGCAGTGAAGACCAAGGACACCAGCGAGTGCATCTTCTAAAGAGGAAACCAATTACGGTCACACTGAGTGAACTCTGACGACATGGGTTCACAGTTTCCCTGTGACACGTGCAGCACACGTAACCATGACTCACTACACAGACGTGAGACATACAGTGCTGCTGCTTCGTGCAGCTTGTGGCATGGCGACACCAGCGTAAGTCTTGGCTCATCAGTTACATAGCTATGTCACTGCGAGACGGGAGGAATATCACACACACAAAAAAAAGATTGTACTAAAATATAATAATTGGCAGGCTGCACTGTGTAGAATATGCATGGTAGACTCAAGGTGCATTTACAGTATATGACATATCCTTACTGTTGTATTAACAGTGCATCTACATTGGATGTACATGTATCTCGGGGATGGTAATACTGTATGGAAGTTGTGTTATGTGACAGGACTACAGTATCTATGGATAGGGAGAAGTGGTTGTTTCACTTACAGATCCGTGGTCTTTGAGGGCAGCTAGTACGAAACAGAGGTACTGCTGCTGGCCCGGTAGAGGCTTGTTGTAGAAGCCGTTGTACTGCTTCTCGTCGCCTAGAGGGAAGGTGTCTGGCAGAGCGTCCATCTTGGCAGCGATGTAGGGTCTGAGGAACTCTTGGGTCTGTCTCCTCTTCAGGCTCTGGTCAGAACTAGCCTCCAGGAGCTGACATGACATCAGAGAGAAATACTTATCTGCATCCCAAACAGCGCCATTCTGTATGTGCACTATATCGGAAATAGGGTGCCAATTGGAGCGAAGGCTCAAAGATACACAATCTCCTACCATTGTGGCTTTGAGCAAGGCACTTAACTTTATTATCTATCTGTCCAGTTTGGGGTTTTGTTTTTATTGTGTAGAAACTACATAGTCAGTAATATAGAACACACATACTGTTCACATCAAATAAATATGTGTTCATAAACTGCGCTCATAGCCTACAATGAATTGTGCTTCTAGGCTCACAGGTGGGTTAAAATCTTATACTGCAAATGATGCATAGAGTAATTCAAGTTTTATAACATCTTGGTCCTGCAGCGAGGTGTCACACTTGTCCACAGTGGGCTGCTCCTCTCTTGTCTCTCTCGCCACTCGCACCTCTTTCTGACCTACAGCTGTGGTGAGAGGTCATAGCTTTATTAGACAGTCTCAGGAGTGTGTCCCTGTGTGTGTGTGTGTGTGTGTGTGTGTGTGTGTGTGTGTGTGTGTGTGTGTGTGTGTGTGTGTGTGTGTGTGTGTGTGTGTGTGTGTGTGTGTGTGTGTGTGTGTGTGTGTGTGTGTGTGTGTGTGTGTGTGTGTGTGTGTGTGTGTGTGTGTGTGTGTGTGTGTGTGAGATTGTTCCTGTGTGCGTGTGTGTGTGTGTGTTCCTGTCTGTGTGTATGAGGTATCATTAATTCACTCCCTCTGATGGAAAGAGGGGGTAGGTAGATTTGTGTCTTTGTAGATTGTTTGACTAATTTCTTCTCCACCTGCCTCTTCAGTGAGCATCTTACTCTGTCTATCTGTCTGTATCTGTTGGTCTGCTTCTATCTCAACTCTAGCAGGGTCTACTGCATTGCAAGCACTTACCGGTCAAGGTAGTACAATAACCAGACAAACAGTATTCAAAGAGAATGTCTGAAGTATTCTACAGTTCTACTGGTTCCTAGAAAGTCAACATTACATTTTTATGTGAACCACCCCTATAACCTTGTTCCTCTTCTCCGCTCTTCAATACAACTTTAACCAACCCATTTCATGCAGAAAATACAGTTTCTCTAGTCTATAAAACTGCAGCAATAGCAATGATTTAGATTGCAGAGAAAGAAAAGGCTTTGACAATGAGAAAGCAGATCTTGCTGTCTCAAAGATGCTTTGGATGCAGGCATATTTACTTAACGCGCTCTATGGTTTTCTTTGATATTCAAGAGGCTGCACTTTTTCTGCAGACGACAGTAGATTGAGAGAAAGCAAACTCACGAGAAAGATATTGAAGCCCAAAAGGTCCACATTAATAAAACAAAGCAACAGAAATGCTAAGAGCAGCTATTTAGGAGTGTTTTAAGTGCCTCAAACACTCAGGAGAAGCAAAACTTGAAATGAAAAATAAAAAGCTTATTTTTTTAAATGGAAATCACCATCTTGCACAGCAAAGACAAACTGTTAAGGGCAAAAAGGGCAATTTACACGTGTAGTGAAAGCTGAGAATTCTGTAATCAGCAATTCACAGCATGATCTGTCGATATCGTCTTGTTCTTTTTTTGGGGGGGGGGGGGGGTTAGAGACAAAATATATGAGGAGATTTAAAGATGCTTCATATTTAATGGGCTTGGTGCTATGGAAGAAAGAGATTTTTTGGTCTGCGCACAGAGAAGGTGCTGTTAACACACACACACGCACTCACCTCATCCAAGTCCATATCTTCAGGGTTCTCCCACCTGCGTAGTGTGGCTGGTGTGACAGGAACCACCACTATGTAGTAATATCTGTAGAGAGAGAGACAGGCAGGTTGAGCACGACCAGGGTGTGTGTGTGTGTGTGTGTGTGTGTGTGTGTGTATGTGTGTGTGTATGTGTGTGTGCGTGTGGTCTAACTTTACTATCCTTTTGGGTTCCAAAAGTCCTTACATCGGATTGTAAAACAAGGAACATTTGAATAGTGGGGACATTTCAACCGGTCCCCCAAAAGAAAAATGCTATTTTAGGTTTAGGTGTTATGTTTAGGGTTAAGATTACAATTAGGGTTAGAATTAGGCTGAGGAGCTAGGGGCTAGGGGTTAGGGGTTAAGGTTAGGGCTTGGTTAAGGTTAGGTTTAGGGAAAATAAGATTTAGAATGAGAATAGATGTTTTGGTCCCCACTTGGATAGTAAAACCAATGTGTGTGTGCGATGGAGTGAGCATTAGTGTGTGTGCGTGCATGGGTGCATGCATGTGAGTGTAACACGCTGTCCCTTTGGGTAAGCCTGAGCATATCTCAGATATCTGTATTGTCATAACATTCAGGCTCTGCTAAGGCCTCAATCCATCCATACTCAAACATAGATATGTAGTCTCTCATACCAAATAATTAATCCCCTGATGGACAAACACACGTATGCTATGCACACACATCCCCCCTCTTATGCGTCAACATCTTTACCCTGTTAAACCTATGTAGTTACTTCTGTCACCAGAGGAATACTAGGATAAGTTTGGCTTTGGCTCTGATGTTTACTCTGGCTCTTGTGTGTGTGTGTGTGTGTGTGTGTGTGTGTGTGTGTGTGTGTGTGTGTGTGTGTGTGTGTGTGTGTGTGTGTGTGTGTGTGTGTGTGTGTGTGTGTGTGTGTGTGTGTGTGTGTGTGTGTGTGTGTGTGTGTGTGTGTGTGTGTGTGTGTGTGTCTCTAATCCAGAGTGTGATGAAAAGGTCTGGCCAGGGCATTAAGATACTGATTGTATTGCTAAATTCGTTTTTTTGTGTGTTTTTTTACCACTCATGCTGGCGCTGCTTATTACGGCTTAGATGTTCACAGTTTCTTTTTTAGAAACAAACACTTGAGTCCAAGTAATTCACAAGTCTGCCTGAGTAGTAGGGGTAAAAAAAAGGTACCTTTTCTGAAATTGCAGGTTCTGCATTGGGCCCCAGCTTTTTTTATGAGTTAACATTTGAAGTGAACTCTTGAAGAAATTGCTTTCTGCTCTAATGGGAGAGTAGCATAGAGCTACAGTAAATCCAATCAATCCAATCCAATTGTATTTGTCACATGTGCCGAATACAACAGGTGTAGACCTTACAGTGAAATGCTTACTCACAAGCCCTTAACCAACAACACAGTTTTAAGAAAATACCCCCCCCAAAAAGTAAGAGATAAGAATAACAAATAATTAAAGAGCAGCAGTAAATAACAATAGCGGGGCTATAGACAGAGGGTACCGGTACAGAGTCAATGTGCGGGGGCCTCTTGGACCTAGACTAGGCGCTCCGGTACCGATTGCCATGTGGTAGCAGAGAGAACAGTCTATGACTAGGGTGGCTAGAGTCTTTGACAATTTTTAGGGCCTTCCTCTGACACTGCCTGGTATAGAGGTCCAGGATGGCAGGAAGCTTGGCCCCGGTGATGTACTGGGCCGTACCCACTACCGTACTCACTACCCTCTGTATTGCCTTGTGGTCGGAGGCCGAGCAGTTGCCATACCAGGCACTGATGCAACCAGTCAGGATGCTCTCTATGGTGCAGCTGTAGAACCTTTTGAGGATCTGAGGACCAATGCCAAGTCTTTTCAGTCTCCTGAGGGGGAATAGGTTTAGTTGTGCCCCCTTCACGACTGTCTTTGTGTGCTTGCACCATGTTAGTGTGTTGGTGATGTGGACGCTAAGGAACTTGAAGCTCTCAACCTGCTCCACTAAAGCCCCATCGATGAGAATGGGGGCATGTTCGGTCCTCCTTTTCCTGTAGTCCACAATCATCTCCTTTTTCTTGATCACGTTGAGGGAGAGGTTGTTGTCCTTGCACCACACGGTCAGGTCTCTGACGTCCTCCCTATAGGCTGTCTCATCGTTGTCGGTGATCAGGCCTACCATGTTGTGCCGTCTGCAAACTTAATGATGGTGTTGGAGTCGTGCCTGGCCTTGCAGTCATGAGTGAACAGGGAGTACAGGAGGGGACTGAACACGCACCCTTGCGGGGCCCACGTGTTGAGGATCAGAGTGGCGGATGTGTTGTTACCTACCCTTACCACCTGGGGGCGGCCCGTCAGGAAGTCCAGGATCCAGTTGAATAGGGAGGTGTTTAGTCCCAGGGTCCTTAGCTTAGTGATGAGCTTTGAGGGCACTATGGTGTTGAACGCTGAGCTGTAGTCAATGAATAGCATTCTCACATAGGTGTTCCTTTTGTCCAGGTGGGAAAGGGCAGTGTGGAGAGCAATAGAGATTGCATCATATGTGGATCTGTTGGTGCGGTATGTAAATTGGGTTGGGTCTAGGGTTTCTGGGATGATGGTGTTGATGTGAACCATGACCAGCTTTTCAAAGCCCTTCATGGCTACAGACGTGAGTGTTATGGGTCGTTTGTCATTTAGGCAGGTTACTTTAGTGTTCTTGGGCACAGGGACTATGATCGTCTGCTTGAAACATGTAGGTATTACAGACAGACAGGGAGAGGTTGAAAATGTCAGTGAAGACACTTGCCAGTTGGTCAGCGCATGCTCGGCGTAAACATCCAGGTAATCCTTCTGGCCCAGCGGCCTTGTGAATGTTGACCTGTTTTAAGGTCTTACTTACATCGGCTGCGGAGAGCGTGATCACACAGTCGTCCGGAACAGCTAATGCTCTCATTCATGTTTCAGTGTTATTTGCCTCGAAGCGGGAATAGAAGTGATTTAGCTCGTCTGGGAGGCTCGTGTCACTGGCCAGCTCTCGGCTGTGCATCCCTTTGTATTCTGTAATAGTTTGCAAGCCCTGCCACGTCCTTCGAGCATCGGAGCCGGTGTAGTATGATTCGATCTTAGTCCTGTATTGACACTTTGCCTGTTTGATGGTTCACCGGAGGGCATACCGGGATTTCTTATAAGCTTCCGGGTTAGAGTCCTTCTCCTTGAAAGCGGCAGCTCTACCCTTTAGCTCAGTGCGAATGTTGCCTGTAATCCATGGCTTCTGGTTGGGGTATGTACGTATAGTCACTGTGGGGATGACGTCTTTGATTCACTTATTGATAAAGCCAGTGACTGATGTGGTGTGCCATCTGATGAATCCCGGAACATATTCCAGTCTGTGCTAGCAAAACAGTCATGTATTTTAGCATCAGCTTTATCTGATCACTTTTTGATAGACCAAATCACTGGTGCTTCTTTCTTTAAATGTAGCTTGTAAGCAGGAATCAGGAGGATAGAGTTATGGTCAGATTTGCCAAATGGATGGCGAGGGAGAGCTTTGTGTGTGGAGTAAAGGTGGTCTAGAATTTTTTTCCCTCTGGTTGCACATTTAACATGCTGATAGAAATGAGGTAAAACTGATTTAAGTTTCCCTGCATTAAAGTCCCCGGCCACTAGGAGCGCCACCTCTGGATGAGTGTTTTCCTGTTTGCTTATGTCGGAATACAGCTCATTGAGTGCGGTTTTAGTGCCAGCATCGGTCTGTGGTGGTATGTAGACAGCTATGAAAAATACAGTTGAAAACTCTAGGTCGATTGTGTGGTCTACAGCTTATCATGAGATACTCTACCTCAGGCGAGGAAAACCTTGAGATTTCCTTAGATATCGTGCACCCACTATTGTTTACAAATTATGCATAGGCCCCCGCCCCATGTCTTACCAGAGGCTGCTGTTCTGTCCTGCCGATAGAGTGTATAACCCGCCAGCTGTATGTTCTTAATGTCGTCGTTCAGCCACGACTCGTTGAAACATAAGATATTACAGTTTTTAATGTCCTGTTGGTAGAATATGCGTGCTTTCAATTCTTCCCATTTATTTTCCAGCGATTGAACGTTAGCTAGCAGGATGGAAGGCAAGTGCAGATTAGCCACTGGTCGCCTGATCCTCACAAGGCACCCTGATCTCTTTCTGCGAAACCTCCGTTTCCTTTTCCAGCGAATCACGGGGATCTGGGCTTGGTCGGGTGTCTGTAGTAGTATATCCCTCCTGTCCGACTCATTGAAGAAGAACTCTTCGTCCAATTTGAGGTGAGTAATCCCAGTTTTGATGTCCAGAAGCTTTTTTCGGTCATAAGAGACGGTAGCAGCAACAATATGTACAAAACAAGTTATGAACAACGCAAAAAAACTAACAAAATAGCATGGTTGGTTAAGAGCCGATAAAACGGCAGCCCTCTCCTATAGCGTTTTTACTAGTAATATGTCTTGCTAGCACAGAGTTTTTAGATAGAGCGTATTTTTTAAGGTTTTTACTAGTAATGATTGCAGGACAGCAGACTTATCCCTAATAGTGCTCGCTCTACTGCTCTACCACTGAAAATAAATGTGAAAATACCAAGGCGGTTATGAACTGCTCACACAAAACAATACTACAGTTGACTATAGAAAACTACAGTACTTCCTATAGAATTAAGTAGTCAAATGTAATATACTGTAGAATACAAATACTACACACTGTATTATCCCTCGATCATGTGTAGTACTTACTATAGAATGTTGTAGTATCCTGTAGAATATTATAGTGAATACTACAGTATTATTCACAAAAAAACACTGTAGTACAGTACTACAGTAAAGTCTGCAAAAACACCACACTTTTAACTAGTAAATTCTACAGTATTCAATATGCATATACCCTGCCCATTCCATTCCCCATATCGCAATTTCTGCCACCCATAACTGAAACACCTAAATGCCAGGTATAGAACATGCAGTATATTGTGTTCCCTACAGGTTATAGAAAATAGCATCAACTTTGAACTATCTGTTCAGACTGACCGGTTATTGAAAATGTGATCTTAGTATTTCTCCAGTAGGTTTCTTGAAGAAGAAACACTATAGTAAATACTGCATTAATGTAGTCAAAAACACTATAGTTAATACTACAGTGAAGTCTGCAAAAAAAACTACAGTAAATACTACAGTAAAGTCTGCAAAAACACTACAATACAAAAACACTATGGTATTTATGCCGTAGTGTAGAATACTATAGTATTTATTCATGTTGGTGTGTAGAATAGCGGGACGTATATAAAGGCACTGGAGTTGTTCTCCAACCAGGCGGCCCTGGAGGACACAGCTTGTGTGTATGCGTGCGTGCGTGCAGATCCTCATCCTCCATAAATCTTTCACCGTCCTCGTGCTCATCTGAGCCTATTGATTTAGCATTAGCATGGAAAGCCATGTTTTTTTTCCTGTGTGTCTGGTGAGGAAGGCCTTCTGGACCTAAATTACAGCGAGCTCAGCCTCTTTAGCCTCTCTTGTGCGTCATCTTCTCTCTGTCCAAATCATCTCTCAGCTCCTTTAAGTGCTGGGTGTTACTTTTAACAGTATAGCTCTGGCCTCCAGCCAAATAGATGAGCAGATGAAGTAGCACCCAGACAACATACAGTTGCAACACTTGACAACTCATTCTTTATCCTCTAACCATTCTCATTCTCTATCCTCTCCTGTTCTTTTTTTTTTACCTGTTTTTAACTAGGCAAGTCAGTGAAGAACAAATTCTTATTTTCAATGACGGCTATGGGTGGCAAAATTGCAAGATTATGTTATAATACTTTAATTGCATCAAATGGTTGTTTTATTTCAACAGAATAGAGTATTGTTAACTATTGTGTGTGTGTGTGTGTGTGTGTTCTACTGAGGATGGGCCTCTGGGAGATAACACTGACAGGAGATTTACGATGCCTTTTGGGTGATAAAACCTAAAGAGCATTCCAGAGCATGAGTTAATGTTTCTGTTCTATACCGTACCAGGGAGAGATGGTTCCAGCTTGGAGTCGGAGGGACTGACACTGGTCTATAAAACGAAAACTGTTGACACAGCAGATACTGTCTGCTATGTATTATAGGTATCTTTCATACAAATCTTAACCTTGTGACCCATTCTATATATCTGTTGTTCGTCATGTAGGTTGAAATGGGTGTATCTTGGCTAGAAAAGATCTTTGTACTTTTGTCTCGCCGCTCTCAACGGATCATCAGAGATGGTGATGGGTTGACCAGCCATTGCTATTGCAAAGCTCTCACTATTAAAGATTTTGTTTATGTATAACTTGTGTGATAAGTTTGTCTCTCCTCATTTGATAGTAAAGAAATGAACCACCACACGGCCTAGGAACAGTGGGTTAACTGCCTTGTTCAGGGGCAGAACAACAGATTTTTACCTTGTCAGCTCGGGGATTCTTGCAACCTTTTGGTTACTAGTCCAACGCTCTAACCACTAGGCTACCTGCCGCCCCTATCTTCTTACGGACATAGTTGGGACATTTGATGTTGGAGGATTCATGTTGACTTGTCGCATACAACTATAGTAAGCACAGGATGCGGTGGATAATACAAGTAGTGGCAATAATACATATTACTAATAGGTATAGGGATTTAGAATGCCATCTTGTATAGAGTGGGCTCAGATAGAGATCCCCGACTTAGGAACAATCGCCCCCAGGTCCCCAGTTAGAGGTATAGTGACACAACAGGAGTAACAGATTTATAACCATGCCACAATGCAGACACACCAGCACTGAACAGGACGGAAGTTGGTTATAGCCCTAGTTTTAGCAGTGAGGGTGATGGTGATAGTGACAGTAACAGCCACAGTGTTTACGGGACAGACCTGACAGGGGCGGTGGTGGGGACTTTGGGTAGGGTGATGGTGAGCTTGCCCCCCTCCTCTGGGTCGTGTTGGTATTGGATGGGTTTGGTCTTGAGCAGGTCCGGGGCGGTTCTGATGGAGACCTGCTGCTGTAGACCCCCAGCACTGTTCCCTCTAGACATCAACACAAAGCTGTAGTCTGTGTCTGGCTGCAGCCTCGTGATCAGCTTCCTCTTCAGGTTCCCCTGCACCTCCACACTCTGCTGGTTATACAGTATCTAGATAGAGACACAGGGAGGAGTGCTTAGTTAAATATATATATATATATAATATATATATATATATATATATATACACACGCACACGCACACACGTACACAAACACACACACGTACACAAACACACATACAGTCAAATGTTTGTACACCGCTACTTATTCCGGGGTTTGTCTTTATTTGACTGTTTTCTACATTGTAGAATAATAGTGAAGACATCAAAACTATGAAATAACACATATGGAATCATGTAGTAACCAAAAAAGTGTTTAAAAAACCTAAATATATTTTATATTTGATTCAATACCAACAGTTCATTTTCTTTGGGTCCCTGCTCACGTGGGTTAGGGATTAGCATGAGTAAATCGTGTACTCAAGTACATGAACTGACATCAAAACTTCTTCTTCTTCTTTTTTCAAATACTGTAAAACGATTTGGTCAAAATGTTGTCTTGAAGACAATGTTCATTTGCTTTGACCCTAGTGTTCCATTTGTACATGTCACAGGAGGTTGGTGGCACCTTAATTGGGGAGGACAGGCTTGTGGTAATGGCTGGACCTGAATCAGTGGAATGGTATCAAACACATCAAACACATGGTTTAATGCCATGGCATTCGTTCTGTTCCAGCCATTATTGTGAGCCGTCCTCCCCTCAGGCATAATAAACTATATTGAAAAGAACACAGATTTTGATTTGGAACCTGAAAAATGTGCCATTCAACTTACCGAATCGAGCCTTGTTTCAAAGGATCACTCTTTAAGAATAACTGTTGCGGACGTGAGATGCGAATCACTTCTCACTATTCTGTTATATTTTATTATAAAATAGGTGTCTTGACTGTGATAAGTGCTCGGGAAATAAGTGCATCTCGTCTGCTAAATGTACAAAACAATGCTATGCCATTGCACAGCCATAGGCTTCTACAAGCAAGCGCCATACGGCTGAGGTTACTCCCTTTTTGAAGAGTATGTTCCACGATATAATATAACCAGTTGATATTAGAGTTTTAATACATTAATCTTAAATGGCATTAGTTTTTTTATTGACTGAATATATATATATATATATATATATATATATGTAGTTGAAGTCGGAAGTTTACATACACTTAGGTTGGAGTCATTAATTAAAACTCATTTTTCAACCACTCCAAAAATTTATTTTTAACCTCTCTTGGGTAGGGGGCAGTATTTTCACGTCCAGATGAAAAGCGCGCCCAGAGTAAACTGCCTGCTACTCAGGCCCAGATGCTAGGATATGCATATTATTAGTAGATTTGGATAGAAAACACTCTGAAGTTTCTAAAACTGTTTGAATGATGTCTGTGAGTATAACAGAACTCATACGGCAGGCAAAAACCTGAGAAAAAATCCAACCAGGAAGTGGGAAATCTGAGGTTTGTAGTTTTTCAACTCTTTGCTTATCCAAGATACAGTGGAAATGTGGTCATATTGCACTTCCTAAGGCTTCCACTAGATGTCAACAGTCTTGCGTTCCATTGCATTTCTGAAGACAAAGGAATTCTCCGGTTGGAACATTATTGAAGATTTATGTTAAAAACATCCTAAAGATTGATTCTATACATTGTTTGACATGTTTCTACGGACTGTAACGGAACTTTTAGACTTTTCGTCTGCACCTAGTGATCGCGCGTCATGAATTTTGATTACTGGGCTAATCGCGCAAACAAAAAGGAGGTATTTGGACATAAATGATGGACTTCATCGAACAAAACAAACATTTATTGTGGAACTGGGATTCTTGGGAGTGCATTCTGATGAAGATCATCAAAGGTAAGTGACTATTTATAATGCTATTTCTGACTTCTGTTGACTACACAACATGGCGGATATCTGTTTGGGTTGTGTTGGTCTCTGAGCACTGTGGTTTTTCCGTAAAGTTTTTTGAAATCTGACACAGCGGTTGATTAAGGAGAAGTGGATCTAAAATTCCATGCATAACAGTTGTATCTTTTAGCATTGTTTATTATGAGTATTTCTGTAAATTGATGTGGCTCTCTGCAAAATCACCAGATGTTTTGGAATTACTGAACATAACGCGTCAATGTAAACTCAGATTTTTGGATATAAATATGAACTTTACCGAACAAAACATACATGTATTGTGTAACATGAAGTCCTATGAGTGTCATCTCATGAAGATCATCAAAGGTTAGTGATTCATTATATCTCTATTTCTGCCTTTTGTGACTCCTGTCTTTGGCTGGAAAAATGGCTGTGTTTTTCTGTGACTTGGTTCTGACCTAATATAATCGTTTGGTGTGCTGTCGTTGTAAAGCCTTTTTGAAATCGGACACTGTGGCTGGATTTACAACAAGTGTATCTTTAAAATGGTGTAAAATACTTGTATGTTTAAGGAATTTTAATTATGGGATTTCTGTTGTTTTGAATTTGGCGCCCTGAACTTTCACTGGCTGTTGAAGAGGTGAGACGCTACCGTCCCACATACCCTAGAGAGGTTAACAAACTATAGTTTTGGAAAGTCGGTTAGGACATCTACTTTTTGCATGACACAAGTACTTTTTCCAACAATTGTTTACAGACAGATTATTTCACATATAATTCACTGTGTCACAATTCCAGTGGGTCAGAAGTTTACATACACTAAGTTGACTGTGCCTTTAAACAGCTTGGAAAATTCCAGAAAATTACGTCATGGCTTTAGAAGCTTCTGATAGGCTAATTGACATCATTTGAGTCAATTGGAGGTGTACCTGTGGATGTATTTCAAGGCCTACCTTCAAACTCAGTGCCTCTTTGCTTGACATCATGGGACAATCAAAAGAAATCAGCCAAGACGTCAGAAAAAAAAATGTAGACCTACTCAAGTCTGGTTCATCCTTGGGAGCAATTTCCAAATGCCTGAAGGTACCATGTTCATCTGTCCAAACAATAATACGTAAGTATAAACATCATGGGACCACGCAGCCGTCATACCGCTCAGGAAAGAGACGCGTTCTGTCTCCTAGAGATTAATGTACTTTGGTGCGAAAAGTGCAAATCAATTCCAGAACAACAGCGAAGGACCTTGTGAAGATGCTGGAGGAAACCGGTACAAAAGTACCTATATCCACAGTAAAACGAGTCCTATATCGACATAACCTGAAAGGCCGCTCAGCAAGGAAGAAGCCACTGCTCCAAAGCCGCCATAAAAAAGCCAGACTACAGTTTGCAACTGCACATGGGGACAAAGTTCGTTCTTTTTGGAGAAATGTTCTCTGGTCTGATGAAACAAAATTAGAACTGTTTGGCCATAATGACCATTATTGTGTTTGGAGTAAAAAGGGGGATGCTTGCAAGCTGAAGAACACCATCCCAATCGTGAAGCACAGGGGTGGCAGCATCATGTTGGGGCGGTGCTTTGCTACAGGTGCACTTCACAAAATAGATGGCATCACGAGGGAGGAAAATGATGTGGATATGTTGAAGCAACATCTCAAGACATCAGTCAGGAAGTTAAAGCTTGGTTGCAAATGAGTCTTCCAAATGGACAATGACCCCAAGCATACTTCCAAAGTTGTGGCAAAATGGCTTACGGACAACAAAGTCAAGGTATGTGAAACAATGTCAGGAATTGTGAAAAACTGAGTTTAAATGTAACTGTATATACAGTTTAAGTTTACATACACCTTATATATATATATACACACACATGTTTTTGCCAGTGCTGCCCTTGTACAATTTTTTGTACTCCAGTACTCAAAAAAAGTAATTCCAGTACTTGAACAGTCAAAAAAGGTAAAATGCCCATCCCTAATGTGGGGGTGGCTGAGAACGAGATGGCAGTGACCAAAGGAGCACTACATCGACATAATTTCAGATTTTGACATTGGAACCAAGTTACTGAAGGGGGAAAAGGAAGGCATTTATACTCCACCCACTGGTTTCAATCCTCAATAGCCACAAAGGATTTTCAAGATGATCAGAGGTGGAGGACGAGGTAGTGATGTTACAATGATGATACCGGAGCTCCGAGGCATACGCCGAAATCGTGAAGCAGTTTACTTTGAAGCAGTGTGCCGATGCTTGTATTACTTTATTAGAAGCACGTGATCAATGATGTGCAAAGCTTCATTTTGTCAAACAACCACCTGATTGGTTTGGTATTGGTTTCGGTAGAAGATAAAAAGGCTACCCTGCGCACCTGCTACGACGTGTAGGACGTCATCTATAATAATTTGTCTGTTTTAAATTATTTTGACCAGCAGGTGCCACTACTGTACACTATGTTGATCAAAGCCTCATGAACCTATTTTTGACACAATTAGCTGGCAATGCTCAATGCTTCAGAAAGCTTAGTTTAGTTTCCCAATCACTAGGTGGGGGTATTGCGTCTAACATTGGTTGGCACACCACCATAAAACCCCAACAAAGAAGAAAACATTAAAAAGTAACATTATAACTTATTAAATATTTGTAAATCCAAACACTGGATTTACAAAGGCTTTAAGGAAACTCATACACTTCTGTACGTATCATTACACCTACAAAAATGTCAAAGTTTACCCTTGTCATGTGATAACTATACAACAGAACCAGTGAACAGAAATGACATTTACTCTCATGGGTGTCAAATGAAAAAAGATCTGAAAGCCACGCCCCTACTTAACTACGCCTCCAGTCTTCCTGCTCTGACCCGCTGGGTCATATCTCAATAACCCAGCAGTTTTTAAGAAAACAACCCAAGTAACTGACACAACACCTGCAACAAAGCAGTTGGGTCAACCAAACAACCCAGCATTTTTTAGAGTGCACTATGATTATATTCTCCCTTCTTCCTTGTTTTGTTTTCTATATGAACCTCAGGACAGTTATGGACCACGTGTGATGGAATACAAAGCGTAACCAATTATTTCAAGCTTGGCCATATCTTTCCTCATTCCCATGATATTTCAGTACATATTTCAATCCTATCCCCTCCATTGTGTTGTGTGAGCCTTCTTTCCATTGTCCACTGACAAAAGTGGCGTCACTCACACACAATGCAATTCCCTCAATCTGTGCAGGCGAAAGGCACGCTATCAGGATGGAGTTGTCTTTACTTACTTTGAAAGGCACTTGAGACTTGTATGTTTCTGGCACTTCCCAAGTCAGCAGCACTGACGTCTTCATCACGGCTTTCACACCAAAGTTTTTGGTGAACTCTGGGGGGGTTGGGGGAGAAAGAGGGTGAGACGGAAGAGAGAGGGGTGAGATTAAGGGAGAGACGAGGGAGACAGAGGGTGAGGTGGGGCAGACAGGGTGAGGTGGAGGAGAGAGGGGTGAGACAGAGGAGGAGTTGGTGAGAGAGGGGTGAGACAGAGGGTGAGTTGGGGGAGACAGAGGGTGAGGTGGGGAGAGAGTGAAGAGACAGAGGTTAGGTGGGGGAGAGAGGGGTGAAACAGAGGTGACGGAGACAGAGGAACCACACAGAGGGTAAATTATACAAGAGCACTGTCATCTGTACTTGCTGTAACATGATAGAACCATAGAGCATCTTGGGAGATAAAATAGAAAGGGACACAAAGCAGATAGAGAGCAGATAAACAGATTATGAAACGAGTCTCTGAAGAGATATCTAATTCATAATAGTTCACTAATGTTCAGTGACCCATACTTTTTAATGGTAACATTAAGTGATGTTATTGCATTTACACTTTAACATAAATATATGCATGATAAAACATCAGGGGAACTACTCACATGAGCTTTCTTCTACATTAAACTTTACTGTAACTGGTGGGGTGTAAAACGGTGGGATCTGAATCCCAGTATCTGGTAGCTGCCTCCTAGGCCTCTGTGCATTAGATTTGACTATGAATAGCTAGTAGCAGGAAGCTTAGCATATATTTCCACATGAGCCATATGTGCCCTAATATGAACATGAAAGGAGTGTTCCATGGTGCTGCTGTACTGGTTACGCTGGACTGGTTCTGCAACTCTAGTCCAGTTGCCACCAGCTTCCACACACACAGCTACGCATCTGTTCCTCTCCCATACCATCTGCTCTGTCTGTGCCAGAGAGACTGTGGATGTATATCTGTGTGTGTGGGGGGAGGGGTGTGGGGGTTGTGTGTGTGTGTGTGTGTGTGTATGCTTGCTTGCATGCCTGTGCGCATGTGGGTCTGGTGTTGTCTGCATCTGTGTGAGACTATTTATACAGATCAGTAGAGCTCATAAGGCATGGAGGTCAACACGATCATGCTCTCAGTGTGTGTGTGTGTGTGTGCGAGCGTGTGTGTTCACATGCGCACACTCGGGTTTGTGTGTACACCTGCATTGCGTTTGTCCACCACATTCTCACCTGGCATGGCGGTAGACATGGTCCTGCTCTGTATACTAGGACTGATTGGTCCCCCTCCCTTGCTGGTGAATGCACTGATCCTGATATCATAGGTGGTATCAGGCTGCAGCCCCATGATGGTCATCTGGGACTCTGTCGTGCTGTTGAGGCAGATAAGAGAAGAGAAGATAAGATACCTCTGTTTTAGGACAATGGACTATCCAAGATTGACTTCATTGAGATAAAGTGAAGACTTTCTGTGTTAAGTGTTTTATCAATGTCTCAGAAGGTGTTTAAAAAACATTATTTACATTGGTATTGAGTAATACCTGTTGGTGTGGTTCTGCTGGCTGTTGATATCTCTATACACCACAACGTACTGGACAATCTTCCCGTTCCTCTCAGCCAGCACCGGAGGCTCCCAGGCCAGCTTGGTGGTGGTGGTGGTCAGGCCCACAACGCTCAGATTCTGGGGATAGCTACTGGGCACATCGTCCGGCGTGGTAATCTCCTTCGCGTACTCCTCCCCGTTGCCCACCCGGTTTTTGGCACAGAGCTTGAAGACGTAGGTGGCGCCCTTGTGCAGGCCGGTGACGGTAAAGTGGTCTTCTATCTTCTTGAAGTCTTTTACGGTGAATGACGACTCCTCCATACGTTTGTACTGCAGCTGGTAGCCCATGTGCTCTCCCACCATCTCCTTCGGAGGTTGCCACTGGATGAGGGCTGTGTTACCGATGGTGGTGCTGATCATCATAGTGGGCTTGCCTGGGACTAATGGGTAAAGAGAGGGATTGGGATCATTAGGATAATGACATAAAAAAAACACTTAAAAATGACATAGAACACATCTAATGGGCCCTGGTCGAAAGTAGTGCACTATATGGGGAACATGGGGCCATTTGGGAGGCAACCATTGTGAGCAGTCAGAGTAAAAGGGCAGTTTCAGGTCAAGCCAGTCAGAGTGAGTACTACTGCACATTCACCATTTATACTGTACATCCTATTGTGTACATACAGTGCATTTGGAAAGATTCAGACACCTTGACCTTTTCCCCATTTTGTTACGTTGCAGCCTTATTCTAAAATGGAATAAAAATATGTTCCCCCCCATCAATCTACACACAATACCCCATAATGACAAAGCAAAAACAGGTTTTTAGATTGTTTTGCTAGTTTATATGTATAAAAAATAAACTGAAATTGCATAAGTATTCAGACCCTTTACTCAGTACTTTGTTGAAGCACCTTTGGCAGCGATTACAGCCTTGAGTCTTCTTGGGCATGACACTACAAGCTTGGCACACCTGTATTTGGGGAGTTTCTCCCATCCTTCTCTGCAGATCCTCTCAAGCTCTGTCAGGTTGGATGGGGAGGTCTCTCCAGAGATTTTCAATCGGATCAAATCCGGAGTCTAGCTGGGCCACTCAAGGACATTCAAGGACTTGTCCCGAAGCCACTCCTGTGTTGTCTTGGCTATATGCTTAGGGTAATTGTCCTGTTGAAAGGTGAACTTTCGCCCAATTCTGAGGTCCTGAGCGCTCTGGAGCCGGTTTTCATAAAGGATCTCTATGTACTTTGCTCTGTTCATCTTTGCCTCGATCCTGACTAGTGTCCCAGTCCCTACCGCTGAAAAACATCCCCATAGCATGATACTGCCACCATCATGCTTCACCATAGGGATGTTGCCAGGTTTTCTCCAGATGTGGCACCTGGCATTCAGGCCAAATAGTTCAATTTTGGTTTCATCAGGCCAGAGAATCTTGTTTCTCTCGTGCCTTTTGGCCACCTCCAAGGGGCTGTCATGTGCCTTTTACTGAGTTGTGGCTTCCGTCTGACCACTCTAACATAAAGCCCTGATCGGTGGAGTGTTGCAGAGATGGTTGTCCTTCTGGAAGGTTCTACCATCTCCACAGAGGAACTCTGGAGCTCTGTCAGAGTGACCATCGGGTTCTTGGTCACCTCCTTGACCAAGGCCCTTGTCCCCAGATTGCTCAGTTAGGCCGGACGGACAGCTGTAGGAAGAGTCTTGGTGGTTCCAAACCTCTTCCATTTAAGAGTGATGGAGGCCACTGTGTCCTTGGGGACCTTCAATGCTGCAGAAATGTTTGGTTTCCCTTCCCCAGATCTGTGCCTCGACACAATCCTGTCTCTGAGTTCTACGAACAATTCCTTTGACCTCATGGCTTGTTTTTTTGCTTTGACATGCACTGTCAACTGTGGGACCTTATACAGACAGGTATGTGCCTTTCCAAATCATGCCCAATCAATTGAATTTACCACAGCTGGACTCCAAAAAAGTTCTAGAAACAGCTCAAGGATGATCAATGGAAAGAGGATACACCTGAGCAATTAAAAAAAAAAAATTTGCAAAAATGTACATAAACCTGTTTTCGCTTTGTCATTATGGGGTATTGTGTGTAGATTGATGAGGAAAATAATTAATTTCATCAATTTTATAATAAGGCTGTAACAAAATGTGGAAAAAGGGAAGGGGTCTGAATACTTTCCGAATGCACTGCATACTACTTTCTTCTACTTGTTATTTTAGATTAGATTTTTCATTATATTGACATTGATATTTGTACTGCCGTGCCATTTTGGAAGAAAACATTCTCTTTCACAATAATCACCTGATCAAGAAGGAGCAATGATTTAGCTGTACACACTTGCTCCTGCGTGTGTGTGTTTGTGTTTGTGTGCAGCTCTACACACCTGCTCCTGTTGTGGTGACCACCTTGGCCTTACTGCGTGCCCCATCCCCCTTGGTGGTATAGGCTGCCACAGTGACAGAGTAGGTGGTCTCAGGGAGCAGGCCTGTTATGACAGTCTCCTGGTGGAGAGAAATGCACAAACAGCCCATGTTAGACTAATGCTATGATGAGATGATGCCTAACACAATGGCCCAGCCTTCATCCACTGTACTGTGTTCAGTGCACTCTGGTAGGGTTAGGCAGTCAAGCGCACACGCACACACACAATACGTCAGTGTAGCATTTGAAATACTCCCAAAGCATTGCATTTCTTTCTGAGAAATGGTTGCAGAGAAGGTAAAGGTACGAACAAAGCTCAAATGGATTGAAAATAAATAGAGAACAATTTTGGTACTCCCATGTTGCTGTGGTGATATAAGAACTGAGATTAAACCATGTACACTCAGTGGCCAGTTTATAAGGTACACCACCACATGGTTAGCTCCTAGAAGTGAGTCACGTGGCTGAGGCTTGCTATATAAAGCAGGCAGACAGGCATTGAGGCATTCAGTTACTGTTCGATTGAACGTTAGAATGGGCCAAAAGAGTGACCTAAGCAACTTTGAGCATGGTATGATCGGCAATGCCAGGCACGCCGTTTCCGGTATCTCAGATATGGCCAGCTTCCTGGGCTTTTCACGCATGACAGTGTCTAGGGTTTACCGAGAACGGTGCGACAAACAAAAAACATACATTCAGCGGCAGTCCTGTGGGCGAAAACAGCTCGTTCATAAGAGGTCGAAGGAGAATTGCAAGAATCATGCAAGCTAAAAGGCTGGCCACAAACAGGAAAATAGTGGCCCAGTACAATGGTGGTGTGTAGAACGGCATCTCGGAACACTCGGAACTCGTCTGTCCTTGTCACGGATGGGATATTGCAGCAGACGACCACACCGGGTTCCACTCCTATCAGCTAAAAACAAGAAGAAGTGGCTTCAGTTGGCACGCAATCACCAACACTGGACAATTGAGGAGTGGAAAAACATGAATTGTCCGACGAATCCTGGTTACTGTTACGTCATGCTGATGGCAGAGTGAAGATTTGGCGTAAGCAGCATGGCCCCATCCTGCCTGGTGTCAACAGTACAGGCTGGTGGCAATGGTGTGGGAAATGTTTTCCTGGCATATGTTAGGTCCGTTGATACCAATTGAGCAATGTCTCCATGCCCCAAATAATTCAGCCTGTTCTGGAGGCTAAGGGGGTTCCGACCCGGTACAAGATGGGTGTACCTATATACTGGCCACTGAGTGTATATACTAACTGTGTTCATTGGATGATTGTAAGAGGGGTCAGCTTGGTACTCATAAACTGCTTGGGAAGAAATCTAAAATTGATCTGTCCTCATCGATATCTGTCCTCAAGATTGGCTGTACTCAAGATGCCGCCTCTACTTGTTCTACGTGATGAAGAGATGCATATTCAATATGTTTCACTTTAGTTACTATGTGTCTGTCCCTCAGGTGCAGAAACATTAACATTTGGTTGTATTGTCTGATGGTAGGGTCATTGCTGTATTTTACAACTTACCCCAAACAAGGTTGCTGAAAGAGATATTGTCTGTGTGAAGGAAAAAGTACTGTTGCCATAACAGACATTTTAGAGTTGGATAGTACTCATCACTCATGCGGTTACTGTGTCTCAGTACTGTGTCTGAGTAATTTTCTAAATATCTCCTCATTCTTCATGATTTTTAGGTATACAATCCAGAAATAAAAACCCATTGACCAGTGTGGAATTACACAACCGAAAAACAAATACAGTTGTCACAGCTTTGATCACAGCGTCTTGCAAATGGCACCCTATTGCCTATACAGTGCACTACTTTTGACCAGGTACCCATATGGCTCTGGTCAAAAGTAGTGCACTAGGGAACAGGGAGCCATTTGGGACACAGAACTAGTCAGACACTCTTGAAGGTAAGTCAAATTGTTCCAAGGTTTTCCCTCTCTCTCTCTCTCTGACTGGGCAGAACCAAAGGCTTTAAAGCAGTTTGTATCTAACTGTAAATTGTAGGCTATAACAAGCAAACCAATAAAAAGTCAACACTGAGCACATCATACATAAAACCCAAGCACACATACACAAACCACACAAACATACAGTACACGACACAAATAAAAAATGTAGATCTCTCTCTCTCTCTCAGACCCCCCCACTCACACACACACATCTACATCTAAGTGCACATGTTCTTTCTCCATTTCAAAAGGAACTCATTAAATCGTTGACACATAAGCCCATAAAAGACTTGGAGAGGTTTTTTCTCCTCTGACTGAGCAGGGATCCATGAGATGAGCGAGAGAGCGGTGGGGAGGAGGGGAGTCAGTTAAGATCAGAGGTATGTAATAGGTTACTGCCTAGGTTCCTGCCTTTCTTGGTAGTTTTTCCTAGCCACTTTGCATCTACATCTGCATTGCTTGATCTTTGGGGTTTTAGGCTGGGTAGCTGTATAGCACTGTTTCAAATTCGATAAGAGACATTACTGTGCAGCCGTATTCATCGACCTGGCCAAGGCTTTCAACTCTGTCAATCAACACATTCTTATTGGCAGACTCGACAGCCTTGGTTTCTCAAATGATTGCCTCGCCTGGTTTACCAACTACTTCTCAGACAGAGTTCAGTGTGTCAAATCGGAGGGCCTGTTGTCCGGACCTCTGGCAGTCTCTAAGGGGGTGCCACAGGGTTCAATCCTCGGGCCAACTCTCTTCTCTGTATACATCAATGATGTTGCTCTTGCTGCCGGTGATTCTCTGATACACCTCTACGCAGACGACACCATTCTGTATACTTCTGGCCCCTCTTTGGACACTGTGTTAACTAACCTCCAGACGAGCTTCAATGCCATACAACTGTCCTTCCGTGGCCTCCAACTGCTCTTAAATGCAAGTAAAACTAAATGCATGCTATTCAACCGATCACTGCCTGCACCTGCTCGCCCGTCCAGCATCACTACTCTGGACGGCTCTGACTTAGAATACGTGGACAACTACAAATACCTAGGTGTCTGGTTAGACTGTAAACTCTCCCAGACTCACATTAAGCATCTCCAATCCAAAATTAAATCTAGAATCGGCTTACTATATCGCAACAAAGCATCCTTCACTCATGCTGCCAAACATACCCTAGTAAAACTGACCATCCTACTGATCCTCGACTTCGGTGATGTCATCTATAAATTGCCTCCAACACTCTACTCAACAAACTGGATGCAGTCTATCACAGTGCCATCCGTTTTGTCACCAAAGCCCCATACACTACACACCATTGCGATCTGTACGCTCTCGTTGGTTGGCCTTTGCTTCATACTCGTCGCCAAACCCACTGGCTACAGGTTATCTACAAGTCTCTGCTAGGTAAAGCCCCGCATTATCTCAGCTCACTGGTCACCATAGCAGCACCCACTCGTAGCACATGCTCCAGAAGGTATATCTCATTGGTCACCCCCAAAGCCAATTCCTCCTTTGGTCGTCTTTCCTTCCAGTTCTCTGCTGCCAATGACTGGAACGAACTGCAAAATTCTCTGAAGCTGGAGACTCATATCTCCCTCACTAGCTTTAAGCGCCAGCTGTCAGAGCAGCTCACAGATCACTGCACCTGTACATAGCCCATCTGTAAACAGCCCATCTATCTACCTACCTCATCCCCATACAGTATTTATTTATTTATCTTGCTCCTTTGCACCCCAGTATCTCTACTTGCACATTCATCTTCTGCACATCTACCATTCCAGTGTGTAATTGCTATATTGTAATTACTTCGCCACCATGGCCTATTTATTGCCTTAACTCCCTTATCTTAACCTCATTTGCACTCACGGTATATAGACTTTTTGTTTTCTTTTGTTCTACTGTATTATTGACTATGTTTTGTTTCTTCTATGTGTAAATCTGTGTTGTTGTATGTGTCGAATTGCTATGCTTTATCTTGGCCAGGTCGCAGTTGCAAATGAGAACTTGTTCTCAACTAGCCTACCTGGTGAAATAAAAAATAAATAAAATAAAAACTTTGAGACCAGGTCAGTTAATCTGGAAAATGTCAAGAACTTTGAAAGTTTTTGCAAGTGCAGTCGCAAAAACCATCAAGCGCGATGATGAAACTAGCTCTCGTGAGGACCGCCACAGGAAAGGAAGACCCAGAGTTACCTCTGATGCAGAGGATAAGTTCATTAGTTACCAGCCTCAGAAATTGCAGCCCAAATAAATGCTTCACAGAGTTCAAGTAACAAACACATCTCAACATCAACTGTTCAGAGGAGACTGTGTGAATAAAGCCTTCATGGTCAAATTTCTGCAAAGATATTTCTTGGGCCAAGAAACACAAGCAATGGACATTATACTGGTGGAAGTTTGTCCTTTGGTCGGATGAGTCCAAATTTGAGATATTTGGTTCCAACCGTTGTGTCTTTGTGAGACACAGAGTAGGATACCGGTGCCCCCGCACATTGACTCTGTACCGGTACCACCTGTATATAGCCCTGCTATTGTTATTTACTGCTGCTCTTTCATGATTTGTTATTCTTATCTCTTACTTTTTTTTGTAGGTATTTTCTTAACTGCATTGTTGGTTAAGGGCTTGTAAGTAAGCATTTCACTTTAAGGCCTACTACACCTGTTGTATTCGGTGCATGTGACAAATAAAATGTCTCCACGTGTGGTTTCCAACATGAACCATGGAGTAGGAGGTGCGATGGTGTGGGGGTGCTTTGCTGGTGACACTGTCAGTGATTTATTTAGAATTCAAGGCACTCTTTACCAGCATGGCTACCATGGCATTGTGCAGCGATATTCCATCCCTTCTGGTTGGCACTTAGTGGTACTATAATTTGTTTTTCAACAGGACAATGACCCAACACACCTCCAGGCTGTGTAAGCGCTATTTGACCAAGAAGGAGAGTGATGGAGTGCTGCATCAGATGACCTGGCCTCCACAACTACCCGACCTCAATCCAATTGAGATGGTTTGGGATGAGTTGGACTGCAGAGTGAAGGAAAAGCAGCTAACAAGTGCTCAGCATATGTGGGAACTCCTTCAAGGCTGTTTGAAAAGTTGTCCAAGTGAAGCTGGTTTTCCAAAGCTGTAATCAAGGCAAAGGATTGGATACTTTTAAGAATCTCAATATAAAATATATTTTGATTTCTTTAACTCTTTTTTGGTTACTACATGATTCCATATGTGTTATATCACAATGTTGATGTCTTCTCTATTATTCTACAACGTAGATGACAGTAAAAATAAAGAAAAACCCTTGAATGTGTAGGTGCAAAAACCTTTGACTGGTACTGTAATTGTTTGATTTACTGTAATATATTTTTGCATGTACACTGATTGGTTGATTCATTTCATGCTACACAAAAAATATAAATAACATACAGTTTTCTAAACTAATTCAATCTGTTAGAATTTTTTGCGCTTGTTACTGAGATAGTTGTTCTTGAGGTAGTCTCAGTATTCAATCTCCTCTACTCTGGCAGTCATTCTGAATGCAGGTTATGGGTAACTAACAATTACACTTGTTGGATATCTCTGGCTGGATTCCAATAGGAATCACACATCACTTTGCAAGCCAGCATAATGTGACTTGCAGGCCTGATGTGGCCTGTAAACCAGGAGATTCCTAACATCACTGTGTTAGGGTATAACTAGGTCCTCAAAGAAAGGCTTTATTATTTACAGTATGTATTGTCATAAATATGTATATTTTAAAGGCTAATAAGGCTGGTGGAACCATTCATAAAAGGTTCGAAGAACCCTCCAAAGGTAAAAGGGTTCACTGTAGAACCCTTCAAAGGGGTTCTTGGCAGAACCCTCCATAGAGAGTTCTAGGTAGAACCATATAGAGGGGATTCTTTGAAGAACCCTAAATAAAGAGTTCTAGTCAGAACCCTCTGCAAAGGGTTATACCCAGCACAAAAAAGGATTCCCCTATGGGGACAAACTGAAGAATCCTATATGTTTCTACACAGCACCTTTTTTTTTATTAGAGTGTACTTTTGACCAGGGCCCATCGGGACACAGGCATGCTTTTGACCCAGGCCCATAGTGACACAGGCATGCAAGTAGTGCAATATCAAGGGAATAGTGTGTCATTTGTGATGAATGAGCTTCAGACGGAAGAGTGAAAGTCAGAGACAGGAGCTGGGCTTCCAACTGAGAACACCCAGAGAGACTCATCCACCCATCCCTCTATCCCTCCATCTCATTCGCCCATCAGCCTACCACCCATGGCGCCAGCTTGTAAGTGCCTGGGGCATGGAGCTCAGCACAGCCCTCCGAGAGCAGATGAGATAACAGACCAAGAAACTGCAGCTAGCAACCACAGGAATGACATGGCCAGCTCCGCTTCCCAGAGCCCAAACAAATCTTTAATTATGATTTCATGGCTATAGCCTCTCACATCTTTATTGCATGATAATCATAAAAAAGAAGGCTCTTCCCTTTCTGATAATTATGATGCAGCCATGTAATCACAGACATGCTACTGAGCAGAGCAGGCTGGCGTAGTAGGCTATTTTGAGCAAAGATCGCCCACTTAGGGTTTAAGAAGCAGCCATCTCATCTTCCGGGGGGGGGGGTTCAAGATGAGAGGGAATACAAGTCATCTGAAGCTATTAATTTTCTTTTAAAGGCCTCATTATTTTTATCGTACAGGATTCCTTTTTTAGTTTTGGCGCTGGAGTGGTTTCTCTCTTTCATTTGGAATAAAAAATCTAATCAGGCTCTTCTCTCTTATTCAAATGCAGAGGGATGGGGGGAGGAAGAGGGGAGGGAGGAATATCGGGTTCTCTGGGAATGTAGGGATGGATTCCCAAGGAGGGAATAGATAAAACATTTAACATTAAGACAGACTGCATCCCAAATGGCACCCGATTCCCCTTTTGACCAGAGCCTATAGGGCTCTGGTCAAAAGTAGTGCACTATAAAGGGAATATGGTGCCATTTGGGACGCAGACCAAGACATGATGAAAGATTCCATTCTGCATCCAAGGGAACTCTGTCCTGGCTTGTTTAACTGAAGCCAATCAAGTTATCATGACTTCCAGTTCCAGTAGACTCCAGATCAAACGCTCTGGTCCACTCCACCTACTTCTTCCACCCCTCTATTCCACCTCCTCCTTCCACTTACCTATTCCACCGTCCTCCTTCTTCTAAACCTCCATCCTAAATCACCAGGGGTTCCTACACTGTGAAATCCAAGTGTTTAGGATCTGAACACATACCTAAACACTTTTCTGCAACACTTTTTAAACACGTCAAGGCATTTATAATTTCAATAAAAACACGTCACAGTGTTTGGATTGTAAACACCAAAACATGTTTATTCGTTGCCAGTGGCGATTTTAGCACGTAAATCTTGGTGGCAAAAAAACTAACATTTGGGAACGCATGCCAGCAAAGCCACTACACAACACAATGCTAAACAATTCATTAATTGCACTATAACGGTGACAAACTGTGCCCACAAAATGTTAGGGCCTACATAAAGCTGTCCCAACAGCAGAGTCATAACAGCAGTCCCAAAACCTTACCACTGCTACACCTGGCTATCAGCAGAGCCTCGTCTGGCAGCAAAACAGCTAATTCAGGCTCATTTACTGCCTTTAAAAAAAGCATAGCTGAAATGGCTGACTTGCTTAAACAAATGTGGTTTTTACTGACAATTGAGATGAACAAACTATGGCATAAGAGGACGACAAGCAGATAAGAGGCAATCCGTAATTTTGATTAAGACATTAATGAGTGAGCTAGGACGGCCGTAGTCAATGTAAATATTTGTTAAGCACTGTTTAAATGTACAGCGACAGAATTCAGAACATGGGCCATTCTTACAGTGATCTCCCTGTACACCAAGTCAGAACCATAGGAAAAATAAAGTGGGCATAAAAGCAGACAATGAAAGCTCTTACAATATTCAAAGATGACATTTATCTAAACAGGTTATAGGTTACATGTGCACCACCAAGTCAGAACAGTAGGCAAAATTATGAGGGGAAAAGGGAGCAAATGATTAGGGTGAGGCACATGGGCTACTAACAGTTTAATACACAACATACACTTCGTATTACTTCTTAGCTACAGTATAGGTATCTCACTGGAATATTACATAATTTATGTAGTTGTGTACAATACATTTTTGGACTCACCTTGTTGTCCTGTGCTCATTTGAACAGGAAGGTGGCGCGGGAGTTCTTCGTGGGCAAATTTTGTCATCAAACTTTGTCATCAAAGTCTAGCATTTTCTGGATTTATGGTGCTTTCAAGACAACTGGGAACTCGGAAAAAACAAGGTTGAATCATGATGACGTCAGTGGCCTCCAGGTCACAGCTCTAGTAAGAGGCCAGAGTTCCCGGCTTGGAATTCCGAGTTGGATGACCTTCAAAATGTATTTTCCCAGTCGGAGCTCGTTTATTCCCAAAATCCCAGTTGTCTTGAACTCACTGAAGTCAGATTTCCCAGTTCCAAGTTAAACAGTTGTTTTGAGCACGGCACAAATTATGCTAGATTGACAACATGGCCAATGTTGAATATTTGTCATTTTAAGCTTGGAATAGAGACCACCCTTAATGCCAGAAATGGGACCACACACCCACTCCATTGAATAGCAGGGTAGTGATTGCTTTGCAATGCTTGCAGTTAGCCACTGATTCCTTCCAAACCACTCAATGTTGAATTTGCGATTTCCAACTTGTTGTCTTATGTTTATGTCCAATGGCCGAAGAGCACCGATACATTTTATCTATAATTTCTCTTCATTATTTCTGTTCATAGGACACGGATTAAAAAGGATTTGCCAGTATATTGTCGACTTGATTCATGATGATAACTGCTAACTAAGATTTTGAAAGTATGATGTTCACATGATCAGTTCAATCAAAGCTACTGTAGATATAACGTGATTTGACGTCATTTTATCAATGACCTTGAGCGTTCTTAGATGGGCACTTCTAATGTAACCCTATGTTAGCACCCAAGGGGCTTGAATTTTCAAGCTCTACCCATAGATTTTGGCAGTAACGTAGTGTCCACATGAGTGACAGAACACTAAGCCAATCACGGCGCAACAAGAGAACATTACCAACCCCTACGCTCTGTATTTTCCACCGGCTGCCCCCACACTACCACAGAAAGCACTAAGCTAGGCTGAAAGACCTACATTTTGGAGCTGCCTTAAGAAAAAAAAAAAAAAACATGTTTGTATGCGGCTTTAACTCAATGATTATTATTATACATTGTTTGAAAACTGATATGTTATATCCCAAAATAACATGCAAAAAAAGGCAACCCTACCAGTCAAAAGTTTGGACACACCTAAGGGTTTTTCTTTATTTTTACTATTTTTCTACATTGTAGAATAATGGTGAAGACATCAAAGTAGTCATGTAATGACCAAAAAGTGTTAAACAAAACAAATGTTATATTTGACATTCTTCAAAGTAGCCGCCCTTTGCCTTGATGACAGCTTTGCACACTCTTGGCATTCTCTCAACCAGCTTCATGAGGTAGTCACCTGGAATGCATTTCAATTAACAGGTGTGACTTGTTAATTTGTGGAATTTCTTTCCTTCTTAATGTGTTTGAGCCAATCAGTTGTGTTGTGACAAGGTAGGGGTGGTATAAAGAGATAGCCCTATTTGGTAAAAGCTCAAGTCCATATTATGGCAAGAACAACTCAAATAAGCAAAGAGAAACAACAGTCCATCATTACTTTAAGACATGAAGGTCAGTCAATCCAGAACATTTCAAGAACTTTGAAAGTTTCTTCAAGTGCGATAGCAAAAACCATCAAGTGCTATAATGAAACTGGCTCTCATGAGGACCGCCACAGGAATGGAAGACCCAGAGTTACCTCTGCTCCAGAGGATAAGTTCATTAGAGTTAACTGCACCTCAGATTGCAGCCCAAATAAATGCTTCACAGAGTACAAGTAACAGACACATGTCAACATCAAATGTTCAGAGAAGACTGCATGAATCCGGCCTTCATGGTCAAATTGCTGAAAAGAAACCACTACTAAAGGACACCAATGAGAAGAAGAGACTTGCTTGGGCCAAGAAACATGACCAATGGACATTAGAAAAACTGTCCTTTGGTATGATGAGTGCAAATGAGAGATTTTGGATTCCAAACACAGAGTAAGTGAACAGATAATCTCCAGATGTGTAGTTCCCACCGTGAAGCATGGAGGAGGAGCTGTGATGTTGTGCGGTGCTTTGCTGGTGACACTGTCAGTGATTTATTAAGAATTCAAGGCACACTTAACCAGCATGGCTACCACAGCATTCTGTGGTGATATGCCATCCCATTTTGTTTACATTTTTCAACAGAACAATGACCCAACACACCTCCAGGCTGTGTGAGTGCTATTTGACCAAGAAGGAGAGTGACGGAGGGCTGCATCAGATGACCTGGCCTCACAATCACCGGACCTTAACCCAATTGTGATGGTTTCAGATGAGTTGACCCACAAAGTGAAGGAAAGCAGCCAACAAGTACTCAGCATATGTGGGAACTCCTTCAAGACTGTTGGAAAAGTTTTCGAAGTGAAGCTGGTAGTCCAAAGCTGTAATCAAGGCAAGGGGTGGACACGTTTTAAGAATATAAAATATATTTTGATTTGTTTAACACTTTTTTGGTTACTACATGATTCCATATGTGTTATTTCATAGTTTTGATGTCTTCACTATTATTCTACAATTTAGAAAATAGTCAAATTAAAGAAAAACCCTTGAATTATTAGGTGTGTCCAAACTTGCGACTGGTACTGTATATACAGTTGAAGTCGAAAGTTTACATACACATTCGCCAAATAGATTTAAACTCAGTTTGACAATTCTTGACATTAAATCCTATTAAAAATTCCCTGTCTTGGGTCAGTTAGGATCACCACTTCATTTTAAAAATGTGAAATGTCAGAATAATGGTAGAGAGAATGATTTATTTCAGCTTTTATTTCTTTCATCACATTCCCAGTGGGTCAGAAGTTTACATACACTCAATTAGAATTTAGGAGCATTGCCTTTAAATTGCTTAACTTGAGTCAAACATTTCGGGTAGCCTTCCACAAGCTTCCCACAAAAAGTTGGGTGAAGTTTGGTCCATTCCTTCTGACAGAGCTGGTGTAACTGAGTCAGGTTTGTTGGCCTCCTTGCTCGCACACACTTTTTCAGTTCGGCCCACAAATTTTCTATAGGACTGAGGTCAGGGCTTTGTGATGGCCACTCCAATACCTTGACTTTGTTGTCCTTAAGCCATTTTGCCACAACTTTGGAAGTATGCTTGGGGTTGTTGTCCATTTGGAAGACCCATTTGCGACCGAGCTTTAACTTCCTGACTGATGTCTTGAGATGTTGCTTCAATATATCCACATGATTTTCCTCCCTCATGATGCCATCTATTTTGTGAAGTGCACCAGTCCCTCCTGCAGCAAAGCACCCCCACAACATTGGCAACATGATGCTGCCAACAGTGCTTCACGGTTGGGATGGTGTTCTTCTGGCTTGCAAGCCTCCCCTTTTTCCTCCAATCATAACAATGATCATTTTGGCCAAACAGTTATAATTTTGTTTCATCAGGCCAGAGGACATTTCTTCAAAAAGTACGATCCTTGTCCCCATGTGCAGTTGCAAACCGTAGTCTGGCTTTTTTATGGCGGTTTTGGAGCAGTGGCTTCTTCCTTGCTGAGCGGCCTTTCAGGTTATGTCGATATGGGACTGTGGATATAGGTACTTTTGTACCGGTTTCCTCCAGCATCTTCACAAGGTCCTTTGCTGTTGTTCTGGAATTGATTTGCACTTTTCACACCAAAGTACGTTCATCTCTAGGAGACAGAACGCGTCTCCTTCCTGAGCGGTATGACGGCTGTGTGGTCCCATGGTGTTTATACTTGCGTACTATTGTTTGTACAGATGAACGTGTTACCTTCAGGCATTTGGAAATTGCTCCCAAGGATGAACCAGACTTGTGGAGTTCTACAATTTTTTGAGCTCTTGGCTGATTCCTTTTGATTTTCCCATGTTGTCAAGCAAAGCGGCACTGAGTTTGAAGGTAGGCCTTGAATTACATACACAGGTACACTTCCAATTGACTCAAATGATATCAATTAGCCAATCAGAAGCTTCTAAAGCCATGACATAATTTTCTGGAATTTTCCAAACTGTTTAAAGGCACAGTCAACTTAGTGTATGTAAACTTCTGACCCACTGGAATTGTGATACAGTGAATTATAAGTGAAATAATCTGTCTGTAAACAAATGTTTGAAAAATGATTTGTGTCATGCAGAAGGTAGATGTCCTAACCGACTATAGTTTGTTAACAAGAAATTTGTGGAGTGGTTGAAAAACGAGTTTTAATGACTCCAACCTAAGTGTATGTAAACTTCCGACTTCAACTGTACATAAGGTCACTTAGAAATGTCCATGTTTTTGCACGTTGTGTTAGCTAACCTAAGTTTAACATTTTAAAAGCTAATTGATCATTAGAAAACCCTTTTGCAATTGTGTTAGCACAGCTGAAAACTGTTGTCCTGATTAAAGAAGCAATAAACTGCCCTTCTTTAGCCTAGTTGAGTATCTGGAGCATCAGCATTTGTGGTTTCGATTACAGGCTCAGAATGGCCACACACAAAGAACTTTCTTCTGAAACTCGTCAGTCAGCGTTGTACGAGATCTTCAGTTTCTAGGCAATTTCTCACATGGAATAGCCTTCATTTCTCAGAACAAGAATAGGCTGACGAGTTTCAGAAGAAAGTTCTGAACGCTTAGGATATACAGTATAGGTGTTCACAACTGAACAGGACATTTGATTGAAAGTAGTGGGAGACACATTACTAGGTCTGGCCAGAAATGTACACACAAATAAACCATATTGACACCTTTTTGTTCTTGGGAACCAAAACAAAAGAAGATTTACAGCAGTAATGCCTCAGAGACGAGAGGTGCTGCTGGTTCTCACGCAACACGACGACACTACTGAGCCATGGAGAGAGTGCTGCCAAGACACACACACATGTGCGCAAGTATTCACACACGCACACACACCTCCCCCACACACACAAAAATCGACCTGCAACAAAACATGCTGGGAAATATGATAAGGAGGCCCCACCCACGTCTTTTTCACTCAGAGAGTTACTCACACAGTCGAGTAACAATAACACCACGAGATTCAAAATATTTCTTGAATCAAATGTCCTGTTTCATTGTGCTGAAATGTAGGTAAGGTGACTGACATTCCTAACACTAATCTGAATAAAAGACATAGAAAGTTACATCAATGACTAAATGCACTCTAAAAAGGACGATGGGAAAGTAAACACTAGTGTTTAAAATCTGAACACTTAGGCTATACAGTGTAGGTGTTCTTCTGGTTGGAAACTGACTGGAAAAAGCTGACTATCATGTTTTAATCTTGCATTCTAAACGCCTGTGTTTAAGATGAGAACACCTATCGGCACATCTAAATCTCTAATATTTCAGTTTTAAACACTGACGTTTAGGTTATAAATGTGTCACATGTATTATGTTTTTACAGTGTACGTCGCTGTCTTACAGTTACACGACTATCAGGCCTAATTAGCAACTATACTGCTGAGTTGGTGTTCACACGGGAGCTCTGAACAGTCACTTTGGTGTTTTATTAATTTTTAGTAACTGCCTGAGAATAGCTCTATGATGACAAAGTGGCGAACATAACGGGTGTGTTCGTAAATTCAATCTGGAGTGCCAGTGTGTGCTCAGAGTGCGCTCTGGGCGTTCCTAAATTCAGAGCTTTGTCAAGTTGTCCTTTGTAAATTCAGAGTGTTTCGCTCTCGGGGGGGTTCAGAGCGCACACTGGACGCTCTGGCGAGGAGTAGGCTTGATCTGAGTGTTCTGACCTCACAACGGAAGTCCAGCACCCAAGCTAACTGGCTAACATTGGCTGGCTTGCTAGCTACTTCCAGACACAAATAAGAGAACAACTCACTCTGACCATTTCACTCACCCTAGCAGAGCTGGTTAGGCTGTTTTCATGTTATCCAGAGAGTTGGTGACTGTGCTGCTGGCAACAATTTAATGACGCTTTCTTACTGACGTTTACTGACACCGGCCACATTCATCAGGTTTTGAGCGTTCGTAAATTCATCAGTTATTTTGCGCTCTGGCACACTCATACGAGAGTGCTCAGAAATCAGATTAGAGAGCCGGAGTGAATTTACGAACGCACCCAAAGTAAGATACATTCTAAACTAGAATGCGTAGAATCTCCATAGCCTAATACAGTATCTTAAATTCTGAAACTACCTTGACGTAATGAGTGATGCATCAATGTTCCATTAGCGGCCCAGTATTGATGGGTTCTGGGAAACTGAAGATAAATTAATTTGGAGCTGTGGCTGTGGTTCCATTAGTAGCCACAGAAAAGAGGCCAAGAAAAGCCCTAGCTCCTGCTCCTAAAACCCTGTGCTTAGTCTGCAGACTCTGAACTGACAATCTGGAGTTGTCACTACCTGTTTGGCATTAGGAACAGATGCTCCAGTCAGTCTGATACCTTTTTCTTTCCCCTCACAGACAATGTAAAAAGCTCCGGAGCAGACATTCCCAGCCCCAGGGGGACTTTCTGTGCTGTTAGAGCTGGATTTCCCTTTGACACTGTAAGGTGAGTCAGGGACCTCTGTCTCTACTAGGACGGTATCAGAATATGAAGTGAGATACACACGCACAGGAGCACGCACATATGCTGGAGCACGCACATATGCTGGAGCACGCACGCACACACGCACGCACGCACACACACTCTCTCTCTCTCTCAATTTGCCAACAACAACAATACATAACATAAGAAAAACAAACAAACACATCATAACAGTATGCATCACTGAGCCATGTGCAACTTCCATTACAGCATATACACATACAGGAAAAGGAGTTCACAGGACAGTCAATTTGCGGGAGACAGAGTGTATTCAACAACACAACATAACATTAAGTTCAGCAGCCCTCACACAGTCCAAGTGGCTACCACAACTGTAAATCCACGTCTTACTAAAAGCTAAATGTGGTTGAGGTGATTCAAGCTAAAGTTGTGTTAGCTAAAGTTGTGTTTCTGTTTTCTGTTTGACAGAGCACAGCAAGGTTCAGGACTATTATAACACAACACGCAGGCCTGCTTGTATGTGTGTGTGTGTGTGTGTGCGTGCGTGCGTGTTTGCACAACCATACCTTACCTGGCAGGTAGACAGAGAGCTAGACAGGTATTAATCTGACTTTAGCTTGAAAGTAGTGGGAGACACATTACTCAGTCTGGCCCGAAAATTACACACAAATAAAACACCTTTTTTTTTCTTGGGAACCAAAACAAAAGAAGATTTACAGCAGTAATGCCTCAGAGACGAGAGGTGCTGCTGGTTCTCACGCAACACGACGACACTACTGAGCCATGGAGAGAGTGCTGCCAAGACACACACACCTGCGCACAAGTCTGGACACACGCACTCACACCTCCCCCCAAACACAAGCAGGTATGCACACACGCACTCACCATGTACAAAGTGTGTGAGTGCACATGTGCGTGAGTGCACATTATGCAGTGTGCATCATGTCTTCAGCAGCACTTTCTCACCAGCCTCAGAAACAAATAAAGACAACACAGGGCCATCTGGGACACGGACTAGAGCTCACAGTTCTGCCTCAGCACCCCCGGGGCTCCACGCCTCCCAACCAGAATCCTCACACACTCCCCCAACACTCCCCACACACTCCCCTACCTACACCCTCTACACTTGCCCACTCCGAGCCCAACACCTACACACTCCCAGCACCACCAGCCAATCTCACACAACACACTTGGTAAGTAAGGAGTCCAAGCTGATTGGGAGGAAAGGAGAGGGGGGGGGGTCTACATGAGAACTTCACAACAGGAGATGAAAAGTTCAGTTGAACTCTGGACAGGGACCTGCTGTGAGAAGGTTGCTGACTGAATGAAGAACGGAGAGTAAAGGTGGAGAAGCATGACTATCTATGTGTATATGAAGGTCTAGATAGAAAGAGGATGCAGAGAGATAGATAGTGAAAATAGAGAGTAGAAATAAGGGGTGAAAATGGCCTAGGGAAAAAAGAGGTATGGAGAATGGAGCGGAGGGAATTGGACTCGGCTATGGCATTGTAAATATGCTCCGTTAAGGTCATGTGTAGGTTATGCCTCTAATATCACAGTATTACAAGGCGTTTTCAGGAAGAAGAGCTACTTCATCCAGTTATATAAAGGACATAACAGGGTGGAAATGGTCAATTTCATGCCGTTTCACAAGACTTACCGCTACCACAGACGGTATGTCTTGAGTCTGGCAAGAGATACTTCCCTGTCTATCTCTTTCAATTCTACAGTTAACCGCTCCTAGTCTAACTGCTTGAGGGAAAGGGAAGGAGAGAGTGTTAGTCCCCAGATAGACAGTGAGATGGAGAGAGAGGGATTGGGATAGAGATAGAGAACAGAGAGCACTCCCAACGGCCCTCACTGACAGCACCGCACCCAGCACACACTACACATTTCTCCTACTCACATAGTCCGTCGAATCCTCAACGTTCCACTAATGATAGGGAGCAGACAGAAGGGAGGGAGAGAGGAGGTCAAACACAGAACAGCACAGACAGAACTAAAAAAAAGATGTGACTTTTTTTTAAATCTGTAGTTAGGAAAAGGGCCATAGGCTATACTACAGGCACTACAATAGTGGCATGCTCAATGTGTCTGTTCAGGTAATTAGTGACTGGTAGAGAGGGAGAAGAAGCTAGATGGGGGAGGGAAAGGGTTAACATGCAGTAATGAATACAGGTAGATGGGTGGAAGGAGGGTGGTTGCTCTCCACAGCGTCACCTAGTGAGCACTGCACCATGTCCTGAGGGGGAATCTGTTGGTGGGAGTACCATGCTGCTACACCTACTGTGTGGGTTCATCGATCAGGGTAAGGCAATTATCTAAACACAATGTTAGTCTTCTGCTTTAGCCGAGAGAACACTGCCAACTTACCTGCAACGTCCTTCCAACCTCCTGCAAACATTTACTGTGTCTGAAAACATGTCAATATGTATCCAACCCTAAGAGAAAACGGCCTGGTTTTGAGACACAAATCAACTACCTTGTTTTTCCATTGGTATAATTGAAGCCTTTTTTATATTTCAGATGGCCAATATTAAAGAAGGTTGACATCAAAGCCAGGATGATACGATAAGAGCTAAAACAAAAAGGAAGATATAAAACACTGCCTCTGAGCTGAGCACGCTGCTAATTCTTAAATAGGGTATGGAAATAGAATGCATGCATTATTAGAGTCTAACTGGGTCTTCAAATGGCTGACTATAACGAGAGAGAGAGAGAGAGAGAGAGAGAGAGAGAGAGAGAGAGAGAGAGAGAGAGAGAGAGAGAGAGAGAGAGAGAGAGAGAGAGAGAGAGAGAGAGAGAGAGAGAGAGAGAGAGAGAGAGAGAGAGAGAGAGAGAGAGAGAGAGAGAGAGAGAGAGTAGACTTCTAAGGATGCAACTCCCATGATATTACACTTCAGATCTCGAAAATACTAGCAGAGATGGTATGAGAACTAGAGGGAGGGAGATTACAAAGACAATAGAGCGAGTTAGAGAAGGAGATTTGTTGCGTTCTTTGTCTGATCTGTGCTTCTTCTTCCTGTTTATTCCTTTCATACTCAATACTCCATCGCACAACACAACATATACTCAACCGCTCAGCTTCCTGCCTCGTACATTACAGAAGACTTCCACCATGCAGCTTCCAGAGGGGGGGCTTTAAATGCGGAAGACACATTTCAGTTGAATACATTCAGTTGGACAACTGACTAGGTATCCCCCTTTCCCAGTCATGTGTGTGCGCGCGTGCATGAGCGGACGAGTCTCACTGAGAGAGAGAGAGAAGTAGAGAGCTTAAGATCCTCTCCTGTGCTGCTGTAATGTGTCTGTCATTGAGTTGAGATTACATTTCACCTTCAGAGGTTAGAGCCCTTTTGCCTATTCAGCAGCCAGTCTGGGGATTAAATTGTTCTCCTTCGCTGTGAGGTACCTGCACCACCTATTCCCTTCATTCACACTTCCCTTTCAAATAAAGCTGGACAGAGCCCCTTAAACTCTACATTCAGGCTCCAGCCCCCTCCCAGCCCCCCAATAAGCTTGCCCTGTCCATCCCTCCCTCCCCATACTTCCCAAGCCAGACCTAGCCAGTAGAGGCTATTCATCCTCTAAGTAAAGGCAGTAATGGTTGATAGAGATTCAACTTAGTCTGTCTCTCTCGCTCACTCTCTCTCACTCGGCCTCCCTCTGCCTCTATCTCTCTCTCTGCCTCTCTCTCTGACTCTCTCTCGCCCGCTCTAACTGAAACCCACGACACGTAGCAGGTGCCACAGCAGAATTGATTCAGAGACACTTGGGATTTGTATTCCACTCCACGACCTTGCTGACTAAAGGAAAATAAAAGATAAAGGGGCACAGCGGCACGCTTCTTTTTCTAGCTGCTTAAAAAATTACCTTATCATAAACAAGGGCTGCAGGGAGGGTGTACTGGGCCTGCAGGGCTGGGGACAGTGAGCTGAGAATCAGCAATATAGCCTAGTCCCCTATTGGAAGTGCACGTTCTGCACTAAATCAAGGAAAGATGCATCATCATAGCACAGCAAACACTAGGCAGAATAAAAATAGTCTGAGGAACTGTCTCTCTGTTTCATGAAGTAACCGCTGTGTTCCTTTCACTAGGAAGGATTCTGTCTGGAATTGTGTGTGTTCATATCTAGCCGAAATCGTAATATCTCCCATTTATAACTTTTGATCATACACTATTTCCTTCGTAGCAGTCTCAGTTGCTTGGAAGAAAAGTTATTGAATGGGATAAGCTTATTCCAGAAACTGAAGTGACATTTTAAAAACACCTTTGGCAACATCCTCAGATAGAGCTACAGACATTCTGTGGCATTATACTGTATGTGATGTGAAAAACTTCGGAGTTGAGAGTACTCCCGAAACAGAAATGACTTAGCCGGAGGCTATTCCGTCACACAACACAAATGTTTATCTCCAGAACCCATAAAAACACTTGACAACAAAGTCAATAACCCGAAGATGAGGGAAGGGAAAGGGTCAGGTAAAAGATTGACACATTGTCCTTACACAGTGAACCATGAGAAAAGAGAGTGCATTTCGCTTAAGTTGAGTGGAATTGAGTGGAAAAGCACTTTGATAGAACATTTTGTGAGTATTGACTATAGTTTTTAATGGAGGAGGTGGGGAGGTGAAGAGTGTAGGTGGGACTGAACTCTACATGACCCTGTAGCCTTGGAATAGCTGCCAGTCACAGCAGCCTTCTGTGTGTGAGGTCACGGCTGTGTGACGGTGGTCCCTGAGGGCCAAACTGAACACGTCAAAGTCACTTTAGCCTGTTTGACCCTGTGTGAAATAAGGAATAGGGTGCTATTTGGGATGCACCCTCTGACTGGGCACTGTTCATGCAGTATGTGTCACACAGTGCAGGTCAAAAGGTATTCCACTGCTTGAGCCACACACTCACTGACACCAGAAAGGTCAATTCTACTGGACTGCAGGACTCTGGACAACACTACAGCGATAATCAACTCTGCCCTGCTGCACAGTTCCATGAATAGGAAACTAGACCTTTCAATTTGCTGTTACCAGAGGTCCTCTAACTCCAAGGTCATGGGTTCAATTCCCGCAAGGATCGCATAAACTAAGTGGCATATAGTACCTTATTCCTCTTGGAGTGACTATAAGTACTGTAAACCTATAAGGAGCCACTGGTCTGCCTGCGCTTTAGTTCTAGATAGTAATGCTACTAAACAATAAACTGAACAGTACTGGACCCAAAAAACAGATTGGAATTTTTCAATAATACAGTTGGCACTTACATTTTTTTTTTTTGCTGTTTGAAAACCAATATCTCTCAAGAATGGAAGGTTGGAGATTGGCCAAAAATTGCAAAGATCTGAAGAATCTAGATGACTTTTCTTCAGAAGGGATTTCACAATGGCAGTTTTTATTCCAGGGGGAAAATGCCTGTTAACAGGGAGTGATTACCAATAGCGTGTACTTCTTCTGATATGCAATTAGAAACTGTTTTGCAGAAGGTGGAGGGGATAGGATCGAGAAGGCAGGTGGAAGGCTTAAGTTGTGATATCACTTTCCTGAGCACGTCTGTGTCAACCACAGGGAAAATCAATCCATAGATCCTTTGCCTGGTAGACTGGGGCACAAATCATCAAACTTCTCATCAGGTTTTGCTTGACTGATACCCAGCCTAATGTTTGTTATCTTATCTCTGAAATATGCTGCAAATGCATCACATTCAGATGTGGAGGAAAGTTCACATAGGTTTGCGGGGGTAGGATTTATCAGGACATCAATGGTCGAGAAGAGCACTCTCAAATTATTCTGATTATTAGTGATCAAATTGGGAAAATTAGCCCATCTGGCATTTCTAATTGCCAAGTTGCTCTCTCAGAATATAATAATGGACCTGCAACTTTGAAAGAAAAAGCCTCAGAGATGCTCTGTCAGGATGAATTATCTGGGCAGATGTTGCTAAAGGAGCCAATAATTCACAGACCGCAGCAACAGAGGGAAACTTTCCGAATAGCAACCCAGAGAAAAGCATTCGGGTGCAAAGGTCTCTCTCAGAATGCTAAGTTGCTCTCTCAGAATATCATAATGGAACTGCAACTTTAAAAAGAAAGCCTCAGAGATGCTCTGTCAGGATGAATTATCCGGGCAGATGTTGCTAAAGGATCCAATCATTCACAGAACGCAGGAACAGAGGGAAACTTTCAGCACAGCAACACAGAGACAAGCATTAGGGTGCAAAGGTCTACCAGAATATGTTGTAATTTTCTTTATTTCATCATTCCTCTGACACTGAATAAGAATAAACGTATGTGATAACAGCTGTAGAATAACAAACCCTTTCTATTTTATAATAGAAACAACAGTAGACTGTAGACTGTTTAGTGCCTGCTTTTCCAACTTAGAACTAAAGACCTCAGCTGAAAACATCTTTTTAAGTAGCAGACACTTCTAACACAGTTAGTGCAACACCCACAGTGACACAACCTCGTCTCATTATAAAATTGCTATATCTATAGTTGATAATACAATGTTCCTGTGTGCAATGTATCTCATAATTTCCTGTGATCAAATTACTTTCTTCCTGGCACTTGACTGTGACAGCACTCACTCTCTCTCGCACTCTTTCGCTCTCTCTCGCACTCTCTCGCTCTCTCTCGCACTCTCTCGCTCTCTCGCTCTCTCGCTCTCTCGCTCTCTCACTCCCTCTCCATCTGTCCATCTCTCTTTTAATGAAGTGTGTCCCATTACCTGTCCTTTAGCAGCGTAGCGACTACAATCCTTTTCGGAACATTTAGTTTTGTGGCGGCTGGCCGTTCAGTGAGCTTTCATACATCTCTATGGTCATGCACGGCAGTAGGCAGTATATGTATCGGTGCAGTTAGTTTCACACACAGCTGCCTGCCTGAAACATATTTAAGCATGCCTGGCAGCTCTCCTTGAACATGAAGGAAATACCTAAGGGATATATGTTACATGGTAGGAGAGAAGACTATCTAGTTGTTAGAAGCAACTGTACCACTGTTAATAAGCAGCACTATAGCTTTCAACTGAAGTGTTTGGAAAGTATCTGCTGGCTACACTTGTGTAGAAGACACTAACAACTAAAAACGTACACAACTGGGACCTTCAAGTGGTAGCTATTTGTCAAAGAGAATGTGTGTATTGCCATTTGTGAAGTTACACTACGCACTGTGAAGGCAATCAGAAAGAGAGAGAGAGCCCTTCTCTCCTCTTTTCTCTCCTCTTTTCTCTGTGCAGTAAATATATGCCAGAGTGTGGGCTTCAAGCACCAATGCTGCCCTTGTTTATAGGTAATCACTCCTTACCACCCACACACAACGACACTCTCCCTCCCTCTCTTTTTCTCTCCTATCTTTCTCTCTCTCCTTTCTCGTCTGCCCTATTTCCCTTCCTCTTTCTCTCAATCTTTTTCCTCCACTCTCTCTTCAACTATCTCACCCTTTCTCCCTCCTCTCTCTCTCTCTCTCTCTCTCTCTCTCTCTCTCTCTCTCTCTCTCTCTCTCTCTCTCTCTCTCTCTCTCTCTCTCCCCATCTCCTTCTCCTTCTCCCCCTGCCTCTCTCAGTGACCAGTCTCTGCTGAAGCATCCGTTTTTTCCCCGAGCTCCAGGATAGATTGATAGATTAGGACCGTCTTATCTGATCAGACAAGCCTTCCCGCTTCACAGCCATCAAGCCTTCCGCTCCAGGTGTCCAAAAATAAGCCTGACTTCAAACCTCAAAACAACCAGCGTGTAGAAAAACAACACTCTGTTTGTTCACGAGCAGAGAGAGAGAGAGAGAGAGAGAGAGAGAGAGAGAGAGAGAGAGAGAGAGAGAGAGAGAGAGAGAGAGAGAGAGAGAGAGAGAGAGAGAGAGAGAGAGAGAGAGAGAGAGAGAGAGAGAGAGAGAGAGAGAGAGAGAGAGAGAGAAGGAAAGAGTCAGGTATAAACAAAAATGGTATAAGCGTCGTAAAGCACAGGGCAGGGAGTTGGCAATTAAGCCTTTATGTTCCCCAGTGTCTCTAACCCCCACGGCCAATAATTTGATATGGTGGAATTTACTCTGTCATTAAGGGTTTTGTCATAAGCGTGACGAAGAGAGCGGTAGTCCAAGCCTGATTGCTGTTCTATAGAGACCATCCACAGCCACAGTAAAATGGCGAAGGGATTTTGAAAGCTTCCTTCAACTCAAAAACAACACACTACTAGGCTTACACTAGAAAAAAAGGGTTACAAAAGGGTTCTTCGGCTGTCCCCATGGGAGATCCCTTTTTGGTTCCAGGTAGAACCCTTTTCGGTTTCAGAACCAAAAAGGTTTCTTCAAAGAGTTATCCTATAGGGACAGCCTGAAGAACCCTTTTATGTTCAAGACAGTGAGAGTGTAGAGTGATGACAGCTTATAGTCTAGCTAATGTGTTCATTTCACTAAAATGCTGTTCTCTCTCTATGCCCTTGGTTGGTAGGTCTATAGTGATCACAGCTTCTAGTCTTGCTAATATGTTTCTCTGCAATGAGCTTCTCTCTGTCCTCGGGTGTGTAACACTGTATAAGCAACCGAGGGGAATGTTTATGGCCTCTTTCGAACAGATCTAGTCCCCAGACTTCATCAGTAGCAGTGGCCAGAGAGCCTGTTTTTCATGGAGCTGACAAGGACGCAGGCACCATAAATATGGACACAGCACAGCCAGCCGCCATGGTATGAGGAGCTCTCCACTGGCATAAAGATCTGAGCCTGGCAAAACAGCCCACTTAAAGTGATTCAGCACCGCACCAGGGACGGAATCAATCCATCACAGAAAATCGTGTGATGTGTATACGACAGACCGAGAGAGATCCAACAACACAGAGTGAGTGAGTGAGTGAGTGAGTGAGTGAGTGAGTGAGTGAGTGAGTGAGTGAGTGAGTGAGTGAGTGAGTGAGTGAGTGAGTGAGTGAGTGAGTGTGTGTGTGTGTGTGTGTGTGTGTGTGTGTGTGTGTGTGTTGTATATGACAGAGATCCAAACAACACACCGTGGAAAGAGTCAGCCAAATAAGGCCATATGCATGCATGGCAGAACAGATTCCAATGAAGAGGACTAAGGAAACTACTGCAGTATTCTAAAATGAAAACACTCCACTGGCTTGGCAAGATACAATTAATAAGATACATTACAAATGAAAACAGACAAAACTCTATGAATGAAGGTAGTAGGAAAAAAACGTGTGTGAGTCTGTATCGTGGATGTTTGAGTATGTGTGTGTGTGTGTGTGTGTGTGTGTGTGTGTGTGTGTGTGTGTGTGTGTGTGTGTGTGTGTGTGTGTGTATTGCTCCACACTGTACGTGTAGAGATATGTCTATTCAGTGACTTATACTTACTGTATATGCCAAGTGTGCAAAACTGTCTTCAAGGCAAAGGGTGACTACTTTGAATAATCTCAAATATAAAATATATTTTGATTTACTTCATGATTCCATGTGTTATTTCATAGTTTTGATGTCTTCATATAAAAATATTTTTTTAAAGTCTGGAATGAGTAGGTGTATCCAAACTTTTGACTGATACTGTACACACATTTAAAACATTTTGCGTGTTGTGTGTGTGCGTGCGTGTGCATCTATCGGTAACACATGACATACACACAAAAAATAGGTCCCATGGGGGCGAGGCGTTGTGCCGTGAGGTGTTGCTTTATTTGTTTTTTGAAACCAGGTTTGCTGTTCACTTGAACTATATGAGATGGAAAGGAGTTCCATGCAAACGCGGGTCTGTAAACTACTGTACGCTTTCTTACATTTGTTCTGAACCTGGGGACTGTGAAAAGACCCCTGGTGGCATGTCTGGTGGGGTAAGTGTGTGTGTAGTGCTGTGTGTAAGTTGACTATGCAAATAATTAGGAATTTCCTTCACATGAATGTTTCTCATAAAAACAAGAAATGATGCAGTTGTAACAAGAGCGCTGAGAGTCGGGAAGCAAGTTCAGGGAGTGAGTGTTTTAATGAAATAAAACGGAACATAATATAAAGCAGAAACACTAACAGCACCCAGACGAGAAACAGAAACAATGACGCCTGGGGAAGGAACCAAAGGGAGTGACATATATAGGGAAGGTAATCAGGGAGGTGATGGAGTCCAGGTGAGTGTTATAATGCGCTGATGCGAGTAACGATGGTGACAGGTGTGCGCCATAACGAGCAGCCTGGTGACATAGAGGCCGGAGAGGGAGCACACGTGGCAGCAGTAAGTCTTTCCTTATCTCTTAGCCCTCGAGAGACTGACATGCATTGTATTGATATTAGCCCTTTGAATACAATGAAGCGCAAAACCTGCCTCTCAGTTCTTGGCCAGCTGAAGCTTAACTAAGTCCTTCTTTGCAGCACTTGGCCATATAATAATCAAGATAAGATAAAACTAGAGCATGCAGGACTTTCTTTGTAGAGTGTGGTGTCCCCCACAAAAAATATGAGCCTTCAAGCCCTTTTAGGGCAACTGGCCGTGATCGGGAGTCCCATAGGGCGGCACACAATTGGCCTAGCGTCGTCCGGGTTTGGGCAGGGTTTGGACGGGGTAGGCCGTCATTGTAAATAAGAATTAGTTCTTTACTGGCTTGCCTAGTTAAATAAAGGTTAAATAAAAAATAAAAGACAGTTTCCTGAAAAGCACATTCACTCACAGGGTGAGATATATGTGTGCGTATGTGTGTGTGTTTGTGTTTGTGTTCATATCCGTGTGTGCTTGCGTACATGCTTGTGTGCGTGCACGCATGTGTAAGTGCTCATGAGTGTGTGTGCATGTGTGTGTATATATGTGTGTGTATGTATATATGTGTATGTGTGTGTGTGTGCGTCATTGCCTGTATCTGGGTGTCACAGATGTGTAAGGGGGATGCAGAAGCATAGCTGCTCCTTGCCCAGATAAGACAGGAATGTACCTCATGAAGGAAATCAGAGGTGAGACTTATCTCTGGGAGAGAGAAAAAAAACACAATGTGAAATGACATGAACGATTGGCCCTCACACTGTATGTCTACTTGACCTTTCAGCTTGGCCAAGAAGTGGTGCGGTGTGTGTGTGTGTGTGTGTGTGTGTGTGTGTGTGTGTGTGTGTGTGTGTGTGTGTGTGTGTGTGTGTGTGTGTGTGTGTGTGTGTGTGTGTGGCGAAGGAGTGGTGCATCGCAGAGACGAGATGCAGCAGCCATCAAGGAACAGGGATTTAAGAAGTAGTCTTTGGGTGGCAGTCTGATAGCAAGGTCACGGCAAAATGGTTGGTCACGGCAAAAACAGTAGGTTGGTGGAACCAGCCTGATCTCCCTAAAGCTCCCATTTTGTTTTACTGTGAAGTAAAAGGAATCGTCAGGTCAACATGCTAGGGATGCGAGAGTTGATCAATTCTAATTAAGACATGTGTAAGGGTCAAAGGGCTCTGGTCAAACGTAGTGCACTATGTAGGGAATTGGGTGACATTTTGGTCAAGCTTTACAGCTTTATGGAAAAATACATGCTAAGGTGTAAGGTTCAGAGACAAAATACATTCACGGCACGTCAATAGAAATATCAGTGATGTGGATAATAACTCTGCCTGAACAAACCGCTGTGACTCAGCCTCAGAATCACACATGGCAGTGAATTGTGAATTGTCTCATTGTACGTCTCATCACACCTCTATACCTACCATGTCAGCTAGGCTTGTCTGCAGTTATCTGAGGAGAATGGCATAGGGTGCTAGCACTGATGAGCTGGGAACTGGAGGAGGGCTTGACACTGTGTGCTTGACACTGTGTGCTTCAGAGAGAAGGAAGGCATGCTCTCACAAGCTCCTAATATGACTAGAGATCCTCTTATAAGCATTCCAAATACAACGAGAGAGAGAGAGAGAGAGAGAGAGAGAGAGAGAGAGAGAGAGCGAGAGAGAGAGAGAGAGAGAGGTGTGTGTGTGTCTGTGTGTGTGAGCAGCCCTAATCAGGATTAAATCTATGCTTTTTCATATTCCTCATTTACGAGTAATACTAAACCCAGCAACAATATGAAATACAATAATTTTTCCTAGAATAACAAGGCAGTGAGTTGACATTCTCATCTACATAAAAGGCAGACCACCCCACATTCATATCTACATAGAAAATCACCCAATGCATTTTCATCATCAGCATAGTAGCTAGAGAACAGAGTTATTTTGTTATTTCCATCCCTTATTCCACTGAAGAGGAAATTGAAAAGGGGGATTTGTTCACTGTGTTTTTTAAAGGCAAATACACAGGAAATCCACAGGTCCTTTTCAATCACGTTAAGAGGACTGAATAATGAATTAATCCTAGTGATTACCTGACCACCATTCTCTGCCACTGACAGAGAGTAACGATCATTCCTTACTGAACTAAATCTCCCCCAGTTCTCCATTATGAGTGACTAAGAACTGTGTGAGGTGAATGGAAGGGCTGTTTGAGAGTTTGCTTGAGCCTTCCTGGAGTGCCAAATGGCCGGGCAAGCTTAGCACATCTTACGTATTCATTGTTTTGCAGTTAAAGTTTTAGAAATATTTCAAATACCATTCGAAACCCAGGTCTGACTGGGACACTGTGGCAGTGGCAGTGGGACAGTACCTGTGCCTCGGGTAGGGAGACGTCCATGATATTGGGCTGGCCTCGTGGCGCTCCGTTCTCCAGTCGTGAGAAGACCACCTGGTACCCCCTGATCTGCCCGTGCTGTTTCACCTGAAGGGGGGGCTTCCACATCACCCTCAGGGCTGTAGAGTTCAGGGCATCAGCCTCCACCTTCCTGGGAGGGGCTCCGGGCACTGGGGGAAAAGGATAAAAGGTAACAGAGGTTACAAGTCAAGCTTCAACTCTGACTGAGGGTTACAGCTAGGCTTAAACCTGTGTCCAAAATGGCACCGTATTTCAGATGTACCCAGAGAATAATTTAAGATGACCAACCAAGCCTGTTTCAAACACTGTACTCCGTAGCTAGCTAGATCTCTATCGGAATGGCATCAAAGCTTCATCAAAGAAACAGACCTATTGAGAAACATTGAAAGGTCTGTGGAGGTTCAAAGGTAATATGAAGGTAGCATAGATCCCTTTGAAGGTTAGATAAATCAAAGCGTCTCGTGGTTTCTTGGGGGGGACATCAGCGGCTGGGTTGAGTGGCCAGACTTAATGTTTCATGGCAGAGGAAGAGCAGAGCTGCTATTTAAACAGCCTTATTATGAGCAGGATGCATGATCAGCTACCAGGGGAGGTTTTAAATTAATACAACTATGACTTCAATAGAAATGAGCGGAGATAGATTGGCTTGATAATGATAGTCACATAGGAAGCAGCGGAGAGTGAGGAGGGAAGGACAGGAAGCGGTAAAGGAAAAGGCCTGTATTAAGAGATTAATACATAGATATAAGCAGACTGTTAGGGTAGTATTCTACCCAACGCAACACTACATATCCTAACGGAAAGGAAAAGCTCAGTATCTGCCAGTCAGCACTATGCACAGCAGCTCTGCTAATTGGAACCATTTAACCTCATAATACATCTGCAAGCTTCCAGAATCCTGCAGAATCCTGCCGCCTCGGTCGACCTTCAGAAGAACAAAAGTCAATATGGCTCTTGTATTAACAGATAAATACAAAGCCCAAGTCTACATCCCAAATTGCACCCTATTCCCTAAACAGTGCCCTACTTGTCAAAAGTAGTGCACTATGTAGGCAACAGGGTCCCATTTAGAACACACACCATGCCTGTGTAAAATGGAAGAGGAACAGATGTAGAGAACCCCAGCACGTACACACAGACATACTCATGATGCTGTTGAAGTCTTTGAAGTTCGGTCTTCAAGGATTTCAATCCAGAGTACTGCTGGGTGTAAATTGTTCATCCTGTCTTCAGACTTGTCCAAAGGGTGCGTACACTGAAAAGAATGCCGAGTTGTTTGGATGACCCAACTGCTGGGTTGCAGGCATTGGGTCACTTATCAAATCAAAATCAAATCAAATGTTATTTGTCACATGCGCTGAATAACAACAGGTGTAGGACCTTACAGTGAAATGCTTACTTACAAGCCCTTAACCAACAATGCAGTTTTAAGAAAATACCAAAAAAAAAGTATGAGATAAGAATAACAAATAATGAATTAAAGAGCAGCAGTAAATAACAATAGTGGGGCTATATACAGGGGGTACCGGTACAGAGTCAATGTGCAGGGGCACCGGTGTCGAGGTAATTGAGGTAATATGTACATGTATATAGACTTATTAAAGTGACTATGCATAGATAATAACAGAGAGTAGCAGCAGCGTAGAAGGGGGATGGGGGGGCAATGCAAATAGTCTGGGTAGCCATTTGATTAGATGTTCAGGAGTCTTATGGCTTGGGGGTAGAAGCTGTTTAGAAGCTTCTTCGACCTAGACTTGGCGATCCGGTACCGCTTGCCGTGCGGTAGCAGAGAGAACAGTCTATGACTAGGGTGGATGGAGTCTTTGACAATTTTTAGAGCCTTCCTCTGACACCGCCTGGTATAGAGGTCCTGGATGGCAGGAAGCTTGGCCCCGGTGATGTACTGGGCCGTACGCACTACCCTCTATAGTGCCTTGCAGTCGGAGGCCGAGGAGTTGCCATACCAGGCCGTGATGCAACCCGTCAAGATGCTCTCGATGGTGCAGTTGTAAAACCTTTTTAGGATCTGAAGACCCATGCCAAATCTTGTCAGTCTCCTGAGGGGGAATAGGTTTTAGTTGGGTTGTTTTCTTTAAAAAGAGCAAGGTTGGGAAGTTGATGCTGGGTTATTGAGATATGACCCAGCTGGTCTGATGAGAAAACTGGAGGCGTGGCTTAGTAGGGGTGGGGCTTTCAGATAGTTATTTTTGGATACCCGTGACAGTAAATGTAATTCCGATTGATCTGTTCTGCTATGTTGTGATCACATATTGAGGTTGAACACTCAATTTTTTGTAGCTTTGAGAAAGCGTACTAGTTTCTTAAGAGCCTTTGGAAAAATCAATGTTGTGATGATTACCACTTTGTTATAGTATGCAAATAACAATATTATTAATATTATATTCGATATTTAAAGTGCAAAAATGCTAAAGATGTTAAAGATGAATTACATTTACTCTCATAGGTGGCCAAAAATAACTATCTGAAAGCCACACCCCCAATTAGCCACACCTCCTGAAAACAACCTAAGGATTACTTAAAAAAAGACCCAGCTGCTGGGTCGATCCAGCATGAAAATGAATAAAACCCAACTGATGGTTAAATTAACTCATGTTTGGGTAATCCCAATATCCCAACATGTTGGGTTATTCATGCAACCCAACTGGCTGGGTCAAAATAACCCAGCGTGTGTTCTGTCAAATATTTACCCAGCGCTGGGTTTCCTAATAACCCAAATTGGGTTATTTTTTACCTATCATTCTTTTTAGAGTGTAACAATAAACCCTATTGTTTTCAAACAACATACTGTCATCTCTCAGTGTTGGGGCTGCACTGGGATGTTGGACTCAAACTGAGGGCAGCAGTGATAGTTTGTCTCCATCTCTCTCCATCTATTGCTCCCTCTCTCTGCCACCCAGCTCTCTTTCTTTCTCAATCCTTCCCTGGCTGTCTGCTACTCATCAGAGAGACAGAGAGCTCCCACTCACTCCCATGGAGTCTCCATGGAAACCGAGGTGCAGAGACAGAGTAGGTTCATGCCGTGTTCTCTTGTTTCTAGAATGTCCCCTCTACTCAGGTTCACATGAATGAAGTTGCTAATGCACTTTTTCCCAGAATCCCACTGCGTGAATGCAATCAAGCGCACATCATGTGCTTGTCAGCTCAGGGCAGCGGGAAAGTGATTCAGCCAGTAATTCGATAAAGATCTTGGACAGATTGGGAATGTATAGGCAAAGTCAGTTAGGGGGTCACTCATCCCAGTGTGGCAGAGGAGATAGAGAGGAGAAGAGAGAAGGATCTGACAGTGGCCATGCTGTCAGTAAGTTTTCAGAACCCTTGACTTTTTCCAAATTTTGTTGTGTTCCAGCTTCACCTGGAATGCTTTTCCAACAGTCTTGAAGGAGTTCCCACATATGCTGAGCACTTGTTTTCCTTCACTCTGCGGTCCGACTCATCCCAAACCATCTCAATTGTGTTGAAGTCGGGTGATTCTGGAGGCCAGGTCATCTGATGCAGAACTCCATCACTCTCCTTCTTGGTCAAATAGCCCTTACACAGCCTGGAGGTGTGTTGGGTCATTGTCCTGTTGAAAAAGAAATGATAGTCCCACTAAACACAAATCAGATGGGATGGCGTATCGCTTCAGAATGCTGTGGTAGCCATGCTGGTTAAGTGTGCCTTGACTTCTAAATAAATCACAGAGTGTCACCAGCAAAGCACCCCCACACCATCACACCACCTCCTCCATGCTTCACAGTGGGAACCACACATGTGGAGATCATCCCTTCACCTACTCTGCCTCTCAAAAAGAAATGGCGGTTTGAACCCAAAATCGCAAATTTAGACTCATCAGACCAAAGAACAGATTTCCACCAGTCTAATGTCCATTGCTCGTGTTTCTTGGCCCAAGCAAGTCTCTTCTTATTGTTGTCCTTTAGTACTGGTTTCTTTGCAACAATTTGACAATGAATGCCTGATTCACGTATTCTCCTTCGAACAACTGATGTTGAGGTGTGTCTGTTACTTGAAATCTGTGAAGCATTTATTTGGGCTGCAATTCCTGAGGCTGGTAACTCGAATGAACTTATCCTCTGCAACAGTAGTAACTCTGGTTCTTCCTGTCTTGTGGCGGTCCTCATGAGAGCCAGTTTCATCATAACGCTTGATGGTTTTTGCGACTGCACTTGAAGAAACTTTCGAAGTTCTTGATATTTTCCTTATTGACTGATCTTCATGTCTTAAAGTAATGATGCATTGTCATTTCTCTTTGCTTATTTGAGCTTTTCTTGACATAATATGGACTTGGTCTTTTACCAAAGAGGGCTATCTTCTGTATACCACCCCTGCCTTGTCACAACACAACTGATTGGCTCAATCGCATTAAGAAGGAAATAAGTTACACAAATGAACTTTTAACAAGGCACACCTGTTAATTAAAATGCATCCCAGGTGACTACCCCATGAAGCTGGTTGAGAGAATGCCAAGAGTGTGCAAAGCTGTCATCAAGGCAAAGGGTGGCTACTTTGAAGAATCTCAAATCTAAAATATAGCTGTTTGAAACTGGTGTACAAAACCAAAAGTAAAAGACACAAACATGAAACTTAAGAACAGGAAGAATAGAAATAGAGCACATAGAACAGATCTAATGCTTCTTAGACTTGCTTTTAATGTCAAGATAAATCTATAACTGACATTTCTACAGTATGTGAACTTGGTTGGGTCTCCCAAAAAGTATTCAACCCCTTTCTTAAAGCAAGCCTAAATAAGTTCTGGAGTAAAAATGTATCACATAAGTTGCATGGACTCATTCCGTGTGCAATAATAGTGATTCAAATGATTTTTGAATGACTACTTCATCTCTGTACCCCAGTGAATTTCAAACACAGATTCAACCACAAAGACCAGGGAGGTTTTCCAATGCCTCACAAAGAAGGGCACCTATTAGTAGATGGGTTAAAAAAAAAAAAAAGCAGACAATGAATATCCCTTTGAACATGGTGAAGTTATTAATTACACTTTGGATCGTGTATCAACATTCCTGAGGCTGTCACTACAAAGATACAGGCATTCTTCCTAACTCAGTTGCCGGAGAGGAAGGAAACCGCTCAAGGATTTCACCATGAGGCCAATGACTTTAAAACAGTTACAGAGTTTAATGGCTGTGATGGGAGAAAACGGAGGATGGATCAACAACATTGTAGTTACTCCGCAATACTAACCTACTTGACAGAGTGAAAAGAAGTTAGGCTGTACAGAATAAAATGTTCCCAAAACATGCATTCTGTTTTCAACAAGGCACTAAATTATTACTGCAAGAAATGTAGCAAATGAATTAACATTTTGACCTGAATACAAAGCATTATGTTTGGGGCAAATCCAACACAACAGATTACTGAGTACCACTCTCCATATTTTCAAGCGTAGTGGTGGCTGCCTCATGTTATGGATATGCTTGTACAGTAATTGTTAAAGACTGGGGAGTTTTTCAGGATAACAAAATAATGAATCTAAAAACAGGCAAAATCCTAGATGAATACCTGGTTCAGTCTGCTTTCTACCTGACACTGTGAAATTAATTCTCCTTTCAGCTGGACAATAACCTAAAACACAAGGCAAATTCTACACTGGAGTCATACTAAGAAGACAGTTGATGTTCCTCAGTGGCCGAGTTACATGTTTCACTTAAATGGTCGTCTAGCAATGATCAACCACCAATTTGACAGAGCGTGGAGAATTTTGAAAATAATAAATGGGCAAATTGTAACGGTTTTCTTCCGTTGATGAAGGAGAGGACCAAAATGCAGCGCGGCTAGTGTTCAACATGTTTAATAAACAAAGAGACGATAACGTGAACACTATACAAAATACAAAATAACAAACGTGAAAACCGATACAGTCCTATCTGGTGCAGAACACAAAGACAGAAGACAACCACCCACAATCCCCAACACAAAACAAGCCACCTATATATGATTCTCAATCAGGGACAACGATTGACAGCTGCCTCTGATTGAGAACCATATTAGGCTGAACACAGAAACAGACAAACTAGACACACAACATAGAATGCCCACCCAGCTCACGTCCTGACCAACACTAAAACAAGCAACACACATAAGAACTATGGTCAGGACGTGACACGAATGTTGCACAATCCAGGTGTGGGAAGCTGTTAGAGATTTACCCAGAAAGACTCACAGCTGTGTTCGCTGACAAAAGTAACATGTATCTAACATGTATTGACTCAGGGAGTTGAATACTTATATAATCAATATATATTAGTGACATTACAGAGTATTTTGTGTAGATCAAAAAATGACAATTACTGTAAATCCATTTTAATCCCACTTTGTAACAAAACAAAATGTAGGATAAGTCAAGGGGTGTGAATACTTTCTGAAGTCACGGTAGGTAAAGCAGACTACTGCAGGTCCCGGTCCATCTGACATGACAGAAATCCCAGCACACTGCTTGACATATATCCCCCACCATCAAGAACAGCCAGACAATTGCTGCTAGATCTCAATAACTATAGGCTGTGAGATTGGCTTCATTTTATTAAAACAAATTAATTGTGAGTCAGAGGCCCAGCCATCAAGGCCCAGTGCACCCTGACCACAGAACAAATTAGACTTCACTGTGATTGGACAGGGTGCCAGGCAGGCAACTCTGTGGGTTCTGCTGTACTGTGGGGGTGGGAGGATTATTGGTGGGAGAGACAGAGAGAGAGAGAGAGAGAGGATGTAGAGAGATGAAAGAAAGACAAAGAAGAGAGATCGGACAGGAAGGGATAGAACAGAGGATGCCACTGCACTGAGAAATGGACAGATGCTGGAACAATCCAGGGAGAGACGAGAGCTCAAAGTCAAACGGGGGCAGAGAGACGGAAAGAGATGAAAAGAGTGTGAGATTAGAATGCAGTGGGTGTGCAGAGGAAAAATGTAGCAGAGAGAGAGGGGGCATGGGAGAAAGAGAGGGGGAGAGAGAGACAGAGAGAGAGAGAGGTTGGAAGAGATATTAAGAGAAGGAGAGAGAGGGAGGGAGAGAGAGAGCGGAGATGGAGCGAGAGGTGGAGATAGAGGGAGGGAGAGAGCGAGAGAGATTAAGAGAGGGAGGGAAGGAGGGGGGGTGATGGAGCGAGATGGGGAGAGAGAGGGAGGGAGAGAGAGATGGAGATGGAGAGAGAGGTGACACAGTGAAGGTTAGTGGATGTGAGTGAGTGGGAGAGGAACAGTATGCCGAACTAAAACGATGCTTCTGCTCGTCTCTTGTGAAGGCATTATTGGCTGTTTCTAGTCTTTAACTTCTTGCAACTATAGGGGGTGCTGTTCCGCATTAGCATATTTGGGTCTCCAAATTAAACTGCCTCGTGCTAAATTCTTGATCGTACAATATGCATATTATTGTTATTATTGGATAGAAAACAGTCTATAGTTTCTATAGGAGTTGAAATTTTGTCTCTGAGTGGTACAGAACAATTTTTACAGCACTTTTCATGACAGGGTTCAGATTTCAGAAATTTTTACCTCTGATCTGGGGTCTGTTTATAAGGCCACAGTGAATGCTATGAAGAAACCGACACTGCCTACGTCTTCCTCTGGGTGTCTGTACGTCATCACGTTTTCAATGAAATCGATGGGACGTTCACAGCCATTATAAATGACCAAAATGTACAGAGACCGCCCTTTCTCAACGTGCGCCTCAAGCGTGAAGGCCATCGGACCTGTCTCGTTCCAAATCGTTTTCTAACCAGCTATATTTCTCCGGTCATGTTTTCAGTCGTTATAGTTGTTAAAAACATCAGAATGTAGTTAATTTTAACCGTTTTATAGCAATTTATATCCGTTTAGTGCGATTCTGAGGAATTTATTTGTCGTGCACTTTCTAGCTTTGGGAACGTTTCGCGGTCTCGGTCGTTGTTAGTGGACATTTCGAAGGACAGAGGACATCTATCGACCAAAAGACGTTTATAACATAGAAAGGATACATTGCCCAAGAATATGATGGAAGATCAGCTCAAAGTAAGCAATATTTAATATGATAAACCGTGTTTCTGTCGAAATATTTTAAACGCATACATCGCCATTTTGTTTGGTGTAGCTTCACTTGGCCAACCCTGTATTGAAAAGTAAGGATAATTTTAAAAATGTAAATCAGCGGTTGCATTAAGAACTAATTTGTCTTTCGATTCCTGTCAACCCTGTATTTTTTAGTCAAGTATATGATTAGCTTTTAATTAAACTAGATCACTCTGATAGATGACGTCAGACATATTGAGGCTTGATTTCCTAGTATTTTTATTGTGTAACCACGGTTTTGTATGGCTAAATATGCACCTTTTCGAACAAACTGTATATGTATGTTGTAAAATGATGTTACAGGAGTGTCATCGGAAGAATTCTGAGAAGGTTAGTGAAAAAATTAATATCTTTTGGCGGTGATTACGTTATAGCGCTCTTTGGCTGGAATCGATGCTCTGGTAACGTTTTCACATGTAGTATGCTAACTTATCGATTTATTGTGTTTTCGCTGTAAAACGCTTAGAAAATCTGAAATATTGTCTGGAATCACAAGATCTGGGTCTTTCCATTGCTATGCTTTGTCTATTCTTATGAAATGTTTTATGATGAGTAAATTGGTCATACACGTTGCTCTATCTAGTAATTCTAGTCGATTTGCGATGGTCGGTGCAATTGTAAACTGTGATTTCTACCTGAAATATGCACTTTTTTCTAACAAAAACTATCCTATACCATGAATATGTTATCAGACTGTCATCTGAAGAGGTTTTTTCTTGGTTAGTGGATATCAATATCTTAGTTGAGCCGAATTGGTGATAGCACCTGAAGGAGTAAGAAACTGATGGAGTTAGAATAGTGGTGTATTTTGCTAACGTGTTTAGCTAATAGATTTACATATTTTGTCTTCCCTGTAAAACATTTTAAAAATCTGAAATGGTGGCTTTATTCACAAGATCTGTATCTTTCATCTGGTGTCTTGGACTTGTGATTTAATGATATTTAGATGCTACTATCTACTTCTGAAGCTATGCTATCTATGCTAATCAGTGTGTGGGGGGTGGGGGGTGATCCCGGATCCGGGGTTGAGGTTCTAGAAAGGTTAAAGCCCTGCTGCCACTGTGAAGACAAAGAAAAACAAAGAGAGGGGAAGAGATGGATAAAATCAGAGCGAGAGAGAGAGAGGGGGAGGGACAGATAATGCGATAAAGAGACCCTGCTATAGCCATTACACCAGTCCCTGTAGCGCTCTGACCTGAAACAGGACCGTAAAAGACCTGCCTCTACCAGAATGCAAAAACATGGGAACAACGAAGAGAAAGGAAAGCAGCTGCTTTACACCGTAGAGAGAGTAGATGAGTAGCCATTACAATTCTCTCTGCCCTAGCCACCACCCACACATCAATCCCCCCCCCCCACACACACAATGGAAAGCCTAACATAATTAAAAGGCAAGGAGAAAAGCGAGAGGCAGGAAAGATGACATGGGGGAAGAGAGGGAGTCAGGAAGATGTCAAGAGCACATGCTGTCTTCATTTGTTAGCTGTGGTCACCACAGACAGACAGGCGGCTGGAGAAAGATGCAGAAAACCCCTGTTTTATCAGATGGAGAAAAAAAGGAGGAACGGCTCCAGTCCCCACACTGTGCTGACGGACGGACAGCTGGAGAAAGAAGAAACACAGTGAAGAGAAGAGGAAGTACCCTCAACACTGCACTGTCAAATCCGCTGATACTTTCTCCATTGGTTCAGGAAAAGAGCCTATTGTATTCCTGGTTACGATGGAGCCCCTTGTAAGAATGTTGTGTAATGGCATCTTAGACTTCGTGGACACAGATGCTGGACTGTGCTGCTGTGATGCGAGGAGGTATGCTCTGTGTGCGTCCAAAATGGCACCCAATTCCCTATATAGTGCACTACTTTTGACACGAGACCCATAGGGAATAGGCTGCAATTTCCGGATGTGCCCTCTGTCAGTAATAAACACACAGAGTGTGCTCGCTGGGTGAAGCAAAGCTGACCATCCTTGTGGGCTAGCCTCCGACAGCCCATTTATCCACTCACCACAGCAATTCAAACTAAAGCTTTATCTATGTGAGGAGATGGAGCCTGTCAGATCCCCACTCAGACTCAGGCTCATCACCAGACAACACAGACCGCCTAGCCAGCTACCAGGTTAGAGAAATGACAGCATGCTCAAAGACAGGAAGAAGAGAGTGGTCAAAGAAAAGCAGACAGGTCGTTATAAAGAGTAGAGCAGCGGTAGTAGAAGAGTCCCAGCGCTGGGTTAGTGTCAGTAGTGTGCCCAGAGAAAGAGGGCCTTGCCTGGCTAGAGAGAGGCAAAGATAGGCCACTGGGGAAGGCCCAGTTGAGAGCAGTAGTAGTAACAGTAGTGGCAGTAGTAGTACTACTACAACAGCAGGGCTGGGTTAGTGCCAGTAGTGCTTCGCCAGGAAAGTCCCCAGCCTGACCATGGCAGAAAGGAGCACAGATGCCGGACAGAGGCAGAGACAGGTCAGGGGAAAGCAGCAGCAGTAGTATTAGTAGCAGTAGAGACCCAGTATCAGGCTGGGTTAGTGCCAGAAGTGCTTCTCCGGGAAAGGAGGCCCTATCCTGGGCCCAACCATGGACATACCATCCTCCTTGGTCCTGATCCGGGCTGCAGGGCTCTCTGGGCCTGGGCCTACGTCCGTGTGAGCCCTGACCCACACCTGGTATTCTGTCCACTTCTCCAGGCCCTCCAGTATGTAACTAGAAACGTCTGCCCCGATGTCCGACACCTCGTGGCGCTCCAGGTCCTCTCCAGTTGCGGCCTTGTAGGCCAGTGTGTAGCGGACGATGTCCCCATGGCGGCTGGCTGCAGGGGGCGCTCTCCAACTCACCTTGATGCTGGTGGAGCTGAGGCTCAGCAGGACTACCTCCTGGGGCGGGGCTGAGGGGGCTGGGGGGGGGGGACACAGGGAGGAAGGGGGGTCAAGCAGGAGGGATTGGAGAGGGATGGAAGAGGAGTGCATCCCAAATACCACCCAATTCCCTTTAAGCGCACTACTTTTGACCAGGGCTCTGGTCAAAAATAGTGCACTACTGTAAAGGGAATAGGGTGCCATTTGGGACACAGCCTAGGCCTTCTGGACTGGGAGGGGGAGCTCCATATACTGTAGCCTATAACTCTTTACCAATGTGTGTTAGAGTAATCGTGTGTGTAAGGCAGCCTGAAATTTGTTTTTAAAGGAGGTATAGTAGGTGTATATATAAATACATATGAATCATTTGTTATCAAGTGTTTTTCCTCAGAAGGTGTGCTTATTTTATTTTCTAGTCTGTTGGCTAAGCCCACAATCTTACACAGTAAAACAAATACTTAAAATGTAAACAGGCACATAATATAAATGAGCAAAATAAATGTTTCAGAATATCACGACACAGTGAATATGAACGATGGAAAGGTGGTGGGTGGGTGAGGGATACTGAGGGAGCACAAGAGGAACTTTAACATGCCTGCTTGTGGTTCTGGCAGCCAGAGCAGTGAGGCAGCAGGACACAATATGCTTTCAATAATGAGTCATGTCTGGTTGGTTGGTGTGAAAGAGCTAATCCTTGACAGCCCATTATTTCCTTTCAGAATACAGATGCCCAAGTGATGAACAAATCCAGATTGAAACAGAGTAAAAACAGTCTACAACCCAAATGGCACCCTATTCCCTATATAGTGCACTACGTGGCTGAACCTTTTTGGGTATATTCATGTGGGAGTAGATGAGAGGAAGAGACTATGTGTGGGAGACAAATTGCAACAGCTACGTTTCAAATAGGAGCAGGGTTGTAAGAAATACAAAGAGATAGAGGAGAGGGAGATATAGATATAGAAGAAGGAAATAAAGACAGGGACAGATAAAGAGAGCAAGAGCATGAAATGGTGAATGGGTAAGAATATTGAGGACAGAGATAGTAATAGAATTGTGATTCTGAGAAGCACGGGGAATAGAGCAGAAAGATTGAAATGCAGTGAAAGGAGGTGGAAGTTATTGAGACAAAGACAGATAGAGAGAGAGACACTTTGCTGTGTTAGAACCCTTCTTGAAATGGTGACTCAGTGACTCTGTGTGTCAGTGGGCAGGCAGATAAGAGACTGACTAGAGAGAGAGAGAGAGAGAGAGAGAGAGAGAGAGAGAGAGAGAGAGAGAGAGAGAGAGAGAGAGAGAGAGAGAGAGAGAGAGAGAGAGAGAGAGAGAGAGAGAGAGAGAGAGAGAGAGAGAGAGAGAGAGAGAGAGAGAGAGAGAGAGAGAGAGAGAGAGAGAGAGAGAGAGAGAGAGAGAGAGAGAGAGAGAGAGCTCCATTTCGAGACCTCTGTTCCTATGGGAATCAAAGGCCTGCCTGGTCCCTCAAAAGTAGTGCACTAAATAGAGAATAGGGATCCATTTGGGACGCACCCTGGCTCCCCCTTTCCATACATGAAGGTTTTGACAGCTGACAAGTAAAACAAATGGCTCAGAATAAGCTCTGATTTGTTTTAGGGAACCCATCATAAATATTTCAGCTTCCAACCCCTAGATTTCCTGTAGAGCCTTCTCGGTGATGTGAGCGGAGCCTGAGGCAGTGACAACAGCAGAGGTGCAGCAGAGGGGGCTGGTTATGTGCTAAAAACTCAATTAAGGGGAGCTGTTCGATGCTATTAGTGTCGGGTAGGCGACAGTGATTGTGTTGGTGGATGCCAAGGCCATACATAAAGACGTATAGTACAGTGCGGTGACGTGTTTCATGATAAACTATAAAACCATAATAACAAATGATGGTGACATTTATGATGCTGCCTTGTCTTCTGTGCAGCAGCCTGTTTGGGGTTGCTGGGTTCTGCATCATACTGGAAATGAGCATGTTCTGTGTATGGACTCAGTCGAATGTGGCGCACTGGGTTTATCATACTATTTGTCAAAATGTGCAAGGGTCTACTGGTAGTGATTTGTTATCGACTGACTGCAAATAGGGAGAAGGAATGTTCCTCACAGTGCTGGCATGTACTGTACCTGTCAGGGGAGAACGACTGCCCCCTCTCATTGAAGCCGCTGAAGTTCAAGGCCAACCGCTATACTGCAGGCATTGTTTCCCCGTTATAGTGAATAGAAAAATGGCAATCTTCACGGTCTATCTTTGTGTGAATAAAACATTTTTTTCGAAGACAATCATGGTACAAATAAATTCATTCTAATACACCAGATGTATGTTCTTGAACCTAATATTTTCAAATTGCAAACAGAAGTTATAAGGATAAGCCTGCAGTACCCTGGTCGGCCTTCAACTTGAGTTACTCAATGAGAGGGGGCAGCACTGAGCTAGCCTGCAACGTCACACTTCCTGGAGTAGCTCAAACTGCGCATGTTATGTGTCTCAATGAGATGTCTTCTTAACCGACATCGTTTTGTTTCAATGCACTTTTGAGTCTTCACATAGGAATGAGTGGTGTCACCTGATCGATGGTTTGGTCCATTCATAGTACACACATAGCGTTTTCCCCTCAAGATCAGATGGGTTTGAGGAGCAAAATATGACCTACCTTTTGTCCACCTCAATGAGGTGTTGACTCCACATTCTTGTAAGAGGCAGAGGAATTCATTAAAGTCCTAGAGTAAAGCTTGTTCGAGCGAAAGGGTTGCACGTAGAAGAAGAAAAAGCCTCTGTTTGTGTCTGGGCGTCGGGGTGTGGACCAAAAACTAGTCAGCTCCAGGTAAAGAGAGGTAAAAAGCCTCTGTTTGTGTCTGGGCGTCGGGGTGTGGACCAAAAACTAGTCAGCTCCAAGTAAAGAGAGGTAAAAAGCCTCTGTTTGTGTCTGGGCGTCGGGGTGTGGACCAAAAACTAGTCAGCTCCAGGTAAAGAGAGGTAAAAAGCCTCTGTTTGTGCCTGGGCGTCGGGGTGTGGACCAAAAACTAGTCAGCTCCAGGTAAAGAGAGGTAAAAAGCTATAGGTTTGGGTCTGGGAGTTGAGGTACAGTACTTACTGGACTGGGCAGTCCTGGCCTCAATAAGTTGGGTGTAGACGCCAAGACCCATCTCAGAGCGAGCAGCCAGGGAGAACATGTAGAGGGTGTCTGGCTTCAGACCCTCCACAGCATAGGACCCCGCTGGAGGGAAGGTCACATGGAGCTGAGGAAGAAAACAGGCACAATAGACATTAGTAAAAGTCTCAGAAGAGTCGAGAGAAAAAAGGCCCCAGAAACAAATGTTGTCGGCACTAGCAAGATCGCTACTCTATTTATGTGTATGTCTGTCACTAGAGGTTGTTCAAAAAGCACAATGAGAACTGTAGATGTTGTAATCCTCAAAGGTAATATGTAACACTTCCACATAAAAGGTACACAAAGTAGGAATTACATTTCGGATCCTATATTGCATTTGCAACATCTGAAATATCTTATAGAAAGTCCACTGACAGAGTAAAACATAACAGAAACATGAAATGTTTCATGGTCCTACGAGACGGATTACACTATTCCTGGAGTAGGGGGATTGCATTATCAGTAAGGGTAGGATGTGCTGGCGACAGGTTTAAAGTTGTAATTTACCTTATTGCCAGAGTTAGCCTCCCAGTACATGAGCTCGTACTTGGTGATCTGGTCCTGGACAGGCCACAGCCACGACAACATGATGCGGGTGTCCAACTCTGCCTCTGCCTCGAAGCTAGATGGCTGGGCTGGTACTACAGGCAGAGAGAAAGAGAGAGAGAGAGACTTTACCTCTCAGGATACATAGGGGTTACGTCTTAATTCTGCCGCAGCATGCCCTTGTGCACTCCTTCCCATCCATCTAAAAGCATTGGAATGTCTTACACCAGTTATTTCTTTTAACCACAAAGGGAAGCACACGCTTTGGACAGAGGGGTTGATGACTTGGACTGGGACAAAGTGAATTACTCAGTGTGGAATCATATAGACTGCTGTAGAGTCTGTGGACGCGCCGTGAGACACAGGAGATGCGCTGCACTTTCGCATGAATCACTCTGTAATAGCGCTGAGACTACTGTTTCACAAGTACCAGCAATATACAGAACACCTTCGCAAGTGGCTCCTTTATAGCTTGAAAAGCTAGAGTACATCCACAGTACAAAGAAACCAATTCAGAAGACTGTTGCTGCACGGCAAAATAATCCAGTGGCACTGCATCACTTTATCACCTTTCTTCTCAAATGTGTCAGAAGAGGAGGAAACTGCCGAGTAGACACCTACTTTGTTTCTCGGAGGATACAGCACAGGAGATAATATGCCCTTGTGGATATGGATTGTCACTTAGTGAAAAGTGAAACCTCTACTTGGGAGACTTGAGCTTGAAGATTGTCCTACAGCAGAGGGTGGTTAAGGAGCTGAAACAGACCGAACACACAAAGTGCCTCCTGTTTCATACAGTGTCTACTTACCACCTAGGTAGTGTCCCTTCTTCATTGGTAGCAGTGCCCGCTCACCACTCCCCTGCTACACAAGTTGTACACTTACCACCTAGGTAGTGCACTAGGTACTGTCCCTCCTTCAGTGTCCACTCACCTCCCTGCTGGGTCTTGACCTGCAGTACATCAGACGGAGGTCCGTCCCCTACAGAGGTGAACCCCAGCACCCTGAGGCTGTAGGTGATATCTGTGGTCAACCCTGAGATGGTGGTCAGTCTGCTGTCATCGGTGTTATGCTTGTGCCACGCACTCAGCGGGGCTCCGAGGTCAGAGCTATAGTACACCCGGTAACTGAGGAGTGGGTTAGAAAATCAATCAATTAGCCAAGTTTACAAAATGGAACAATCATCAGACGAAGAGACCTGTTAAATCAACCTTTAGCTGTGTGACGTTTGCATATTCAGGCTTTATAAAGCATGTAGGCCATATAAAGAGTTTACAAAGGCTTCATTAAGCCTTAAAAATATATATTAATAGAATATCCTACCCTCTGATCTGTCCATTAGGCTCCTCGGGAGGCTCCCATTGGACCAGCATAGTGGATGCGCTGAGCATGCGAGCCTGTACAGCCAGCGGTGGAGAGGAGGGAGCCTGCTCACTGGTCCTGGTGTCCACGAGGCTGCTGGGAGGGCCACGCCCAATGTTGTTCACCGCCATGACGTGGAACTCGTACTCAGAGTAGGGGCTGAGCCCTCCGATGCTGTAGCGTGTGGTGGCTACTCCGTCGACCTAAAATATAATGACATCATAATAATATGGTCATTTAGCAGACTCTTTTATCCAAAGTGACTTACAGAACTGTCAACATTGACCATGACACATACTGTACATTCAGCATATGTGGCCCATGCAGGAATAGAACCCACAACCATGTGAGAATGGAACCCACAGCCTTGGTGTTGCTAGCACCCACTGAGTCATTCAAACCATTGGAACGTACCTCCTGGAAGCCGTTGTCAGAGACCTTGGCCCGGTACTGGATGACGTAGTAGGACACAGGCTCAGGGTTCCCAGAGTCCCAGGTCAGAGTGACGCTGGTGGCTGTGGTCTCAGTCACAATCAGGGAGGTGGGGGACTTGGGCAGGGCTGTCAGATAGACCATTGGGGAGGGAGAGAAATACACAGGTCATTGAAGCTCACAACAGCAAAACGATACATTTCTGTTTTAACGGACAATAAAGTATACTATTCCATTCTATTCTATTTTGTTCTATTCCATTATATTCTCTCATCCTTCGTCCAGTCCTGCTAACATAATACTACAAATAAAGACGTAAAAAAGGCTGAAAGTGCTCTATCTCACTAATGCAGGCCCCAGAGCTGTGAGCAGCAACAAGAGCGAAAAGAGCGAGAAGGACAGCACTCACATCCTATCAGTCAATCACTGTTCAGAGCCTGTCTCTTTCAGTCCCTCACCTGTCACTAGAGGGGCCAAGCCAGCCATGTTCATTATCTCTCAAAGCAAAGTGTCTCTCAACCAGTGTGACCATTCAGCGCTCTCTCTCTCTCTCTCTCTTTGTTGCTCTCTCTTTCTTTTTCTCTCACTCGCTATATATATACATATATAGAAAGCCCATTATTTCCTTCTTTGCTATCTAGGGCAAAACGTTCTCCTTCAATTAAGTTGAGAGTCAGAGTCTTGAATAGAGAGATGAATAGAGTAATGAGTCTTTTCTATTTTCGTTTTATTTACATATTGATCCAGAAAAACTAGTTCAGGGCTTGGAGCTCGCCTTTGGCAAAAAGACAAATGTGTTCAATGTGAGGTAAATGAGTATCAATACAAAACTATAATATTTAGGGAGTGTAAAGATACTGAAGAAGAGTTTTTGTTAGTCTTGAATAAATAACCAGCATAGAAAGCAGACTTAAGCAGACCGACTCAAAATCTATGTAAGACATGTAAAATGGAGTGAACTGAATGTAAGTTATCTAGCTGGTTTTGTGCTAGGATTTCTTGATATGGTTTTATTTTCATATTTTGCAATTATTTAACATTCTGTTGACTTGCAAGGTGAGTGGTGTGGTATATGGCCAATATACAGCAGCTAAGGGCTGTTCTTATGCATGACGCAACAGAGAATGCCTGGATACAACCCTTAGCCATGGCATATTGGCCATATACCACAAACCCCATAAGTGCCTTATTGCTATTATAAACTGCTTACAAATGTAATTCGAACTGTAAAAATATTTATTTTTGTCATACCCGTGGTATACGGTCTGATATACCACAGCTTTCAGCCAATCAGCATTCAGGGCTCAAACCACCCAGTTTATAATACAGAATATAACATATAAGAGTATAATATGAATGTATTTTTTTCTGCACTCGCAGAGCATTTGAGTTTGAAACACTCAAGATGTAGGTCCATTCTGCAAAGAAAGTGATTATCTGTCCCGTTACCTCATGGTAATGGTAATGTACACACTCTCCCAGGTTTTCTTGTTTCCATCGTAAATGGAAAGAGGCTGCATTGTAATAACATTGTGGCTGAAAATGTCTGCTAAATCACTTTTGTGTTGTGCATTATTGTACTACTGTCAGAGTCCAAATGGATCTGCTAAAGTAAGAGGTGTAAAACAGGGAGAACCGCTCGCCTCCAGACGTCAGATGGTCATTAGGGATGAGACACTGCAACCAAGAGGTTTTAGAGAAAGAGATCAACCCTACAGCCGCAGCCCCCGCCCCCCCCCCCCCCAATTCCCGACGCCTTGGTTGACATCTGCTATTGACATCTGCTATTATTGCCTGCATCCCAAATGGCACGCTATTCCCTATATAGTGATTACTTTTGACCAGGGCCCATGGTGCTCTGGTCAAAAGTAGTGCACTATGTAGGAAAAAGGGTGGCATTTGGGACATAGAATTATGCGTCATATCCAAAAAAGGCAAAAGAAGCTTGAAAAACTTTTGAAACCCTGACTGTATTGCTCTGAGTTTTGAGTGATGTTAAGTTAGAAGTTAGACTATTTTAGGGCCTATTATGCATGCATCACATATACAAAGTTGCGGAATACTTATTCATCAGTAGGTGTGAGTCTGTAGAGAAGAGAGAGCCTCTCCCAGGACTTGAAAATATCCCACCATCTGTCAACACTGTGAGTGATATCATGAGTTAATTGGGGAGTTGAATTTTGCTTACACCTTAAAACATTTCCTGCAGCAATTGGTCAGTAAGTTACGTTGATTTATATTAACGTACAGCTACCGTAATCCATTTCATGGTAATGCATTTTATAGTACCAAAAATGGCACTGTCATCTAATTTACAGTATATTATTGGAATTACGCATGCAGCGACATATTACCCAGAGTTCTTTGAAAGTTTTCATTTTTAAATGGACATTTTGGTCATTTAGCAGGTGCTCTTGTCCTTAACAACTTACAGTCAGTGCATTGAATCACGGTTGATTAAAGAAACACATCACAGTCATAGCAAGTAAAACGTTTCTATAACCGCTACTGAACATGTTGTTGTATTTAAGGATGCATTCGTCTTCAAAATAATTGTAATTACAACAATACATCTTATGATATAATTCTAACTATCTATGGAAAGTGCCAATACAATAGTGAGATATTCACGTTAACTTAATGCCAGAGCGATGAAACAAAGTACAAGTGACTATTAAACTGAAGAAGAAAAAAAATCCTACAGTAATCACAAGGGATTAGAACAAGCAGGTTGGCTGTATGCATTTGCATATTATAGCATACTAATGAATACTGGGTGTTTTATATCACTTGTACTTCTAGAGGCCTAAACATGATGCCAGAGCAATGAAACAAAGCACAAGTGACTATTAAACTGTAAAAAAAAAAAAAAAAATCCTACAGTAATTACAAGGGATTAGAGCAAGCAGGTTGGCTGTATGCATTTGCATATTATAGCATACTAATGAATACTGGGTGTTTAATATCACTTGTACTTCTAGAGGCCTGAACAAAGGCTGCCAATCTGGCCATTATTACAGGGCTAAACAGATCAAATGGACATGGATAAATAGTCAACCATTAAAAGGTTTAAGACCCGCTACTACTCTGACCTGTTCCCTATATACATTTAATTGTTAGGGAACTACTACCATATATCACTTCAATTGGTACAGGACTCTCACTAACAGGCGAAACAAATATAGCCACTGACAAGGCACACCTTAAAATACAGAATGTTACCGAGCCAGCAATTCTTTCTCTTCCCACAATATTTCTCAATGCACCATCATTTACAGTATGCTGCACTAAATTAAAAGCAAAACATCAATACAGTATTTTATTGTTGAATTAAACTGAAAATCCATTCAGCATTTGCTAATGGTGAATATTTAATTATTTATTACAGGATACCAACTGATATTTGGTGTTTTATATCACTTGCACTTTAGGCCTTAAGAACGGCTTCTAAACTGACAGTGACTACAGGGCAAAACAGATCAAAATGAAATTGCTAGCCGCTCAACCGTTAAAGATTTGAGACTTGCTGTCACTCTGATCTGTTCCATATATAAGTGCAATTGTTAGGGAACCACATATCACTTAAATTGGTACAGCACTCTCAATGGGTGCAACAAATATAGCCTTATACAAGACATGCCTCAAAATATGTTAATGAATGAGAAACATTACCACACACCCACATGTGGTCAAAAGGTTTTTGATGCTCCAAAAAAGCAAAATTGGTCCCGAATTCTGAATGACAGTAAATTATTGGCAGCAGTGCCAATAAGACACTGTAAAGTTTCAGGACAAGGTTGGTAGAATTTAGAAAAAATAGTATATTACTGTATTCTGTGGGGGTACAGCATTCTCACTCACGGGTGCAACAAATATAGCCTCTTACAAGGCACGCCTTAAATATGTTAATGAGCCAGAAACTTTTCCTCGCCCAAAACATTTTCCACAAAATGCACCATAATTAATATTGTAAAACACATTTACAGTATTTTACTCTGCACTCTACAGTGTTTTACTGTTGAAATTACAGAAAGGGCTTACAGTGTGCTGTAAAACAAATAGTTTACTGTACATTCTACGGTAATCTACTGTATTCAGTTTATACAGCATCATATTGTTGATTAATACAGTAAGTTACTGATAAAATTACAAAAACGGATGACAGTGTACTTTATTATTTGTTTTTTGATAGTCATATTGTGTTTTGTTAATATTACCATCGGGCCCCATTCATTCAGAAAATATGTCTACATTACTAGAAGTAGTAGTGCTTTCCTCTTCAAAAATCTTTGAAATAACTGAGATTCTCTTTAATAACTCTAGTGAATTAATGATTGATTAGACTGATAGGTATTTGAGCGTCACAAATGCTCTAATATTATGTGTTGTTTCAGCCAGTGAAAATAATAATCCCTAGGAGAAGGAACTGATTTAATGTTCTTTCCATGTACTCAACTCACTAAACTCAGAGGATGTAGAGATGATATGAGAACTGATTTGGGTTTCAAGCATTTCAAATGCAATGAACAAAGTAGTGAATTAAATGTTCAACTGAGTCTTTTGGCCAATTCGATTTGGAACCATTAGCCTGTAGCTAAGACCCTTCCTTAAAAAATAAAATAATAATACTTTGTGATGTTCATATTAGAAGCAGTGAGAAAGCCTACTGTATTTCCTGAAAGCAGGATCCCATTGTAATTGGAAAGTAAACACAAAACGCTTTGCTCGCTAGTTTGTCATAGTTAGGTTTTCAGGAAGGTAAAGTTTCAGCCATATTGAATTATTGATGACAATATTAATGAACACACTGTCATCTGCACTGTAAAAATAGAAAGTCTCATAACACCATGACTGTGTAATGAAACCATGAAAAGTAGAGCACCTAAGCTGAAATTTTTTGGAGGGTGCTTCAATGTAAATCCAATGTAAGTGCTTTAAAACAGAAATGAAGTCGTCTGAAACACCCAAAGTAGTTCTTTAACCTGAAAATTGGGGGTTTAAGAGAGTGTTGTGAAAACACTTCATTGGGTTTCAGTGCATGCATGTAAAAGTTAGCATCAAAACACAAACACCATGTTTATCATACAATCAATGGTATTGAAATGCAAACTGTTTACAGCCTAAACATTGACTGATGATAAGGGCCTATGGAAAATAGTTTTTGTGGAATTCCACCTTTATTTTTTCAATGCTTTATTTAGACAGATTAGAAACAGGAGGGGCAGTAAGATGATGCATTTTGTTGGAATTGTATCTACTCAACCACACAGCCACACTGTTAGAAATAATTTTGGGGTGAATTTATAATAATAATTTAAAATAAAACATATACTGCTAGAACCGCAAAAGCAGTAATTCCTCATTAATTATAATGTGTTATTACTCTGCCTTTTTTTAAGTCATACCCCCCTCCATCCTTGACTTTTCCTAAATACATCCATATAACACACTGTTGCTGTTAGAATCTTAATATCACAAACAGAACTGGAGTTATAACCAGTTTAAGGAGGGAATGTCATTTTTTTAAATGGTTTTCCCACATTCCCCCTCCTTCTCCAAACAGTAGAGCCTGCTCCACTCCTTCTTCCCACAGTTGAAAGTGCAGTGCTCATCTGATAATCACCCCGATAATTGCCACGAAACTGAACCTAAACTATACCGAAACGAATTTCACACATATGACACCAGATTAAATAAATTAAGTCAAGTATGATGGGGTGAGTTAATGAACGAGGGGAAGCGAACAATGCATAATTATGTATTCATCAATTGTGAATGAAGAACAAGGCAGGCCATTCTATTGCATTGATCCAGTCTAATTAAAATCTTTAAATGATTTGTACCCTATATCAGTCCACCAAACCAAAGCAGTCTTATCAGTCTACTCTGGCCTACTTGGAGTAGGTTACACAATGAGAGTGTGCGTAATTGTACATGCTGAACGGCTTTCAATATCTGTCAGAGAATGTGGTGATGGGGCTTGTGGAACCTTACATTGGAAATGTCACCATGGACAATTTCTTAACTTCACTGTCATTGGTGAACAATTTGCTTGCAAAGAAAACAAGTCTGGCCGGCACGATGAACAACGTGAGACAGGAGCTCCCTCCCTCTGTGCAAAATAAGGCACCTGCACAGCAGTTGTACTCCACAATGGTGATGAAGAATGACAAGACAATGGGAACACAAAAAGAAACCCGGAGACTATTACGTGCTACAAGCAAGCAAACGTATGTCAAAGTGGGTCAAGCAAGTGAAAGTTACGAAAACTGTTAGGACAAGGAATAATGGCTAAATAAAACCTAGCTGACACCATGTAAGCATGAGCTGACAATAATGGACAATTTTTGACTGCTGTTATATCGACACTTATATTCATTGTAATGCCATTATTACTTTTGTGCCGAGTTTGACTATTTATCAAGGCACTTGGCGCTGGTAATGATGTTTAGGCTACTGATGTTTTCATCATTTGACCGCGCCTCATTTGATCGTTGGTCTTGGTGATTGGGGTATTACTATAATTTTTTGTCATTATAAAAATATGCTGTTACCGTGTTCCAACACATATGTTTTCTGTTTTATAGTTGTAACAAAGGCACTCCACGAATAAAATTGATTGAACACTTGAATTTTGGCACATTTGTTTTGTTTTTACATATAGTCTACAGTAACATAAACTAATGTGTTATTTTAAATTAAATAAAAATCGTATTCTAATGTTGCCCAAGGCCTTCATAAACACAACCAAATTATATATTTTTTGCGATAGCATTTGAAATATATCAATTACACTGTTAGAATGTTGCAGTCAGCAGGAATGCTGATTAGCTTGAAGAGGGGTCCATCAAGGCCCAGCGGTTCTAGTGTTAAAAAAAATGAATGTAAGTCATGCAGAGCCCATGGTCTGGTGGTAACGCACCCGGCTTAGACCCATCACCCCTCTCCCCACCAAAGACATGGGTTAAATTCCCCTCTCCAACCCTTCTATCTGTTTCTCCCACCTATCTGTATCCCCTCTGTTAAAATAACCCCCAAAATATACAGTATTGTAAAAAACGTATGCAAGTCGTTTCAGTGATTTGTTAATTTCATTTTACCAAAATAATCTACTAATAAATCCAATGTAATATGTTGCTCAAAATATATTTTATAAGGATAACCAAAGAGAGAGAAAATCGAGTGATTAAATGATTCATTGGAAGTCTTTCATTTTTATCACCTTGCATTTCATATCTTCCCATATGACTCTGCTTTTAGAGGATTGTGTGTAATTAATTTTAAGACTTTTTGATTCTTTCACACAATGCTGTATACATGTTTAAAGAAAGAAAAGTATATTTCTATATTAGTATTAAGCTTGTTGTGCCATTAGGTGTAATGGATCATGATTAATGTTAATGAATACCATGCTCTTATAGTGCAGTCCAAGACATAGTGAGAAATTTTTAACATGTCTATCTAATATTTATCTAAAATATCTCCCTTGGATGTTGATCTTGATCCAGATCCATCTATTGATTTTGGATGTTGACATGTTGATCTTGAATGAGGGCTACTTTGCTAGATACCACACATAGCTAATTCACTGCATCCCAGGCTACGTGTGCCATTTTAAAATTGATGTAGTTCTGTCCTTGAGCTGTTCTTGTCTATTAATATTCTGTATTATGTCATGTTTCATGTTTTGTGTGGACCCCAGGAAGAGCAGCTCCCACCTTCGCAACAGCTACTGGGGATCCTAATAAAATACCAAATACCAGGCAAAACAAACACTCAAACTCCCACACCCCCTCTCTCACACTTCTCCCAGCCCTCTCACCTTTGACGGTGATCTGTGCAGTGGTCTCGATCATACCAAGCGACGATATCGCCACGCAGGTGTAGTTGGCAGACTGGCGAATGTTGGTGACCTCCAAAACATTCCTCCCAATGGGCATCTCTTCTTCCTTAGTCAGCTCTACCACCCCCATCATCCACTTGACGTAGGGCATGGGTGCTCCCACCGCCACGCACGTCAGGTTCACGCTGCCACCCGGCATCACCTCGTGGTTGTTGGGAGGGATGGAGAACCGGGGTGGCACACGCCTCACTGCAGGGGGAGAGCATAGGGGTGTGAGAGGCAGAAGAAGTGGAGGTATGATGGGAGACACTGCATGGGTGGCTGGGTTAGCTCAATACCTCAATGGTCAGGCCTGGCTGTTGCTGCAGGGTATACCGCTGTTCTCTGGGACAATAGAGGCCTATGGCAACTCTGCTATAGTTAGTTAGGGTGGGACCACATGTTATGTATCTATTACTCAACAGTGAAAAAGGACTTTCCTCCCCTTTCATGTTACATTTTCAAAAAAATGCCTAAGGTGGCCTATAAGGCTGGATTTCTCACGAGTGCCTTTGGATTTCCTTCTTTGGTATGTGGATTAAGACACACCTGGAGCGTATTACTGCTGTTAGTCTATAGCCTCCCTACCATATTCAGAGTAAGCTAGCTATCTAACACTCGTTTTGTGTCTAAGTGTGAGTGAATAGAAGAGGTTTCTTCTCCCTTGTTATCTACCATACACCATTAGAAATCCCCTTAAGTGCTGGGAAGTACTGCTCATTACGTCTGAATTAATGCTGCAATGCTACTCACTTTGCATGCATTAAATATACATAGCTCAATGGCATGGCAGCAAAAGTGCTCACACACACCCCTTGACTAGGAAGGCTGAGAATGGTCACAAAACGTGTTCCACTGTAGTATAATTTAAGTTTAGAGTCTGAATATTCTGGCCGTGAGGGGCGTAGATTGTGTCTTACAGGGTTTTGACCATGTTTCTTCTTGGTCTAACTAAATAGAAGGGGAGGGGAGATCTACGTGCCGTGTGAGTCAAACAGGGAGAGACGCAGAGGTTTATGACAGATCTGACCTTGTCCCCAGGCTCAAATTTCACATAAAGCCTGGTAACAGTGGCACTGTTTGGAATTTAGGTTGTGTGGATTTACTGAGTGACATGCTAATCAATTCAAATTCTGAGCGAAACACAACTTTGAGGCGTGGCTCTAAATTGAGGCGGGAGAGGGTTGTCACTAGTTAACACAGCCATAAAGTCATAAACCCTGCCAATTTTGGCAATTCATCTTCTTATAATCTGATTTTAAACCTAATTCTAACATTCACCCTAACCTTAATCACACTGCTAACCGTATGCCTTACGCTAACCTTAAATTAACTTGACTTTGTGGCTGTGGAAGCTAGTGGAGACCTGCCGCAGTATCTGTGCGCTAGAGATGTTGCCGATGACTATGACATGTCTCCCCTCTAACGCCCAGGAAGCTCAGATTCAAACTCCCATTAGACCGCTATGCAAGCGTTATAATGTCAAAGTACGTTCGCTACGTTTCGCTGAGCAACTATCTTCATTTACTCCCGTTACGGACGGTATGTACTTCCAAAAAAGGTATCAATAGAAATGTACAAGCAACCAAAATAAATTGCTATTCGACACCTCCAATGTATAATTTTTGCCTGGCAGAGACGTCAGTCAGTTCAACGTCTACTCCACGTTAGTTCAATGTCATTTCATTGAAATTATGTGGAAACAACGTAGACTCAACCAGTGTACCAAGTGAGATAGATGTATTGAGCTGTTGTAGACTTCCTGACAAACAGGTCGGAAACACAGCAGGGTATAGCTAATGTTGTATAATTTGAGAGCGGTACTACTTTGAAAAAATAAACTGAAAGAGGATGTATGCGCACATAATGTCTTCATTTGGCTCACTCAAGCACAGCAGTAAGTTAATTAGCTCCAACCAAGTGAGGAATCACTGTGATAAATGAATGTGTATTTGCATGGGCTCAGTCAGTCAGTGAGGAGAGGTGATAGATAGTCATGTTGGCTGTTGTTTCTGCAAAGACAAGGGCTGCATTGTCTGTCTGCTGGGACCGGAGGGAAAGAGAGAACCATCATTTACATTTTAGCAGACACTCTTATCCAGAGCATTTAGGGTTACCTGCCTTGCTCAAGGGCACAGAGAGTGTTCACCTAGCCAGCTCGGGGAATCAAACCAGCAACCTTTGGGTTACTGGCCCAACGCTCTTAACCGCTAGGCTACCTGCACGCTCTGTGATACAGATGGCTGGCATTAACATCGGTTGCCACGGAGACGGACATCGCCTGAGCACGTGACATGGCCAACAGAGGGAAAAACAGAGGGAGGGAAGGAGGAGAGGAGGGTAAGAGACAGAGAGAGAGAGGGAGGGCGAGAGAGAGAGCGAGAGTGGTGAGACGAGGGGAGGGGGCTGGCTGTTCGAGGCTGGGTATAGGCCACAGTTATGTGCCATTCCGTGATTCCAGTTTAGGGTGATCTCAGGTCAAAAACTAAGAAAGAGGAAAGTTTTTAAAAGTCGTAGTTGCCAAACTTTTAGATATATCAGGGTACCACTACTGCCAATCTGATACTATATGACTGTATTTCTGTGACTATAACCTCACAGAGCGGAGGTTGCAAATCGTTGTGCAGGTGAGGCATAGCAAGCAGCAAAAACCAGGCCTTGACGTTTCAATTCCCAGTTGATCTCCCAACACACACAGATGGTCTGCAGGATCTCACATTAAGCCACCCGCAAAATGATCCCCTTTCCGACAACGCTGAGACTCTTAGTCATCAGTAAGATAACTAACGTTCCCATTTTTCTCTCTTTGCCCAGGAAAAATGCTCGCTGAGAAAGAGGTTGCGTCCCAAATGGCACCCTATGGGTTCTGGTCAAAAGTAATACACCATGTAGGGAATAGGGTGCCATTTGGGATGGAGCAGGATTTCATTTGGGATGCAAGGGGAGAACTCTGTAGCAGACCTCTGTTTTGTGCTTGAAGATAAAATAGAGGCAACATTATTCACATCACAACTCTTAAAATACTGTGTTTATCATCATGACTAAGAAATCACCTGCTTATTTCTTTACCACAGCAAAACGATGCAGGCAGAGTAGTAATGTAGTACTTACAGTATTCTAGGGCCCACCGGCCCTGCCTGGCTGACCAGCAGTTACATCGAAATACTGTAAATATCTCCAAACTGGTTTTGAAGCAAGCATGGCACCAAAATAGTTTTTTCTTCTGCTTCTAATACAAACATCTCCGTTTTTATGTGACTTGAATGGTGTATGGGGTGTGAGGTGAGGTTGCTACCCTCTCCTCCCTTCTCTCTCTTCCTCCATCCTTTCACCCCCCCCCCCCCCCCCCCCCCCCCTGCAGTACTGTAGTCTACAGGAGGGCAACAAGAACTGAGGGACTTCAAGATACCCATAATGAACCACAGTTGGGGGTTATCTAACAAAATCACATTTTCATTTAGCCTGTGTCCTGAACATGGGCATTTGCAATCTTTCTCTACTGCAGTGTTCACCTTACCTTACCTAAGCAGAGACTTATATTTTGCATTTCTTTTGCATGTTTTGTGTATTGTATGCATACTGTATGTGTTCCATGTGTACCATCTCTGTATGCACTAACCCTTACAAAAGTCTGCGTGTGATTCATTCAAGTCAAGTAAATGCTGAGATTTTGAGATGTATATATCTGTTCCTCTGTAATCAAATTGAGGCCAATGGTCTACTAACTCTGAGCTTTTCAGAGGGAATTAACCAATGTGTTAGATTGGAGTCTGTGAGCTGTCAACGTGACATGCTGGACAGCGCAATGCAGGGCAGGAGGAATCATAACAAACCAACGTTAGTCACCGTGTACATTATTAGAAGGATGAGGAGGTTGGATGTTACCCATGGATATGGAAAATGGTCACAGCGTGACATGATGGTTGTTGTTGATTGGCTGACTGAGTGAGGTTATAACAAGGGGTTATCTGAGTTATTATTGGCTATGGAGGACAAATGTTAAAGGTTAAAGATCACCAGGAAGTGGTGGAGGAGGGAGAACTCGTCATCGTCGTAGAAGCGAGTGATACTGTGGGGTATAGTCACTGGTTTCAAGTGAACAGTTTTAGTATCAGAGGAAGTAGTATCAGCAGTAGCAACATGAGAAGCTGGCAGTTATAATGCAGACACACACTTATCTTCATTGGCATGCCACAGAGAAAGAGGGGGAAGAGAAAGGATTTGGGATTGGAAAAAGAAAAGGTAGGGATTTGGAGCTGAGGGGGGTAGGGGTGGAGGGGAGGGGGTGGAAGCACAATCGTGGTTGCACACAGATTTTAGGCACACAAATATTGTCTAGCAAGGCATGCAGCAGCCCAGGCACAAGGTAAGCAAAGCATCAAGCAAATTACTAGCTAGCTACAGTGCAGCTCTGGTCATGATGAGGCTGTGGAAAATCTCCCTGGTCTTTGTGATAGAATCTGTGCTTGAAATTCAGTATTCGACTAAGGGACCTTACAGATAATTGTATGTGTGGGGTACAGAGATTGGGTAGTCATTCAAAAATCAAGTTAACCACTATTATTGCACTCAGACTGAGTCCATGCATATTATCATGTGATTTGCTAAAGGCCCAGTGCTGTCAGAATTCTGTTTTGCCTGTGTTTTCTACCATATTGTAACACGGCTGATGAAACTAACACTGTAAAAGTGTGAAAACATTTCCTGATAGTTGCTGGTTGAAAATACAAGCAGGACCTTCTAATCAGCAGGTTTGCATGGGCGGGAGTTTCGACTTTCCCATGGGGACATCTCCGTGAGGTATATTGGTTAATAGACCAATAACAAAGAGAGTTCAAAACCTCTCTGCCAATAACAGCTAGTTTTCAGTTTTCCCCTCACCACTCAGATGACTCCCAGACAGTCCTAGCAAAATACATTTTTTTTGCTAAAAAGCTATTTTTGCCCATTTTAATGGAAATCTATTATATTAAGGTACTTAATTGTTATCAATAAATTATTTGATATTGATACAAAATGACTGCAACATTTTCCCTCCTGAACTTATTAAGGCTTGCCATGACAAATGGGCTGAATACTTTTTGACTCAAGACATTTCTAAATACAAAATTCCACTTTGACATTATTGGGTATTATTTGTAGGTCAGTGACACAAAATCTCAATATAATCCATGTTATATTCAGGCTGTCACACAACAGAATGTGGAAACAGTAAAGGGGTGTGAATACTTTCTGAAGGCAATGTAAGTTAATATTTCTCACATTTCTCACAGAGAGGAAAGGAATCAGTTAACTATCTTAAACGTAGTCCGTTTTTTTAGAGAAAAGACATGAGACTGTCTGGGATTAATGGGAGGTTAATTGTCAGAGGGCACAGACCTCCATTTTAGAAAGTGCCTTGCTGATGTGTGAGTTGGCTGGAAGTTTGGGTAGCTGAGACGGTTTTTATCCGTCTCTCCCACAGAGAGACACCTTCTCAGCTCAGCAATTTAACCCTAGAGGCGCCAACATATTTTTGCTTAAAAGTGACAAATTGGTAATGATTGCAAAGTACCACTTTAATAAACCTTTTGTTACACAAGTAAATGGTTGAAATTCCCCAAAATAAGCATATATTTATTAAACAGGTAGAACACTGCCACTGCCACACACCCCAGGGGCCAAATCTGGGGTGGCTCCATATCTACAATACCATTCAAAAGTTTGGACACACCTACTAGTTCAAGGGATTTTCTTTATTTTTACTATTTTCTACATTGTAGAATAATACTGGAGACATCAAAACAATAAAATAACTAATATGGAATCATGTAGTAACCAAAAAAATGTTTTAAAAAATCTAAATATACTTTACATTTGAGATTCTTCAAAAAATTTGATTCTTTTAATGAATTTATCCTCTGCAGCAGAGGTAACTCTGGGTCTTCCTTTCCTGTGGCGGTCCTCATGAGAGCCAGTTTCATCATAGCGCTGGATGGTTTATTGACTGACCTTCATGTCTTAAAGTAATGATGGACTGTCATTTCTCTTTGCTTATTTGAGCTGTCCTTGCCATAATATGGACTTGGTCTTTTACCAAATAAGGCTATTTCTGTATACCACCCCTACCTTGTCACAACACAACTGATTGGCTTAAACACATTAAGAAGGAAATAACTTCCACAATTAAAACACAACAGGAGGGTTAAGACATGAAGGTCAGTCAATACGGAAAAGTTCAAGAACTTTGAACGTTTTTTCAAGTGTAGTCGAAAAAATCATCAAGCGCTATGATGAAACTGGCTCTCATGAGGACCGCCACAGGAAAGGAAGACCCAGAGTTACCTCTGCCACAGAAGATAAGTTCATTAGAGTTAACTGCACCTCAAATTGCAGCCCAAATAAATGCTTTACAGAGTTCAAGTATCAGACATCTCAAAATCAACTGTTCAGAGGAGACTGCGTGAATCAGGCCTTCGTGGTCGAATTGCTGCAAAGAAACCATTACTAAAGGACACCAACAATAAGAAGAGAGTTGCTTGGGCCAAGAAACACAAGCAGTGGAAATCTCTCTTTTGGTCTGAAGAGTCCAAATTTGAGATTTATGGTTCCAACCGCCAGGACTTTGTGAGATGCAGAGTAGGTGAACTGCATGTGTGGTTCCCACCGTGAAGTATGGAAGAGAAGGTGTGATGGTGTGAGGGTGCTTTGCTGGTTACACTGTCTCAGTTTATTTTTTATTTTTATCAAGGCACACTAGATCGGCATGGCTAACACAGCATTCTGCAGCGATACGCCACGCCATCCCATCTGGTTTGCGCTTAGTGGGACTATCAGTTGTTTTTCAATAGGACAATGACCCAACACATCTCCAGGCTGTGTAACGGCTATTTGACGAAGAAGGAGAGTGATGGAGTGCTGCAACAGATGACATGGCCTCCCCAATCACCCAACCTCAACCCAATTGAGATGGTTTGGGATGAGAAAAGCAGCCAACAAGTGCTCAGCATATGTTGGAACTCCTTCAAGACTGTTGGAAAAGCATTCCAGGTGAAGCTGGTTGAGAGAATGCAAAGAGGTTGCAAAGCTGTCCTCAAGGCAAAGGGTGACTACTGTGATGACCCTCCCACTCTGTCTGCCGTATTCTGTCTCTTTGCTCTTGTTTTGCTTAATAGGATGCCAGTGGGCGGAGCCGGGAGCGTCGTTAGTGAAATGGGACACACCTGGGCTCGGGTGTGTCCCAGGATGAATATACCTCTTCCCCATTCATTGGGGAGACTCTCTCCATGCAGACACAAATTTTGGTTGTGGCATTTTTGTGGCTGTTTTGGGTTGTTTGCGTTGGCACCTTTCAACACCCCTCATTATCACATTCATGCACGCAAACACTCACTTACACTACTGATTACTTACACTACTGACTACACACACCGTTGTTAATTATATTTAGTTTACTTTAGTTAATAAATATAATTTGTTATTCCTTATCTCCACGTTGTCTCCCTTTTTGTTACGAACTTTGAGCCGGTTCGTGACACTACCTTGAACAATCTAAAATCTAAATATATTTGGATTTGTTTAACACTTTTTTGGTTACTACATGATTCCATATGTATTATTTCATAGTTTTCATGTCTTCACTATTATTCTACAATGTAGAAAATAGTAAAAATAAAGAAAAACCCTTGAATGAGTAAGTTTGTCCAAACCTTTGACTAGTACTGTACCTCTGTGCCAAATTGTGTGCACTATTGAATCAAAACGTTCAGCTTCGCACCACTAGTAAAAGAAAGATTGTATTTCATTCCTCCATTAAAAACAGAGAAAACATGGTAAATTGTTTGCTTGACAAAGTCCTACATTTGTGAAGGATGAAAAAAAAAGTTTAGAAATTATTACATTTTTGACTCCTTTGTCTCAGAATCGACCCCTGTTGTTTGGGGTTACGCTTGAAAAGATGGAATGGAAAAAACTACTGAAAAACACACTGGGTCTTTAAACAGATTTGTTTGTTTTATTCTCATCCTCTTCTCCGCAGTCTCTCCCTCTCTGTTCACTGCTCTCATTGTTCTATGAACTAAATCTGGAATCCTGCACTGAATGTTGAATCGAAAATAAACAATCAAAGCTGCTTTAGCCTGATTAAATATTGAAAACTCAAAAGGCTTTTCACTGTTAACCAGGATAACACAACATCTTCTACTAAATAGGATAATCGTTCCAGGGTGGTGGGAAAAAGGCACTGAAATTTGAACTTGTATGTAAATAGTACTGATCTCTTAAGCTTCATGCAACATTCCTATATCTGTTCCCTGAACCCAGACGTAAAATACCTAAAAGACAATGAGAAACCACTGTTGCTGAAGAACAATGATAATGCATTGCATCAGAGAAATCTCAGTGAAGAAAATACGCTTCTCATTTTCATAAACCATGGGAATAACCAAGGCTGCAATTCATTCTAATGGTAGCTTATTGTTACTCCCAAGATGACAAAGACATCTAGATCCAACTACTATTCATGATTAATTGATCACAATACCTCTGTTTTCTCTAAGATTGTATGGTGGAGAGCTATGCTACCAGCTGATGTTGATATACTGTGTGAGAGTCGAGTCAAGGTAAGGTAAGATGAGAGTTGTGCAGTCAGCTAGACTGGGACCATGGCGAGTCCATGTGGCAACACAGATGCGAGGGCTCAGGCTCACAATGAAATGACACCCTAGTCCCTATATAGTGCCACACTTTTGACCAGAGCCCTTGAGGCGCTGACCAAAAGTATTGCATTTTATAAGGAATAGGGTGCCAATTGGACACAGCCATGGTTGGACGGACACAGTGTGAACATAGAGGATGATGGGATGGAATAGACACGCCCTAGGTGATGTGAGGATCACCTAAGGAAGTGGGCAAGGATGATACATAACAGACTGAAGCTGACAGGGAAGACCCATCCATGCCAGACATATTCAAAGACCTATAACGATGTAGATGGTGGAGGGTTTAGGGTGGAGGCAAGCAGCATAGCAGTGGTAGAGAGGGTAGCAGTAGAGATAGGGTAGGAGATGCACAGTGGAGGTTCAGTTTGGTAGAGGCAGGAAGGTTCCTGGGAGGCCCATCAGGCCGGGACGGGCCCGTGGCACCCAGCGTGATGCTGGGGGCGCTGCCAGGCTCCAGCTCACCGGGCCTTGGCATACCGTGGGGTATCAAAGGAGGAGCAGGAAGGTAAAGAGTGAAAAAAACCAACCTTCTCGTTGATCTGAGAGGATTTGGTGAGGTTTGGATTGTTTTATGGATGGCGAAGTGCGATGATGATGGGGGAGTAAAGAGAAAAGAGAAAAACCAACAAGAGAGAAAAAGGTAGAGGAGGAAGAAGACAAGGAAAAACAGAGAGAGTAAAACAGGAACATTTTCCACTTATCCATAATAGAGAGAGTGAGGAAAACACTATGGAGACAAAGGCCAGTGCACTGATGGCCACACGCCAAAAACACACACATAGCAACATCTCATACAGTACAGACATAAATATAAACACACACATAGCAACCAATCATACAGTACAGACATAAATATAAACATACACCCCCCCCCCCCCCCCCCCACACACACACCTACTCCTCTCTGTTCCTGACTACTCTCATGTTCTCTAAGCCCTTCCCTTCAGACCCATCGGCTGCTGCCTGTGTATTAAGATGCCATTAGACAGTCAGAGAATCTACGTCCCAAATGGCACCCTATTTCCTATACAGTGGGGAGAACAAGTATTTGATACACTGCCGATTTTGCAGGTTTTCCTACTTACAAAGCATGTAGAGGTCTGTAATTTTTATCATAGGTACACTTCAACTGTGAGAGACGGAATCTAAAACAAAAATCCAGAAAATCACATTGTATGATTTTTAAGTAAATAATTTGCATTTTATTGCATGACATAAGTATTTGATACATCAGAAAAGCAGAACTTAATATTTGGTACAGAAACCTTTGTGTGCAATTACAGAGATCATACGTTTCCTGTAGTTCTTGACCAGGTTTGCACACACTGCAGCAGGGATTTTGGCCCACTCCTCCATACAGACCTTCTCCAGATCCTTCAGGTTTCGGGGCTGTCGCTGGGCAATACGGACTTTCAGCTCCCTCCAAAGATTTTCTATTGGGTTCAGGTCTGGAGACTGGCTAGGCCACTCCAGGACCTTGAGATGCTTCTTACGGAGCCACTCCTTAGTTGCCCTGGCTGTGTGTTTCGGGTCGTTGTCATGCTGGAAGAACCAGCCACGACCCATCTTCAATGCTCTTACTGAGGGAAGGAGGTTGTTGGCCAAGATCTCGCGATACATGGCCCCATCCATCCTCCCCTCAATACGGTGCAGTCGTCCTGTCCCCTTTGCAGAAAAGCATCCCCAAAGAATGATGTTTCCACCTCCATGCTTCACGGTTGGGATGGTGTTCTTGGGGTTGTACTCATCCTTCTTCTTCCTCCAAACACGGCGAGTGGAGTTTAGACCAAAAAGCTCTATTTTTGTCTCATCAGACCACATGACCTTCTCCCATTCCTCCTCTGGATCATCCAGATGGTCATTGGCAAACTTCAGACGGGCCTGGACATGCGCTGGCTTGAGCAGGGGGATCTTGCGTGCGCTGCAGGATTTTAATCCATGACGGCATGGTGTGTTACTAATGGTTTTCTTTGAGACTGTGGTCCCAGCTCTCTTCAGGTCATTGACCAGGTCCTGCCGTGTAGTTCTGGGCTGATCCCTCACCTTCCTCATGATCATTGATGCCCCACGAGGTGAGATCTTGCATGGAGAGATCTTGCATGGATGATTGACCGTCATCTTGAACTTCTTCCATTTTCTAATAATTGCGCCAACAGTTGTTGCCTTCTCACCAAGCTGCTTGCCTATTGTCCTGTAGCCCATCCCAGCCTTGTGCAGGTCTACAATTGTATCCCTGATGTCCTTACACAGCTCTCTGGTCTTGGCCATTGTGGAGAGGTTGGAGTCTGTTTGATTGAGTGTGTGGACAGGTGTCTTTTATACAGGTAACGAGTTCAAACAGGTGCAGTTAATACAGGTAATGAGTGAAGAACAGGAGGGCTTCTTAAAGAAAAACTAACAGGTCTGTGAGAGCCGGAATTCTTACTGGTTGGTAGGTGATCAAATACTTATGTCATGCAATAAAATGCAAATTAATTACTTAAAAATCATACAATGTGATTTTCTGGATTTTTGTTTTAGATTCCGTCTCCCACAGTTGAAGTGTACCTATGATAAAAATTACAGACCTCTACATGCTTTGTAAGTAGGAAAACTTGCAAAATCGGCAGTGTATCAAATACTTGTTCTCCCCACTGTATATCGCACCCCTATGGGCCCTGGTCAAAAGTAGTGCACTATAAAAGGAATAGGGTGCCATTTGGGTCGCAACCAGTCTCCCTGGCTGACAAGCGGACTTCATTATGCACACAAAGCAGATACTGTTCTGCTGTTAGCTAAGGCAGCCACATTTATTCTGTCCATTGACACCTTCTTAGCAGAGCCACTGAGGATAGCAGAGACAGAGAGGCTGGATGTGAATACAAACATCAAACATGGCCGTCACTGGCTCTGGACTAGTCATACACTCAGAGTTATTGACTCGCACACAAAATGGCCTGACCACGGAGTTGTACACCGACAACAGAGAGAGCTCTATGCATCACTCACTCAATGTTGAGGCAATGGCCTTATACCACTGTTGTGTGCTGACAGAATTAATCAAATGGGTCATGGTGGTGAAGTCTTTAACCAGTATGAGTGATTGTGGCATTCATGATGTCCTACACATTATGTCCCATGGGCACAGTCCTATACCTACATGAGCAGAGTATAGTGCATCTAAAGAGTCTATGCATTCTAGATGTGGTTCCTTTGTATTAAAGCTTGTTTCTAATCTTGATCTCTGCATGCGCACACACGCACGCACACACACTCACACACACTACACAAAGACAAATAAAAGCAGACACACATACGTACACAAGTTTCAGAGAAACTCAGAAAACCCCAAGACACATGAAACCTTGGGTGACACTTGGGAAAGACATGGGAAAGCACACAGACAATGGTAGAATTATTTTTTTTATAGCAGGATAAGCATTTGTGTAATGGACACTCCCATATACAGTCTGTGTATATGATATAACACAGCAAGGGACATGGAGCCAGTGCCAAGGACACGCCACACACAGAGTGAGGATCAGAAAGCAAAAGCTGAGATAGACAGACATGAGAAAAGGAAGAAGTACAAATATAGGAAAAGAAGAGAGAGAAGAAATCTCTCTCACTCTCTCTCTCTAGCAACAGAGAGAGCGCTTTCAGGCACCATAATTTGCTAAGGAAATTACACCACTGGTAGAGTGGTGTAATACCTGGAGAGATAGAGGTTAGACCCATTCAGACAAGAACACATTGTACAGAAACAGAACAACCCAGTGTTACATTATACAGAAACAGAACAACCCAGTGTTACATTATACAGAAACAGACATTTGTAAGAAAACACATAGGAAAGAAGCTGGTAGTCTTGACCTTGATGACTTCAGTTGTAGGTTTAGTAGAGTGATATTTCAGCACAGTGCATAAAAGGGTTTTTCTTTTTCAAATGATGTTCACCAGTATAGTAAAACTCCATGGCAACGCATTATGGACTGAGAGTTTTCAGTGAAAAATAATCATAAAGAATATTTCACAGTGTAGAAAACACTTGAAAATACTCTTTCAGTTCTCAAAGGCAATTCCTCTCCGGAGTGAGATGTAATGTACTCTATTTGTGAGAAATTGATGCAGGCATGCGTGGTGAGAAATACTGCAGGATTTTAACACATATGTATACACCTACACACATACTGCAGGATGGTAACATGCACATGTGCACACACACACAAACACTCACACACACTTATAGACCACCAAAAATTCTGAAATCTCCATCCCTAACTACAACATTTTCAGACAAGATAGAACGGCCAAAGGGGGAGGTGTTGCAATCTACTGCAGAGATAGCCTGCAGAGTTCTGTCCTACTATCCAGGTCTGTACCCAAACAGATTGAACTTCTACTTTTAAAAATCCACCGCTCTAAAAACAAGTCTCTCACCGTTGCTGCCTGCTATAGACCACCCTCTGCCCCCAGTTGTGCTCTGGACACCATATGTGAACTGATTGCCCCCCATCTATCTTCAAAGCTCGTGCTGCTAGGCGACCTAAACTGGAACATGCTTAACACCCAGCCATCCTACAATCTAAGCTTGATGCCCTCAATCTCACACAAATTATCAATGAACCTACCAGGTACCACCCCAAAGCCGTAAACACGGGCACCCTCATAGATATCATCCTAACCAACTTGCCCTCTAAATACACCTCTGCTGTTTTCAACCAAGATCTCAGCGATCACTGCTTCATTGCCTGCATCCGTAATGGGTCAGCGGTCAAACGACCTCCACTCATCACTGTCAAACGCTCCCTAAAACACTTCAGCGAGCAAGCCTTTCTAATCGACCTGGCCCGGGTATCCTGGAAGAAAATTGACCTCATCCCATCAGTAGAGAATGCCTGGTTATTTTTTTTTTTAAATGCCTTGCTCACCATCTTAAATAAGCATGACCCATTCAAGAAATGTAGAACCAGGAACATATATAGCCCTTGATTCTCTCCAGACCTGACTGCCCTTGAGCAACACAAAAACATCCTATGGCGTTCTGCATTAGCATCGAACAGCCCCCGTGATATGCAACTTTTCAGGGAAGCTAGAAACGAATATACACAGGCAGATAGAAAAGCCAAGGCTAGCTTTTTCAAGCAGAAATTTGCTTCCTGCAACACAAACTCAAAAAAGTTCTGGGACACTGTAAAGTCCATGGAGAATAAGAACACCTCCTCCCAGCTGCCCACTGCACTGAGGATAGGAAACACTGTCACCACCGATAAATCCACTATAATTGAGAATTTCAATAAGCATTTTTCTACGGCTGGCAGTGTTTTCCACCTGGCTACCCCTACCCCGGTCAACAGCACTGCACACCCCACAGCAACTCGCCCAAGCCTTCCCCATTTCTCCTTCTCCCAAATCCAGTCAGCTGATGTTCTGAAAGAGCTGCAAAATCTGGACCCCTACAAATCAGCCGGGCTAGACAATCTGGACCCTTTCTTTCTAAAAAATATCTGCCGAAATTGTTGCAACCCCTATTACTAGCCTGTTCAACCTCTCTTTCGTGTCGTCTGAGATTCCCAAAGATTGGAAAGCAGCTGCGGTCATCCCCCTCTTCAAAGGGGGAGACACTCTAGACCCAAACTGCTACAGCCCTATATCTATCCTACCCTGCCTTTCTAAGGTCTTCGAAAGCCAAGTCAACAAACAGATTACCGACCATTTCGAATCCCACCGTACCTTCGACGCTATGCAATCTGGTTTCAGAGCTGGTCATGGGTGCACTTCAGCCACACTCAAGGTCCTAAACGATATCATAACCGCCATCGATAAGAAACAATACTGTGCAGCCGTATTCATTGACCTGGCCAAGGCTTTTGACTCTGTCAATCACCACATCCTAATCGGCAGACTCGATAGCCTTGGTTTCTCAATATGATTGCCACGCCTGGTTCACCAACTACTTCTCTGATAGAGTTCAGTGTGTCAAATCGGAGGGCCTGTTGTCCGAGCCTCTGGCAGTCTCTATGGGGGTGTCACAGGGTTCAATTCTTGGACCGACTCTCTTCTCTGTATACATCAATGATGTCACTCTTGCTGCTGGTGAGTCTCGGATCCACCTCTACGCAGAAGACACCATTCTGTATACTTCTGGCCCTTCTTTGGACACTGTGTTAACAACCCTCCAGACGAGCTTCAATGCCATACAACTCTCCTTCCGTGGCCTCCAATTGCTCTTAAATACAAGTAAAACTAAATGCATGCTCTTCAACCGATTCCTGCCTGCACCTGCCCGCCCGTCCAACATCACTACTCTGGACGGTTCTGACTTAGAATATGTGGACAACTACAAATACCTAGGTGTCTAGTTAGACTGTAAACTCTCCTTCCAGACTCACATCAAACATCCCCAATCCAAAGTTAAATCTAGAATTGGCTTCCTATTTCGCAACAAAGCATCCTTCACTCATGCTGCCAAACATACCCTTGTAAAACTGACCAAAACTGACCAAAACTGACCACTGATCCTCAACTTCGGCGATGTCATTTACAATACCCTACTCAATAAATTGGATGCTGTCTATCACAGTGCCATCCATTTTGTCACCAAAGCCCCATATGCTACCCACCACTGCGACCTGTACGCTCTCGTTGGCTGGCCCTCGCTTCATACTCGTCGCCAAACCCACTGGCTCCAGGTCATCTACAAGACCCTGCTAGGTAAAGTCCCCCCTTATCTCACCTCGCTGGGCATCATAGCAGCACCCACCTGTAGCACGTGCTCCAGCAGGTATATCTCTCTGGTCACCCCCAAAACCAATTCCTCCTTTGGCCGCCTCTCCTTCCAGTTCTCTGCTGCCAATGACTGGAACGGACTACAAAAATCTCTGAAACTAGAAACACTTATCTCCCTCACTAGCTTTAAGCACCAGCTGTCAGAGCAGCTCACAGATTACTGCACCTGTACATAGCCCATCTATAATTTAGCTCAAACAACTACCTCTCCCCCTACTGTATTTATTTATTTTGCTCCTTTGCACCACATTATTTCTCTCTTTACTTTGCACATTCTTCCACTGCAAATCTACCATTCCAGTGTTTTTACTTGCTATATTGTATTTACTTCGCCACCATGGCCTTTTTTTGCCTTTACCTCCCTTATCTCACCTCATTTGCTCACATTGTATATAGACTTATTTTTCTACTGTATTATTGACTGTATGTTTGTTTTACTCCATGTGTAACTCTGTGTTGTTGTACGTGTCGAACTGCTTTGCTTTATCTTGGCCAGGTCGCAATTGTAAATGAGAACTTGTTCTCAACTTGCCTACCTGGTTAAATAAAGGTAAAATAAAAAATAAAAAATAAAAATAGTCCACACTGAAGCAAACAAGTACACAATATCTTACTCTGTCACTGGGCAGGTGCAGGCTGATTACAGAACACTTATACATATATATATTAAATGCCATTCATCAACCGGACCAATTATAAAACTGAATTCCCTCTGCCACTTGGTCCGAGTCAAGGTGTGCGTCCCAAATGACACCCCATTCCCTATACAGTGCACACATTTTAACCAGGGCTCTGGTCAAAAGTAGTGCACTACATAGAGAATAGGGTGTAGATAACATGGTGCCATTTGGGATGCAACTAAGATCAAAGGGGAGCCCAGCACCAAGGAGAATGACAGATATCTCTTCTATGTATCTTTTCTAAGAGTTTTTCCTCACATTCATTTTTATCACTGAATGGGTCATGTATGTATTAATCTGGGAGAATTTACGACCTGGGCTGACAGAGGCAGTTAACAGGTTTACACCTCCAGAGGATGTTTCCTCTCTGTAAGTCAGAGTTCAACCATGGGACAATTTACCCAGAAGGCCTGCACTATAGTGCAGGTTGGTCATCACTAGTTACAACAAAGTAATAATTATGGCTAAATCCCTCTTATTTATACAATTTATTTTCTTAAAATCTGATTGAAAACCTAACCCTAACCTCAACCCTAACCTTAACCATACTTCTGAATTAATGCCTAACCCTAACATGAAATTAAGACCAAAAGGCACATTTTTTATTTAATGAATTTTTACAATTCTGACAATTCTGACTATGTGGCTGTGGTAAATAGTAACAACCGTGCAGGTTAGGACATTGCTTTTATACTGTGGTATAGGTCTGTCAGATACCTGAATAATTAATTAAAAGCCTTTGATGCTGAAGTTATCTAAAGAAGTTAGCTGGAGGGAATATAAAATGAACTTTAGAATTATAGATCTGCAAGAAAGACATATTATCCTACCGGAAGCAAGTTAACATATAATTTGAAGATCAAAGTAATTGATGTGATGACAGAAATTAAGACTTGATTATGACACTAAGAGGAAAGGGGAAGGGGGAAAAAGTAGGGAACTTGTCTGTCGGCCATGCATTAAAGACCAACATTGGTTAAAGAAAATTGTGATCTATTAAAAAGTATACCAGTTTGACAGCTGTTTGACAAAAATTGACAGCTGTGCCATACATATTGCAAAATAGTTGGGATTTTCAACGTACCGATTCCATGGCACATGGTTTATGAACTAATCTGCAAAATGACGCCGGATTCAAAATGTATACAGTATACAAAATTCTTACAACCAATAGAATGTTATATATATGGGGGATAGAACATTCCCAGCTCTGCAGATTTAGCTGCGAAGAGACAGAATCATTAGATAATTTGTTTTGGTACTGTCCATATGTAGCTGGTTTTTGGTCACAAGTCCAGGAATGGCTGAAGCAAACTCTACAAATAGCACTACTGGGTGATCTGAAAAGTCATAGTCAATCGATCAATAATGGAATATTTTAAATTTACCATATGTAGAAATCATGAGAATAGAAAGGTTTAGAACTTTTGTGAAACACCACAGCACAGTTGAAAAATATATGGCAAATAGATATCCAATATGGATGGTGTTCAGAGATAGATGGGAGGGGTTGAACGGAGCTGAAGGTTGGGAAGAATACAAACTAATAACAAGATAACTAATGTAAAACATACTGTGCCTGTAAAACGCATATAGGTTCAGAACTTTTGTGAAAGAAATAGATTGAAGAGGTTGAGGTTAGAGGAACGACAGGAGTAAAAACAAACAAAATGTAACTATTGTAAAATAGACTGTGCCTATGAAATGTATACAGTATATATAAGTTGGAAGTAGAAGCATAAGTGTTGTTGTTCACTAGTTTACTCCAATTAGGGGAGGGGTGGTAAGGTTAGAAAGTAATAAAGGAAAATCTATTTTTAAAAAGATGTGTATATACAGTACCAGTCAAAAGCTTGGACACACCTACTCATTCAAGGTCATTCATTTTCTACATTGTAGAAGAATAGTAAAGACATCAAAACTATGAAATAACACATATCATGAAGCAATTTTATTTTATTATCATGAAGTAAAAAAGTGTTAAACAAATCAAAATATATTTGATATTCCTCAAAGTAGCCACCTTCATGGTCGAATTGCTGCAAAGAAACCACTACTAAAGGACACCAATAGTAAGAAGAGACTTGATTGGGCCAAGAAACACGAGCAATGAGCATTAGACCGGTGGAAATCTTGAGTCCAAATTTGAGATTTTTGTTTCCAACCGCCGTGTCTTTGTGAGACGCAGAGTAGGTGAACGGATGATCCCTGCATGTGTGGTTCCCACCGTGAAGCATGGAGGAGGAGGTGTGATTGTGTGGGGGTGCTTTGCTGCTGACACTCTCTGTGATTTATTTAGAATTCAAGGCACACTTAACCAGCATGGCTACCACAGCATTCTGCAGCATTATGCCATCCCATCTGGTTTGCGCTGAGTTGGACCAATAGCTGTTTTTCAACAGGACATGATCCAACAAACCTCCAGGCTGTGTAAGGGCTATCTGACCAAGAAGGAGAGTGATGGAGTGCTGCATCAGATGACCTGGCCTCCACAATCACCCGACCTCAACCCATTTGAGATGGTTTGGTATGAGTTGGACCGCAGAGTGAAGGAAAAGCAGCCAACAACTGCTCAGCATACGTGGGAACTCCATCAAGACTGTTGAAAAAGCATTCCAGGTGAAGCTGGTTGAGAGAATGCCAAGAGTGTGCCAAGCTATCATCAAGGCAAAGGGTGGCTACTTTGAAGAATCTAAAATATATTTTGATTTGTTAAACATTTTGTTGGTTACTACATGATTCCATATGTGTTATTTCATAGTTTTGATGACTTCACTATTACTCTACAATTTAGAAAATAGTGAAAATAAAGAAAAACCCTTGAATGAGTAGTTGTGTCCAAACTTTTGACTGGTACTGTATATATGTACAGTATGTACATGTATTTATATGTACAGTGGCTTGCGAAAGTATTCACCCCACTTGGCATTTTTCCTATTTTGTTGCCTTACAATCTGGAATGAAAATATTTTTTTTTGGGGGGGTTGGTATAATTTGATTTACACAACATGCTTACCATTGAAGATATAACATATTTTTTTATTGTGAAACAAACAAGAAATAAGACAAAAAAAATTACAACTTGAGCGCGCATAACTATTCACCCCCCCAAAGTCAATACTTTGTAGAGCCGCCTTTTGCAGAAATTACAGCTGCAAGTCTTTTGGGGTATGTCTCTATAAGCTTGGCACATCTAGCCACTGGGATTTTTGCCCATTCTTCAAGGCGGAACTGCTCCAGCTCCTTCAAGTTGGATGGGTTATGCTGGTGTACAGCAATCTTTAAGTCATACCACAGATTTTCAATTGGATTGAGGTCTGGGCTTTGACTCGGCCATTCCAAGACATTTAAATGTTTCCCCTTAAAACAACTGGAGTGTTGCTTTAGCAGTATGCTTAGGATCATTGTCCTGCTAGAAGGTGAACCTCGGTCCCAGTCTCAAATCTCTGGACGACTGAAACAGGTTTCCCTCAAGAATTTCCCTGTATTTAGCGCCATCCATCATTCCTTCAATTCTGACCAGTTTCCCAGTCCCTGCCGATGAAAAACATCGCCACAGCATGATGGTGTCCTCGGGGTGATGAGAGGTGTTGGATTTGCGCCAGAGATGGCACTCTGTGGAGTGTACGTCTTAAAGTGGCCCTATGGACAGATACTCCAATCTCCGCTGCGGAACTTTGCTGCTCCTTCAGGGTTATCTTTGGTCTCTTTGTTGCCTGTCTGATTAATGCCCTCCTTGTCTGGTCCGTGAGTTTTGGTGGACGGCCCTCTCTTGGCAGGTTCGTTGTAGTGCCATATTCTTAAAAATTTGTAATAATGGATTTAATGGTGTTCCGCGGGATGTTCAAAGTTTCGGATATGTTTATAACCCAACCCTGATCTGTACTTACATTTACATTTACATTTAAGTCATTTAGCAGACGCTCTTATCCAGAGCGACTTACAAATTGGTGCATTCACCTTATGATATCCAGTGGAACAACCACTTTACAATAGTGCATCTAACTCTTTTAAGGGGGGGGGGGTTAGAAGGATTACTTTATCCTATCCTAGGTATTCCTTAAAGAGGTGGGGTTTCAGGTGTCTCCGGAAGGTGGTGATTGACTCCGCTGACCTGGCGTCGTGAGGGAGTTTGTTCCACCATTGGGGTGCCAGAGCAGCGAACAGTTTTGACTGGGCTGAGCGGGAACTGTACTTCCTCAGAGGTAGGGAGGCGAGCAGGCCAGAGGTGGATGAACGCAGTGCCCTTGTTTGGGTGTAGGGCCTGATCAGAGCCTGAAGGTACGGAGGTGCCGTTCCCCTCACAGCTCCGTAGGCAAGCACCATGGTCTTGTAGCGGATGCGAGCTTCAACTGGAAGCCAGTGGAGAGAGCGGAGGAGCGGGGTGACGTGAGAGAACTTGGGAAAGTTGAACACCAGACGGGCTGCGGCGTTCTGGATGAGTTGTAGGGGTTTAATGGCACAGGCAGGGAGCCCAGCCAACAGCGAGTTGCAGTAATCCAGACGGGAGATGACAAGTGCCTGGATTAGGACCTGCGCCGCTTCCTGCGTGAGGCAGGGTCGTACTCTGCGAATGTTGTAGAGCATGAACCTACAGGAACGGGTCACCGCCTTGATGTTAGTTGAGAACGACAGGGTGTTGTCCAGGATCACGCCAAGGTTCTTAGCACTCTGGGAGGAGGACACAATGGAGTTGTCAACCGTGATGGCGAGATCATGGAACGGGCAGTCCTTCCCCGGGAGGAAGAGCAGCTCCGTCTTGCCGAGGTTCAGCTTGAGGTGGTGATCCGTCATCCACACTGATATGTCTGCCAGACATGCAGAGATGCGATTCACCACCTGGTTATCAGAGGGGGGAAAGGAGAAGATTAATTGTGTGTCGTCTGCATAGCAATGATAGGAGAGACCATGTGAGGATATGACAGAGCCAAGTGACTTGGTGTATAGCGAGAATAGGAGAGGGCCTAGAACAGAGCCCTGGGGGACACCAGTGGTGAGAGCACGTGGTGCGGAGACAGATTCTCGCCACGCCACCTGGTAGGAGCGACCTGTCAGGTAGGACGCAATCCAAGCGTGGGCCGCGCCGGAGATGCCCAGCTCGGAGAGGGTGGAGAGGAGGATCTGATGGTTCACAGTATCAAAGGCAGCCGATAGGTCTAGAAGGATGAGAGCAGAGGAGAGAGAGTTAGCTTTAGCAGTGCGGAGCGCCTCCGTGACACAGAGAAGAGCAGTCTCAGTTGAATGACTAGTCTTGAAACCTGACTGATTTGGATCAAGAAGGTCATTCTGAGAGAGATAGCAGGAGAGCTGGCCAAGGACGGCACGTTCAAGAGTTTTGGAGAGAAAAGAAAGAAGGGATACTGGTCTGTAGTTGTTGACATCGGAGGGATCGAGTGTAGGTTTTTTCAGAAGGGGTGCAACTCTCGCTCTCTTGAAGACGGAAGGGACGTAGCCAGCGGTCAAACTTCTCCACAACTTTGTCCCTGACCAGTTTGGGGAGCTCTTTGGTCTTCATAGTGTCGTTTGCTTGGTGGTGCCCCTTGCTTAGTGGTGTTGCAGACTCTGGGGCCTTTCAGAACAGGTGTATATATATTGAGATCATGTGACAGATCACGTGACACTTAGATTGCGCACAGGTGGACTTTATTTAACTAATTATGTGACTTCTGTAGGTAATTGGTTGCACCAGATCTTATTTAGGGGCTTAATAGCAGAGGGGATGAATACACATGCGCGCACCACTTTCTGGTAATACATTTTTTTGAATTTTCTGAAACAAGTAATTTTTTTCATTTCACTTCACCAATTCGGACTATTTCGTTTATGTCCATTACATGAAATCCAAATAAAAATCTATTTAAATTACAGATTGTAATGAAAGAAAATAGGAAAAACGCCAAGGGGGTGAAGACTTTTGCAAGGCACTGTATGTATGTATGTAAAAAAAAAGACACTAATTAATAAATATTGTTTCTATGGAAATTGATAAATGGGAATCTACGATCAATGTAGATATATTAGAATGGTCTCAGTTGTAAGGACAGACGCTAGGAGACGAGAAGCAAGTACAAGGAGTGAAGATTTAATGGATAAACTGACATAACAAAACAAGAACAGCGTCTGGACAGGGGGATCAAAACGACATTAATGCAGACACGGGGAAGAAACTGAGGAAGTGACAGATATAGGGGAGGCAATCAATAAAGTATAAGAGTCCAGGTGAGTCCCATGAAGTGCTGATGCACGTAACGATGGTGACATGTGTGCGAAATTATGGGCTGCCTGGCGCCTTCGAGGGCCAGAGAGGGGGAGGGGATCAGGCGCGACAGGACCACCCCTCAAGGGGCACCACTTAGCGACCCACCTGGGCAAGCCTGACGGGCTGGTCGAGGGAGGCGTGGGAGCCGGACGAGCCGGCCGAGGCGTGCGAGCCCGACTAGCAGGCCCGAGGCGTGGGAGCCCGACCAGCCGGCCCGAGGCGTGGGAGCCCGACGTGCCAGCCCGAGGTGTGGTGTGCCGGCCCGAGGCGTGAGAGCCCGACGTGCCGGCCCGAGGCGTGGGAGCCCGACGTGCCGGCTCGAGATGTGTTAGCTCGATGTGCCGGCCCGAGACGTGGGAGTCTGACGAGCCGACTGAGACATGACGTGGGATGGGAGCCTGATGAGCCGGCTGAGGCATGGGAGTCTGACAAGCCACCTGAGACATAACGTGGGATGGGAGCCCGACCAGCCAGCTGAGGCGTGGGACCCCGGCGTGCCGGCCTGAGGTGTGGGGTGCCGGCCCGAGGCATGGGAGCCTGACGTGACGGCCCGAGGTGTGGGAGCCCGACGTGCCGGCCCGAGATGTGTTAGCTCGACGTGCCGGCCCGAGACGTGGGAGTCTGACAGGCCGGCTGAGACATGACGTGGGATGGGAGCCTGATGAGCCGGCTGAGGCGTGGGAGTCTGACGAGCCGGCTGAGGCGTGGGAGTCTGACGAGCCGGCTGAGACATGATGTGGGATGGGAGCCTGATGAGCCGGCTGAGGCGTGGGAGCCCGACAAGCCAGCTGAGGAACCCCCGGTACCCGGGCCTGACGTCACCAACCCCAACAAAAAACAAAAAAACTCCCTGATGCTTCCAATATTGGTGTCTCCATTCTGTAAGGACAGACGCTGGGAGACGAGAAGCAAGTACAGGGAGTGAAGATTAATGGATAAACGGACATACAGTTGAAGTCAGACGTTTACATACACTTATTGTGGGAAGCTTCTGGAAGGCTACCCGAAACGTTTGACCCAAGTTAAACAATTTAAAGGCAATGCTACCAAATACTAATTGAGTGTATGTAAGCTTCTGACCCACTGGGAATGTGATGAAAGAAATAAAAGCTGAAATAAATCATTCTCTCTACTATCATTCTGACATTTCACATTCTTAAAATAAAGTGGTGATCCTAACTGACCTAAGACAGGGAATTTTTACTAGGATCAAATGTCAGGAATTGTGAAAAACTGAGTTGAAATGTATTTGGCGAAGGTGTATGTAAACTTCCAACTGTATAACAAAACATAGAACAGCATCTGGACAGGGGTAACAAAATGACATTAATGCAGACATGGGGAAGAAACTGAGGAAGTGACAGATATAGGAGAGACAATCAATAAAGTCATAGAATCCAGGTGAGTCCTATGAAGTGCTCATGCGCGTAATGATGGCGAAGGGTGTGCGTAATGATGGGTTGCCTGGTGCCCTTGAGCGCCAGAGAGGGGGAGTGGGGGAGAAGTGACATCAGTAACATAAAAAGGTGTGAATAACTTAATTCTTTGCCCTTGGTGAACTTTTCCAATGTGTTTGCAATGAGCACGGTAAAAACCTGTGGGTGTGCATAAAACAGGGACATAAGGAACCAACTTGAGTTGAAGCATGGAAATTGCCTTTGAGAACCTGATATTGGCTGGCGGAATAGAGGCTAATTGAATTGTTTGCTGCCGAACATTATTCTCTAAAAGACCATGGGGGGTGAGTTTGATATGACATCAGCCCTGTTTGCTTTGTAGTAGTAGAACAAATAGGCAGTGCACTAAATAGGAGATAGAGTGCCATTTGAGACGCAGCCATAGAATGCATAGCATCCTGTTGATAGGGGAATTTCCTACACTCAGGATGACAGTAACCAACGAGGTGTCTATTTCCTGTATGCACAGTATGTCTACAAGACTGCATATGTACCACCAGCATATAACAACTCTCTCCACTTCACCAAGCCAGCATCCCAAATAGCACCCTAATCCCTATATAGTGCATTGCTTTTTACCAGGGGCCTATAGGGAGTATAGAATCACCCAGGAGAAAATAAAAGATCAAGAAAAATAAACACCCCCCACAGAGAATAGACAAAACATTGACATGACAAGAACAGGCATCAACAGGTTAGTCTGAGCCTTTCACTGACTGCTTGGCTGGGTAGGTGCTCTATTATTCCAGTGAGGAAGTAGTTGGTTGGCATTTGTCAGTTTCCAGCCAGTGAATAGATCCATGTGGAGTATTTGTATAGCCAGACCAGGCTCGCTGTGGAGAGGAGTGGGTTAACTTGACCAGAGAGCAGACCTGGTTGTGTAGCTGTGGAGTGGGTTAGCTTACACTAGTCTTTCGCGCTTGACCAGAGAGCAGTGAGGGAAGTGATAGAATAGAATAGATACTTTATGGAGAGGTGGATGGCCCCCACTGTTAGCACTGACTCGCTCGCCAGGCAGGGAGGGCTCTTACCTCTCACGTATAGGTTGGCCGGAGCCGAGTAGCGGGTCCCGGCGCTGTTGACCGCCACACACTCGTACTTGCCCTGGTCCGACTCCTCGCTGTTTTCTATTTGGAGAGCTCCTGAAGGGAGAGGGCACATTGTCAAGCCTCAGAGTCCACTCAGATGGATACATGGTTTGCATATCAAATGGCACCCTATTCCCTACATAGTGTACTATTTTTGACTGTTTGAGCCGTATTCACCCTGGTCAAATGTAGTGCACTATATAGGGTGCAGGGTGACATTTAGGACAAAATGCAGTTAATGCACACTGAAATGCGTGTTCAGACTTACACTACTTCAAACTCACACACACACACACACACACACACACACACACACACACACACACACACACACACACACACACACACACACACACACACACACACACACACACACACACACACACACACACACACACACACACACACACACACACACACACACACACACACACACACACACACACACATTTGCCTAAACAAAAATGCAAATAACCAAGCCGACTTTTCGGACAGGTAAGAGGACATTACGCTTCTTATTAGGGACCTAAATACTGCAGAAACGACGCAATAGCAATTTCCATGAAGTACTCATATGTGGTATTTAACAGGAACTATAGCTCATCCTGATGTTACAGTAAGACTGGACAGAGGAGAAAAGCAAATCAAGTAAGAAAAATACATACAGTAATTTAAAAGTGAGGAATTCTAAACCTGCTGTCTCATAAACAAGAAAACATATCTTTATCTTCTCACTTTTCAATACTAAAGTCCAATACAGGCCTAAGCCATTATGTGAGTAATGACAATGTTAGTACAGAGAGATGGGAATCCCTAAGAGTTCTGCTGTACTTTAACGATCTCCCCATCACTCCGCCAAAGCTTCAGCCTTCAGCCTCACAGATGAACTAGCCACAAATCACTAATCAATTCTGCTTTGTTCACCACTGATTAGTTCTTATCACCTGCTCTACTGTTAGTGACAGTGAGGACGGGAACCATTTTTCAAACAGTGAGGAAACAAATGAGAAAAAACAGACTAGGGGAGTGAAAGACTCTTTTATTCCTACTCTTGTCGACAGTCCTCTTTGGCCGTCCCTGTCTAAAACGGATGACACATGAAGACTGGATCAGGAACGTAACACTTACCTGTTCCGGCTCACTCTGAGTGATCACGTGGTTTATCATTTTCTTTTACCATTTACCAAAGCATACATCCCAGTGCATTTTCCTTTATACAATGAACAATTATTCATATACAGTAGACTCTGGATCGGTTTTGACAGACAACATGATTGTGTGTCAGGTGTTCATGTACAGGGATGCTCTTGATCGTGATGTTACACACGTCATGCAGTTTGAGATCAGTGACGGAATATTAATCGAAAATAAATGTGAGAATATATTTCAGAAATGAATCTGAAATGCATCATATGGGATGAGTTTGTCACACAACTGCTGATAAAATTTGGACATAGAAATAAAAGTGTGTGGTGACATCCATGTGAATCTGGAGTTAGGTGAGATGGATGGGCGCCCAGAGATATCTTCATCCAGCAGCCACCATGTTACGTCAATCATCTAGAGGATTCTGCCTGAGATGTTTATCCTGCTGCTACAAACGTCACATATACGCAGACAAGCTTCCGATTGGCTCATTCATACCCCCCCCCCCCCCACACACACACACACACAGAGCCCAACTCAGGCAAGACTTTCTTCCCTCCAAGACATTTCCTTTCCATATCACAATGCAATTGTGTCAGAATGACAATGAGAGACGTGTTTGATGTACAGTTCTCTTTCCAAGGTCTTAGCTTTCTCCCTCTAGCCTTAACTTCTAGTGATCAACGCTTGGTGTAGGCTAGGGAAATCCTGTCTCCGATGTGCGGAGAGCAGAGGAACGCAGCAGTGGCTGGTTATTGCCACATAGTTAAATCTGGAAATGGATAATATGTATTACCCTTTCCATTCCTCTTTGATTGGATCTTGTGGAACCCATTTTAAATGTATCCCAAACGACAACCTATTACCTATACCGTGCACTACTTTTGTCAAGGGCCCATTGGGCTCCGGTCAAAAGTAACGCAATATAGCGAATAATGGTGCCATTTGGAACATGTTTCCTTTCCGCACGTCTTCATGGCAGTGAGACCCCTTGATGAGATGAGATGTTCTTTATCTCTGGAGAGAGACGACGAGATGAGCAGCAGGCAAATGGGGAAGTTCATTCTGACCCAATCACCGAAGCCTGCTCTCGCTTTTCTCTCTTGTATAAAATAAGCCAGAGGTACAAGACAACTTAGAGAGACAGAGAGATGGCCTGCTTCCCCAATGGCACCCTATTCATAGTGCACTACTTTTGACTAGGGCACTATGTAGGGAATAGGGTGCCATTTGAGGCGCAGCCATGGAGATTCTAGGACCCTCAATAAAGAGTGTAGCTAGCTGCCAGATGCTCCACTCTCACTCTGCCCAACGAAGTTGAACCTTTAATAATGCAATCTAGTACCTCTTCCTCCTTCCTGCCTCTGACTACAGCCTCTCAGGACAGTGCTCAGACAGGGGTCAGCGTTGACCACCTCTAAAACACATCACAGACTACTAATCATAGCAGGTGTCAATCCCGCCATACGTTGGGAATGGAAATACAGTAATGTCAGGCTCATCGCGAGGAGTCTAGGAATATAAAAACTGAAAGAGTGGTCAAGAGATCACGATCTACGCTCAGGATAGAGCTGCCATTCAAAATATGAATCATATGTTTTGTTAATCTACAGTTTAAGCAGGTCCATCTTTCTATGAAGTTACAGTTTTCTTAGGTGAACGTTAAGACGGTTTAATTTGAGTGGGATGTCTAGTAAGGATTTTGTAGATTCGTTCTTTGACGTTTGTGTTTTTAGAGGTGCCATTGACCAGACAGACTTACAAAGGGTCATGTACTGATGTGGAGAAGGAGTCAGGGCCCAGAGAGAGAGTGAGACAACTGGTGATGAGGACATTGTGAGGTGAAAGGAGGAGGGAATGGAGGAGGAGAATGAGGAGGAGGACAGGAAGGATGACGTGAGTGGACAGTTTTCTGTGTACCCAGCATTCTTACCTCTGATTGGTGTACCACCTGGAGAGGTAATTTGAATGCAAATAAGATTAGAGAGAAGCATTAGTACAAAGATGAGAGAAAGAAAGAAAGAAAGAAAGACAGAAAGAAAGAAAGAAAAAAGAGAAGAAACGGCAGAGTGAAGAAGAACTTGAGTATTGAATTCCAGAAGCTATTTCTCCCTCAACATGTTTATAAAAAACTTGCTTTTTACATTTCTGGATATAACACAAGTTTGTGTTTTGTTGTGTTGGGTGAGCGTACCAGAGTGGTAACAGAGTGGTAACTCTGACTAAGCCGGTTATCTGTAACCAGTACTTATTTCGTAATATCCTAGTACTGACTGCCTATTTTCTGAATACCCGACTACTTCTGCTCTGCACTTGCCTGCTGTGTGCTATAATCCTGACTCTTTCTGTTGTGTACACCTGGATATTTGTTTTCTCCCCATAATTGTTTATGCTATACACCTGGCTATTTGTGCTACTGAGCTGTCAGTCTGCTATGATTTCAAAGCTACTTATTCTCCCCACCTGCTTGTTTGTGTTAACACCTGGCCATCAACATCAACCTTGAATAGTGATCCGCCGTCCACCCAAAACAGGCCTGTTTCTGGCTGTTACCTAAGACATTCTGATAATGTCTACAGACTAACTCTAGACAGGTTAACTAATCTGGGCTGTTCAGCTTCCTGTCGTAATGAGGTTAACACAAACACAGGCTACAACAGTATCTGATGTAATACTAAGAAACCTGTGCCCTGGAATACAGTAGCCTAAGTTGTGATATTGCTGCTGCATTGTGAGAGAAAGTCTTAGGTGGGTGCAGTGTTATTCGCATACTGAAACATCTCAATATGACTAAGTTATAGCCGTTAAAATCACATGTTTAAACATGTGTATTGAACAGGCCATATAAAATACATTTTTATTAATTATCCTTTTTTTGTGGACCACCCTCTAACTAATTAGCTGCATATTTTGTCTTCACAAATAATATATTGTTTGATTTCATTGATTATTCCTGTAGTTGTTAGTACGGGGTCATTTGGGCATATTTAGTCATATGCGACAAACGTTGGAGGAGTCGGTTTGGTTACTATACAGATACACACGATCTGGATAATAAATCCAAACCAGTATCCACTCATTAAACAGGAGCATAGAGGTGGAGGTGAGGGGTTGAGAGAAGAGGACGGAGAGCCCCCTAAAAGCTGTGTGTCCCATGTTGATGAGGTCATCAGCAGCTTAAAGAGGACTGGGTCTACGCTGAGACCTGCCAGGACAGACATACAGCCTCCATGTACTGAGCTGAGGTTGGTTTTAGTTCAGTATGAATATCACATGCTTTGTCCATGACAGATTTCAGTGTAGCAGGTACTAGGTAAATTGTGAAAAATAATGGTACTTTATTATGTTTTCGCAATATCCTGGATACAGTAGGCAGGTATTCATTTTCCTATATGGTGAAGAAATACATTGGGGTTAATGCACAACAATAACCTATTACCTTGGAATTAATTAGTCCATGCTCTGCCTTCACAAGGACATAACATTATGACCGTATATATTTAACACATTTTATCATGTCATCATTAACCATATACATATTCATAATAATTCAAGGATGGCATAATAAAACTCAGCTAATTATGTTACTAGCAGGCTGCAGTGGAGAGAATCACCAATCACCTAGGCTGTGTCCCAAATGACCCTCTATTTCCTATATAGTGTACTACATTTGAATAAAGCCCCTTTCAAAAATATTGCACTATAAAGGGAATGAGGTGCACTATAAAGAGGAAAAGGTGACATTTGGGATCCAACCCTGGTGAGTCAGGAGGACCCAGAAGAGTTTGAGTGACTACTCCACACACAGAGCCGTGGCCTGGTACACCTGCTACTCCAGGAGTATTTACCGGAAAGGATAGAGGTTTAGCCACTTCTAGAGACACTAATCCTCCTCCTCTTCCACTCCTACTCCTCCCCCACACCTCTCTTCCTCCCTATCAGATCCCCAGGACAGCAGAGGAGGAGTGTCAGGATGAGTGTCTGTTTGCTTTTTGTGTGGCCTGCATTGTAAACAGTGTTGATCGATGTCAGGGGCCAGACTTCCTGGTTTGGACAAGCCTATCGGTAATTACCGGGAGACAATGACATGTTTAAGACTGCATCCCAAATGTCACCCTATGTAGGGAATAGCATGCCATTTGGGATGCAACCTTAGTAGAGGTGGGACAGAGCTCTGAGCTTCATTTGACGCAAAGGACACATACTGACTTGTCTTTCATTTGCTACCAGAGTGCAAAGGTCTCAAATGGAAAATTTTGGCTATTAGCATTCCTTGATGGATAAAAGGTCCTATAATAGGGATACTAATTTATGAGCAAATGTAATCTCACGAGCGCGTAATGAATTGTATTGGAACAAATAAATTGCTTGAATGTCAAGTTGACCTCTGACAGACATTTAGCGAACGGGCAGCACTTAAAAAAGAAGAGAAAAAAAGAGACATGCCCATTTGTGCTTGACTGCAGTCGGATTATAATGCATCCCAAATGGTACACTTTCCCCTACATAGTGCCCTACTTTCGACCAGAACCCAGGGCTCTGATCAAAAGTAGTGCACTATGATGGGAATAAGGTTACAGTTAGGATGCAGCCGATGTGTGACGAGGAAGGCAAGCCAGCGCTATGAACCAAATTGAAGAAAATTGCAGTGCTGTCATGTTAATAATACATCATGGCGGGAGGATCTGTCTTCACCTGAGGCCTCTGCAGCTGAAGCCTGCCTGGGGAAATCCTCCAGCTTCCACAGGCTTCAAAGCTACACATAGCCTGTGTCCCAAATGGCATCCTATTCTCTTTATATCCCTTTATAGTGCACTGCTTTTGACCAGAGCCCTATAGAGCTCTATACAGGGGATATGGTGCCATTTACAATGCAGACCAGAGACATCCTACAGCTTCTCTCAGCCTTTCCTCTCTCTGTGTCTGTGGATAGGAGCCAGAGGTGAAACACTGCAATTATACCTCTGTTTCTATATTATATTCTATGCTGCCAGGGCTGGGGTTCAATAGTTGATGCCTATCTGGAATGCTTTTGGAGGTTGCATTGATGCTAAGGGTTTAGGGAGTAGGGAGCCAGACTCCAACATTTTCATGAACTGTTTCCCCCTCAAAACTGACTGTAGGGAGGGTATAGGCCTGTAGTACAAAGGTATGAAGTCCACAGCCGGACAGCTTTGCTGCGCCTGCCTTACTAACTAAATAAGTGCTTGGAAACAGGCCACCTTTCTGAGTTGTACTGAGCCTTGTGGTTAGTTATAATGTTAAGACGAATGGCTGCCTGCATCTGGTACTGAAGGCACCACAGGCACAGAACAGCAGCAGCAATCCCTTTCAGGAGCCACTGAGGGAATTACAGAGCTGTATGCAGTTAAATTAAAGTAGAGAAACATTTATTCACAACTTTAAGGAGTGATTTGGCAATTACATTTTAATTTAAAAAAATACATTCTACCCAAATAGATGCATATTCTCATCATTGTTCAACACAGCATTGGAATATATATTGAATTTCAGTGATTTTATTGGGTGTGTTTGACATGGCATGGTGCAAAATACTGTGTTTCTCAGAAATAACCATGTACAGTATGTGGGGACCGTGCGGAGACTCTGTACCTGAGCGGAGCTGTTTGATTCTTCCGTTGCTGCTGTTGATATCTACAGGGAGGAAGTCCTTGAACCAGGAGATCTCTGGGTCGGGGTTGCCACTGGCAGCACACAGCATGGTGGCTGTACGGGTCCGCTCTACTACCTTCAGCTGGGGTCCCATATCTATGGTGGGGAACCCATGGGGAATCTGGTCCTCTGGAGACACAGAGAGAGAGAGAGTGGTGGTTAGTGTATATGATATACTGTATATAGTACAATGATAGTTTTAATGTAAGTGGACCCTGACACGAGTGAACATAGCTTGCTGGTAGTCCCTGGTATAAAAAAGTTGAGAAACACTGAACGAAGGCACCAGTCATCCATTAAATGCATTCTCTCTCTCACACACACACACACACGCACACACACAAGCCTGTGACTTCTTTCCTTCACATCTTGATATGTGAGACCACCCCATCAGTCATGGTCTGTGCTCTCCTCTGTGATTGGCCTGTTCATCCCACAGCCTTGAGCTGCAGTGAGGTGGTTGCCTTTAAAACACTGTGAAATACATCCCCAATGTAAATATCGCTAGGCCAAGGCGTGACTAATCCACCTATGGAATTTCTCGTCATGGATCTGTGGAGAGTGAGGCCGGAGTGCGAGACGCAATTTCACTCTGGATAAATTGCATTCAGATAGAGAGGGTCCCCTGCTTTCCCAGGTATGATCATCTGGAAGGATAAGTGTGGTCAAATGCCAGCCTCTGTCAAATTCTGCATAAAAACGTAATACAATCAATGCCTGAAATCCCTTTCCATGCTTCCCTTCTTCTCCCTTGTGTGTGAAAGGAGGAAATACACCCCATCTCCAGGTACTCTAGAAAAGGAAAGTGCTGAAGGAAATAAATTGGAAGGACCTTGAAATAACTGATGCAGAAGCTTAGGATATCTACAGTATATACTGTAAGTAAACTGGTGTAGACTGGACCAGGACAAGGATCGGTACCAGGCATAAACTTTGTTGTTGTACTTTTTACCCCTTTTTCATGATATCCAATTGGTAGTTACAGTCTTGTCCCATCGCTGCAACTCCCGTACGGACTTGGGAGAGACGAAGGTTGAGAGCAATGCGTCCTCCGAAACACGACCCCGCCAAGCCACAGTGCTTCTTGACACACTGCTCGCTTAACCCGGAAGTCAGCCGCACCAACGTGTCGGAGGAAACACCGTACAACTGGCAACCGAAATCAGCGTGCATGTGCCCGGCCCACCACAAGGAGTCACTAGAGCGCGATGGGATAAGGACATCCTATCCGGCCAAACCCTCCCCTAACCCAGATGACCCTGGGCCAATTGTGCGCCACCTCACGGGTCTCCTGGTCGCGGCTAGCTGCGACACAGCCCGGGATCAAACCCGGATCTGAGTGATGGCTCTAGCACTGTGATGCAGTGCCTTAGACTGCTGTGCCACTCGGGAAGCTCAAGCTTCATGTTTTTATTGAAACCTGTTTAATTCGCCGTGTTTTTCTGTTTAAATAAAAACTCAACTTTAATCGAATCCTGCCCCTTTGCCAAGTTTGTTGCAGTTACAGTAATTAACAGGCTTCAATGGGACAAGCTAGAGTACAGTAACTTGAACGCTTGATGGATAAGTGAAAATGCAAAAGACATCGGCAACCGTGACAGACAGCAGCCAAGCCCGTATTGATGAGCAAGGTGATGTGACAACAGTATATGCGTCCCAAATCACACCCTATCTCCTATGTAGTGCAGTACTTTTGGCCAGAACTGTGTGGTACCTGGTCAAAAGTAGTGCACTATAAAGGGAATGGGGTACCATTTGGGGACGCATACCACTACCTGTCGTTACCCTTGTATGACAGTAACCTGAGGCAGTGTGAACAATGGTGACGCTGTGATTCTGTCAATACCAGGTACTACAGAGGGGAAAGTCAATAGCAGGTAGTGTAAAGAGGGGGTAATTTATTAGGATGAGGGTGTCTATTAGTCCTGTAAAGAAACAGAATGGGAAAGGGAAGGGAAAGGGGATACCTAGTCAGTTGGACAACTGGATGCATTTAATGTGTCTTCTGCATTTAACCCAACCCCTCTGAATCAGAGAAGAAAACCTCAAGAGTGAAAGGACAATAATTGTTTCCCCAATGGCACCCTATTTCCTTTATAGTGCCCTACCTTTGGCCAGAAACCTATGGGTCATTTTTGGTTAATTTGGGATGCACACAATGATACAAACGTCTGGCTCAGAAGAGTAAAGGACAGTTCAGAGAGACACTGGGAAACCCTCTAATAAAGAGACTGGCTGTGAAAGGGAGGTGGGATCCCATGGAGAGAAAGAGACACATGAACCCTGAGGACTCTGAGGAGGGGCTGGCTGGCTATGGGAAACAACTGTCATATGAATCAGGGGACTGAAGAAAGGGGTTAGCTGGCTGGCTGGCAGGTTGGCAGACTGTCTTGCTGATTGTCACTGGGAAACATCTACTGTAGCCTATCAGTGTTGCTCCTTCCTGGGCTCTTAGGCTCTGACTTAGGTAAGAACTGCCTGTTCTCTCCCCCCTCACACAATAAGAGCTGGAGCTCCATGAGTTGTCGTCTCTATACCCACTTTGAAAGAAGTTAATTGTCGACTGGCAAGGATGCCTTGAAGTTCTGTGAGGAACCATTTGCCCCGAGGAAGCCTTTGTCTTTTCAGTGTCTCACTAAGAGATGACATACTGTAATAGTACCCCAAGGGGAGCTGGGGATGTGCCCTGGTCATTATCAATATGGAGGAGAGGGAGGAAAGAGGGTAACGCAGCCTTCTTAGAATGCCATTGCAAATTATTTAAACTGTGTCAAGTCCCATTCTTGCTGTCTGACCATCTCTGTCTCTGCTCCCATACCATACCTGGGAGAGAAAAAAGTAATTCACATGCCCCGCATGCTTCAGCAACTAATCCCATAGGTTCCTTTACTGTCGCGGTCTTAAGGGAATACTGACTGTCGGCTTTGCGGTCTGTAGGAAACAACATCTACACTTCGCTGATCCTCAACACTGAGGACCCACAAGGGTGCGTGCTCAGCCCCCTCCCGTACTCCCTGTTCACCCATCACTGCGTGGCCATGCATGCCTCCAACTCAATCATAAAGTTTGCAGACGACACAACAGTAGTGGGCTTGATTACCAACAACGACGAGACAGACTACAGGGTGAGGGCTCTCGGAGGGCTCTCGGAGTGTGGTGTCAGGAAAACAACCTCTCACTCAACGTCAACAAAACAAAGGAGATGATCGTGGACTTCAGGCAACAGCAGAGGGAGCAAGAAATCTGCCATTTCCAGCTACAATAGTAATTTACAACACTAACAATGTCTACACTGTATTTCTGATCAATTTAATGTGATTTTAATGGACAAAAAATGTGCTTTTCTTTCAAAAACAAGGACATTTCTAAGTGACCCCAAACTTTTGAACGGTAGTGTACGTTATTCCAGCAGCAGACTATGATCGTTAATGTCAAAAGTTGTACTGAAGTCTAACAAGACAGCCCCCACAATAATTGTATCATCAATTTCTCTGTCAATCATCAGTCATTTGTGCAAGTGCTGTGCTTGTTGAGTGTCCTTGCCTATAAGCGTGCTGAAAGTCTGTTGTCAATTTGTTTCCTGTGAAATTGCATTGTATCTGGTCAAACACAATTTTTTCCAGAAGTTTACTAAGGGTTGGTAACAGGCTGATTGGTCGGCTATTTGAGCCAGCAAAGGGGGCTTTACTATTCTTGGGTAGCGGAATTACTTTAGCTTCCCTCCAGGCCTGAGGGCACACACTTTCTAGTAGGCTTAACTTGAAGAAGTGGGAAATAGGAGTGGCAATATCGTCCGCTATTATCCTCAGTTATTTTCCATCCAGATTGTCAGACCCCGGTGGCTTGTCATTGTTGATGGACAACAATAATTTTTTCACCTCTTCCACACTGACTTTACGGAATTCAAAAGTACAATTCTTGTCTTTTATAATTTGGTCTGATATACTTGGATGTGTAGTGTCAGCATTTGTTGCTGGCATGCCATCTCTAAGTTTGCTTATCTTGCCAATGAAAAAGTCATTAAAGTAGTTGGCAATATCAGTGAGTTTTGTGATAAATGAGCCATCTGATTCAATGAATGATGGAGCCGAGTTGGCTTTTCTCCCCAAAATGTCATTTAAGGTGCTCCAAAGCTTTTTACTATCATTCTTTATCTAGTTTATCTTTGTTTCATAGTATAGTTTATTTACATTTTATTTAGCTTAGTCACATGATTTCTTAATTTGCAGTACGCTTGCCAATCAGTTGAGCTGCCAGATTTATTTGCTATACCTTTTGCCTCATCCCTCTCAACCATAAAATTCTTCAATTCCTCATCAATCCAAGGGGAGTTAACAGTTTTTAACAGTCATTTTCTTAATGAGTGCATGCTTATTATTAACTGGAATAAGCAATTTCAGAAATGTGTCAAGTGCAGCGTCTGGTTGCTCCTCATTACACACCACAGACCAGCAAATATTGTTTACATAGTCAACATATGAATCACTACAAAACGTATTGTATGACCTCTTATACACAATATTAGGCCCGGCCTTTGGAACTTTAGTTTTCCTAGATATGACTATTATATTGTGATCATTACATCCTATGGATTTGGATACTGCTTTAAATCAAATGTCTGCAGGATTAGTAAAGATGTGATCAATACGTGTTGATGATTTCATTCCTGTGCTGTTTGTAAATACCCTGGTAGATTGACTGACAACCTGAACCAGGCTGCAGGCACTGGTTACAGTTTGAAGATTTTTCTTGAGTGGACAGCCAGTCAATATTTAAATCACCCAGAAAATATACTTCTCTGTTGATGTCACATACATGATCAAGCATTTCACACATATTATCCAGATACTGACTGTTAGCAGTTGGTGGTCTATAGGAGCTTCCCACCAGAACGGGCTTTAGGTGAGGCAGATGAACCTGTAGTCATATTACTTCAACAGTATTTAACATTAGATCGTCGCTAAGCTTTATATGAACGTGGTTCTTTCTACAGACCGCAACACCACCCCCGTTGGCATTTCTGTCTTTTCTGTAAATGTTCTAACCATGTATTGCTACCACTGTATCATCAAAGGTATTATCTTAGTGAGTTTCAGAGATACTCAGATTATGAATGTCATCTGCTACAAGCAAGTTATTGACATCATGGACTGCATATGCTGCATATGTTAATATGGCTATTTGTAGCACTTTTCTGGGATGCTTGATTGTTTTTAATGCTTTACTGGGAAGCTTATCAGAAGTAGACTTGCTCATGTTATTTGTATTGGAGCTGAGAGGTCTACCTACTATGGCACACCGCCTCAGTGCTAACAGTGTAACTCTGGTTCATGGGCTCATGATTACTGCATACAACAGAGGTATTCAGGGAAATTAGGGGGACATAAATTAAGATACTTACATTGTGTCTGCCAACACCCCTAGAATAATGTATATTGAATGCAGCATTATGCCGACTCATTGTCACAATGGTAGGGATTAACTGAGCTGGTCTTGGGTCATTGATAAGTCATTGTTTCAACGCAGCCTTGGAAGAGTCTAGGGGACAAGATGATTTGGATGGACTCTGTCATTCCTGTAGAGTATCTTCTGTTTCCAGAAGGTGTCAAAGTTATCTATACAAGTGACTCCAGCAGAGCTACAATAATATTTTAGCCAGATGTGTATTGCCAGTAGCCTGCTGAATCTTTCACACCCGCGTCCCAACGATGGTACTGGACCTGAAATGATTGGCTGTTTTTTGGAGTATTTTAATGCTAAAATTAGTTCTTTAAAATCCACTTTCAGATGTTCTGAGCTAGCCCTCCTGATGTCGTTTGACCCCACATGGACGACAACAGTGTCAGGTCCCGGCATCTGTCATAGAACAGTCAGGAGCAGCCTTGTGATATCCTGTACTCGTGCTCGTGGGTAGCACAGGGTTTCTGCCTTGTGAACCGAGATGTTTCTCACCATAGAGCTGCCTATGATGACAGCTGGCGATGTTAAATGGCAGCCTCACGGTCTGATGAGGGTGGGAGCTCCGGGGATCTGAACCCGAGGTAGAAGCCACTGGAGAGGGAGACAGGACAGAGGACGAAGACGCAGGTACTTCCGGATCCGATCTTGAATGGGAAGCCCCAAAGGAAGAAGGCTCTGGAACCTCTGGATCCAGAGCGGCGAAGCCGTTTCTGGTCTGTGTCAGGTCGGGCTCAACATCTCCAAGGAGACCCCCGTTGCCAGAGGACGCTTACTTCAACTTCCACGGCGAGTGACGCATCTCCATGGTTGGTTGGTTGGGTCGAGAACAGCTTCGTTCTCCAGGGAAGGGGGAGACCCCGTCGGGGATGGTACCCTGCCGAGCACCGGCCAGTCGGCTGTGGAGAGCCGACACGGCCGCGACACTTCCACCAGACCAGAGCGGCGTCCGGCTATTGGGGTGGAAGAAAAATAAAAAGTAGGCGTATGTGAAGTAGGCGTGTCCCCAGTAGCTTGTGAAGGTTTGCTACTTCCTCGCTAATGTGGTAAACAATATTTCATGGAAGGGGTTAACGTTAGTATAAGAGCAGCATAAATGTATAGTGTAGAACAGTCATGGACTGCAATAGAACACCCAGTCCACTTCTACTGTCTGTGACTACACATAACTTAGCTACAGTGATCGATCATTGTCATCCAGATATTACTTTGCAATCCCGAACATGACACGTCGGCGACACTTCCCAAACTACCAGACAATTCCACCCTTGTCACTGCACCTTGACCCATAGTCAGGTGAGGCCTGGTTGATTGGTCTCTCTGAGAGAGAGAGAAGCTTCGTTTGAAATGGTACCCTATTCACTAGATTGTGTACTACTTTTTCTGACCAAACCTAATGCACTATAAGGGAAAAGGATGCCATTTCAGACACAGCCAGAGTCTGACCTCAGTGTAATGGCTGGTGGTTGAGACGTGTGATGCTCAGGGCATGCTGCGAGAGAGGAGCAGAGAGGGCCTCTCCACACTGAGACTATTGTTCTCTACAATGCTTCTGTGACAAGGTGTTTGGCACAGGTTACAGCCACAGATTCCTCTTGTAATGCACCAGCCTGTTTCGTCAAGAGCACACAGAAACACGATCAGCCCAGATGAAGACAGGCCCGGGGGGGACAAGAGGATGGGGAGGTAGAAGGGATGTGGATGGATGTTTGAGGTGGAGAGTGGTAGAGACACACAGAGCTAAAGGTACACAGTACAAAATAATTATTGGGATTCAGCACACGGCGAGTTAAAATCCTTATTCTAAAATTGATTAAATAGTTTTTTCCCCCTCGTCAATCTACACACAATACCCCATAATGACAAAGCAAAAACAGGTTTTTAGAAATGTTTGCTGAAATGTCACATTTACATAAGTATTCAGACACTTTACTCAGTACTTTGTTGAAACATCTTTGGCAGCAATTACAGCATCAATTCTTCTTGGGTATGACGCTACAAGCTTGGCACACCTGTATTTGGGGAGTTTCTCCAATTCTTCTCTGCAGATCCTCTCAAGCTCTGTCAGGTTGGATGGGGAGAGTTGCAGCACAGCTATTTTCAGGTCTCTCCAGAGATGTTTGATCAGGTTCAAGTCCAGGCACTGACTGGGCAACTCAAAGACATTCAGAGACTTGTCCTGAAGCCACTCCTGCGTTGTGTGTGCTTAGGGTCGTTGTCCTGTTGGAAGGTGAACCGTTGCCTCTGTCTGAGGTCCTAAGCGCTCTGGAGCAGGTTTTCTTCAAGGATCTCTCTGTACTTTGCACCGTTCATCTTTGCCTGGATCCTGACTAGTCTCCCAGTCCCTGCCTCTGAAAAACATCCCCACAGCATGATGCTGTCACCACCATGCTTCACCGTAGGGATGGTGCCAGGTTTTCTCCAGACATGACGCTTGGCATTCATGCCAAAGAGTTCAATCTTGGTTTCATCAGACCTGAGAATCTTGTTTTTCATTGTCTGAGAGTCTTTAGGTGCCTTTTGTCAAACTCCAAGCGGGCTGTCATGTTCCTTTTACTGAGGAGTGGCTTCCATCGGGCCTGATTGGTGGAGTGCTGCAGAGATTGTTGTCCTTCTGGAAGGTTCTCCCGTCTCCACAGAGGAACTCTAGAGCTCTGACCAAGGCCCTTCTCCCCACCGATTGCTCAGTTTGGCCGTACGGCCAGCTGTAGGAAGAGTCTTGGTGGTTCCAAACTTCTTCCATTTAAGAATGGAGGCCACTGTGTTCTTTGTGTTCTTTTTGGTACCCTTCCCCAGATCTCTGCCACTACACAATCCTGTCTCAGAGCTTTACGGTCAATTCCTTTGACCTCATGTAGACAGGTGTGCATTTCCAAATCATGTCAAATCAACTGAATTTATCACAGGTGGACTCAGGTTGTAGAATCATCTAAAGGATGATCAATGGAAACAAGATGCACCTGAGCTCAATTTCGAGTCTCATAGCAAATGATCTGAATACATTTCTTTTTTTTTTCTAAGCTTCCAAAAACCTGTATTCACTTTGTAAATATGGGGTGTTGTGTGTAGATTGCTGAGCATTTGTATATATTTAATCCATTTTAGAATAAGGCTGTAAGGTAACAAAATGTGGAAAAGGTCAAGGGGTCTGAATTCTTTCCGAAGGCCCTGTATATATAGGTCCCACTTAAAAAGTGTTAAATCAACAGTTTTTAAAGTGTAGATTTATTTTACACTGCACAGTTTAGACAGATAACATTTTAGCATTGTTCAGATTTGAAAAAAACACTAAGCAGTGTTGTGCCCTTAACACTCCTAGTGTTAAAAATGTACATTCTTACAGTGTTAACCCATATACCAATTAAACTTTTCACCGTTGGAAAATGAACGTCTACGGCTCTAATGCTTTATTTCCACTAATGTACTGATAAACCAAAGTTTAACAGTACATACTGTACTGTACCTTTTTTACAGTAATTTACAGGTAACTGGCTGCCAGTAAGTTACCGTAAAAACACGTTTTTTACAGTGTAACTAGGCATTGAGGGACATAGGCAGTAAGTAGGTATTTGTACAGGTGTGGAACATGTATAAAGAAGATTTTATGTTCTTTGTTAGACCTCGGGGGCAGACATAGTGATGACTGTGTGTATCTCTCACCCTCCCTGATGTCTACCACTTAATGACCTATTCTGCTACCCTCTCTAGCTCACTCTGACTGTCTGACAAAGGAACATGCAGGACTACAAGTCAGCACAGTCGGCAACATCTCCCCTGAATTGCTGGAGTGCCCTGAAAGGGCGGGCCCCTGCACCGGTGAGATATATATATATATATATATATATATATATATATATGTGTGTGTGTGTGTGTGTGTGTGTGTGTGTGTGTGTGTGTGTGTGTGTGTGTGTGTGTGTGTGTGTGTGTGTGTGTGTGAGAGAGTGAGAGAGTGAGTGAGTGAGTGAGTGAGTGAGTGAGTGAGTGAGTGAGTGAGTGAGTGAGTGAGTGAGTGAGTGAGTGAGTGAGTGAGAGAGAGAGAGAGAGAGAGAGAGAGAGAGAGAGAGAGAGAGAAGTCTGGCAGGGAAATGCACCTGCCACCACATTGCCCCATCTTTAAGCAGCAGCTCTCATGGTGCTGTTTACATGTAAAGTGCACCATGAGCCAGCCCAGCAATGCTCCATCCTGACAGACAGAATTCCCCTGATAATGAATATAGATTTATGGAATCAGAGAACATTGACTGAATGCGAATTGACATTCTATAATTATATTTCTATGTCTACTGCTCTCTGTGTTACTGCAAGCAGATGTGACCTCTCTCCTGAATTTCTCTTAGGGCTGACAGGTCCCTCAGACCAGGGTTCCCAAACACGTATCAAAAGTCCCAATGCAAAGTTACACCTCACTTTTCTATTTTTTGAGTTATTACATAAAACGAAGAATGCCGAAGTCATGTCGTAAAAAAATATTTGTGGTTGTGGCATAATATGGAGGACCAGCCTTTTCCCTATAGTGTTAATTCCAACAGAAATAAACGTCAAATTAAACCAAATCGTTTGCACTCATGACTGGTGGTTTCAATTAAATGTTCTGCCAACTTACAAGCAAATACTGATGAATCAGTGGAGGCTGCTGAGGGGAGGACGGCTCATAATAATGGACGGAACGGAGCAATGGAATGGAAACCATGTGTTTGATGTACTTGATACCATTCCACTGATTCCACTCCAGGCATTACCACGAGCCCGTCCTCTCCAATTAAGGTGCCACCAACCTCCTGTGTTATGAATGGATTGTTACAAATCAGCTTTGCCAGGTTGCTACTAACATTAGCCCTACTAGTCTGCTAACACTAGCCTTACCATCCTGCTAACGTTATGTTAGCACTGTGTGAGTCAGCCAGTTGCTATCAACACCTAGCTTAAGCCTACATTAAAGTAAACCAAACGTTTGGAAATATATAACACCATCTAACCAGTTATCTTAGCCAGCAAGCCAGCCAGCTAAAGTTAGTTGATTGCCCCCCATCTATCTTCAGAGCTCATGCTGCTAGGTGACCTAAACTGGGACATGCTTAACACCCCGGCCATCCTACAATCTAAGGTTGATGCCCTCAATCTCACACAAATTATCAATGAACCTACCAGGTACAACCTCAAAACTGTAAACACGGGCACCCTCATAGATATCATCCTAACCAACTTGCCCCCCAAATACACCTCTGCTGTTTTCAACCAAGATCTCAGCGATAACTACCTCATTGCCTGCATCCGTAATGGGTCTGTGGTCAAACGACCACCCCTCATCACTGTCAAACGCTCCCTAAAACACTTCAGCAAGCAGGCCTTTCTAATTGACCTGGCCTGGGTATCCTGGAAGGATATTGACCTCATCCCGTCAGTAGAGGATGACTGTTATTCTTTAAGAGTGCCTTCCTCACCATCTTAAATAAGCATGCCCCATTCAAAAAATGTAGAACAAGGAACACACATAGCCCTTGGTTCTCTCCAGACCTGACTGCCCTTGACCAGGACAAAAATATCCTGTGGCGTTCTTCATTAGCATCGAATAGCCCCCGTGATATGCAACTTTTCGGAGACGTTTGGAATCAATACACAGGCAGTTAAGAAAGCCAAGGCTAGCTTTTTCAAGCAGAAATGTGCATCTTGTAGCACAAACTCAAAAAAGTTCTGGGACACTGTAAAGTCCATGGAGAATAAGAGCACCTCCTCGAAGTTGCCCACTGCACTGAGGCTGAGAAACACTGTCACCACCGATAAATCCACTATAATTGAGAATTTCAATAAACATTTTTCTACGGCTGGCAATGCTTTCCACCTGGCTACCCCTACCCCAGTCAACAGCGCTGCGGGGTGCAGGAACTCGCCCAAGCCTCCCCCATTTCTCCTTCACCCAAATCCAGATAGCTGATGTTCTGAAAGAGCTGCAAAATCTGGACCCCTACAAATCAGCCAGGCTAGACAATCTGGACCCTCTCTTTCTAAAATTATCTGCCGAAATTGTTGCAACCCCTATTACTAGCCTGTTCAACCTCTCTTTCGTGTCGTCTGAGATTCCCAAAGATTGGAAAGCAGCTGCGGTCATCCCCCTCTTCAAAGGGGGAGACACTCTAGACCCAAACTGCTACAAACCTATATCTATGCTACCCTGCCATTCTAAGGTCTTCGAAAGCCAAGTTATTAACAAACAGATTACCGACCATTTCGAATCCCACCGTACCGTCTCCGCTATGCAGTCAGGTTTCAGAGCTGGTCATGGGTGCTCCTTAGCCACGCTCAAGGTCCTAAACGATATCCTAACCGCCATCGATAAGAAACAATACTGTGCAGACGTATTCATCGACCTGGCCAAGGCTTTCGACTCTGTCAATCACCACATTCTTATCGGCAGACTCAACAGCCTTGGTTTCTCAATATGATTGCCACGCCTGGTTCACCAACTACTTCTCTGATAGAGTTCAGTGTGTCAAATCAGAGGGCCTCTGGCAGTCTCTATGGGTGTGCCACAGGGTTCAATTCTCTGGCCGACTCTTTTCTCTGTATACATTAATGATGTCCCTCTTGCTGCTGGTGATTCTCTGATCCACCTCTACGCAGACGACACCATTCTGTATACTTCTGGCCCTTCTTTGGACACTGTTAACTAACCTACAGACGAGCTTCAATGCCATACAACTCTCCTGCCGTGGCCTCCAACTGCTCTTAAATGCAAGTAAAACTAAATGCATGCTCTTCAACTGATCGCTGCCTGCAACTGCTCGCCCGTCCAGCATCACTACTATGGACGGTTCTGACTCAGAATATGTGGGAAACTACAAATACCTACGTTTCTGGTTAGACTGTAAACTCTCCTTCCAGACTCACATTAAACATCTCCAATCCAAAATTAAATATAGAATCGGCTTCCTATTTCGCAACAAAGCATCCTTCACTCATGATGCCAAACATACCCTCGTAAAACTGACCACCCTCGTAAAACTGACCATCCTACCGATCCTCGACTTCGGTGATGTCATTTAGAAAATAGCCTCCAACACTCTACTCAACAAATTGGATGCAGTCTATCACAGTGCCATCCGTTTTGTCACCAAAGCTCCATATACTACCCACCACTGTGAACTGTACGCTCTCGTTGGCAAACTGCAAAAATCACTGAACCTGGAGACACATATCTCCCTCACTAGCTTTAGGCACCGGCTGTAAGAGCAGCTCACATATCACTGCACCTGTACATAGCCCATCTGTAAATAGCCCATCCAACTACCTCATCCCCATACTGTATTTATTTATTTATCTTGCTCTTTGCACCCCAGTGTCTCTACTTGCACATTCATCTTCTGCTCATCTACCATTCCAGTGTTTAATTGCTATATTGTAATTACTTCGCCACCATGGCCTATTTATTGCCTTACCTCCCTTATCTTTCCTCATTTGCATTTCCTACTGTATTATTGACTATGTTTATTTATTCCATGTGTAACTCTGTGTTGTTGTATGTGTCGAACTGCTTTGCTTTATCTTGGCCAGGTCGCAATTGTAAATGAGAACTTGTTCTCAACTAGCCTACCTGGTTAAATAAAGGTGAAATAAAATAAATACAAAAATAAATGTGGGTATTACTACTATTTCATTTAACCTTTATATAACCAGGCAAGCCAGTTAAGAACAAATTCTTATTTACAATGAAGGCCTACACCGGTCAAACCCGGACAACGCTGGGCCAATTGGGTGCCGCCTTATGGGTATTACTACACTATGAGGGTATTACTACACTATGAGGGTTTTACTACACTATGTGGGTATTACTACACTATGTTGGTATTACTACACTATGTGGGTATTACTACACTATGTGGGTATTACTACACTATGCGGGTATTACTACACTATATGGGTATTACTACACTATGCTGGTATTACTACACTATGTGGGTATTACTACACTATGAGGGTATTACTACACTATGTGGGTATTACTACACTATGCGGGTATTACTACACTATATGGGTATTACTACACTATGAGGGTATTACTACACGATGTGGGTATTACTACACTATGTGGGTATTACGACACTATGTGGGTATTACTACACTATGTGGGTATTACTACACTATGCGGGTATTACTACACTATATGGGTATTACTACACTATGAGAGTATTACTACACTATGTGGGTATTACTACACTATGTGGGTATTACTACACTATGAGGGTATTACTACACTATGTGGGTATTACTACACTATGCGGGTATTACTACACTATGTGGGTATTACTACACTATGTGGGTATTACTACACTATGCGGGTATTACTACACTATGAGGGTATTACTACACTATGAGGGTATTACTACACTATGAGGGTATTACTACACTATGTGGGTATTACTACACTATGAGGGTATTACTACACTATGTGGGTATTACTACACTATGTGGGTATTACTACACTAGTTACAAATGACGGAAAACTACTACTGCAACACTCAGTTACTCGCTCGACTACCACTACTACCAAACGCACAGGAGAAGAGGAGATAGAGTGTTTTGCATGGATTTATATGTTTTTTTTTCTTTGTGGGTGTACATAATAGCTCACCAGCGCCAACAATTCATTTGGAATGTAGTTACATGCTAGGATGGCTGGGAGCTAACTTTAGCCAGCTGGAACCAGCTAGGTAGAACCTGTTCTTCATATGACGTTGAGAAATAGTGCATTGTGGGTAGTTCCGAAGATACCCGGAAATAAGTTGATATCTAAAAACGCTAAAACATAACTATGTATGTAGTTATAGGTAACCAGATCGTGACTACAACTAAGTCTTTGACCACACTGTGTTGTTATTTTGGTGAGAAAAAACGAATGCTTCCTACCCCTTAATCAAGGAGATGCCAGAGAACCCCAGGGGGAATTATATGCTCTTAATAAGATCTCCCTCCCTGGCAAATGAAAAGAGCACCAAGTCATATTGTCAGGGGCAGAGAGAAGGGGACAAGAGGGTGTGTGTGTGTGTGTGTGTGTGTGTGTGTGTGTGTGTGTGTGTGTGTGTGTGTGCGTGCGTGCGTGCGTGCGTGCGTGCGTGCGTGCGTGCGCGTGTGCGTGTGCGCGTGTGCGTGTGCGTGTGTCATCGCAGACAGCCAAGAGGTAACAGGCTTACAGCCACAGAACTCAGATGAGAAAGGAGGTTGACAAAGACCTTGGCGGGGAAGGGAAAACATTCACTCAGCGGTTCACAAATTAAAAGCAACAAGCAGTTCCCACATGGGCTGTGTACCTTTCTCTAATGGGAAGAGATTGATTCCAGCAGTAAGGAAAAGGCTTGTGAGAGATCAGGCCACCCACTGCTACAGGTCTAATAGCTGCGCTGAGAGAGAGAGAACCACGGCTGTTACAGTGTGCTCTCTCTGTTTGAGTCCCAAATAACACCCTATTTTTTTTTTTATAGTGCACCACTTTTGACCAGCGACCAAGGACTCACAGGCTCAATAGTAACGCACTATCTAGGGAATAGGGAGCCATTTGGGATGCATCCTCTGCCTTTTTTATACTACAATAGTACCTGAATGACTACCGCGGCACATGGAGTGGATATCTTTTTCCCTAACACCGAAATTACCTTTGTTGTGTTTCCTTCACTCTCAATGGAAAGTGACCAATTCTCCAGGAGGGTTAGAGGAGGTAATGGACGAATGTCCCTGAATGCCCTTGAACTTTCTGTCATTGTGTTATGTCCTCACCGACTGGGTGGCGCATGCGTGAGTGTGTGTGCGTGCATGCGTGTGTGTGTGCATGTGTGTATGTGCGTGTCCTCACCACGACTGAGTGACTGGGGTATTTTCTTTCGAAAGCCACTCTAGGAAACACAGCGGTACAAGCTTCTCTGAGCTGTAATTGATGGTGCTGATAGAAAACAGGTCAACACAACAGAAGAACGCGTTATAGAGAGGCCTCCAATCTCTATCACATCAGCATACATGACCAATAGGACCTCCTGGTCCTCCTCTCACCGGTTCTATCTCTAATGGCACCCTATTTCCTATATAGAGCACCTCTTTAACCAGGGCCTATTCCCTATATAATCAAATCAAATCAAATCAAATTTTATTAGTCACATACACATGGTTAGCAGATGTTAATGCGAGTGTAGCGAAATGCTTGTGCTTCTAGTTCCGACAATGCAGTAATAACCAACAAGTAATCTAACCTAACAATTCCACAACTACTACCTTATACACACACACAAGTGTAAAGGGATGAAGAATATGTACATAAAGATATATGAATGAGTGGTGGTACAGAACGGCATGGCAAGATGCAGTAGATGGTATAGAGTACGGTATATACATATGAGATGAGTACTGTAGGGTATGTAAACATAAAGTGGCATAGTTTAAAGTGGCTAGTGGTACATGTATTACATAAAGATGGCAAGATGCAGTAGATGATATAGAGTACAGTATATACATATGAGATGGGTAATGTAGGGTATGTAAACATTATATTAAGTGGCATTGTTTAAAGTGGCTAGTGGTACATTTTTACATAATTTCCATCAATTCCCATTTTTAAAGTGGCTGGAGTTGAGTCAGTATGTTGGCAGCGGCCGCTAAATGTTAGTGGTGGCTGTTTAACAGTCTGATGGCCTTGAGATAGAAGCTGTTTTTCAGTCTCTCGGTCCCTGCTTTGATGCACCTGTACTGACCTCGCCTTCTGGATGATAGCGGGGTGAACAGGCAGTGGCTTGGGTGGTTGTTGTCCTTGATGATCTTTATGGCCTTCCTGTGACATCGGGTGGTGTAGGTGTCCTGGAGGGCAGGTAGTTTGCCCCTGGTGATGCGTTCTGCAGACCTCACTACCCTCTGGAGAGCCTTACGGTTGTGGGCGGAGCAGTTGCCGTACCAGGCGGTGATACAGCCCGACAGGATGCTCTCGATTGTGCATCTGTAGAAGTTTGTGAGTGCTTTTGGTGACAAGCCGAATTTCTTCAGCCTCCTGAGGTTGAAGAGGCGTTGCTGCTGAGGATCAGCGGGGTGGAGATGTTGTTACCTACCCTCACCACCTGGGGGCGGCCCGTCAGGAAGTCCAGGACCCAGTTGCACAGGGCGGGGTCGAGACCCAGGGTCTCGAGCTTGATGACGAGTTTGGAGGGTACTATGGTGTTAAATGCTGAGCTGTAATCGATGAACAGCATTCTCACATGGGTATTCCTCTTGTCCAGATGGGTTAGGGCAGTGTGCAGTGTGGTTGCGATTGCGTCGTCTGTGGACCTATTGGGTCGGTAAGCAAATTGGAGTGGGTCTAGGGTGTCCGGTAGGGTGGAGGTGATATGGTCCTTGACTAGTCTCTCAAAGCACTTCATGATGACGGAAGTGAGTGCTACGGGGCGGTAGTCGTTTAGCTCAGTTACCTTAGCTTTCTTGGGAACAGGAACAATGGTGGCCCTCTTGAAGCATGTGGGAACAGCAGACTGGGATAAGGATTGATTGAATATGTCCGTAAACACACCAGCCAGCTGGTCTGCGCATGCTCTGAGGACGCGGCTGGGAATGTCGTCTGGGCCTGCAGCCTTGCGAGGGTTAACACGTTTAAATGTTTTACTCACCTCGGCTGCAGTGAAGGAGAGCCCGCAGGTTTTGGTAGGGGGCCGTGTCAGTGGCACTGTATTGTCCTCAAAGCGGGCAAAAAAGTTGTTTAGCCTGTCTGGGAGCAAGACATCCTGGTCCGCGACGGGGCTGGTTTTCTTTTTGTAATCCGTGATTGACTGTAGACCCTGCCACATACCTCTTGTGTCTGAGCTGTTGAATTGCGACTCGATTTTGTCTCTGTACTGGGACTTAGCCTGTTTGATTGCCTTGCGGAGAGAATAGCTACACTGTTTGTATTCGGTCATGCTTCCGGTCACCTTGCCCTGGTTAAAAGCAGTGGTTCGCGCTTTCAGTTTCACGCGAATGCTGCCGTCAATCCACGGTTTCTGGTTTGGGAATGTTTTTATCGTTGCTGTGGGTACGACATCGTCAATGCACTTCCTAATGAACTCGCTCACCGAATCAGCATATTCGTCAATATTGTTGTTGGACGCGATGCGGAACATATTCCAATCCGCGTGATCGAAGCAGTCTTGAAGCGTGGATTCAGATTGGTCGGACCAGCGTTGAACAGACCTGAGCGCGGGAGCTTGTTGTTTGAGTTTCTGTTTGTAGGCTGGAATCAACAAAATGGAGTCGTGGTCAGCTTTTCCGAAAGGGGGGCGGGGGAGGGCCTTATATGCGTCGCGGAAATTAGTATAACAATGATCTAGGGTTTTTCCAGCCCTGGTAGCACAATCGATATGCTGATAGAATTTAGGGAGTTTTGTTTTTAGATTAGCCTTGTTAAAATCCCCAGCTACGATGAATGCAGCCTCAGGGTGTGTGGTTTCCAGTTTACAAAGAGTCAGATAAAGTTCGTTCAGGGCCATCGATGTGTCTGCTTGGGGGGGAATATATACGGCTGTGATTATGATTGAAGAGAATTCCCTTGGTAGATAATGCGGTCGACATTTGATTGTGAGGAGTTCTAGATCAGGTGAACAGAATGACTTGAGTTCCTGTGTGTTGTTATGATGATCACACCACTTCTCGTTAATCATAAGGCATACCCCCCCGCCCCTCTTCTTACCGGAAAGATGTTTGTTTCTGTCGGCGCGATGCATGAAGAAACCAGCTGGCTGCACCGACTCGTTAGCGTCCCTTGAGTTAGCCATGTTTCCGTGAAGCAGAGCACGTTGCAATCCCTGATGTCTCTCTGGAATGCTACCCGTGCTCGGATTTCATCAACCTTATTGTCAAGAGACTGGACATTGGCGAGTAGTATGCTAGGGAGTGGAGCGCGATGTGCCCGTCTCCGAAGCCTGACCACGAGACCGCCTCGTTTGCCCCTTTTTCGGCGTCGCACAGGGTCGCCGGCTGGGATCAGATCCATTGTATTGGGTGGAAGGCAAAACACTGGATCCGTTTCGGGAAAGTCATATTCCTGGTAGGAACGATGATGAGTTGACGTTAATCGTATATTCAGTAGTTCCTCCCGACTGTATGTAATGAAACCTAAGATTACCTGGGGTACCGATGTAAGAAATAACACATAAAAAAACAAAAAACTGCATATTTTCCAAGGAACGCGAAGCGAGGCGGCCATCTCTTTTCGGCGCCGGAAGTGGGGGAAAAGGATGCAATTTGGGATGCAGACAGGAGTTATGTAACCACTCCCTGAGATCAGTCCAACTCTGACACACACTGACACACCGTCACTTAACCTGGGGGATAGAATTTAGGCCTAAGAGTGTTTTAACAATGCATCGTTCCTACAATGGACGAAGATGTAACATGCGTTTCCCAAAACACCCCGCAGAGACAATGGTCGCTAAGTTCATCGTTGGAGCATACTGATAGGATCGAAAGAAAGGGAGCACTGCTCTCGGATCAGCTTAACCATTCAAATCTTACGTTAACCTTATATAACCATTATTTCACAATACTGATGACAGATCAGCTCATAGAGAAATATTACCACCTACGGCTGCAAATATTGAGGCGGCTTATTCTAATGCTTACCCAATAAAAATTCACAAAATCACTGATTTGGCACATCATTGTGCACTTTAGGCTACACATCGTGCAAAATATTAAGACAAATTACAGACAGTGGCATACAAGTAACAAAACATAACAAAAAATTGGTTGAACGTTAAATGTATTTCAATACGATTGAAATAAGCCTATAGCCTACTCTTTATATTTTAATGTAGTCATCTCGATTTTCATTTCAAGCATCTTTTTATGTCACTTGTCTGTATCAATTGCAAAGACATTGTCAACTTTGTTTTTCTAGTCAACTTTGTTCTGATGTTATCAGCGGTCACAGAGAGACGGATAAACAATGTGATTCTATGTTTAGCGGAGATCTTCTGTGTATAAAGTGACGCGGGAGGGCAAAAAAAGCATCTTACAACGCACTTAGCAGTTCTACGGTTGGAGGCAGGCAGGCATTAGATTACGAGCTTTTTTTTAAAGTGCAACATTAATAACGATGGTTTTGGGAAACAACTCTGAGATCTAACGATGCTTCTGCGAAGGATCTAACAAAAAACTTAGCCTTAAAATGCTTTTGGGAAACCGGGCCGGCCCTGTCCCTCATATCTCTACACCGTCAGGGCATAATTGGGACTTGTGACAGGGGGCATGACACGGTGACTGTAATACCATGGTAACACCATGACTGTTGACACAGCAATAGGTACCATGGCGACACTGAATACGTCTCAAAAGGCACACAATTACCTATTTAGTGCACTTCTTTCAACCAGGGCCCATAGGGTGCCATTTGGAACACAAACAGTATTTTTGTCAGGCACTGTGAAGATTAGGGCCTCACATAGGTATAGCTACTGAGAGGAAAATAATTTGCCGCTGTCTTCCAAAGCCACAACCAGGCTTCCGACCTTCACTTGTTTTCATCAAGCATAATTAGTTGGATGAATTTATTTGCATTGGTAATCTCTCCAAGGATTAGAGATGGAGGGAACATTAGGGAGAGGTAGAGAAGAGGAGAGAAGGAGATTGTGTCTACACACACACACACACACACACAAACACACACACACACACTTAATAGCAACATGGCTCCTAACAAGCCTTTAATAGCTGCTGTTGGAACTGAAGCCTTTGAAGAGGCCTCCCCTCAGGTTTACATAAGTCAGCTGAGTTTACAAATAGGCTAGCACTTAACACTTTACACCCTGGACAAATCTGCATAATCACTCATCACCTGGGTGTGTGTTTAATAATGTGTGTATTGTATACTAATTATGTTATAGTGTATTGTGTGTCACCTTGGACCTAAACAAATCGTGATAGCAATTCAGAAATAGGATTTGTTCAATCGTCCATCCATCCATCTACACTATATATACAAAAGTATGTGGACACACCTTCAAATTAGTGGATTCGGCTATTTCAGCCACACCCGTTGCTGACAGGTGTATGCAATCTCCATATAAACATTGGCAGTAGAATGGCCTTACTGAAGAGCTCAGTGACTTTCAATGTGGCACCATCATATGATGCCACCTTTTCAAAGTCAGTTTGTAAAATTTATGCCCTGCTAAAGCTGCCTCTGTCAACTATAAGTGCTTTTATTGTGGAGTGGAAACGTCTAGGAGCAACAATGGCTCAGCCGTAAAGTGGTAGGCCACACAAGCTCACAGAACGGAACTGCATAGTCTTGAAGCGCGTACTGCGTAAACATCATCTGTCCTCGGTTACAATACTCAGTACCGAGTTCCAAACTGCCTCCGGAAGCAACGTCAGCTTTACAAACTGTTCATCGGGAGCTTCATGAAATGGGTTTCCATGACCAAGCAGCCACACACAAGCCTACGATTCACCATGTGCAATGCCTGACGTTGACTGGAGTGGTGTAAAGCTCACCGCCATTAGACTCTGGAGCAGTGGAAACGCTTTCTCTGGAGTGATAAATCACACTTCACCTTTTGGCAGTCCAACTGATGAATCTGGGTTTGGCGAATGCCAGGAGAACGCTATGTTCCCGAATGCATAGTGCCAAATGTAAAGTTTGGTGGAAGAGGAACAATGGTCTGGGGCTGTTTTTCATGGTTTGGGCTAGGCCCCTTAGTTCCAGTGAAGGGAAATCTTAATGCTACAGCATACAATGACATTTTAGACGATTCTGTGCTTCCAACTTTGTGGCAACAGTTTGGGAAATGCTCTTTCCTGTTTCAGCATGACAATGCCCCCGTGCACAAAGAGAGGTCCATACCTCTGTCCATCCATCCATTCATCCATTCATCCAACAATGTGGCAGTAATGACCATGTCCATTTAACATTCCAAAGCCATTCCACTGCTCCCTGACAGCAGCCCACCAGACAGCTACCCGCTTCACATCCCAACAGGGGACACGATCAGAGAGCAATAGATGGCAGGGATATCACAATAAACTCTCCAAATAACATGATTTAAATTACCAACAGAAGAAAAATCTAACTTTATTTGTGGGGAAAGCACTGAGATTAATTTAGGGCTGCTTCCCACTGGCAACCTATTCCCTATATATTGAGCACTACATTTGAGTAGTACACTATAGGAATATGGTGCCATTGGGATGCAGACTTATAAATAACTGAATTTGATAAATAATAAATAGTTGTTAATGTCACACCAAGGCTGTTCGGAGGAGAGGGAAAAGAGGAGAGAGGAGGGAAAAGGAAAAGTGTAAATAAGATGTTATTATTAATGACATAAATCTGACGGTTTAATTACTTCTTTATCTGGTCGCAACATCCAGAAGGCATCCATGTGTGTGTGTGTGTGTGTGTCTGGAGCCTGGAAGGCCTATGTGTATAGGGCCTGTCTGGTGAGAGATAAACAGCAAACTAAGATGGCAGATAGCTAAGCATGAAATCTCACCGCTGCAGAAGCCCCCAGAAAGGACACACTGTACACAGTACATTTTGCAGTGTTAAATTAACACTTAGAGAACACTACCTCAGATAACATATGGTGCCACTCTAGAGAGTGTAAAAACAACTCTGATTGCAGTGTTAATGTAACACTTCATAGTGTAAAACATTAACACTGTATTACACTTGCCAGTCTTACTCAAATTGAACACTATGGGGTAATTAACACTCACAGTGTTATTTCTATTCAACACTAGTGTTCATTTTGAGTTAACTCCTATTAGTGTTATGCAAAAACACTTACAGAAAGTGATTTTGGGTGTATCAACACTATATGTTGTAAACCCTAATTTGCATATTTCCCAAGGTGTCTTTTCGAGTGAATTGGAGAGTTGCCACCCATGACTCTATTTGTTAGTGACAGAGAGATGGTTGTTGAATTATTTTAATTTAGAAGACTATGACATTCACTTAATGGATACCAAGGCAAACGTAAAACATTACAAATGTTCCTTTAATGTTACAGCACATGTATCATAAGGCCTTACTTTGATGGCCTAGTTTTACCCTAACACAATGGTTCAACCGCAACCTGCATTCAAAATGACTATCAGGGTTAGGAACTCTGGTAAAGGAGACTACCTAAACCATTGAAACTGGAACAGCTATTTCAGTAATGGGTGCAATAAATCTAAGTAACTGATTGGATTTGTTTAGAAAAATGTATGATATTTATCTTCGTGTAGCATAAGATTTTTTCTTAATAGGTGAATCTTGAATGGATATAAAAGCTCTCGAAGGCACAAGTGTTATTATGCACAGTTTGTTTTAAGGTTTACAACACAATCTCATCCTACTAGACACACGACAACTGTGTGTGTGTGTGCCTGCAATTTGTGTACCTGCCTGCGTGCACATGAGCTTTTGTGCATTTTCGCTTTGTTCGTTTGTGACAAAACACTCAATCCCTTATATACCTTACGTATCGTTTTCACCAATTCCGAATTCCTCAGACGAAATTCCGCCCCCATAAATGTTCAACGGCGGCACGTGAAGCAATGCGCAGAGGATTGTGGGAAGGTGAGCGACGAGAACCCTACTACATGTCAATGTTTTTTTCATTAACAGTAACATGCAAAACATAAACATAACAGCTAGAGGGATTCCACAAAGAAATTAGAAAATGAGGATTGTGGGAAGGTGAGCGACGAGAACCCTACTACATGTCAATGTTTTTTTCATTAACAGTAACATGCAAAACATAAACATAACAGCCAGAGGGATTCCACAAAGAAATGAGGAAGGAAAAAAAAATAAGAAAAAAATAAAGAATCCACATTATATCAATTCAAATACAGAAAAAATGTAGCGAATACATTTTTTTGACACTTTGTTTCGCTTACAATCGGAGATATTCCAAAATATGCATTATTCTGAAGTAAAGTTTTTATCCCACTAGGTATAGCTGAATAACAGTGTCATATTCCTTGCTTGAAACCTCAAAGTTGTATCTTTCCATAAATTCTCTCCGTGTAAATAGATATCCACTAATATTAACTAATTGGCTGACAAGGACAATGTTTTTCGAGAACCATTTATGGTAAAATAACATCTTGTTTCTATGTAATATCGACCCATTGTTCCCTATAAAACATTTATGAGGTGAACATTTGTGTTTATACAGCAAAGCCCAGCACATTAAAACCTGCTTGTGAAAAGCCGCCAGTTTCACAGGAAGTTTACCCACAATACATGGACATTGTAGTAAAAAATGAAGCCCTCCGAACTTCTGAAAAACAAAATGAGGTGTAATATTCCAGAAACTATGAGGATTTTTTATATACATTTTAATCCAGTTGACCTTTGATATCTGATTGAAGAGAGTGAAGTCTAAGACATTTAGACTGCCATCACAAACCCTGTTGGTGGAGAACCCTACTAGTGGAGCGATAGAAAAAGTTAATCTCTGCTCTACTTTATGCAAATAGCATGTGGCCACCGCTGCCGTTAACCAATCAGGTGAGAAGGATTGCAGAGATTGTTGGTGTTGATGGTGGGTGAAGAGAGATTTTCAAAACAATGTTTTCTTGTGCTGCTAGCTAGCTAGCTATGAATTTCAATCAATCTTAACCTCAAAACTGTGATCAAAGCCACTATTTCTGAACGTGTTGATTAAATTAAATTGTGAAATTAGCCCACCAAATGATAGAAATCACCAGTAACACACATAACATTGGAAATGAAACACTAAGCATGAATTTCCCATGTAATATGCTACCAATTGGATTATGGTAATTTAACATTATGATTAACATTATAGTTTATGGCTTTTCATTATACCTGTTTCATAACATTAATGATTATAGCTTACTTCCTGTCAAATACATAGGCCTACATGTAAAATGCACATGAATGGGTACTTTGGGTAAAGGACATTATGGATTTGACTTTTGGCTATGCAAATCTCTCTTCACCCATTATCAACACCAACAATCTTTGCAATCCTCCTCCGACATTGACCTTCTGATTTCTCCGAAAATAAACAAGGTAGAATTACAACGCTCCACATGCCCCATTATTATCCTTTTTTACTTAATTACCCTACAAATTGTCAGCTCCTTGTTTTCATGTACAGTACATTACCTAGAATACAAAGGTTGGATTTGCACTAAACTATTTCGTGTCAGAAAAATCATGTGGAAAATATGGTTTATGCTTAACCTCCTATACATTATCCACTGGTATCATTTTATATTGAGAACGTATAGCTAGCTCAACAATATGCACATTATGTGTGAGTTTAACAATTCTCTGCTTCAGATGTACAATGACAAGCGACGCTTTGCACATGTCCATAAGACCAGTAATGACATCATACTGTCAGTGGTGACCTCAGACATTCATGGCAGAGCCCCGCCTGTTTTGAGCCCCGCCTGTTTTGAGCCCCACCTGTTTTGACCCCCACCTGTTTTGACCCCCGCCTGTTTTGACCCCCACCTGTTTTGACCCCCGCCTGTTTTGACCCCCGCCTGTTTTGACCCCCACCTGTTTTGACCCCCGCCTGTTTTGACCCCCGCCTGTTTAGACCCCCACCTGTTTAAAAAAAAGTATGATACAAAAATAACAATTGCCCTGTTTTGCATGTCATTTTGTTATTAATTCTTGTCACATATCAGTTTAGCAAACAATGTAAGACATTTTCTTCCTTGAATTAATAAAGCAGCATACCAACTTGGTCTCTTTCTAGCTCCAATGCAGCTGTTTCAGCCTAGCTCAGTGCTTTCTGTGGGGCAGCCAGTGAAAGCACAGAGCGTAAGCGTTGTTAATCTTCTCTGGTTGCACCGTGATTGGCTCAGGGTTCTGTTACTCATAAGGGTCTTATGTCACCGCAGAATCGACGGGAGAGCTAGGCAGTTCAGTAGAAGTGCCTGTCCAAGAAGGCTCAAGATCATTAGCCACAGATAAAATTGCATCGAATCACATTATATCTCCCGTAGCTTTGATTGGACTGATCACGTGAACATACTTTCAAAATCATAGCTAGTAAGCTAGCTAGCTAGAGAAGCGTTCATCATCATGAATCACATTGACGATCTATTGGCAAATACTTTTAAATCCTTGACATATGAATAGAAATTTGAGGTTAAAATGTCTCAGTGCTCAACGGCCATTACATAAACATTACATAAGTCGGAAATTGCAAAGTCAAGAATGAGTGGTTTGGAATTAAGCAGTGGCTAACTGCGAGCATTGCAAAGCAATCCTTATTTTCTGTAGTCCAAGTCTGGGTTTAAGGATTTAAAAAATCTAACATTGTGGCTCAGCTAGACACTGCATATAGACGAGCCATGACCTTCACAACCAACAGACAGAGGAGAATAGGTACGTGCTTGCCAGAATTACAGCATGCATTAAGCAAGTCAGCCATGTAAAGGTGGCTGAATGAACTGTTTCACTGCCAGATGAGGCTCTACTGGTAGCCAAATATATTGGTGGTAAGGTTTCACTACATGGTGCTGAAAGGAAGGCTCCTCTGTCAGGACAGCTTTGTGTAGGCCCTAACAGTTTGTGGGCACCGTTTGTCACTGTTATAGTGCATTTAATGTACTGTTTAGTGTTGTGTTGTGAAGTGCAGTGGCTTCGCATGCGTCTAAAAAAGAAATAGTTTGAGTTTGTCCCACCAAGATTTACATGCTAAAATTGCCACTGCATATTGGTGATGCATGTCATTATGATAAGCTGCAGAATGGGTTCACATGACTGATATCCTGAGACAGAACGACAATCAAATGGAACAGATTGGAGAGCTAACTGGACCCCCCAAAAAATCCTCTTTACCCCTTATATTGCAGAATTGTGATCTGTGATTAATGAACGTTGACACTAGTCCATCTTGAAACATCTTTAAACACTTCACTTCAATGAATCAACATTGAATGAATCGACACATAATTTCAAACTGTATAAATAAGCTAACTTGTTTGTAAATGTTCGACATCTTAGCATGTAGGTTACTATTACTAAAGCAATAATTTCGGGTGAACAAAAAATACTCCATACCAGAAGTGGCCAACCTTGCTCTATTCCCTGATCTACTGGGTAAGCAGACTTCTATTCCAGCCCAGCAATAATACACATTATTATCAACTCATTAGGTTTGACAAGTTGATTCGGGCATGTTAGTGCTGGGCTGGAACAGAAGCGTGCACACCCATCATACCTCCAAGAGCAGGATTGGCCTGCTCCAGTTGCAATACGTTTGTAGCCTACATTGTCTGTGACTTTTAAATGTATTATTGTATACAACATTTTCTATCATAAGTACACATACAACCCATGGCATACAGGGATGTCTCTTGGGACATTCACTGGGACCTCTTCAACTGCAGACAGGCTTTCACAGCTCTCCATATCTGAGGACAGACAACATGACAAAGAAACAGGCGTCATTATATTACATATAGATAGTCCTGACTATTATCATCTCTCTGTTTGTCTTCATAGTTTTCCACTCTAGGGACTAGAACTGGAGAATACTTTGATAATGTACTATAATAATGTCTCCCTTTTCTGACAGCTGGAGCAGCAAATAATTTCATCTCTTTCAAATGCATTTGGAGCATGTGTTTTTAATTTACAATGATAAATAGGCCTACATCAAGATAAAAAGCTAATATTAAGTTAGCTTGCTGATGATATTTCACTTAGCAATAGTATATCAAGTTGGCTAGCTGGCTACCAGGTGATTAGCCTACACATAGCGGCCTGCTGTAGCTAGCTTATAATACACCGTTTTTTTTTGACATTTTCAAAATGTATTTACTTACCTGAATAGGTTCCACACCTACACCCACAAAGTGGACAATCTTTTGGAGCGAAGCATTGTCAAGTGGAGGCGCCGGTTCTGGTTAAAATATACTGTCACATTATGATATGTGTTTGGAATGTTACACACAACCTTATTCCATTCCTCATTGCAGGCTCACTGCTCAATGTTCCAGAACCCTGGTCCGTGTGCAGAGAGGCAGACCTAGCTGTAATTGGCGTCAACGCTGCTTTAAAGGGTGGGGCGGATTTTTCCTCTTTAGAGCGCATTATGCACCCGGCGAAGCCGCCATCCATCATCCCAGGCAGCGAGGTGTTGCTGACACTTTTAACGGGATATCTCCTTTAATCCAGCCCAGGTATACAGGGCTCAGTACTGTGGGGTCTGACACCACCAGTTCAACACAGCATGGGAGTGGAGAGGACCACAGAGGGTGGCTTGCAGCAAGGCCTGAACTTCCCACTCAGCCGCCACTCAGGCCTTGTTGTTTTCTCTACCTCTATTGATGATGGTCAGTTGACTTCAGGACAGACAGAGGCATAAAGAAAGACAGAGACGGTAAGGTGGAAAGAGCATTCTTAAGTGCACTCTAACATGGATTAGGATATCTGTTTATCGATTTGTAAAGGGGGAGATATGTGTGTGTGGAACAGAGGTTCAACCTCCTTGTGAAAGCATTGAATAGATTCCCGTTTAGAATTCTCATCGAAAATCAGCTCCATAAAATCCCACTTTAACCACCCGTTTATATGTCCACAGCTAAGCCCACATCACTGCTTGTTTGTGGCCTTGGCATAAGGGCAGATAGAGTCAGTGTATGTGTGTGTGTGCCAGCGTCTTGGCTCCTCTAATGACCAGGGAGAGAAGGTCATATCACAACCCAGCTGTCTACAAACACACCAGGCTTCCAATACACTCACACACACCTGCACACACACACACACCTGCACACACACACACACACACACACACACACACACACACACACACACACACACACACACACACACACACACACACACACACACACACACACACACACACACACACACACACACACACACACACACACACACACACACACACACACACGTTTAGGCCCGATAAAGGAGCAAGTCGTCAGATTTACATATTTTATAATAACATCTTATTGACACATTCTCATTTATAAACGTATGTGTTATGGTATGATATGGTGTGCAAAAAATGTGCTGGCATCGTACTGTAATTTACCAAGCTTAAATAAGAAGCATGTCCATGCCAAGACGTATACAATTAGTACATTGCCACTGCATGTGGCAGGTAGCCTTGCGGGTAGTGTGTTGGGCTAGTAACTGAAAGGTCACTGGTTCGTATACCCGAGCTGACAAGATGAGAAATCTACTGATGTGTCCCTGAGCATGGCACTTAACCCTAATATGCTCCAGGAGTGCTGTGCTAGTATGGCTGACACTGTAAAACAACCATTCCACTGCCTCTAGCTGGTGAGTGTAGAAAACATTAAGAACATCTTCCATGGACTCTACAAGGTGTCGAAACCGTTCCACAGGAATGCTGGCCCATGTTGACTCCAACGCTTCCCACAGTTGTGTCAAGTTGCCTGGATGTCCTTTGAGTGGTGGACCATTCTTGATACACACAGGAAACTGTTGCGCTTGAAAATCTCCGCAGCGTTGCAGTTCTTGACACAAACCGGTGCGCCTGGCATCTAATACCATACACAACCCATGTCTCAATTGTCTAAAAAATTACTTCTTTAACCTGTCTCCTCCCCTTCATCTACACTGATTGAAGTGGATTTAACAAGTGACATCAATAAGGGATCATAGCTTTCACCTGGATTCACCTGGTCAGTCTATGTCATGAAAAGAGCAGGTGATCCTAATGTTTTGTACACTCAGTGTGAATATATATATATATATATATATATATATATATATATATATATATATATATATATATATATATATATATATATTAATATATATATATATTTATTTATTATTATTACTACATTATGTTGGCTAAATCTGAACCCCTAACATGTATGAATCACATCTGAAAGGGATAGGCTTTGAGGAACACTATACATGGAACCAAGTGTTCCTGCTACAACATGGGATTGTGTTACCACACAGATAAGAGAAAGACAGAGAGAGCAAAAGACAGAGAGAACAAAAGAGAGACAGACTTCTGAGTAGCACATGAATGAATAAAGAACAATTCCTAGAGCGCTGTGAGACGAGTCTGAGCGCCAGCTACGTCTGTCTGTCTGGTTGGTCAGCCTCGGCCAGGCGCGGTGTGTATGTGCGTCTGTGTTGTATCGGGTGATGGATGAGAATAATTACGCGGAATGTCCGCTTGCACAGCGTGCGCCAGGGAGAGGCCAGCACCAGGGGTGGACTCCTGCTCATATGATATTATAACAGTAAAGCATGCTTATTCACTGCCAGGCCCCTGGGCACTCCATCACACCATCCGTCTCTCAGAGAGATGGCTGCCCTGAACCAAGGACTGGCTTTAGACACAGAGACTGGATCCTAAATGGTAACCTTTTCCCTATATAGCGCACTACTTATTGGCCCATCGGGTCCTGGTAAAAATAGTGCACTATATAAGGAATAGGGTACCATTTGGGACGTAAACATACACAAACAAACTGGCTAGCTCTAGGGAACAACACAGGAGGGGAAAGTTGCAGGAGGCCACAATAACAACAACCTATCTAGCAGGGACTAACTTTCTCAAGTGAGCATAATAGCCGAGAGACAGCGAGAGAAAAGTGTTACTCACTGGTCCAAGATTAGCAGCGAGAGAATAGTACTTAGAATCGTACTGGATATAATAGAATAGTTATCAATTTGTCCATGTTTCAAAGGAAATTGAGGTGCTTAACTTACTGGTGTGAAATTGACAGTGAGAACAACAACTGTTTGCCTACAAGTGGTTGCAATGTGCCGAATGAATGACAAGAGGGTTCATGATAATAACAGTGATTTGTCAATTATATAATATCATGGGATGTTTTTGTTATTTTCAATAGCTGCAGTTGTTGAACTGATCCCACTCATTTTGGATTTGAAGGGCTACATTTTCTGACAGTTTTGTTTACTACTCAGATATTACTGACCCACTCCACTGAAAAATCTCCTTGTACTAGTCAGCCTGTCAAAACAGATTTGTTTGAAAGGTGTTGACAAAGTACATGAGAGAAAATCAAGCTTTTTAAAGCATTAGCCTGGAATGTTGTTGTTTTAACTTATGCAACAATGTTAATAGCAGAGAGAGAGAGAGAGAGAGAGAGAGAGAGAGAGAGAGAGAGAGAGAGAGAGAGAGAGAGAGAGAGAGAGAGAGAGAGAGAGAGAGAGAGAGAGATGAATTCAATTTATTTTAATTGATTGTTTTTCTCACACAACTACACACAATACCCCATAATGACAATGTGAAAACATGTTTTCTGATATTTTAGCATATTTTTTGAAAATGGAATACAGAAATATCTAATTTACATAAGTATTCACTCCCCTGAGTCAATACTTTGTAGAAGCACCTTTGGCAGTTATTACAGCTGTGAGCCTTTCTGAGTAAGTCTCTAAGAGCTTTCCACTTTTGGATTGTGAAACATTTGCCCATTATTCATTTGCCCAGGTCTTGCCATAGATTTTCAAGTAGATTTAAGTTAAAACTGTAACATTCACTGTCTTCTTGGTCAGCAACTCCAGTGTAGATTTGAACTGTTGTTTAGGTTAGTGTCCTGATGAAATGTGAATTCATCTCCCAGTGTCTGGCGGAAAGCAGACTGAACCAGGTTGTCCTCTCGGATTTTGCCTGTGCTTAGCTTCATTCCATTTATTTTTTATCCTGAAAAACTCCCCAGTCCTGGACGATTAAAAGCATGTCCATAACATGATGCTGTCACCACTATGCTTGAAAATGTGGAGTGGTACTCAGTAATGTGTTGTATTGGATTTGTCCCAAACATAACACTTTGTAATCAGGACAAAAAGCAGCATTACTTTAGTGCCTTGTTGCAAACAGGATGCATGTTTTGGAATATTTTCACTCTGCCATTTAGGTTAGTATTGTGGAGTAACTACAATGTTGTTGATCCTTCCTCAGGTATCTCCTATCACAGCCATTAAACTCTGTAACTATTTTAAAGTCACCAATGGTGAAATCCCTGAGTGGTTTCCTTCCTCTCTGGCAACTGAGTTAGGAAGGACGCCTGTATCTTTCTAGTTACTGGGTGTTTTAATACACCATCTAAAGTGTAATTAATAACTTCCCTCAAAGGGATATTCAATGTCTGCTTTTTTTTTTACCCATCTACCAATAGGTGCACTTCTTCGCTAGGCATTGGAAAACCTCCCTGGTCTTTGTGGTTGAACCTGTGTTGTGAAATTCACTGCTCGACTGAGGGACCTTACAGATAATTGTTCGTGTGGGGTACAGAGATGAGGTAGTCATTCCAAAATCATATTAAACACTATTATTGCACACACATTTTTACTCATAAACTTTAGGCTTACCATAACAAATGGGTTGAACACAAATTGACTCAAGACATTTCAGCTTTTTCTTTTTTATTAATTTGTAAAAATGTCAAAAAACACATTTCCACTTTAACATTATGGGGTATTGTGTGTAGGATAGTGACAAACAATCTCAATTTAATCAATTTTAAATTCAGGCTGTAACACAATAAAATGTGGAAAAAGTAAAGGGGTGTGAATACTTTCTAGATATAGAGATATAGAGATATATGTGTATATATATATATATATATATATATATATATATATATATATACAAGAGAGAGAGGTATGTCTCTACTGGTCCTAACTAGGGCTGTGGCGGTCAAGCAAATAACTGCCAGTCTCAGGGTAATTGACTGTTAACTAACTAATCTCTTGGCTTCCACGCATAGCCTACAAGCCACTGATGTAGACCTTTGGAACATCTACATTTAAAAAGTCAAATAAATCAATTTAATAGATTCTACAGCAGTGGCGGTCAGTGCCCTTTATGATGAGGGAGGACACATTTTTTTCATGAGCATGGCCATATTTCTATTACTGGATGACAGTGGATGACAGTCATTCATATTCCATTCACCCAGTTCAATGTAACAGTGATAGGTTTAGGCTACTACATGATACAAAAAGGTTTGCTATACCCATCATGAGGTTGCTACAACCTAGCTTATGAATGAAAATGTACAACGTAGGTGCACACAGGTCAAGATTAGCTAGCTGCACTTGCTAAGTAAGTGAAACTGACAGGGGAAAGACATTACGAAATCTCTCTCTCTCCCTCTCTCCCTCTCTCTTCATTTTTGAATAAATTAATTTGTTCAAAACTGTTCAGCTATCGTATCTCTCTCTCTTTGAGTTACCTACTCACAACATTGTATGCACTGCATTGCTAGCTAGATGTAGCTTATGCTTTCAGTACTAGATTCATTCTCTGATCCTTTTATTGGGTGGACAACATGTCAGTTCATGCTGCAGTTCATGCTGCAGTTCATGCTGCAAGAGCTCCATAATTATGTCTATGGAAGGGGTTGAGAACCATGAGCCTCCTAGGTGTTGTATTGAAGTCAATGTACCCAGAAGAGGACAGAAGCTAGCTGTCCTTCACCTACACCATGGTGCTACCCTACAGAGTGCTGTTGAGGCTACTGTAGACCTCCATTGCAAAACAGTGTTTTAGTAAATTATTTGGTGACGTGAATATATTTAGTATAGTTTTATTTAAAGAGGATAACTTTTTCAATGTTTAAAAAAAATATATGAAATTCACTGAGGAGGATGGTCCTCCCCTTCCTCCTCTGAAGAGCATCCACTGGCCTACACCATCACAATAAATACAGTATTTATTTTAGACAGGTCTAAAGAAACATGATATTAAAACCTTTTCTCAATAGGGGGTGCTGTTTACACTTTGAAGATTTTTCGTTCCCAGATTAAACTGCCTCGTACTCAATTCTTGCTCGTACAATATGCATATTATTATTACTATTGGATAGAAAACACTCTCTAGTTTCTAAAACCGTTTGAATTATTTCTCTGAGTGACAGAACTCATTCTACAGCACACTTCCTGTCAAGAAGTGAGATTCTGAAATTGAGGTCTCTGTTCCAGGGTCGGTTTATAAATTCCCTTATAAGCTATGGGGCTACATGCACTGCATACGCCTTCCCCTAGATGTCAGTAAGCGGTGAGACTTTGAATGGAGCGGATAGCACCATCTGGGGGAGTATAAAACCTCTTGGAACGGAAGTACCGACCTTTTCGACGAGGTGCCTGACGAAGGAGGGACACCAAGCATGGCGTCCTGGAAAGCTTTCGGTTTAGCAGTTCTATATCTCCGGCTCTGATTTAATTTGTTTTTTGTCTTAAAAACTTCATAAGGTAGTTAACTTAAACCGACTTATAGCAGTTTATAGCAGTTTATTGCGATTTTCTGGAGTTTCTTTGTCAGGCGTTATCACGAGTTGGGCACCTCTCCGGTACATCGGCGTTAGCAGCTAATTTCTACAGGAGTAGAGGACATCTTTCAACCAAAAGACGATTGTTCTGGACAAAGGACCACTTGCCCAAGATTCTGATGGAAGATCATCCAAAAGTAAGAGCTATTTATGATGTTAATTCGTATATCTGTGGAAAGATGTAAAATTATTAGTCCGCCATTGATTTAGGCATGGTCTCGCTGTAACGCACGCTGAATGTCGAGTAACGTTAATTTAAAGTAAAGTTTACGATTAGTTATCGATTAGATTAGGTGCCTCTCCAAGATGGCGCCGGCCAGATTGCCTGAAATGTTGCTACTAATCACATTGTATAACCACGATTTGTGCTGCTAAATATGCACATTTTCGAACAAAACCTATATGCATTGTGTAATATTATGTTATAGGACTGTCATCTGATGAAGTATATCAAGGTTAGTCAAAAATTATATATCTTTCGCTGGATTGTTACGATCGCTAACCTTTGCTACTGGTAAACGGCTTGTGTTTCCGGCTATTGTGGTAAGCTAATATAATGCTAAATTGTGTTTTCGCTGTAAAACACAAGTTATTTAAGCAACTTTAGTTGTGATACAAACTTTGGGCTATATGTTTTGATTTTTAATACATTCTATGGCTGCATGGTGGGACTCTAATGATGATTTGAAAAAAGTTGCAAGCTGCACACACTTCATCATTCTCTCATTCACAATTTGACAAGCACTTAATAATATTCTCACTAGGCCTCGAATTTCCCGGCGGCATACCCCTTGTGTGGCCGTAATGCCCCCTAAAAAACACATGCCTTTTGCGGCCAAAGTGGCCTTTGCGCCCTTGGGCTGAATATAATAATTATAATTCCCTTCTCCCAGTAAGAACACGAGACCATCACCGTGTTGGAATATTAAATTAGGGATTATATTCCAAATGCAATTAAATAATTTTGTATCCATTTGATCTTAAAGATTATATTATAGGTTTTATAATCCAGAGCATTCAACCCTACTTCACTTTGGATGCTACAAATTACTGCTTTTCTTAAATAATGAGGTCCATTCCTCCATATGAAGTTAAATCGTTTAGTGTCGAACCATTTTAGGCAATGGAGGTATGAACTAATCTGCACAGACCTTCAGATTTCGACAAAAGTACACATCCAGACACGCAACTTTCACTGGGGATGGGGAGGGGGACATGACCCTCCCACATTCTGTAAGGTAGCAGTATCTAAAAGCTGTTGTGTGTATGGAAATGTTTTGTAGTGTTTTGTTTGTCCCGTTTCAACAGAAGTAAATTATCTTGGCTAATGTTCACCTGTTGATGTAGCTACCATTAGACCTAGCCAAAAGTTGGCAAACTTTAGCTAGTATTTTTGTCTCAATAACACTAGACCTGAATCAAACGATGAATCTAGCGGCCAAACCATTGAAGCCTGATATTCTGACAGTTTTTATTAGAGTCAGTATAGCGATGTAACATTATTGATTGTCAGTTTCTGTATGTAATTCCCTACGTTTTACACTGACACGGTATAAACAGCTCTACAGGCTTCACTGTCATGGTGCACAGTCAGTACACAACATTATGCTCATCATGTCTTAGCAGGGGCAGACAGCCAGGGAAGACCAGTCTACGGAGCTCAGTAGAATTTTGCAGTATATTATAACAATCAGTGAATGGATACAAAGTTCCATCTTGAGTTGATGGGAGGCTACAGTCTGGGATCTGGGAATAATGGCCATTTCAATTATTGTACCATTGATTCTATTCATGGATTATATAATTTATAAATGCAAACCAAGGTAATTCTTTGTCATGCCTCATCTGAGCAGGATCAGATGGTGACAGGGGTCTCAGCACGGTCAGGAAGCCAGCGAAGAACAGTCTGTGACCGCTGAGGTGAACTTTTTCAGATGCAACACTTTATTCTCTGTGCTGCAAACACTGGACAACCCAGAAACTTCAAAGATTTCAGCTATTTTATGGCAGTCTGACAAACCTCTAAAGTTGTAATATTTTCCTGATGACACAAAACATGTCAAACAAAAATGTAAGGAAGACCTGGGAGACTCTATGATGAATATATACAGATAGGTTTGAATGCCCAGTCATGCTCATATAAACTCAGACATAAATTACTGCAGTTTATTAAGACCATCCATAGAACATACTATATGCCAGTTAAACTGAATATCAAACACTCAGAAATGTAATTCCTCTGGTGGAGTTGTACAACACAAAAGGGGACATGTTTGAATTTGTTATGATCATGTGAAGGCTGGCTAAATTCTGGCAAAGAGTATGTTCTTTTATCTCAGCATGTCTACAGATTCTCCCTTCTCCCTGTTTTTGTTTGGAAATGTTGATACTGGAGACTGTTATCAGAAGAAACTGTGTAAGCATAGCATTTATAGCAGCTAAGAAATGCATTACCATTCATTTGGAGGTTGGTTATCCTCTGACAATGTCACAACGGATGGCAGAAATGTTGTGTGACTAGATTTGATTTATTACAAGATTAAGGGTATACTGTGCATCTTTCAAAAGGTCTGGGAGCCTTATATGGAATACTGTATGACAAAAGCGGTCTGTATTGAAAACATTACATAGTGGAAGCGTACATTTACCGTTAATTTCCATAATTTATAATCTGCAATGTTTATTTTTTTACATTATTTCCTGTTAATGCATTCAATATATCATTATTGCTGTTCTTTACCGTTGTCATTGTCAGAGTGGACATGTGTTTTGGAAAACGCACAACCTATGCTACACTTGTGATAAACAAGTTGTCAATTTATTCATCATCTTTTGTTTGAAACTCTCCTGTCAATGTTGAGTAAGGATGCGCCTGATTACTCATATAGAAGTAAGACTAGTCTACCTGGCCTGTGCACAAATGTAGGCCTATAAATGTGCCCATTTGGGGATGTCTGATAGTATTTATAATTGTCTTAAAACTTCTTAGGGATAGGGGTCAGTATTTTCATGTCCGGTTGAAAAGCGTGCCCAAAGTAAACTGCCTGTTACTCAGGCCCAGAAGCTAGGATATGCATATAATTGGTAGATTTGGATGGAAACACTCTAAAGTTTCTAAATCTGTTAAAATAATGTCTGTGCGTATAACATAACTGATTTGGCAGGCGAAACCCTGAGAACAAACCATCCAGGGGAAAAAAAGGTCATACTATTTTCCCATTGGTTTCTATTGAAAGCACTATTTAATAGGAACCTGGTTGCAGTTCCCATGGCTTCCACTAGATGTCAACAGTCTTTAGAAATTAGTTGATGTTTTTCTTTTGAGAAATGAAGAAGTACGGCTGTTCTTTGGAAGTGTCACTCCAGATGGATTCTACTGTTTGGTGCGCGTGAACTGGAACGCGCTTCATGTTGTTTTTATCTGTGTGTTTTTATTGAACCGGTATTCTGTTTAAAATTGTATCGATTATTTACGTTTTAGGATACCTTAGGTTGGATTGGGATAGGGCAGTGTGCAGTGCAGTCTAGGGTGTCAGTTGAAGTGGGTCTAGGGTGTCAGATAAGGTAAAGGTGATATGATCCTTAGCTAGTCTCTCAAAGCACTTCATGATGACAGAAGTGAGTGCTACGGGGCGATAGTCATTCAGTTCAGTTACTTTTGCCTTCTTGAGTACAGGATTAATGGTGGCCATCTTGAAGCATGTGGGGACAGCAGACTGGGATAGGGAGAGATTGAATATGTCCGTAAACACACCAGCCAGCTGGTCTGCGAATGCTCTGAGGACGCGGCTAGGGACGCAGTCTGGGCCTGAAGCCTTGCGAGGGTTAACGCGCTTAAACGTCTCACTCATGTCGGCTACGGAGAAAGAGAGACCACAGTCCTTGGTAGCGGGCCACGTCGGTGGCACTGTTTCCTCAAAGCAGGCGAAGGTGTTTAGCTTGTCCGGAAGCAAAATGTAGGTGTTCGCGACTTTTTGTAGTCCGTGATTGTCTGTAGACCCTGCCATATACGTCTCGTGTCTGAGCCATTAAATTGTGACTCCACTTTGTCTCTATACTGATGTTTTGCCTGTTTGATTGCCTTACGAAGAGAATAACTACACTGTTTGTATTCTGCCATATTACCGGTCACATTGCCATGGTTAAATGTGGTGGTTCGCACTTTCAGTTTTGCGCGAATGCTGGCATCTATCCACGGTTTCTGGTTAGGGTAGGTTTTAATAGTCACAGCGGGTACTACATCTCCTATACACTTCCTGATTAACTCAGTAACCGTATCAGTATATTCGTTAATGTTATTCTCGGAGGCTACCCGGAACATACAGTGGGGCAAAAAAGTATTTAGTCAGCCACCAATTGTGCAAGTTCTCCCACTTAAAAAGATGAGAGAGGCCTGTAATTTTCATCATAGGTACACTTCAACTATGACAGACAAAATGAGGGAATAAAATCCCGAAAATCACATTGTAGGATTTTTTATGAATTTATTTGCAAATGATGGTGGAAAATAAGTATTTGGTCACCAACAAACAAGCAAGATTTCTGTCTCTCACAAACCTGTAACTTCTTCTTTAAGAGGCTCCTCTGTCCTCCACTCATTACCTGTATTAATGGCACCTGTTTGAACTTGTTATCAGTATAAAAGACACCTGTCCACAACCTCAAACAGTCACACTCCAAACTCCACTATGGCCAAGACCAAAGAGCTGTCAAAGGACACCAGAAACAAAATTGTAGACCTGCACCAGGCTGGGAAGACTGAATCTGCAATAGGTAAGCAGCTTGGTTTGAAGAAATCAACTGTGGGAGCAATTATTAGGAAATGGAAGACATACAAGACCACTGATAATCTCCCTCAATCTGGGGCTCCACACAAGGTCTCACCCCGTGGGGTCAAAATGATCACAAGAACGGTGAGCAAAAATCCCAGAACCACACGGGGAGACCTAGTGAATGACCTGCAGAGAGCTAGGACCAAAGTAACAAAGCCTACCATCAGTAACACACTACGCCGCCAGGGACTCAAATCCTGCAGTGCCAGACTTGTCCCCCTGCTTAAGCCAGTACATGTCCAGGCCCGTCTGAAGTTTGCTAGAGAGCATTTGGATGATCCAGAAGAAGATTGGGAGAATGTCATATGGTCAGATGAAACCAAAATATAACTTTTTGGTAAAAACTCAACTCGTCGTGTTTGGAGGACAAAGAATGCTGAGTTGCATCCAAAGAACACCATACCTACTGTGAAGCATGGGGGTGGAAACATCATGCTTTGGGTCTGTTTTTCTGCAAAGGGACCAGGACGATCCGTGTAAAGGAAAGAATGAATGGGGCCATGTATTGTGAGATTTTGAGTGAAAACCTCCTTCCATCAGCAAGGGCATTGAAGATGAAACGTGGCTGGGTCTTTCAGCATGACAATGATCCCAAACACACCGCCCGGGCAACGAAGGAGTGGCTTCGTAAGAAGCATTCCAAGGTCCTGGAGTGGCCTAGCCAGTCTCCAGATCTCAACCCCATAGAAAATCTTTGGAGCGAGTTGAAAGTCCGTGTTGCCCAGCAACAGCCCCAAAACATCACTGCTCTAGAGGAGATCTGCATGGAGGAATGGGCCAAAATACCAGCAACAGTGTGTGAAAACCTTGTGAAGACTTACAGAAAACGTTTGACCTCTGTCATTGCCAACAAAGGGTATATAACAAAGTATTGAGTTAAACTTTTGTTATTGACCAAATACTTATTTTCCACCATAATTTGCAAATAAATTCATTAAAAATCCTACAATGTGATTTTCTGGATTTTTTTTTCTCATTTTGTCTGTCATAGTTGAAGTGTACCTATGATGAAAATTACAGGCCTCTCTCATCTTTTTAAGTGGGAGAACTTGCACAATTGGTGGCTGACTAAATACTTTTTGCCACACTGTATCCCAGTCCGAGTGATCAAAACAATCTTGAAGCGTGGATTCCAATTGGTCAGACCAGCGATGAATAGACCTTGGCACGGGTACTTCCTGTTTGAGTGTTTGCCTATAGAAAGGAGAGGAGCAAATCTGATCACTCGTGATCAGGTTTGCTGAAGGGAGGACGGGGGAGGGCCTTGTAGGCATCCCGGAAGTTGGAGTAGCAGTGGTCGAGTGTTTTAGCAGCGCGAGTACTGCAGTCAATTTGAGCTTTGGTAGCATTTTCCTCAAATATGCTTTGTTAAAATCCCCATCTACAATAAATGCAGCCTCAGAATATGTGGTTTCCAGTTTGCATAGAGTCCAGTGAAGTTCTTTGAGGGCCGTCGTGGTATCGGCTTGAGGGGGAATATACACAGCTGTGACTATAACCACAGAGAATTGTCTTGGGAGGTAATACGGTCGGCATTTGATTGTAAGGTATTCTACGTCCGGTGAACAAAAGGACTTGAGTTCCTGTATGTTATCACAATCACATCATGACTATTTAATAATGAAAAATACACCCCGCCCTTCTTCCCGGAGAGATAATTATTCCTGTCTGCACGATGAACTGTGAACACAACTGGCTGTATAGACTCAGACAGTATATCCCAAGAGAGCCATGTTTGCAAGAAACAGAGTATGTTACAATCCCTGATGTCTCTCTGTAAGGAAGTACTCGCCCTCTGCTCGTCAACTTTATTATCCAGAGACTGAACATTAGCGAGTAATATACTCCGAAGCGGTGGGTGGTGTGCACGCCTCCTGAGTCGGACTAGAAGTCCACTCCGAGTACCTCTTCTCCTCCAGCGATGTTTTGGGTCAGCCTCTGGAATCAGTTCAATTGCCCTGGGGGGTTCGAACAAAGGAACTTATTTGGGAAAGCCGTATTCTTGGTCGTAATGCTGGTAATGCTGGTGAGATACCGCCACTCTGCTATCAAAAAGTTATTCCCGGCTGTATGTAATAACACAAAAATAATTATGTTCTAATAATGTAAGAAATAACACATAAAAAAAAAAATACTGCAAAGTTGCCTAGGGTCTAGAAGCTTGGCTGCACTCTCTATTGGCACCATTTTAGGAGATGACACTCTGGGACGGTTACTAGCAGACAAAGGGAAATGGGACTTGGGATGTTTTTTAGGCAAAACACAACTATGGGGTATAGAACAAGATAGACACTTTAATGAGAAATCAATTATTAATTGTTTTGATTTGTGCAATACAAAATTATAAATTACAAATCCCATGAGATGAATATACTGTACTTCATTCAATACCCTTCTTTAGGAAAGAGACAAAGTCATGAACTCTGTCAACCTTAAATCTGTCATGTAACAGCGTTCTTACCCTTTCAGGCCTCCTTCCCACCACTTCTCTCCCCTCCCCTCCCCATGCAACCCATCGGGAGATTCTAATTTGGACAAAAGACAGTCCTCTCCTCAACTCCTCCATACTCTCTCCTCCATGACCCAGAAACAGATAAGTGGTCAAGGAGAGTGCCAGTTCCTTAGTAGGCAAATGGAAGACAGTCCTCTCCTCCTCGATAACCTCCTTCTGGCGAGGAAGCACAAGTGTATCCTACCCGAGTCCTTCCCAGAAGAGTTTTGATATCTGCCACACCCCTTTTGAATCAGCTATTGTTTTCTAGAAGGAGAAAAGCGTACAGATTTTTAGAAATAATGTGTTACTTATGCATTTATCTATAAAATGTCTTGCACAACTAGCTAAATTCGATTTTTTTTATCACTTTATACATTTATTTTGGGATTCCACCCTGTAAACGTAATTTGCCTGATGACACGCGATTGACGAAGAGTCTCATTTCAAGTGCATTTCCGTCCCCTTTCCCTCTCCTCGATTACCTTTGACCTTTTTCAAAAGGAGGCCAGCGAGGACAGAGGAGAGAGGATGCTGGAGTTGAGCAAATCCAATTGAGAAAAGGCCAATGGGTGAGGTGAGGAATGTGGGGTGTGGAGACAGGTCTCCCCATGCTAGTGATGTGAGGGCTCCTCCGTGCCTGCTTTCTATAACACATATAATAGTTGTTAATGAATTCGTTTCTATGTGTGCCAAGACATACTCAACACAACATGCCCAGGAGCTCCTTCTGTGTATTTCGGGTTCTATTCTCTCTCTCTCTCTTTTTCCCTTTCACCACTCCTCACTAAGCACCCCTCTAAGTGCCTTAAACTTTCAGGCGACACTGTGAGAAAGGAAGAGTCTCTGTGGGACTTGTATAGAGTGGTAGAGAGTTTCATATATATTGTGTTAGTGAACATGAGGCCCAGGTGTATTATGTTGGTCCATTTCTGTAATCCCATCTGTAATGAAATAGCTTACAGTATTTCTAGAAAACATAAACAGCAACAACACACAATGAAAAGTAATTTAAACACATGAAAAACTGTGTTTCTGAATCCATCATCTGTGATGTTCAAATGCTCTCAGTTGGGAATGTTAACGGTCTCTTGCTTCCAATACCGATAGATATTAGAGTGTACTGCAGTGAAAACATCTAAAGACAAACTCAGACAAACTGGTCCTTTAAATTTAGGGGGGTAGATCAGCTTATATATTGCAGATAGATTGTGGCTTCCATCAATGTAATTATCTGCATCATTTCCAATTCCCCATATATATACATATATACGGTGCATTCGGAAAGTATTCAGACCCCTTGACTTTTTCCACATTTTGTTACGTCACAGACTTATTCTAAAATGGATTAAAATAAATGTTGTCCGCAGAACTGCGAGACAGGATTGTGTCGAGGCACAGATCTGGGGAATGGTACCAAAAAATGTCTGCAGCACTGAAGGTCCCCAAGAGCACAGTGGCCTCCATCATTCTTAAAGCTGTCCACTCAGCCAAACTGAGCAAACGGGGGAGAAGGGCCTTGGTCAGGGAGGTGACCAATAACAATAGAAAAATTGTTAAAACTCCCCAAATACAAGTGTGCCAAGCTCATTTTAACAATAGAAAAATTGTTAAAACTCCCCAAATACAAGTGTGCCAAGCTTATAGCGTCATACCCAAGAGGACTCAAGGCTGTAATCACTGACAAAGGTGCTTCAACAAAGTACTGAGTAAAGGGTCTGAATACTTATGTAAATGTCATATTTAATTTATTTATTTTTACAAATTTACAAAAATGTCTTAAAACCTGTTTTTGCTTTGTCATTATGGGGTTTTCTGTGTAGACTGATGAGAGGGGAAAAAACAATGTAATACATTTTAGAATAAATACTGTCTCGGAGCTCTACAAGACAGTTCCTTTGAACTCATGGCTTGGTTTTTGCTCTGACATGCATTGTCAACTGTGGGACCTTATATAGAAAGGTGTGCGCCTTTCCAAATAATGTTCAATCAATTGAATTTACCACGGGTGGACTTCAATCAAGTTGTAGAAATATCTCAATGATGATTAATGGAAACAGGATGCACCTGAGCTCAATTTCGAGTCTCATGGCAAAGGGTCTGAATACTTGTATATACAAAAAATGTAATACCTTTATGTACAAGTATTCAGACCCTTTGCCATGAGACTCGAAATTGAGCTCAGGTGCATCCTGTTTCCATTAATCATCATTGAGATATTTCTACAACTTGATTGAAGTCCACATAAAGGTATTACATTTTTTTTAATGTACAATTGAAAACATTTCTACAAGCATGTTTTCGCTTTGTCATTGACATATTGTGTGTAGATTGATGAGGGAAAAAAAGTATTTAATCCATTTCAGAATAAAGCTGTAAAAAAATATATACTTTAAAAAAATACATTTGTATATTTGAGTTTAACCATAATATTTGTTATAATATTTGTCATGTCTTTTCTGGTCGATTAAACTGAAAATCCAACCAACTTTCTATGGCTTGTTTAAAAAATGACAATATTTTTGAGATCATATCCTTTTCATATAGCCGAAAGTGAGCGGTTGTAATCTGAATAAAGGGAAGAAGGCCATTATTGAACATGTGGTGATACATTCTTACTAATCTGCTAGAGAACCAGTTCTGATTGAAGTATAACTTTTGTATGACTGATGCCTTTAGTGAGAGGTCTTACGCTTTAAATTGTATATTTCTTTGCTCATATAATTTTTAAAAAGTCTCTCTCTCCTTCTCCTTCTCCCTCTCCCTCCTAGCAGTGGAGCTGGCAGCTATGGCAGTTGAGGTCATGCTCTGGCAGGAAACAGGTGAGTGAGGAACACCACATGACCCACACTCTGACCCCTCACGCTGGGGAAGCTCAGGAGGCCTCCAACCCCATTAAACCCCCAACAACAGCCTCCCTTGACCCCCTACCTCTCCTCTGGTATTCCTGACCTCCCATAGCCTCTACCCAGCCTGGTCCTTCCGTGGTCTCTCTCCGACAATTAGCCAACTACCAGGTCAGAAGGCCACCTCTAGATCCCCCAATCCCCACCTGCTGCTACTGTCATTACAATGCTGTTACAGTCCTCGGTTTCAACAAATATGTTGCAGTATTTGACTCCCCACCGTCAGCAACCTTTCGGTTACTGGCCCAATGCTCTAACCACTAGGCCATCAAAAGCAAAGGTATAAATAATAAAAATTCTGTATATTAAGCAAAATTAAGCAAAACTATTTTCTTGTTTTAAACATTTACGGAGAGCCAGGGGCACCCTCCAACACTCCAACATTATTTACAAAAGATGTGTTTATGTTTAGTGAGTCCGCCAGGACAGAGGCAGTAGGGATGATCATGTGTTACCTTGATAAGTGTGTGAATTTGTACAGTTTTCCTGTCCTGCTAAGCATTTAAAATGTAATGAGTACTTTTGGTTGTCAGGGAAAATGTATGGAGTAAAAAGTACAATATTGTCTTTAGGAACGTAGTGATAAAGTAAAAGTAGTAAAAATATAAATAGTAAAGTAAAGTAAAGATACCCCAAAAAAGTACTTAAGTAGTACTTTAAGTATTTTTACTTGAGCTCTTTACACCACTGCTGACTACCCAACATCAGCTACACAGGGTCAGCCTGGGATATAGGGCTAGTTTTATAGAGGGCTATGCTTCACTGAAGACTGATTTAACTCCCTGGGTTTTAGTCTGTAATTCATACGCTTGCTGTTAATCTGTTCTGAAGCCTGACTTTAATCTGTCTGGATCCCAATCTGACACATCCTATAGCCCTGGCTGGGTGATATATTCAGCGCGGTTAGATAGTTAATGTTGATGTTAGTAACTGAAAAAACAACATTACAGCAGATGAATGACCCTAATGTTGTTGCATCTACCTCACAACAGGTCATGTAGCTAAGGAAGGCATGAATGACAACACAGCACAGGAGAGGTATGGTGGACATGTAAATGTGTCCTTAGCCTTCCCTCTCCTTTCCTCCTGTCTCCTCTTCCTCCTCCTCTATCCCTCATTTTAGATTTTTATTTTCTATTCTTTTTCCCCCTCACAGAGCTTTTGAAGGAAACAAAGGCTGAAGGGCTGAAAGGGTGTATAGGCGTCTAAGTCTAAGTCAGTGGCTACATCCTAAATGGCACCCTATTCCCTGTATAGTGCACTACTTTTGACCAGTATGGGCCCTGGTCAAAAGTAGTGCACTATATACGAAATATGGTGCCATTTGGGACGTAACCTCTGTCTTACGGTCAGGTGAGACAGAGATCTATCTACCCAAGAGACTGACAGGCAAACAGACACAGGTCAGGCACCGTGATGTAGCCTTAACAGAGAGAGAGAAGGAGACAATGGCTGTGTTCGAGCGCATCAAAACCGTAATGTATCATGGGTCAATTGTGACTGAGTGACTGATCTACAAATAATAACAAGTAATTATTTATGATGCAAGGTGATTTGTAGATCAGTCAGTCGGCGGTCTCCTGCAATGTCGGCTGCAATGTCGAACAAGCCCAGAGAGAGAGGTGGAGAGAGAGCGAGAAAGAAAATATTTGACTGGGGAGAAGAGACTAGCACATCATTTTGAGGTGTGGGAGAACTGTGATGTTGTTAGTTTTCTGACACAAAATGGCACCCATGCATCACCTGGGATAATGTTTAGTCATGGTGTAGTACACGCTTACTCATGCTGTATTCAGTCGTCGGGTGAAAACAGCTACAGCTAACCTTGCCAGTGTCCCAAATGGCACCATATTCTTTACATAGTGCACTACTTTAACAATCTCTGGTCAAATGTAGGGAATAGGAAGCCTTTTGGGATACATTCAAGGTTAGCTGTAGTTTAGAGACTTACAGGCTAGAGACGTACAGGCTAGAAACGTACAGGCTAGAGACGTACAGGCTAGAGACGTACATGCTAGAGACGTACAGGCTAGAGACGTACAGGCTAGAGATGTACAGGCTTGATACCAAATGGCACCCTATTCCCTATATAGTGCACTACCTTTGACCAGAGCCCTATGGGATGGCCCATACATGGGATGGTTCTTTGAAGAACCATACAAAAATTTAAAACCAGAAATATTTCGGTCCGACAGGATCGGAATTGAATAGCCCTGCTGTAAGGTTTTAAGCCCTATTTGCACATTTTCCAGGGTGCCTTTGGAGTGAATTGTAGACTTACCAGTACTACCAATTACTGTGTTTGCTAGTTACATAGACATGGTTGTGGCATGCATTAATTTTCTGTCCTGTGGCCTTCACCAAATGAGATAAAATAAAGTTTTACAATTCAAATTAAAGGAATACTTTGGTGTTTTTGTTAATGAAGCCCTTCATCTACTACTCCAGAGTCAAATGAACTTGTGATTTTTTTTTTTGCCTCTCTGTGTTAAGTAGTAGACGGACAATAGTTTAAAGGGCCGATGCAAACTATCATTAGCACAATAACTGGATGAATATGGGTATCTGTTACCCATAGACTTATAGTCATAGTGCTAACGCTATTTTGCAATTGTGCAAGTTAGTGCTGTTACGTTCAATACTGGAGCTTCCAGGCATGCGTTGAAATCACTAAGCAGCTAACTTCGAAGCAGTGTGCCGATGTGTGTTTCACTTTATTAGAAGTACATCATCAGTGATGTTCGAAGCTTTGTTTGATCACGTGCTTTTTTAAACTGTGTGATGCAAAATAAGATATCCCACTGATTTCGCTCTGGTTCCAGTGTTTTTTCCGAATCCAAGCTGCTTTTAAACACTTCACTCTAATGGACACTGTACTTACAAATACAGTGCATTTGGAAAATATTCAGAAAGTATTCAGACCCCTTATTCTAAAATGGAATAAATAAAAACATTTCCTCAGCAATCTACTCACAATACCCCATAATGACAAAGCAAAATCAGGTTCTTAGAAATGTTTGCTTATTAAACAGAAATACCTTTTTTATATAAGTATTCAGACCCTTTTCTATGAGACATGAAATTGAGCTCAGGTGCATCCTGTTTCCATTTATCATCCTTAAGATGTTTCTACAACAGATTAGAGTCCATCTGTGCTAAATTCAATTGATTGGACATGATTTGGAAAGGCACAAACAGTTCTATACAAAGTCCCACAGTTCACATTGCATGTCAGAGCAAAAACCAAGCCATGAGGTCAAAGGAATTGTCCGCAGAGCGCCGAGACAGGTTTGTGTCGAGGCACAGATCTGGGGAAGGGCACCAAAACATTTCTGCAGCATTGAAGATCCCCAAGAACACAGTGGCCTCCATCATTCTTAAATGGAAGAAGTTTGGAACCACCAAGACTCTTCCTACAGCTAGCCGTCCGGCCAAACTGAGCAGTCGGGGTGGAAGGGCCTTGGTCAGAGAGGTGACCAAGAACCCAATGGTCACTCTGACAGAGCTCCAGAATTCCTCTGTGGAGATGGGAAAACCTTCCAGAAGGACAACAATCTCTGCAGCACTCCACCAATCAGGCCTTTATGGTAGAATGGCCAGACAGACGTCAATCCTCAGTAAAAGACTCCTAACAGTTACTTGTAATTGGCCAAAAGGACTCTCAGACCATGAGAAATAAGATTATCTGGTCTGATGAAACTAAGATTGAACTCTTTGGCCTCAATGCCAAGTGTCAAATCTGGGGGAAACATGGCACCATCCCTACGGTTAAGCATGGTGGTGGCAGCATCATGCTGTGGGGATGTTTTTCAGCGGCAGGGACTGGGAGATAAGTCGGGATTGAGGCAAAGATGAACGGAGCAAAGAACTGAGAGATCCTTGATGAAAACCTGCTCCAGAATGCTCAGGACCTCAGACTGGGGTGAAGGTTCATCTTCCAACAGAACAACGACCCTAAGCACACTGCCAAGACAATGCAGGAGTGGCTTCGGGACAAATTTAATCAGCTTTTTTCATTATGGGGTATTGTGTGTAAATTGATGAGAGGGGAAAACAATTTAATCAGTTTTAGAATAAGGCTGTAACCTAACAAAATGTGGAAAAAGTAAAGTGGTCTGAATACTTTCCGAAGGCACTGTATAGTTAGGATTTTGTTCAAAAAGTTTCAGCTCAGCAGGTAGAGTAGGGAACTATGGAACATTCAGTGATGTGAGGGTATGCGGTTGAATCCCGTTGGAGGAACACTGTCAAAAATTGCTATTTATTGCTGACCAGCAGATATCACTAAATGTGCATTGTGAACAGCTCCAAGTAATGAAAATGTTTTCGGCACAATTTGGTGAAAGCGAGCAAAGCCTTCAGAAAGCCTTGGTTTCTCATCACTAGCGGTAGTTAGCAACTTCCTTCAAACTGCACGCAGAAACATAAAAATAGTATCCACGAGTTCATCGGACTCTGAGGAAGCAGATAAAGGACATCATTGTCAAAATCCTGAAGTATCCCTTTAACACAATACACACTTGATAGAGCCTTCTTTTGAGGGCCTTGTTTTATCCTAATACAGTGGCATGAAACTCATAGTTTAGAGGCCACATCCAGTCTGTAAATCACATTATGCTGGCTTGCAAAGTGATGTGTAATATCTACTGCGATCCAGCAAGAGTACAGATAAATAAATAAATATGTTTTTTTTTTTTAACACACAACAAGCATTCAGAATAGCTACCGGGTTATGGAGATGAAGAGATGAGACTAGCTCAAACATCTAAACTGGAACAACAATTTCTGTACCGGGTGCAATTAAGTCCAAGTAGCAGATTGTAATAGTTTAGGAAAATGTATATTATATATATATATTTGAGTAGCATAATTAATCAATCAATGTACATGCAAAAACATAGATATTGAAACAAACAATTTTTTTATTTAACCTGCAAGAGAGCATGCTGGGAAATATGATAATGATGGGCGTGGTTTTGGTTCAACTCTGGTTGTTAACGCCAACACTGGGGTTCTTTTACATCGCTAAGTATTAATTTAACGCTTGAATCAACACTTGAAATGTTACCCTGAAAAATGAATACTAGTTAACACTGGCCAATTTGATGTGTTCTATGAAGGGACACATCTGCAGACTTCCATATATTTCAAGAACCTTTTAGAATTCTGACGAACCGTAGATGCCACACCAAAAACATCACACTTAACTGAAATATTATTTATCAAGCAAAAGTTTACAGTGGCTTGTGAAAGTATTCACCCCCTTGGCATTTTTCCTATTTTGCTGCCTTACAACCTGGAATTAAAATTGATTTTGGGGGGGGATTGTATCATTTGATGTACACAACATGCCTACCACTTTGAAGATGCAAAATATTTTTTATTGTGAAACAAAGAAATAAGACAAAAAAAACAGAAAACTTGAGCGTGCATAATTAATCACCCCCGCTCCCACAGAGTCAATACTTTGTAGAGCCACCTTTTGCAGCAATTACAGCTGCACGTTTCCTGGGGTATGTCTCAAAAGCTTGGCAACATCCAGCCACTGGGACTTTTGCCCATTCTTCAATGCAGAACTGCTCCAGCTCCTTCAAGTTGGATGGGTTATGCTGGTGTACAGCAATCTTTAAGTCATACCATAGATTCTCAATTGGATTGAGGTCTGGGCTTTGACTAGGCCATTCCAAGACATGTAAATGTTTCCCCTTAAACCAGTCGAGTGTTGCTTTACCAGTACGCTCAGGGTAATTGTCCTGCTGCAGGGTGAACCTCCGTCCCAATCTCAAATCTCTGGAACACTGAAACAGGTTTCCCTCAAGAATTTCCCTGTATTTAGCGCCATCCATCATTCCTTAAATTCTGACCAGTTTCCCAGTCCCTGCCGATGAAAAACATCCCCACAGCATGATGTTGCCACCACCATGCTTCACTGTGGAGATGGTATTCTCGGGGTGATGAGAGGTGTTGGGTTTGCGCCAGACATAGCGTTTTCCTTGATGGCCAAAAAGCTAAATTCTAGTCTCATCTGACCAGAGTATCTTCTTCCATATGTTTGGGGAATCTCCCACATCTATTTTTCTCCATTACAGTATAATATTAGCCAGACTGATTAGAGTAAATCATTGTAGTTTGTTTTTTCTTTTCCTATCAATCATAAGGACACAACAGTCATTCCTGAACGTTGTCAGTAAGACATGATTCTTAATGGCAAGAATAATCAGTGATATGTATGTATTATACTGAATTTAAAACACACAGAGGGGGTGACTGACAGCATACAACGATGCATTTAATATGTCTACTGAGTCTGGTTATAAGTCTATGATACAGACCTGGACATTCTCCTGAAGATCAAATTCTCACATATTATTTCCGATCCCACAGCATAAATATTACATCATAGGTGAGCCATACACTGAAGTATGATACAAAGGCCTGGATTCAATCAGATCAAGCGCTAACCGGCAATAGCTGACACCCGCATGATGTTTTGGCGGTGTCAGAGGTATAACTACATTGGAGCTGTCAAATCTGTGAGCAGCTGTTCTTGATCATTTTCACAAAGCCACACCGGTCCCACACTCGATAGAAGTTCAGAATGAGAACGTGTAGGCTAAATAAAAAATAATGACGCTCGAATTGAAAATCATTAAACAAAATAATGAGGATTTCTATCAGCCTAACCGGACTGTAGATTGCATCTCACGTTCCAGTGTTCAAACTTGTAAACAAGGCTGCATGGGATTTCTCTTAATGTGACTCTGTGCAGCAAAGTCCGCTTTAGGTATAATGCCAGGAGTCGCTTGTAGATTTGACCGCTCTATCGCGGTTCCACTCCTGACACCACCAAAACAACGGCTATGCAGATGCTGACTGAAGCAGTTCTGATTGAATAGAGCCCTAACACTGTTAGTTCATCATTTCTGATGTTTTCTTACACACTCATTTCCCTGCAAATCATTATGTGATCCAATGTCATATTCTGCCAGAGGCATTGGAATAACAAATATGTTTACAATTTGACTGCTTGCGCAATAGTGTGTTTTGAACTCTTCGAGAAAACCCCCCCCACGCACAGCTGGAGTAATGTTTCCTACTCTCATAGCTGTTCCCCTTCCCTGCCACCCCGATAGTAACCATCATACACACTGATCAAGGTCACAGTGACATCAAAAGCCATCCGCACACAATATCATGGCCAAGGCAAACAGACATTTTGCTGGTGTTATTTTAGATATTCTCTTAGAGCCAAATTGACAAACTATATATCCAATACATTCAAGTGCAGTCCTGCAAAGTGGCATTTCAGAATACACAGAGAAGAGATTTTTCAGAAGGACATCAACAGCAAAAACAATCTGCGTCTCAAATAGCAGCCAATTCCCTTTATAGAGCACTACTTTTGACCAGATACGGTGCCATATGGGACACACACCAATGATGGAAGTTTATGTAGTGTAAATAACATAAGTGTCTGGTCTCAAGTACAAGAGCATATGCATATTGAGTTTAAAGTGTCTCCCAGAGCAACACTTCACCTTTAAAAAGAGAGTTTGCAGTGTTTGCATGTACAGAGCTCTCCTGAACCCTTAGAGACATGGACGGGACAATCACTTGTGTCGACTCTTGACGTGCTGCTGATGGATAGAGACTAACTCTGCCAAGTTCAGCCTGGTGTGTGTGTGTGTGTGTGTGTGTGTGTGTGTGTGTGTGTGTGTGTGTGTGTGTGTGTGTGTGTGTGTGTGTGTGTGTGTGTGTGTGTGTGTGTGTGTGTGTGTGTGTGTGTGTGTGTGTGTGTGTGTGTGTGTGTGTGTGTGTGTGTGTGTGTGTGTGTGTGCGCGTGTGTGTGCGCGTGCGTGTGAAAGAGAGGACAAATCTCAAATCAGCCGGTTTGGACTGGTTAGCTATCTGGTGTTTGTTTGAGCATGCAGATGAGGTCCTGGATGCTAGCTAGCGTATAACGGCATAGTGCCGGCCTCACTCTCCTCCATCATTAGCGTGTTGATGTTATGGGTAGCTATGCTGGAGAAACCTGTTTTCCCCTTGTGTGGTGTTCGGGACTGTGGGACCCATTTTCAATGTTTACTAAAAGAAAAATGAGGATCATGTCTCTGTCAATGCGGAGTCTGACAGTGAGTTGGAAGAAGAGGATGAGATTGACCCTCAGCCAGACCCAGGACCAGCCCGTCAGCAGCCAGCCCCAGGACCAGCCGTCAGCAACCAGCTCAACAGCAGCCTGCAGGAAAAGAGATATGGATGTATAAAAAAAGAAAATGGAATGGTCTTCTTGCCAAAGGAATGAGCCACCCTGCATGGCTGCCAATGTGATAAGGATGCAACCAGGGCCGACGCGGACGACGGTTACTCATGTGCAGGACATGTCTTCTTTTCAACATCCCAGACACCATCCAGAAAATCATTCTGGACTGCGCTAATTTGGAGGGAAGGCGTGTTTTTGGAGAGAGATGGAAGGAGATGGACCAAACTCAGTTACATGCATTATTTGGAGTTCTTAACCTTGCTGGTGTTTTCAGATCCAATGGGGAATCCACAGAATCCCTGTGGGATGCAGAAACTGGCAGAGAACTTTTCCGTGCAACAATGTTTCTGGAAGATTTCGACCAGCTCGGCGGCAGAGAGACAAGCTAGCTGCAATCAGGTCAGTGTGGGACAAGTGGGTGGACCACCTTCACCTGTTTTATAACCCTGGCCCCAACATTACTGTTGATGAGCAGCTCATGCCATTTAGGGGCCTCTGCCCCTTCAGGCAGTACATCCCGTCTAAAAATATAAATATGGAATGAAGATCTGGGCTTCAACATATGTCAAGGACTCCAGCTTCTGCAGCCATCGTGAGGAGGATTCAGGAGGAAGATGCTAGTGCCCCATCTGCCCGAACCACAGAACCAACAACTCCAATATCATAAGTAAGTGTGAGTGATGTTGTTGCATGTGTGTGTCTGACTCTCCTACCTTGGCCTGCTGTGACTATATATATATGAATGAGTGATATGTTAGTAAAATTGCTGAACTAAGTGTTTTCATCATTCTAGATTGCAGCCGGAGGCAACAAGGAGAAGAGCTGCAATGTGTGTCGACCCAAGGACAGGAAGATACAGTACAGATGCATCAAGTGCAAGAAATACATTTGTAACACACACGCAGTAAAACTCTGTCCCTCATCTGGTGTGTAGACCGGTATTAATTTGTGTTCAATGGGGCTCATTTATCATTTCCATAAAATACTGTATGTAAAATGTGTCCTTCCAATTTGTTCAGGTCAAAGCAATAAACGTCAATAGTAATGAAAACCTTGTTTCATTTATATTTGTTCAAGATAAACATGATTTATTCCACCCATGTCTTGATTCTAATTTTCAAAAACAAATAGCGCTTTTATTGATAAATGTGATCTAGCAGAGGTAAATGGCAAATATTAACCATGTATGCTGCCTATATTGCTTGTAATTGATATAAGTCAACATCTAGGTATAAATTTTTTTTGCCGTGAATTGTTATGGCTGTGTTGTTGTTTTAAAATAGGAAATAAAAAGCCCATCAGACCCGCTAACATTGGGTTAATACACAAACACACACCTTCCCCGGGTCGCTCTACCTCTATTATCCCTTCTCTCTCTCCCTCACTACCTCTTTCGCTCTCTCCCCCTCTCTGTATGTCCTCTTTATCCCCCACTCCTTATGTCCTGCTCACATCCCTCTCTCCCACCCTCTTTCCTCATTGTCTGCCTCTGTGCTTATATAAGACCCTACACAAAAACAAAAATAAACTCCACCAGCTAAAAATCTGAGGACAGGCCCATTTGTGAGACATTTTGATTAGGTCTGTCAAACAAAATGTAAAAAAATATATATAGTTAATCACAGGATTTGCTGTGATTAATCGCAAATTCAGAATTGATTCAAATTGAGCTGTAATTTATTATCTTTTATACAAAAAAGCATTACACAAATATTGACATCTTGATTTTGTCCAAAGCAACGGTTAACAAAATCGTTGCCATATTGTCCCTGAGGCATTGTAATGTGAGTACAGGACAGGTTTGGAATGTTCAATCCATTAACCAAAAGCCATTTAAATGGCACTACATCTACAGCAGGCCAATTATTTTTCAGCCATTCAAATAATTCACGATAAGAGCAATACAATTCTAATCTTCATATTGAAATATGATGGGTGTAATTGATGTGTCTGTTGGAGGAGTGAGTAGCGAGCACCTTACCAGAACCCCATCTCAGCTTGCAGCTCAAATGGCACACTATTCCCTATATAGTGCACTACTTTTGACCAGGACCAATAGCACCCTATGGTCCTTGGTAAAATGTAGTGCACTATAAAGGGAATCCTGTCTCAGTGTGCCCGTCACCTGTCTCAGTGTGCCCGTCACCTGTCTCAGTGTGGCCGTCACCTGTCTCAGTGTGCCGGTCACTGCAGTGGAGACTATCCAGGTGATTTGCTGTGGGATCATAAACTTCCTGGAGTAGAGTGGTAGGGAGTGACGTGACTGTTAAACGCTGCTCATCATTCATATTTAATTAGACACACACATGTTTTTTCTAAATATTACGAGGAAAGTTTATTGCATGTTTTGGTTTTTGCCCTAGCACTACAGAGCTGATTCAAATAATCAACTAATCACAAAGCTTTGAACATTTGAATCAGCTGTGTAGTGCTAGAGAGAAAAAACTACACGTGCACCCCTTTGCGTCTCAGGGACTGAGTTTGGGAAAAGCTGAGATAGCTTGGGTTGATTTTTAAAGGTTCAATAAGAACCATGCTCATAAGGTTCTAAATGGAACCTGTATGGTTCTATAAAATTTTACTTTCCTAAGGTTTATAAAGTACCATTAAAAAAAGGTTCTATATAGCACCAAAAAAGAGTTATATACTATAGAACCCTTTTTTATGGTTCTTTATAGAACCTTTATGGAGAATGGTTCTATAAATATACTTTCTCAATCTGAAAGGTACTTTGTAGATCCTTTTGAAGAATCACACTGTTTTTTTTTTTATTCTGGTCAGCCATATTATATAGTTAAAATTCCATAGGTCTAATTGTGTTAATTGCCAAGTTGAGTCAAGTGAGCTACCTAGAAGAGATGGGGGTTTTGAAGAGAGAATTGAGAACCACTGACTGATTTAGTCAACCATTCTCAATTGACACAAGGCCATATGTGAGTCTTTCACAAGACAATAGTGATGTGCAGTTTGCGAACGATTCGTTACTTTTGAACAAGTATTTTTCCTGGCTCGGGAGGCATGATTGATTTTTCTGAGTGACTCGTTTATTTTTGTCATTCGTTTGACCTCGTAGTGCTGGTTGCAATAAGTCATACAGCAGTAATTAATAAATGCCCATCCGGCTCAGACAGCGGCCCAATAGACCTGCTCTGTCATATGCACGCAGGAAAATAGATCATGAGAATAGAGAAGAAACATACATGTTTAGAATTGATAATTGATCGCATGTTGCAAGAATGACAGCAAATACTTGATCATTGAATGTTATGGACACAGCTTTAGAACCAAAACATACACAACAGCTGCTTAACAAACTCGAACTTGAGAACAAATCGTTTGGGCACTGCAGTTCTCGAACAACTGTGCTTATCACCTTGCCCAGACACCTTGCTCTGGCCAAACGCTAAGCCATGCCACGGACGTTAGTTTCTCCTCAGCAATGAGAAGTATGTAGCAAACGGCAGAGCAGCGGAATAATTTAGTGTCATCAGGTTAATTATCACCATCACAGCAGTCAAGAAATGCATTCTGCCAAGAGTCGTTCACAATCTAGCCTGGTTGTGGCCACAACTGGTCCTCATTTAAAATGTAGCAATAAATACTCTTATTTGTATGCCTAGCAATCAACAAATGTACATTGTTTAAAGCACACGCTAACAAGTCTCAGTCACAAATGACAGCTCCAATAAGCCCTTAATATATATATATTTTTAACCCTTATTTTACCAGGTAAGTTGACTGAGAAACATTCTCAAATATAGCAATGACCTGGGGAAAAGTTACAGGGGAGAGGAGGGCCAATGAGCCAATTGTAAACTGGGGATGATTAGGTGACCTTGATGGTATGAGAGCCAGATTGGGAATTTAGCAAGGACCCCGGGGTTAACACCCTTACAGGCTGACTACACCGCTCGCGTCACGTGTGCGAGCATTGCAAAATACATTTAGACATACATGTTTTTCAATTAATGCACCCACACTGCTCGCCCACGCCAACGAGCGTCTGCGTTGCCAAGGGCTAAAATAGAAGTCAGTTCTATTAGTGACGTCTCTCCCATCTCCTCATTGGATTATAGAAGCAGGTACCCACGTGCCATCTCCTCATTGGTTATACCCACATGGGTGACTGAAAGACAAACGAGGTCGGTGGCAGTAATGCACCTAATTTATGGCGGTTTTGGAGCAGTGGCTTCTTCCTTGCTGAGCGGCTTTTCAGGTTATGTCGATACAGGACTCGTTTTACTGTGGATATAGATACTTTTGTACCTGTTTCTTCCAGCATCTTCACAAGGTCCTTTGCTGTTGTTCTGGGATTAATTTGCACTTTTCACACCAAAGTACGTTTATCTCTAGGAGACAGAACGCGTCTCCTTCCTGAGCGGTATGACAGCTGCGTGGTCCCATGGTGTTTGTACTCTCGTACTATTGTTTGTACAAATGAACGTGGTACCTTCAGGCATTTAGAAATTGCTCCCGAGGATGAACCAGACTTGTGGAGGTCGACATTTTTTGGTTGATTTCTTTTGATTTTTCCATGATGTCAAGCAAAGAGGCACTGAGTTTTAAGGTAGGCCTTGAAATACATCCACAGGTACACCTCAAATTGACTCAAATTATGTCAATTAGCCTATCAGAAGCTTCTAAAGCTTCTAAAGCCATGACATCTTTCAAATATATTTTGTCCCTCCACACCAAACACGATCACGACACGCAGGTAAAATATCAAAACAAACGCTGAACCAATTATATTAATTTGGGGACAGGTTGAAAAGCATTAAACATTTATGGCAATTTAGCTAGCTAGCTTGCACTTGCTAGCTAATTTGTCATGGGATAAAATTGAGTTGTTATTTTACCTGAAATGCACAAGGTCCTCTACTCCGCCAATTAATCCACACATTAAACGGTCAACCGAATCGTTTCTAGTCATCTCTCCTCCTTCCAGGCTTTTTCTTCTCTTGAATTTATATAGCGATTGGCATCTTTCATAAAAAATCCAGACTACGGTTTGCAACTGCACATGGGGACAAAGATTGTACTTTTTGGAGAAATGTCCTCTGGTCTGATGAAACAAAAATAGAACTGTTTGGTCATAATGACCATTGTTATGTTTGGAGGAAAAAGGGGGAAGCTTGCAAGCTGAAGAACACCATCCCACCCCCATCGGGGGTGGCAGCATCATGTGTAGCGGTGCTTTGCTGCAGGAGGGACTGGTGCACATCACAAAATAGATGGCATCATGAGGGAGGAAAATTATGTGGAAATATTGAAGCAAATTCTCAAGACATCAGTCAGGAAGTTAAAGCTTGGTCGCAAATGGGTCTTCCAACTTGACAATGACCCCAAGCATACTTCCAAAGTTGTGGCAAAATGGCTTAAGGACAAAAAAGTTAAGGTATTGGAGTGGCCATCACAACGCCCTGACCTCAATCCTATAGAAAATGTGCGGGCAGAACTGAAAAAGCGTGTGCGAGCAATGAGGCCTACAAACCTGTCTCAGTTACACCAGCTCTGTCAGGAGGAATGGGCCAAAATTCACCCAACCTATTGTGGGAAGGTTGTGGAAGGCTACCCGAAACGTTTGACCGAAGTTAAACAATTTAAAGGCAATGCTACTGTAACAGTTTAACTTTATGGCGTCCCCTTGCCCCGACCCGGGCGCGAACCAGGGACCCTCTGCACACATCAACAACGGTCACCCACGAAGCATCATTACCCATCGCTCCACAAAGGTCGCGGTACCACTACTTCAAGGTCTCAAAGCGAGTGACGTAACCGATTGAAATGCTATTAGCGCGCACCACTGCTAACTAGCTAGCCATTTCACATCCGTTACACTCACACCCTTTCGACCTCCTCCTTTTCCGCAGCAACCAGTGATCCGGGTCAACAGCATCAATGTAACAGTATAACTTTAGTCCGTCCCCTCGCCCCGACACGGGTGCGAACCAGGGACCCTCTGCACACATCAACATCAGTCACCCACGAAGCGTCGTTACCCATCGCTCCACAAAAGCCACGGCCCTTGCAGAGCAAGGGGAACCACTACTTCAAAGTCTCAAAGCGAGTGACGTAACCGATTGAAACGCTATTAGCGCGCACCACCGCTAACTAGCTAGCCATTTCACATCCGTTACACTACCAAATACAAATTGAGTGTATGTAAACTTCTGACCCACTGGGAATGTGATGAAAGAAATAAAAGCTGAAATAAATTATTCTCTCTATTATTATTTTGACCTTTCACATTCTTAAAATAAAGTGGTGATCCTATCTGATATAAAACAGGCAATTTTTACTCGGATTAAATCAGTTTAAATGTATTTGGCTAAGGTTTATGTAAACTTCCAACTCTATTGTAAATGAGTAGAATGATTTATTATTTTGACTGGGCAAGTAGAAAAGAGCAGAGTCAGTAAAAAGAGCCAAATATCCCATCACTGCAAGACACCAGTATTTGCCATTCATATTTCATTCATTGTAGCATAAAACATTAGATATAAAATAAAACTGGAATGACACTCCCATTCATGTTTGCACAAAAAGAGCTGTGCGTAAACGACGCCCCAAAATATTTTAATGAGCCGCCTCCCCTACATTTTAGTTATGACCAAAAGAGCAAAGAACCCTTTTGTGAACTGTAAATAACCATTGAAGACCCCAAATGGTTATTTAACTCATTGTAGTTCCACTACAAAGAACTCTTGAGGAACCCTCATTTTTGTGTGTGTATGCTGTAGTAATTTATTACCTCCAGCGCTTGACAGTCCTGAGGGACCCTCCACTGCCACTCCCTCGGTCTCTCTATCTCCCTCTCCTCCCTCCCTCCTACCTGGATCTCTCTCGCTCCCTCTCTGCCCTTGCTTCTTTCCTCAGACTCTTTCCCCCATCCCCTCCTCCATCGTTCCCCATCTTTTTTTTCTCCCGACAACCTCTGTCGATAACCCCCCCTTCCTCTCACCTCCCTCCCTTCCCACTCCTCCTCCTATCCTCTCACTGGGCACGTCTCCAGGTAATAGCGAAGACAGAGAGAAAACAAAGTGAAGACGACAGAAGTAATTTTGGATCAGTGCTTAGCCATATGGGCCGAGGACAAACCACTGGGCTTTGCTTCATAAATAATACAGATCACACCATCTGCATCTTTCAAGAAGCAGGATACCAGTTTTTGGTCTGACATTTTCAATACTTTATCCAGTGTCTGCGTTCAAACAATTGACCCCAATCCATGCACCTCCATATTCGGAATAACCCCAGGGAACAATGTTACAAAAAAATACAGCATCAGGCCCAAATCCCCGTCATTCGCGTGAAGAAGAGACGCCAATACAGGGGACGCAGTTCCCGGTGCCTTGTGAGAATTTGTTGACGAGTGGTTAACTTCTTGCAACTATAGGGGGTGCTGTTCCGCATTAGCATATTTTGGTCTCCAAATTAAACGGCCTATTGCTCAATTCTTGATCGTACAATATGCATATCCTTACTAATATTGGATAGAAAACACTGTCTAGTTTCTAAAACCGTTTGAATTATGTCTGTGGGTGACCCAGAACTCCCTCTACAGCAAAAATCCTGACATGACTTGCGAAGGTCTGAGAATTATCCTCTGATCTGGGTTCAGTTTTAAAGCCTGTGTATATCCTATGGCTGGAATTGAACTGCACCCGCCTTCCCCTGGATGTCAGTAACCAATGAGAAGTGGAATGATCTGTCTACGTAGCTGTCCGAGGTTATAAAGCCGGATGGAACGAGAGTACCTTTCTTTGTCTCGTTCGTCATGGCGCCTGGCAAGAAGTCAGGATGAAATTTTGGAACGCTCAGTTATCGACCAGAGATGTATCCGTCTGTAATTTAATTAAATATAGGTGTTAGAAACATCATAACGATGTTATTTGAAACCGATTTATATCAGTTTATGCGAGTATAGTGCTATTTTTCTGAATTTCCTTTGTATCTAGTTTGAGGATTTGGACATGTGTGTGCGACATAGCTAATGGTAGCAGCTAGTTCCAAAGGTGAAGAGGACGTTTTACAACAAAGCAACTATTCTTTTGAAGAAAAGACACATTGCCCAAGATACTGATGGAAGCTCGTCCAAAAGTAGGAACTATTTATGATGTTATTACGTATTTATGTGGAAAAACGTCATAGTGTTTGCGCGCCACTTTTGCAGGCACTGGTCTGGCTGCAACGCACACTATATGTCTAGTAACGTTAATTTTAAAAATCTAACATAGCGATTGCATTAAGAACTAATTTATCTTTCGATTGTTGTCCAACTTATATTTTTTAGTCAAGTTTATGAATAGTATTTTTATAAGAATAGGCGCTAATCCAAAATGGCGCCGGCCAGAATACATGCAATGTTTGTAGTGATTACATAGTATAACCACGATTTGTGCTGCTAAATATGCACATTTTCGAACAAAAGCTATATGCATTGTGTAATATGATGTTACAGGTCTGTCATCTGATGAAGTATATCAAGGTTAGTCAAATTATATATCTTTTGTTGGGTTGTTACGATCGCTAACATTTACAGCTGGTAAATGCGGTTGTGATTCTGGCTATTGTGGTACGCTCATATAATGCTATATTGTGTTTTCGCTGTAAAACACTTAGAAAATCTGAAATATTCTCTGGATTCACAAGATCTGTGTCTTTCGATTGCTGTAGGCTGTCTATGTTTCTGAAGTGTTTTAGGATGATTCTTTTGGTAATTGACGTCGGTCTCTTTAATTATTCCGGCTGCTTCCAACGCTATTTCAGATTGCAGCTGCAATGTAGAACTGTGATTTCTACCTGAAATATGCACTTTTTTCTAACAAAAACTATCCTATACCATGAATATGTTATCAGACTGTCATCTGAAGAGGTTTTTTCCTGGTTAGTGGCTATCAATATCTTAGTTTAGCCGAATTGGTGATAGCACCTGAAGTAGTAAGAAACTGATGGAGTTAGAAAAGTGGTGTATTTTGCTAACGTGTTTAGCTAATAGATTTACATATTTTGTCTTCCCTGTAAAACATTTTAAAAATCTGAAATGGTGGCTTTATTCACAAGATCTGTATCTTTCATCTGGTGTCTTGGACTTGTGATTTAATGATATTTAGATGCTACTATCTACTTGTGAAGCTATGCTAGCTATGCTAATCAGTGTGTGGGGGGGTGGGGGGTGATCCCGGACCCGGGGTAGAGGCTCGTTAGAGGTTAACACGCCTCTACCATCCATCCTACTGGCCAACGTGCAATCATTGGAGAATAAACTGCATGAGCTACGTTCGAGACTATCCTACCAACGGCACAATAAAAACTGTAATATCTTATGTTTCACCGAGTCGTGGCTTAACGACGACATGGATAATATAGAGTTGTCTGCGTTTCCGTGCACCGGCAAGACAGAACTGCTACCTCTGGTAAGACAAGGGGTAGTGGTCTGTGTCTATTTGTCAATAACAGCTGGTGTGCGAAATCTAATTTAATTACAATCACACAACAGGGATGATTTATTTTATGAAATAGTGAAGTTGTAATTTTTCCTCTAATTTCTGCACAAACTGTTAGAAATCGTCTCAGGGAAGCTCATCTGCGTGTTTTTCGTCCTCACCAGGGTCTTGATCTGACTGTAACCAACTTCAGTGGGTAAATGCTCACCTTCGATGGCATCTGGCACGCTGGAGAAGTGTGCTCTTTACGAATGAATCCCGGTTTTAACTGTACCGGGCAGATTGCAGACAGTGTGCATAGCGTTGTGTGGGCGAGCGGTTTGCTGATGTCAACGTTGTGAACAGAGTGCCCCATGGTTATGGTATGGGCAGGCGTAAGCTACAGACAATGATGGCAATATGAATGCACAGAGATACCGTGACAAGATCCTAAGGCCCATTGTCTTGTCATTCATCACCTCATGTTTCAGCATGATAACGCACGAGCCCCATGTTGCAAAGATCTGTACACAATTCCTGGAAGCTGAAAATGTCCCTGTTCTTCCACGTCCTGCATATGCACCAGACATGTCACCCATTGAGCCTGTTTGGTATGCTCTGGATTGATATGTCCGACAGCGTATTCCAGTTCCCGACAATATGCAGCAACTTTGGCCAGCCATTGAAGAGGAGTGGGAGAATATTCCACAGGCCACAATCAACAGCCTGATCAACTCTATGTGAAGGAGATGTGTCACGCTGCATGAGGCAAATGGTGGACACACCAGATACTGACTGGTTTGCTGATCCACACGCCTACCTTTTTTAAGGTATCTGTGACCAACAGATGCATATCTGTATTCCCAGTCATATGAAATCCATAAATTAGGGCCTATTGCATTTATTTAAATTGACTGATTTCCTTATATGAACTGTAATGCAGTAAAATCTTTAAAACTGCTGCACGTTGTGTTTATATTTTAGTTCAGTGTACTACAAATCATAAATAGTGTTAAAAAATAACAATATTAATAATACAGATCATATCCTGCGTCTCAAATGGCACCCTATTCCCTCATTAGTGTGCTTTATACGGTAGTGTACTACATAGGGAATAGGCTGCCATTTAGGACAAAGCCCATGATAATAACTACAGAGATCAGTCAAACACTGAGTTTTGATTGGTTCAACATTTGGTCTGGGTAACCTATGATCTATGTACCAAGTAAAGAAATAAAGCCTGCATGATGGAAGATGTCTCTTTAGATTAAATGTTTGTCAAATAGACCCACAACAAAGAGAGATGAGTGTTCGACTCACTTTTTCATTTGTATAACCTCTGGCCTCTCCTAAAATATGGGCGATTCCAATTATATCATATAGGGGAGCAGCCCTACTTGGATGTCTATGTACCATGCCCACCCCTATAGTTGATGGACCAATCCACCCACCCAAGCTTCTCTGTTTTACAAAGACTGTCTTCCACAAGAAGGACCTGGAAACTGGTGAGCTTGGTTCTAATTCAGTGACTCAGATGTGTCATTCATTAACTGACATTATACATAACCCCCGCAAAAAGAATTTCAAATTCTATTTCGGATTCAATTTATATTCAATATTCTCTCCTTTATCAAAGAGCCAATTTTTATGAAAAACATTTGATAAATAGATTCAGTCCCATGGGGTAAGTTATTTGAGGAAGCAGTATTCAGTGTTGAAATAATAATTCCTAGTAATGGCACCAAAACTGCATCAACCGTCTTTAAAGGTACAATGTAGCCGTTCTTACCTCAATATCAAATCATTTCTGGGTAACAATGAATTACCTTACTGTGATTGTAGGACTGGCACAATTACCGTATAACTGTGTAACTGACGGTTATGGATGAAGAATGTCAAGAAAATAAAAGAACCGTCATATTTTCTGGGAAGGGGAGAACAAAAAGCTGACTGAAGACGGGACGGCCAGGCATTCGTGCGGTTGAGTCCGTTTTTGTGATAACATGGACTCTTAACAACATGACTAAACTTTGTTGCCCATTGCTGAAACAAGCAAGGTGTTGTATCAAATAATTAACATAATGGGCTAGGAACCTCTAACCCTGGTAATTTGACTTGTAAACTCATGGGTACACTCGCAATGGCTGACTTGTATTGTCATGCAATAATTTCAATAGTAATGTAGAATCTTCATTTAAAGTACAGTACCAGTCAAAAGTTTTATAACACCTACTCATTTAAGGGTTTTTCTTTATTTTTACTATTTTCTACATTTTAGAAAAATAGTGAAGACATCAAATTATGAAATGACACATGTGGAATCATGTATTAAGTCTCAAACAAATCAAAATATATTTCATATTTGAGATTGTTCAAACTAGCCACCCTTGGCCTTAATCACAGCTTTGCACACTCTTGGCATTTTCTCAACCAGCTTCCTGGAATGCATTTTAAAAGTTTGTCAAACGTTAATTTGTGGAATTTTGAGCCAATCAGCTGTGTTGTGACAAGGTAGAGGTGTATACAGAAGATAGTCCATATTATGGCAAGAACAGCTCAAATAAGATAAGAGAAATGACAGTCCATCATTACTTTAAGACATGAAGGTCAATCAATCTGGAAAATATCAAGAAGTTTGAAAGTTTCTTCAAGTGCAGTCGCAAAAACCATCAAGCGCTATGATGAAACTGGCTCTCATGGGGACCGCCACAGGACAAGGAAGACCCAGCGTTATCTCTGCTGCAGAGGATAAGTTCATTAGAGTCCCCAGCCTCAGAAATTGCAGCACAAATGAATGCTTCACAAAGTTCAAGTAACAGAAACATCTCAACATCAACTGTTCAGAGGAGACTGCTTGAATCAGGCCTTCATGGTCGAATTGCTGCAAAGAAACCACTACTAAAGGACAGCAATAAGAAGAAGAGACTTGCTTGGGCCAAGAAACATTAAACAGGTGGACATTAAACAGGTGGAAATCTGCCTGATGAGTCCACATTTTCGGTTCTAACCGCTGTGTCTTTGTGAGACGCAGAGTAGGTGAATGGATGATCTCTGCATGTGTGGTTCCCACCGTGAAGCATGATGGAGGAGGTGAGATGGTGTGGGGGTACTTTTCTGGTGCCACTGTCAGTGATTTATGTAGAATTCAAGGCACATTTAATCAGCATGGATTCTGCAGCGATACGCCATCCCATCTGGTTTGCGCTTAGTGGGATTATCATTTGTTTTTCAACAGGACAATGACATCAACACACCTCCAGGCTGTGTAAGGGCTATTTGACCAAGAAGGAGAGTGATGGAGTGCTGCATCAGATGACCTGGCCTCCACAATCACCCAACCTCAACCCAATTGAGATGGTTTGGGATGAGTGGGACCGCAGAGTGAGGGAAAAGCAGTCTACAAGTGCTCTGCATATGTGGGAACTCCTTCAGGACTGTTGGAAAAGCATTCCAGGTGATGCTGGTTGAGAGAATGCCAAGAGTGTGCAAAGCTATCATCAAGGAAAAGGGTGGATACTTTGAAGAATCTCAAATATAATATATTTTGATTTGTTTAACACTTCTTTTGGTTAATACATGATTCCATGTGTTATTTCATAGTTGTGATGTCTTCACTATTATTCTACAATGTAGAAAATAATACAAAACAAAGAAAAACCCTTGAATGAGTAGTTGTGTCCCAACTTTTGACTGGTACTGTATGTTATTGAAATATATGATCATATATTTAAAAATGTATTTCACGTTTATATACAGTATGGGTTTTAAATATATGATCGTATGTTTTAAAATATACAAGTAGGTAATGTTCTTTGATATATAAGGCCATATACTACTTTTCCGTATGGGCACCCTAGCCAGTCTCTCTAACAGCAGTATGAGTGGAGAGGGAGAAGAGGAGTCTGAGTTCTAACTCTGTGTAATCAGGCCCTTTTAAAAACTGTTTTAATTCCTCATCTGGACCAGTTTTCACTGCAGGAACCAGGAACCATTTAATAGGAACCAATCAGGCCTGGTCTGGGCTGTCCATGACACCCCAGTCTGGCCCAGACAATTACATGCTGGAATTATGAGTCCAAGATCAAGTTTGATCCTGATCTTGAAATAAACGAACCCTTGTGTGTGTGTAAGATATTGTAGCATCAGAGTGTTAGTTATAACAGTATAACCATACAGTACATGGTTTAAAACAGAATCACGGTCAGCTTGTTTGTAGGACTGTATGAAAAATGATTGGGAGGATGCTGGAGTTACAACGTACAGTAGAAAACTCTCTCGTGTGAACTTTTTCATACAGTCAATGATGAAAAATAACAGCACGATAGAGTTCCCAGCAGCGTCACTACTTCCCAAAATGGAGGTACCACTGTATCTCTAATGCAGCTTACTTCAACCAGCAGACAAACAGTATCATTGTGATTGGGACCTTCCAGATTCACTCTTTACTAACCAGAGTAAAGGAAGCCTCTTGGCACAACACAGCCCTGCTGTCCCTGATGTGGGGACTGTTTGTTGATGGTCGAGGAACACCAGTTAACAGCAGAGACCAGCGCATCATCCCAAATGGCACCCCTTCCCCTATTCAGCGCATTACATTTGACCAGAACCCTTTTGGGCTTATGAGCTCTATGAGCACAGTGTGCCCTGGTCAAAAGTAGTACACTATATAGTGAATCGGGTGCCATTTTATACTTGAAAACTTGATTTGGGACTCAGACCAGCATAGCTATGATCACAGCTAGCCATCAGCAGTCAGTGACGTCCTTATTCCAGCTGCTCTGTACTATGATGTTCCTGCACAGAGTGATAAAGCCAGGCCTGACCACGGGAATTCGACTGTGTGGGGTCCCAGTCTCATCTCCATGATAGTGTGAGGGCAGCGGTGACACGCGCTGGCCTGCCACAGTAATATCATTCCTCCACTCTTTGGCTTAATCTGACATGTGTTAGAGAGGCCGAGGCTGTGTTACTAGAGGGACGGAGATCACTCTGGCCTGTTGAGTCAGCTAATAATCTGATGTTCACACCACTGAACACAGCAACAACCCACACCTGCTCAGGAAAACTGGATATTTGAATCTCTCAAATACTTTGCGAGTTTGCTTGAGTCAGCCTGGAGTGCCAGATACCAAATTAACACCAACATGGGACAAGATGAGACAGTGACAAAGAACGCAACACCAGAATCAGTAGCAGCAACACCAACCACATAACACACAGACAGCGACAGTATAGTGCAGCATTTTTTTGTGCTATGGACTGGAATGTAATTACTTAGGCATCACCATCAATATACGATATCCAATATCCCTCAGGCATCCCCATCAATATGCAATATACAATATCCCTAGGGCATCATCATCATTATACAATATCCCTTAGGCATCAATGTCAATTAACAATAATGATCTATTTCAGAACATTAGCAATAGTGGTGTGCTGGGGAATGCGGATGAGGACTGAGGAATGCCATAAATACGCCACAAATGAGGAAACTCTTCCTCCTCTCTGTTTAACCCTCTCACCATATCTTAGTGTTGACTATCTCTCGGTTTCTGTCTCTCCTTCAGGCTTCAGCCTTTCTCCCAGTGTGCACTTCATGACGAATGCCTGGCTCTCATTACCCACAGTGTCTGGCTATATGCAGTCTCTCTCTCTCTCTCTCTCTCTCTCTCTCTCTCTCTCTCTCTCTCTCTCTCTCTCTCTCTCTCTCTCTCTCTCTCTCTCTCTCTCTCTCTCTCTCTCTCTCTCTCTCTCTCTCTCTCTCTCTCTCTCTCTCTCTCTCTCTCTCTCTCTCTCTCTCTCTCTCTCTCTCTCTCTCTCTCTCTCTCTCTCTCTCTCTCTCTCTCTCTCTCTCTCTCTCTCTCTCTCTCTCTCTCTCTCTCTCTCTCTCTACCTCTCTTTCCCTCTCAGGCTCTCTGCTTACTCTGTCTTCTTCTCTTACTCTCTCCCCCTCTCTGAATCCTCTTCTCTCCAGATGAAAACATTGCCTCTCCATTCTGTGGAGGGAGACTGAGGAGGCTGTGAAGACTTTTTCTAAGTCTGCGGCTCTGTGGTACACACAAATACACACACACACATACACACGGACCAGGATGCAGTAACAGTGGCTTGACCGCAGCTGGTGCTGCCTTTCTGGTCCAGTGGAAAAGGTCAGGAATGGCTGAAGGACTGGGGAAGATGGAAGGGTAACAGGGGCTAGACCGCGGCCGACCTGACTCCCTATTCCACGGACCACCCAGAACCCCTCAGCATCCAGAACCGGACCAGCTGCTTGAGGAGGAGGGGACGCACTGCAGACCTTGAGGCGAGTCGTTCTGCAGAGGCGAGCCTTACTCCCCTCTACCACTGGCCTGCAGCCCTCCCACTGCAAGCAGGTCACAGGGGAGTACCATCACTGATCTCCAGGTCTTGTGTTTCCAGGTGTGTCTGTTCACTCCTCAGGTTATCCTTCCTTCGCTCTACAGATCCAACATCAGTCCCAGTTCCAGCACCAGACCCAGTCACAGCACCAGAAGAGGTGCAGAGGATGGACCAACAGATATTAACCTGGAGCGAGCGGACCACATGGGAGTGCCATCACTGACCTTCGGGTCTGGCGCTCCCTTGTGGGTCTGCTTGCTCCTCAGGTTGTCTTTCATCCCTTCTGCAGATCCAGCACCAATTCAGATACCAGATTCCAGCACCACCCCTAGCACCAGACCACCAGAAGAGGCACGGAGGAGGGACCAGATCAGACCTTCACACGGAGCGAACAGGCCACAGGAGAGTACTACCATTTGGTTTCCCTGATTTGAATTGAGTACTTATTGTTTGAATTGTTTATTATTTGAAATTTTAACTTAATGATGGCTTTAATTTGAACTTGTTGAACATTTAAAACTTCATGAATTTTGGAAAAACCAAATAAATTGACCTTTACCCCTATGCATGTCCCAATATTGGGAGAGTTACCAATTTGTCGTAATATTTAAATAATATCTGTAAAGACAAATCTAATGTGCACAAATATTGAAGGAACAATGAAATTTGCAGTGTACAAACTTAACATGATGAATAAGAATGAATAAGAACTCATGGGTGGCCAAAAATATCTATCTGAAAGCCACGCCCCCAATAGGCCATGCCATCTGTCTCATCTCCTCCACTCATCCATTACGCTCACCTATCTTCTCTCCTCCTGTCCTCTCCTCCTCTCACCATCCTTTACTCTCACCGCTCTCCTTCTCTCCTCCACCATCTCCACTCCCTGTCTCGGCTCAACCTCAGGGAACAAACAGGAGTTCTGTCTAAAACATCACTGCTTTCTTTCCGGCATCCTCCTGATCCCAATCCTTCACATGTTGATGTACAGTAACGTGTGAGTGGGAGCAACGTGACCCAAACACAATCCTTTTTTCCATGAGTCAGCTTACAGTCAACCATCAGCTATGTCCTTCTCCCGAACACATCACACTCGATACACCAGGAGGATGTCTTCACACTACTCAGACAGCATGTCTGCCAATCATAGTGGCCGGAGCAGCACTATTGTTCAACACAGACAGACTAGGGTTGCTTCCCAAATGACACCCTACTCTGTACATAGTGCCTTACTTTTGTCCAGAGCCCTATGGCTGCCCAATGTATCTGTCCCAAATGGTGCCCTACCCTATGTAGGGTAGGGTGCACTACTTTTGATCAGAGTCCTGAGCCCCAGTCAAAAGTAGTGCACTATATAGGGGATATGGTGCCAATTGAAACACAGATTAAGACTGATCAGACACCAGTCTAGTACATGCTACAAAGCCCCCCTATCTGGCTCCTCTCTCTATCTATCTGTATACATTTACATCCGACTGATGGTAATTCTGCCATTAACCTGATCCTAGATCAGCTTATACCGATCTCGGTTAACACCAATTACCTCAGCACCCAGCCACACGCCTAACAAGACCTTTGGTAGTTTTGAGAATGCGTCCCAAATGACACCCTATTCCATAGTGCACTACTTTTGACAAGAGCCCTATGGGTACTGGCCAAAAGCAGAGCACTACACAGGAAATAGGGTGCCATTTGGGACATAGACTGAAGTCTTGGGGGTTTTCCGGCTATGTTTGCTGAGCAAGCCAGGAAGGAAGCCGGTCAGCCTGACGGTATCTGCAATATCGTCTCCTAGTCCAGATAATGTGTTCCTAGGTGATTTGGAAAAACCCTGCCAGCCGGTCATATGTTTGCAAATCTTTCTCTATCAATTTGAGTGTGGATAAAATAATTGTTGTTTCCACTGGCAGGAGAGAAAAAACGAATTTCACACAGACCCATCTACAGTAGCTATAAGCTTCAGAACAAAAACAATTCCTGCAGTCAGATTGTAGATTCATGGTCGGAGAGTGTAATAAAATAGAGATGTCAAGACACATCTCCAATCAGTACATCTAACAGCTACGGGCAAATCACAAACTGATGTATTGTTTCTATTTCATCAACCAAGCAGGCTACCAAAACTAGCAGGACATAAAATGCCCTCTCCACTCTGATCAGTGGTGCAGACATCCCGACATGGTTGGAATCTGTGTGGACATATTGAGCCACGCTGATCAAGACAGAGAAACCCATTGTGGCGGGAATAGATGAGGAGAATAAGAGAGATGAGAGAGACAGACAGAGAGAGAGAGGGAAAGAGTGAGTGTGTTTGTCCCTGTGCATATGAGTGAGAGTGAGAGTGAGAGTGAGAGTGAGAGTGAGAGTGAGAGTGAGAGTGAGAGCGAGAGCGAGAGCGAGAGCGAGAGAGAGAGAGAGAGGAGAGAAAAGAAAAGCTAAAGAAAGAATGATCGAGAGAGAGACAGAGAAAAGGAGTGAGAGAGGTGTATCGTACCTTCCAGGACGGTGAGTTTGGCGCTGGTGTTGATCTCTCCCACACTGTTGATGGCAGTGCACTCATAGATGGCCTCGTCCCTGTGGGTCCTCAGGGGCTGGATACGCAGGACGGACCCTGAGCCGTCATCAAACTCTATCACCTGAACACACGGATGGGGAGAGGAGATAAAATCCATTACAATCAGACCTATGGTCGTTCTGTGACTAAGATTAAATTCTAAACTGATTTAAACAGTCATCTTAGCACGGGCTTCGCTTTGATCGCTATTTCATCAATACGTACAGGACCACCAGAGCACTGTAGAGCCCACTGAGCCAAGGGAACACTCCTTGTTGGATCACTGGCAGGGGGACTAATATAGGGGTAAGAACTTCTACTTACTAGCTAGGCGGGACTGAGGAACTGGGTTTATAGCAAGAGTACAGACTATGCTCCAATTCTACCCAGTCTGCACAAGCATACAGAAAAGGCATACCTGACCAAACTCAAACTCTATTAAGCCATCTCAAATAGAGACTACTCTATTCTGATCTCAATTGCAAAGGACCCTCCGATATTGCATGACTTTGTTGCTGCCCTATGCTCCACAGGCAGGGAGCTAAGAGGAGTAGGTAAGTATGATCTGATACAATCACCCGATTAGAGAGAAATATGTTTTATGAAATGATGACCCTGAGTGGACAGCAGGTATTTCAGGAAGGCCTTTCAGGAAGCCAGCCTTTAGGGTGGTAAAGACTTAGAGGACAGGTCAAGGGAGGGGATCTCCTAAACTTCCTTCCACTGCAGTGGGAAGTGTCTGACCCAAACATCCACATGAGAGGAAAAGAACATTCCAGAACATTCTTTACTCCAATGACTGGATTTGTATCAGTCGAGCACACCTTGGTTCAAATAATATCTGACATTTTTCAATCACTTTGAGCGTTCACTTGAGCCTGCCTAGAGTGCCAGATAGGCTGGGTTTTCACTGTCCCATTATTCATATTCATAACTCCAAATTCATAATATATACACTACCACTCAAAAGTTTGGGGTCACTTAGAAATGTCCTTGTTTTTGAAAAAAATTAAATATATATCATTAAAATAACATCAAATTTACCAGAAATACAGTGTAGGCATTGGTAGTGTTGTAAATGACTATTGTAGCTAGAAACGGCTGATTTTTTATGGAATATCTACATAGGCGTACAAAGGCCCATTATCAGCAACCATAACTCTTCTGTACGTTGTGTTAGCTAATCTAAGTTTATCATTTTAAAAGGCTAATTGATCATTAGAAAACCCTTTTGCAATTATGTTAGCACAGCTGAAAACTGTTGTGCTGATTAAAGAAGCAATAAAACTGGCCATCTTTAGACTAGTTGAGAATCTGGGGCATCAGCATTTGTGGGTTTGATTACAGGCTAGAAAGAGGAGTGGGAGGCCCCGGGGCACAACTGAGCAAGAGGACAAGTACATTAGAGTGTCTAGTTTATGAAACAGACGCCTCACAAGCCCTCGACTGGCATCTTGTTTCAGGAAGATGTGCATATGTCGCAAATTTTTTTCGCAAAAAAATGCTTTTCTTTCAAAAACAAGTACATTTCTAAATGACCCCAAAATGTTGAACGGTAGTGTAAACTGTCTCTGTATCAGAACATTTAGATTTGTATTTTGTTGAATTGGCCTATTTAATTTCTGCCACAGCACACTCATCACTTATTGTAAGCAAGCTAGTGCCAGTGACTCCTAGTAGGCTACTAACTAGAGACGAGATGAGTGAAATCGGGAAACGTGTGGCTATCAGCTGATCATAGGAAATTATGTTAGCTATGCTGTCAAAAACTATTTTCTATTTTCGCTTGATTTGAATTTGTTGTTGCGGACATCTGCCTCTTACTAGCAAACACTTGCCCCATTCCCTGTCCATAACAGCGAGAGACACACATCACAGGTCCAACTTAAAAGTAGTTTACTAGTGTTCAAAACCGTAGACAGCACAGAGCACTGCATGCAGAAGTCAGGTGAGTGCGTGCTTGAGACGGGAGGGAGGGGGAATTTAAGATTCAAGAGAAATTAAATGAGCTTGTTTGAGGTCTAATTCATTCTTTTTTATATATATATTTTTTAAGAAACAATAAATAAAATAAAGTATTCCAACTAGCTGATAGTCCCCTTTTTGCCCTCCTTTCTCATAAGAAGGCAAACGGGCAGGTACTCGAGCACTGGTTGAGCCCGATCTGTGCACATTCCTGCTGGTCTGTCTGTCTCACTGCCAGTCTGCCTGCCTGGCTGTGTACCTGCCTGTCTGTGTACCTATCTTGTCTGAGCAGGGTGGCGTACCTCCGCATTGCTTCCGGTGCTTCTTTGGTGGAATAAAAGGCAGACAGAGCGAGAGAGGGAGGTGGTCACTCAACTGACAACTGAAACAGACAGACATACTCCATGTGGTTGAGTGCTGCTTTGAAACAAGGATGTGGGTATGCCCATAGAATAAAAATGAATCTGGTAATGTAATTAGGAAAGGTATACTATGTCTGCTTGGGGTTCCTACAGTTTTTCTCAACCTTCTCTGTACGGGCAAGCTAATGCATTCTCATTTATGGGTGAGGATTAGCTATGTAGCTAAAATCTGGTGAAAAATCTGTTGTACATCGTATTTGTCAAATTAAAGAAATAAAATACATTAGTAGACCATGTACCTCAAAGCGCTGAGAGCTGACTTTCTTGCCCTTCTTCATCCAAGTGATGCGTGGCTTGGGATCGCCCACCGCCTGGCATACGAAGGATGCCACGCCTCCCGAAATACCTGTCTGGTCATCTGGAGACTTGATGAAACTGGGCATGCCTGGGAGAGAGAAAGAGGACATCCAATGTCAATCAATCAAAAAACTCCCTAGGAGGATGAAACCTCAGGGAGGAGGCCGATACTCTGCTGACTGAACCAGGTAGAAGTTAGGAATACGTACAGTAGGTCTTCACATACAGTAGGACCATGAAGACCAGACCAAAACCAAGAGAAAGACAACAACAACACAGGAGCATACAGCTCTGGGCAGGTTACAGGGCATTCAGATTCCCCTACCAGTTGATGTTCAGGCAGTAACAATGTGTTTTCAAAATCTGATACCAAACTGCCTGCAGCCAAATCAAGTCAAAAAAAGTCTGAGCATAAAACAGTCCAGTGCTGTACTGTCCTTCCTGTCTTGTATTGTGTGTTGCCGTAATTCCAGTGCCTGTAAGTCTCAGTCTCATTAATAGTCATACAAAACTAGCAGATACTTCTCTCCCTTTTCATGCCTGAACAAACCAGCCCTATGTGCCCTGGTCAAAAGTATTGCACTAAATATGGAATAGATTGTCATTTAGGACAGGATTTCTCAAACGCTGTTCTTGGCCTCCCTCTGGTTTCACGTTTTGGTTTTTGCCTTAGCACTACACAGCTGATTCAAATAATCAATGCTTGATAATGGAGTTGGTTATTTGAATCAGCTGTGCAGTGTTATGGCAACAAATTCTAGTGTCAAGAGTTAAATTAACACTGTAAAGCATTAAATGAACCCTATTGGTGTAAAATAATCCCAGTGCTGGTGTTAATAACCAGAGTTGAACCAAAACCATGCCTGTCATTATCATATTTCCCAGCATGATCTATTGCAGGTTGATTTTTAGTATTGTTGTTTCAATATCTATGTTTTTGCATATACATCCATTGATTGATTGATTACTCTCATGCTACTCAGATATAAATTACATACATTTTTCAAAACAATGCCATCTGTTAATTGGACTTTTTTCACCCGTTACTGAAATGGTTGTTCAAGTTTAGATGTTTAAGGTAGTCTCATATAGTACTGTTCCCAACCCTGGGAGTCATTCAAAGCGGAGGTTGAGCGTTCAATTTGCCTGCTGGGGGGCAGGGATACCCCCAGCTCTGCTAAAACCATTGACAACTGCGTAATTTGATTGTAATATAATCACATTTTAAAGAGCGTAATCAGAACTACACATTTCTGATTATTCCATGGACAAGAAATATCACATATTTAGTGCTATCATCAGAGTTATACAGCACGTAACTGCATGCTTTTCATGATCAGTAAACATCAATTGATCATGTAATTTCAGATAGATAAGGGTAGCCTGACAATATCTCAATATTGGCCACCATTAATTGGATATTTGAGTGATGTAAAATAAAAGTGAACTATACCTGAAAAGTATGATTGGTTAAAGTTAATTTCCCATCCTTTGTGGGCTCTGCCTGTCAAGCAGCAGAAGGGCACATTTGCCGATGTACTGTTAACTGATAATGTTAACTTCGCAAGCTACTTGTAGAAATGTTGTACAGTTGACTAAACATAGTAGCAAGTAGACCAAATGTGCTTTTTTCGTAGGCCTACCTAGAGAAGTTAGCTTACATTGTCCCCTTTTCAACATTGTTTTTAAGAGTGTTAAACAATCACAATTGCAGCTGACAGACATGATAGCTACGCTACATTGATTGATGGACCTCGTCAAATTAGCTAGCTAGCTAATAACAGATCACGTCAATATGGCTAGTTAACAAGCTAACTTTCAGGGGATAAGCTAAATGGCTACATCCAAATATTGTTTGATTTGCTTGCCAGCTACACTGAATGTACAAATTATTTGGAACATCTGCTCTTTCCATGACAAAAATTGACCAGATGAATGCAATGATCCCTTATTAATGTCACCAGTTAAATCCACTTCAATCAGTGTAGATGAAGGGGAGGATACAGGTAAATAAAATATTTTTAAAGCCTTGAGACAATTGAGACATGGATTGTGTATGTGCCATTCAGAGGGTGAATGGGCAAGACAAAATATTTAAGGGCCTTTGAACAGGGTATGGCAGTAGGTGCAAGCACACAAGTTGGAGTGTGTCAAGAACTGCAACGCTACTGGGTTTTTCATGCTCGACATCTTGTAGATTCCATGCTCCGACAAATTGAGGCTGATCTGAGGGCAAAAGAGGATGCGACTCAATACTAGAAAGGTGTTCCTAATGTGACTTGCAGGCCGGATGGGGCCTGTAAACTATGAGTTTCAGGCCACTATATTAGGGTAAATCTAGACCCTCAAAAGAAGGCCTTTTGAAATAATGTATGTCTTGTATTGTCTTAAAACATTTCTGGTTTGGGATTTTTGTATGGTTATTCAAAGAACCATCCCATTCATGGTTCTTTAGAGACCCTAAAATGGTTCCCAAATGACATCACTCTCAAGAACCTTATTTAGTTATTTTTTTTTTGAATGAGTGTGTAGTATTCTGCTTGTTGTTCTCTAGCGTGTGTGTGTGTGTGTGTGTGTGTGTGTGTGTGTGTGTGTGTGTGTGTGTGTGTGTGTGTGTGTGTGTGTGTGTGTGTGTGTGTGTGTGTGTGTGTGTGTGTGTGTGTGTGTGTGTGTGTGTGTGTGTGTGTGTGTGTGTGTGTGTGTGTGTGTGAATGCCTCTGGGTGGCCCAGCTGGGTCTCTCACATAATACCTTGTGGGATGTGTTGTATGAAGAGCAGCCACAGACCACAAACCACAGGAGAGGAACAATAATGGCAGGGACAGGAGCCTGCTATGGTATCATCTCAGGGTGTGTCCCAAATGGCAGCCTATTCCCTTTATAGTGCATTACCTTTGCGCCACACATAGGAGATAGGGTGCCCTATAGGCCCTGGTCAAAGGTTTTGCACTAAGTAGGGAAAGGGGTGGCATTTGGAACGTAAAGTCTACAGAGCGGAACATGGTCGCCATTACATCATCACAGGACAGCACAGAGCGGTGAGGAGAGCTCAACGCTCACTTAGGGTCTCTGTCAGAGTTACAGCGGTGACATAAGCGCTCAGTTTAGGAGAAACGCTGACGCCAGGAGGATCTTTTGGGGCAGGATAAAAGGGAGGGATGGCGGGAGGGGAAAAAGAGAGAAAGAAGGGTGGTAATTACACTGCTGTCGGCTATGTCTCACTACTCCCTACATCTAGCGCCCACACATCACATTTTATTTACCCTCTGTGCCCCTTCCTCATCCTACAAATACTGTGGCTGTGTCATAAGTGTAACCCTATTCCCTTAATAATTCAGTACTTTTGACGAGACCCCAATGGGCTCTGATCAAAGTAGTGCACTATTAAGGGAATATGGTGCCATTTGGGACGCTTTCTGTAAATGCACCCTAACACAGAGACACTGACATACAGTACACAGCCCTCCTGCTCTCTGAAAACAGGCCAAGGGCAGGCATAGCTCTGCATAATGCATCTACTGCTAGGAGCACACACACACACACACACACACACACACACACACACACACACACACACACACACACACACACACACACACACACACACACACACACACACACACACACACACACACACACACACACACACACACACACACACACACACACACACACACACACACACACACACACACACACACACGTGAAACAATATTGTGAGTTGAGTCATTCAAAGCACATAGCACATGTTCTCACTTTAAGTGGATACAGCTGAAAACAGTGGCAATATCCGAAACCCATAATAGCATACTACATACTTAAACTACATATTATGTACTCATCGTCGCATTCTATTTAGCACGTACCGTTTAGTAAAAAGTATGCAGTGTACCACAACCGCAACACAGTAGCGGCTCCTGACAGGCTGAGTAGGTTGGACGGGGCCGAGTGTGGGTGGATTCTTCCAAATTCATACATGTCCAATTTGATACATTTTTCTAAACTCTGAATAGAATAGGAATGGAGCACGGTTGGGGAGTAACGGATTCCAAAAAAACAGTAACTGTAATCCGCTATATTACCAGCTAAAATATTGTAATTAGATTACAGATACTTTTGAAAAACTAGATGATTACTTTGAGTATTACTTTTACATTCAGAAAGGATGTTTGCGAGCAACAAAATCTTTGATACTTCTCTGTTTACTCAAGGACATTCAAATCAGCATTGAAAAAAGGTGCAAGTTTAAGTTTGTTCCAAGTCAGAGACCACTATGATGACACACCGAATGTGTTTGATGGATCACGGGAAAAGAGCAGGAGTAGGCTTTTGTAGGCTACAGTCCAAGCTATTTCTTCCAATTGTGCGACTGCTGTTGGCATCCAAATATTATCCAACTTGAATAAACGCTTGGAGGTAAGGATGACAGCAGTGGTGTAGCCTACGGCGGCAATACAGATATCACTTATTATTGATATCTACTTAGCGCATTGATGTGAATCACACTGCTGCTCTCTCATTAAGCTATTTGCGCCTCACGGATTGAGGTTGTTGTTGGTGGCTGTTTACAAATCTACATGTGTATTTGAACCCAATGATGGTTCAATTCAACAAGTTTAAGCTGCCTATCAATCATTGTTTTTGAAACCAGTGGACAGCCAGTGAAAAATGCACTCTTGCAACAGCTGCATAGTGCAGATCCAAGCCTAGGGAATGAAAGTGGATTTTTTATTGCTCAATCTAAATCATAATGATAAAAAAAATCCATAGGCCTAATGGACACATGCTTAAACTCACACAGTTTTGATAGACTTAAAGGGGCTATCTGTAGATGCTACATCAATTTTTGGATTTATAAATTATATATACACTACAGTTAAAAAGTTTGGGGTCACTTAGAAAAGTCATTGTTTTTCTTGTCCAATCAATTGACTTTACCACAGGTGGACTACAATCAAGTTGTAGAAACATCTCAAGGATGATCAATGGAAACAGGATGCACCTGAGCTCAATTTCGAGTCTCATAGCAAAGGGTCTGAATACTTAAGGTATTTCTGTTTTTATATTTAATACATTTGCTTTGTCATTATGGGGTACTGTGTGTAGATTGCAGCGGATTAAAAAAAAAATCAATTTGAGAATAAGGCTGTAACGTAACAAAATGTGTAAAAAGTCAAGGGGTCTGAATACTTTCCGAAGCCACTGTACTTATTAGTGAAACCAAAGAGCTGTAACATATATAAATTCAATCAAATAGCCTAGGACATACACCAAAACTTTTCAAATGTTCAAATCAAAAGGCTATTGCACAGAAAAACGTGGACAGTCGGGTGCATCGCAAATTCAGAACCGCTGGACCATAATGACATCAAAATGACTGCTGCTTGATCCATAAATTAGATAACTAAATAGGTAGCCTAGACTGCAAAACTAAAACATTCCATATGTTCAAATCAAAAGGCCTGATTAACATGACATCAATAACGCAGCCACATCCCGAATCCCCAGTGCCGATACATTCAGAAATAAAATATGGTTTAGTATTTTCTTGAAAAGCTCTGACGAAGGCTAAGAGAACTAGAAACACTCTGCCATGAGAAAACAGAAATCCACTTTGGATAGAAAAATACTTGTTTTTTCAAAGATGTAGCCTACGATGCAATACTTGGGATCATTTTAAGGAGAACAAAACTAACTTAGCCTACATTTGTACACCACCATATGTAACAGTATAGCTTCTCGCCCCTACCTGGGCTCGAGCCAGGGACCCTCTGCACACATCGACAATAGCCACCCCTGAAGCATCGTTACCTATCACTCCACAAAAGCCGCGGCCCTTCCAGAGCAAGGGGAACAACTACTTCAAAGTCTCAGAGCGAGTGACGTCACCGATTGAAACGCTATTAGCGCGCACCCCGCTAACGAGCTAGCTATTTCACATCGGTTGCATATAGAAGATTCGCTATTCGGCATCTTCCCAATTATATAGCCTGGCTTTGTTGTTTGGCTGCTTGGGGAGAACTAGGCCTTATCACTCACAGCCCACCTCTTCCAAAGCATTGTGGAAAAGTGTGCATTGAATTCTACTTCATCTGAAGAGCTGAAATTAGTATAACATCCAGGCATTTAAACCATACTCGATTTTCAAAAATTAAAATACTACATTTTCGCATACTGACAATGCGTCATGCATGTGTTCTTTCCCGTATTTTTATTTTTTATTTTCGATAGCGCATCCCCATATCTAATTGAACAGCCGTTGTCAAAGCCAAAAAAGATTATGACATCCATGAATTTAAGGTATACAATATTTTTGAAATGGTGCATACTATTAACCATTATTTTTTCGCACACTCAAACAGCCTATTATTTAGCGCGCAAGTATGGGTATTCAGACACGGCAAGTTTGTAAACTATTTATTGTGGGTAAATTGGCTCCATTAACAATGGCTGTCAATACTAGTTTAACTCACATTGTTTAACCAAGAGGCACACATATACTTTATGTCATACTGTCCATTGGAACTATGCTAAGCCCTAAACCCACCATGCTAGAGCTATGACAAATCCCATGAAGTTAAATATAATTCATATCCCCGCCATCATCATCATCATAGACAACACTCCATATCTAACCGTTGTCTCTAATAGGGTGCTGTGTGTATACAGCACAGTGAGTGGTATCCATAAGGAGGGATATGCTATTGCACAACACACACACAGACAATACAGTGGAAGAAAGAATTACACCCTCCTTAGACACAGCCATGCTGATAACGCAGCCACAGCGCTCTCTCTCTTGCCTTCTCGAGGCTCATATAATGAGAGATATATGCCTTCTGTTCGACTGTGAATTGTTTCATCTTAATCTAATTGAGAAAGTGACAATCTCTTTGGATAAACTGAGAGAACTACAGTAATACCATGACTTAAGCATGCTCTATGGTGGTAATTAAAAATGGGATGTAATAAATGTATCACTAGTCACTTTAAACAATGCCACTTTATATAATGTTTACATACCCTACATTACTCATCTCATATGTATATACTGTGCTCTTTATCATCTACTGCATCTTGCCTATGCTGTTCGGCCATCGCTCATCCATATATTTATATATTACTGCACGGTCGGAACTAGAAGCACAAGCATTTCGCTACACTCGCATTAACATCTGCTAACCATGTGTATGTGACCAATAAAATTTGATTTGCTCATTTGCTTGTCCACCACCATGGGCAAAAGTGTGTAATTCCGCTGGGGAACCGAGTTTTACACGTCCGCCTCCATGGCTAAAAGAAACAAGAACACAGCCCAGTCTCTGGGGGAGAGTTGCAGACTAAGGGACAGGATAGATATACCACTGTCTGTCGGTCTGCCAGCTACCTCCACTCTTATATCTGTCCTCAAATAAAAACATCTGCAGGGTTGAATCAATATTTTTCGACTGGCACAGTGTCACAACAACAACAACAACTTCAAAATGGCTGTCTAGGAGTGGTCCGTTTAGGTTGTATAGAAAGAGAAGGAAGGTGATGTGACCGGGGATGGGAGGGGGCAGTATTCAGGAGGACAAGGTTTCCCTTTAAAATACAATGTAAGAGGAAAAGAGGAGCAGAGAAAGACATGAAGAGCGAGAGAGAGAAAGAGTGTGAGCAAGCAAGAGAGAGAGAGGGACAGAGGGAGAGAAGAGAGAGTCACAGCGGTGGTGACGTAGGTTCTCAATCTGAGGGATGCGGTGGGGGACAGAGGTTGAGTTCACACCATTATTTAGCTATTTATTTCGTATGGTCACAACAGCCTGACCCTAGGTCATGACATTCTAAATGTAAAACGTGCTTAGCTTGTAAAACGTGCTCTGCTTTCCCTCTCCTTCAGCCCCACGCTTATATGACTGACAGCTGTGCATTCTCTCTCCACCACATTCACATGTGACCCTGTGACTATGCTGAATGTCTTCTTTTTTTAGAAAGAGGGAGAACGAGAGAGAGAGGTGAGAGAAGAGATACACTCTTACAAAAAAGGGTTCCAAAGAGGTTCTTCGTGTAGGGATAGGGTTCTACCAATAACGTTTTTATTGCAGGGATATTTTCTGAATTGTTTGTTTTACTGTTATATCTGTTGTTTTTGCATTGTTTGGTTGATACATTTTATGCTACGCAAAGATAAATAACATACCGTTTTCTAAACTAATCCAATCTGTTAGTAGTTGGTTGTTCCTGTTTTGATGATTGAGGTAGTGTCGGTATTCAATCTTCCCTAACCGGCAGTCATTCTGAATGCAGGTGGGGGGTGATTAACAATTCTAGAGAGAGAGAGAGAGAGAGAGAGAGGGAAAGAGGTGTGAGAGAGAGATAGAGAGAGAGTAGATGAGAGAGAGAGAGAGAGGAGATACAGAGAGCTGAGAGAGAGAGAGAGAAAGGTAGGTGAGAAAGATTTGAGAGAAAGAGAGAGAGAGTGACAGAGAGAGGAGATCGAGAGAGGGAGGAGAGAGAGAGAGAGAAAGCTGAGAGAGAGAGCAAGAGAGAGGAGAAAGAGGAGATAGAGAGAGCTGAGAGAGGAGATAGAAAGAGAGAGAAAGAGCCAAATTACGTTGTTCCTCAAAAGAACAGACATGGAAACAACCACACATTCACAGCCCAGTAAGCTGTACAACATCAGCAATTCATACAGATGGGCCAAAACAGCACAGAAGAATACCAAAAAGCAACCTGGAACCAAAATATCCAAACAACTTAGATAACTTTCGATACCACATTCACTTATAGTAAAGAAGGCATCCATCTAGCAGTAAAAACATCAACTATATATTCAGGCAAACGGCAAAAGAAGCACAACTGAAATTGATAAAAAAACAAAACAAAAAAAAGACCACAGATGACAACTGGTTTGATGCAGATTGTAAAATTGTAAGGAAAAAAGTTAGAACACTATCCAACCAAAAGCACGGAGGCACAAATAATGATGAATTACCCCTTCATTACTGTGAGACTTTAAAACTCTATAAACATACACTCAGAACCAAAAAAGCACAGTACAACAGCAAGAAAGCTGACACTATTTGAGGAGTCCATAAACACAAACAACGTCTGGCAAAATTGGACAAAAATAAATAAATTAAACAATAGGAATTAGCGATACAAAGTGGTGACATATGGACAACCCATTTTAAAACACTCTACAACACCTTTCAAATTGACACAAACGCAGAGCAATGCCAAATTCATGAGAAGTTGAATGGATTAGAAAAAGCTATAAAGGACAATCAAAATCCATTGGACTCCCCAAGTACTGACCAGGAGCTCTATAAGAAACTTCAGGCCCTCAAATTTAAAAAAGCATGCAGACCTGATGGCATCCTAAATGAGATGCTCAAACTCACTAGTGCAACATTTCAATTGGCTATATTAAAACGGTTTAATTTGATCCTGAGTGTAGGTTATCCTTTTGTCAATAGGGGGAGCTGTTAGCACTTTTTTTGTTTGTTGACATTGCCAAATTAAACTGCCTAGTACTCAATTCTTGCTCGTACAATATGCATATTATTGTTATTATTGGATAGAAAACACTCTCTAGTTTCTATAAACATTGGAATTATGTCTCTGAGTGGAACAGAACTCTATCTACAGCACTTTTCCTGACAGGGAGTGAGATTTCAGAAATCTTGGCCTCTGGTCCCAGGTCAGTTTTAATGTCCCTGTGAATGCTATGAGGATACAAACACTGCCTACGCCTTCCTCTAGATGTCAGTAAGTGGTGACAATTTGAATGGAGTCGATTGCGCAATCAGGGCCTGTATAAAACACCAAAGACCGGAAGTAGCTTTCTTTTGGACCCTGCGCTCGACGCGCGATGGACGTTGGACTGGCCTCTTTCCAAGCCTTGGTTTAGCCAGTAATATATTGCCGGTCATGTTTTTACTCGTTATAGGTGTTAAAAACATCATAAGGTAGTTAATTTAAACCGTTTTATAGCAATTTATATCCGTTTAGTGCGATTTTGAGGCATTTATTTGTGACGCCCTTCCATGAGCTGGGCACGTTTCCTGTACATACCGAACGTTAGTGGCCATTTCGACGGGACAAGAGGACATCTTTCGACCAAAAGACGATTAGACCGGAGAAAGGATACATTGCCCAAGATTCTGATGGAAGAACAGCTTATAGTAAGAACTATTTATGATGATAAATCGCTGTTCTGTTGAAAAATGTTAAACGCATATATCGCCATTTTGTTTTGTGTAGCTTCGCTTTGGCGGACCCGGTATTGCACAGTAAGGATAATTTTAGAAATGTAATTCAGCGATTGCATTAAGAACTAATTTGTCTTTCGATTCCTGTCAACCCTGTATTTTTGAGTCAAGTTTATGATTAGTTATCGATTAGACTAGATCACTCTCAAAGATGGCGCCCGACATTTTCAGGCCAGTTTTGCTACTATTCTCATTGTATAACCACGTTTTTTTGTGGCTAAATATGCACATTTTCGAACAAACTCTATATGTATGTTGTAATATGATGTTACAGGAGTGTCATCGGAAGAATTCTGAGAAGGTTAGTGAAAAAATTAATATATTTTGGTGATGATAACGTTATCGCTCCCGTTGCCTTGAATTCATGCTGGGGTAACGTTTGCACATTTGGTATGCTAATATAACGATTTATTGTGTTTTCGCTGTAAAACGCTTAGAAAATCTGAAATATTGTCTGAATTCACAAGATCTGTGTCTTTCCATTGCTATGCTTTGTCTATTTTTATGAAATGTTTTATGATGAGTAAATTGGTAATACACGTTGCTCTCTGTATTTATTCTAGTCGAGTTGTGATGGTGGGTGCAATTGTAAACTATGAGTTCTACCTGAAATATGCACATTTTTCTAACAAAACCTATCCTATACAATAAATATGTTATCAGACTGTCATCTGATGAGGTTTTTTCTTGGTTAGTGGCTATCAATATCTTTATTTGGCCGAATTGGTGATAGCTACTGGTGGAGAGAAAAAATGGTGGACAAAGAAAAATGGTGTCTTTTGCTAACGTGGTTAGCTAATAGATTTACATATTGTGTCTTCCCTGTAAAACATTTTACAAATCAGAAATTATTGCTGGATTCACAAGAAGTGGATCTTTCATCTGGTATCTTGGACTTGTGATTGAATGATATTTAGATGCTACTATTTACTTGTGACGCTATGCTAGCTATGCTATTCATTTTTTTTACTGGTGGGGGGGTGGGGGGTGCTCCCGGATCCGGGTTTCTGAGGCAGTAGAAGTTATTTCCCTGACATCTGGACTCAAGGACTCATAACCCCAATTTTTAAGAACGAAGACAAATTTGACCCTAACAATTACAGAGGAATTTGTGTGAACAGTAACCTGGGGAAGGTTTTCTGTAGTATTATAAATGTAAGAGTTCTAAACTTCCTTAATAAACACAATGTCTTGAGTAAAAGCCAAATTGTATTTATACCAAAACATCACACGACAGATCATATTTACACCCTGATAGATAAACATGTCCAACAAAATAATACCAAAATATACGTGTGCTTTATCGACTTCCAAAAAGCATACAGGACTGTTTTACAACGTTATTGAAAGTGGTGTAGGTGGTAAAACATATGATATAATTAAATCAATGTATACTGGCAATGCGTGCAGCATTAAAATTGGCAAGATAATAACAGAATTCTTTAAGAAGGGGCGGGGCCTTCGCCAGGGTTGCAATCTGAGCCCTGCACTCTTCAATATTTACATCAACGAATTGGCCACTATTCTAGAAACGTCCTCAGGCCCTAGTGTTAGTCTCCACAATTCAGAGGTTAAATCCTTACTCTTCGCAGATGACCTATGCCTGCTGTCACCCACAGCACATGGCCTACAGCAGAGCCTGGACCTGCTAGAGCAGTACTGCCAGACCTGGGCCCTGGCAGTAAACCCCAAAAATACTAAAATAATTACTTTCCAGAGAAGATCCAGATCTCAGGGAATTAGACCAAAGTTATCAATTGGTACAAAATATATAGAGTACTGCACACACTACAATTACTTAGGTTTAAAAAAAAGATCAACTGGACACCTTAATGAGGCAGCGAATGAACTGAGAGAGAACGCACACAGGGCATTCTACGCCATTAAAAAACAAATTCAAATTGAAATACCTATTACAATTTGGCTAAAACTAATTAAATGTATCATTGAACCAATTGCAATTCATGACAACGAGGTGTGGGGTCCACTTGCAAAACAAGATTTCACCAAATGGGACAAACACCACATTGAAACCCTGCATGCAGAGTTCTGTAAGATTCTCCTACATGTCCACAAACAATGCATGCAGGGCAGAATTAGTCCAATATCCACTAATAATAAAAACTTAAAAAAGAGCAATTAAGCTTTGGAAACATCTAAATACAGTGACCCCCTCATATCATTACCAAGCTCTGCAATGCCAAGAGCTGAGCAAAGAAAAGAGTCACCTCATCCAGCTGGTCCTGGGGCTGAGTTCACTAACCTGTTCTACTGACACACTGAAGCCTCAGGACCAGAACATCCAATCAATCATAATAAAACAAATTACAACACAATCAAAACAAAACTACATTGCTTATTGGGAAACACAAGCACAAGCACAAAGCAAAATGCAATGGTATCTGGCCCTCAATCGACAGTACACCATGGCAAACTATTTGACCATAGTTACTGAAAACCTTAGAAAAACCTTGACAAAGTACAGGCTCAGTGAGCACAGCCTTGCCATTGAGAAGGGTAGACACAGGAAAACCTGGCTCCCAGTAGAGGAAAGGCTGTGCAACCACCGCACAACAGCAGAACCTGAGACAGAGCTGCATTTCCTGAAAAAATGTCAAAAATATAAAACAATTAGAGACCCTTATTCAAGGTTTCAAAGACTTCTCTGATGAGAGTAGGCTACCCGTCCTGTTGAGGGAGGACTCAGAGAGCTGTGGGTTGGCAGCGCACTACATTGCTGCCTGCCATAAGTGTCTGACAGACCAATCAACCTGCACATGTCCTCTACAGTATGCTTAATGTTATTGTTCAATGTATGGTTATTTTGACCCTTGGTTATTGTTGTTACTGTTGTCCCGTTGACAATTTTGATTCTGATTATTTTCATATTGTAAATATCCAAAGTAAGCTTTGGCAATATGTACATTGTTACGTCATGCCAATAAAGCAAATTTAATTGAAATTGAGAGAGATAGAGAGAGAGATGAGATAGAGAGAGCTGAGAGAGGAGATAGAGAGAGAGAGAGGTGGGATAGGAACGTTTTGCCTCCTATATACATTCTTCAAGGATGTGCCACGTCCAGTTAAAGGGGAGAAGAATACTGTGTACATATTGAAGGTAAACAATTGACCATGCCTACAATGTTTCATAACACATTATGTGTTCAGATCTGTGTAAGGGGTTTGTGAGCTCGCCATGCATATTGAGTGCACACGGGCCGCTGTCTCCAAAGTAATAAATACCTAATCATATGATCACCATTTAATCATAAATAGATTCAATTTGAGCTTAAACACGATTCACCTTCTCAGTAAAACGCCATTTATCGATCCTGTATTTCTGGGGAGTATCTGTCTGGATTCAGTCAGTAGTGTAGCCTTTATCAGAAGTCAGAGTTAAGCTGTCTAACTGATTGCATTAGTGGCAGATGCTTGGTGCAAGGCATATGTTTGTTAAAATGGCAGCCAGATTTGGAGGATTTGGTGTCAATTCCACATATTAGGAATAGAATACAATTCAACTCCCTCTCCACATTTTAATTGCTAGCTACACACAAACTATTCCAAAGTACAGTGGCACCCAACATAATAATCCCTTCTTTAGAATATATAAATCAGACAGATGGAAAAGTCGAGAGATAATCTGGATTTTGTAAAGATCAGGCGGATCTCTAGCACATCCACAACGACCAAACGGAATGGATCAACATAAAAGCTCCCCAATATGACTGCCAGCCTAAAACACACACTGCTGTCTGAGGACCCCTCAGGGTTGGCCTGGGCAGAGTTGTACACTTCTTGTTCCAGAGTACACACAGCCAATGACCTTTGAACCTGAACTCATGGGGGTGTAGTATAAACAGACAGTACAATAGCCCAAGCTGCATGCGTTCACAATCCTGTATTGCTCAGTTGGTAAGCCTGTAGCACAAACAACGCCAATGGTATGGGTTCAATTCCCGCAGGGATCACAGTCACATGTACTAAAAATTATTAATGTTTAGAAAGCTTTATGGTTCTAACAATGTACAGTATGCACTAACTATACTGTAAGTCACTTTGGATAGAACCATCTGTTAAATGGCTTACTGTATCTTCTACAGGAGCCAGGAGGCAGACAGACTGTTCCATTGGCATGCAGTGCATCTAGAGAAGTTGTTATAGCAAGAGCCAGGCAATAAAACCAAATGAGGCAAGGAAACATTGTGTTTTGTGCTCCCTGCGGAGAGGACGCATCTTAGGACATTATCTAGGACAATGGTAGCTCTGCTCAGTCTAGTGTAGTATCATTATGCAGTGGGAAAGAGGTGTAGCTACTGTACTCACTGTGTTGGAGTCACACACACACACACACACACACACACACACACACACACACACACACACACACACACACACACACACACACACACACACACACACACACACACACACACACACACACACACACACACACACACACACACACACACACACACACACACACACACACACACACACACACACACACACCTTGTAGAGGTACCTTAGGGATTGGGTGTGATAGCAGACAGATCTCTTCACACCACAGTCAACACACACAGGTTGTGTCCCAAATGGCTCCCTATAAAGCACTACCTTTGATTACACGTAGCAGTGGTGGAGTGGAAGCAGAAGGGAGAGAAAGAGAAGGACAGCTGGGAGTTTGAGTGCAGCTGGGAGGCTTTCCTTACATCTGGAGCCATTAGCTCTCTGTCCCTACAGCCTTGGAACAAGAGAGAGAGAGGGGGGGGGTAGAGAAAGGATGAGGGCTGCCTGCTTCCCTGCAGCGCATCACCAGAAAATACCTCTGCATCAAAAATAACACAACACCCACAGAGAGCTTTCCAGAACAGAGTGAATACTGAATACACCCGAACAGCCATTACTCTGCATTTACAGAGAGCTAAGTTAACATGACCTGCATCCAAATGGTACCCTACACTCTAAAAAATGCTGGGTTAAAAACAACCCAATTTGGGTAATTATTGGAAAGATCACAATGTTGGGTTATTTTACCCAGCCAGTTGGATCACTTAGTTGGGTTGCTGGGTTATTTAGCTATCACCAGGCCAGATTAGAATACTGGAGGCGTGGCATCAGTTGGGGCGTGGCTTTCAGGTAGTTCTTTTTAACCACCCGTGAGAGTAAATGTCATTCCTGTACATCTGTTCTGTTGTATAGTTATGACATGTCAAGGTTGAACACATGTAGTTTCAGTGAGGCTTATAGGATTGTATGAGTTTCCTGAAACTCAATGCAAATCCAATTTTTGGGATAGATATCATCTCATTATAATATGTAATAAATAATCCTAACATTCCAGAAGAATGTGTACAATGCAAAAATTAAGGAACCATTACATTGTCAGTATGTGAAATTAACATGATGAAAAGGAATGGCATTTAATCTAACGGGCAGCCAATACGTTCCATCTGAAAGCCACATGCCTAATAAGCCACGCCTCCTGAAAATAACACTAAGGATTACATAAAAAAAGACCCAGCTGCTAGGTCAACCCAGCATGAAAATAATAAAACACCCAACTGATGGTTAAACTAACCCATGTTTGGGAAATCCCAACATGTTGGGTTATTCATTCTTCCCAACTGGCTGTTTCAAAATAACTCAGTGTGTGTTCTGTCCAATATTTACCCAGCGCCTTTAACCCAGCATTAGGGAGCCATTTGCTGAATAAGCGAGTGGAGGCAAAACTGCAGCAGACCGGACAGCAATCAAGAAGTCAGACCCAGCTACCAATTCTTCACTTACATGTAGACTCTCATTTAGACCCTTACTGTAATATGTATTTGTCGAGTAGGATTGTAGGTGATTGGAGTGGGGCAATACATTGTGTTAATGTGGTTTGTTCCACTATTAGCAACACATATTATTATACTGTACAGCGAAAACAAATTATGAAACATATATTTAGTAAAAAATATTTTTTACATACACACTCAAGCTTTTTCTTAGCTACTGAATCTGGTGGGTAAATGTGCCCAGGAGATGGCAATGTTTCAAATATTCCTAACTTGTGGATCACTAGCTAACAGGGAAAAAATTGCTATGTAGCTAACTTGATTCTTCTTACATGTTCCACTAAAGTAAAACACATTGGATTGGTTTAAACATGGGCGAGAGTTTCCTTTCAACATAGGTCATAATTTAAATTTGACCTAACCTATGACCTGACCCATCATCGTATGTATTACTGCCCCCCAGTTGCAAGAAGTGACATCCCCAAAAAACTTGCTTTAACACTAAAACTAAAACTGAAACAAAATAATGTACAAATGAAATGGAAATACTTTTATACAAATAAAACTTTAAAAAGCTAGCCGATCAGGTTTTAAAAGTAACTGAAACTAAACTGGATTACAAATTAAAATCGAATAGAAATAAAAAGTTATAAAAAACTCAAAACTACAATAACCTTGCAGTACAGTACTGTTAATATCGTTCTTTACTTCCAGTTGATTTATTTAGACAAATTTGAAATAGTTTCTTGGTTATTGTAAGGGGCAATACTTTTAATGGGAAAACCCATCGAATTCTGCAACATTTAAAATGTGCCCATTAAAAGTATTGACCCTTACAATAACCAAGAAACAATTTCAAATTTGGCATCTCACCAAAACACCAACTACATATCTCTGTCGCCTTCCATCTAAACCTCCCCTGGCTATAGTGAATAATTGCTAGAATAAAGCGTATTGGTTATGAGTTCATTGCTTCATGGGTGGTTTAGCTAGAATGAGCAGAGTGTTTTCTTCATAAAATTACTTCCGTAAATTGAAGCAATTGTACACGAGAGGGCATGCTAAACAATGCCCATTTTTATGTTACAGGCTTACCCATGCTAAACAGGTTTTTTTGTACGGCTTAAAACACGGCTCAACCAATCACAATTGTTGTTTTGACCAACCTGTTGTAGAAGATGGCATAATGAACAGTAGGGACAGAACAGGACATTGGCCTTCAGGGGATGGCTGCAGCTCGGAGTCTGTCCTGCTCTTAACAGAAATGGTGGCGTTCTCAATTGACCCAGGCATATAAGAGGAAAATAGAAAAGCTGTGGACAGGAAAGTGCTCTTCTGTTTTGGGGACAGTGGCCTTCAGCAGGCCATCTCTGCAGCTCTGTTCTACTCTGGTCTGCTCTTCTATGTACACAATGGTGATGCTCTGACATGACTCAGAGACATAAGAGGAAACATGGGTACGTAAAGGTTAGGTTCTATAAAGCAAATAACTCCTATAGAAAACCAGCTATGCCAAACCACAGCCGTTGTTGTTGAGCCATTGATTGACAGAAGGCATGAAGAGAAATCCCCTGGTCCAACGTGACTCTATCTCTCCACCAAACATACTGTATATATGACAGTATGTTTGATGAGGAATGCCCGAGTACAAATTGGCTGCTCTGAATTACCCCGTGTGTGCTACAAATTGGTGGTTGTGCAGGCATCAGTTAATTCCTTTGCAGTGCAATGCTCTGAGACCTAGTGAAAAATGCTATCCAATGCACAGTCAGGACCCAATTAAAACCGGACAGGAAACTTCACGATCACATCAAGTGAGCACCGCAATTTTAGGTGGGTGGGACTAAACCTGGGCCTAGAGTAAGATGACATCATCTACTTTATGTTTTTCTTTTTAAAAATATTTTCCTAATCCCAAGCATGACTCAAAGTTCTGCTACATGTTTTCAAGGACATATAGAGGATAACTAGATGGGTTTGGATCCTTCAGCACGTTACAACAACACACTACAATTTGTCCACTTCCCATTGCCCAGAACAAAACAGTGCTCATCTCTTTCTCTTTCTTTCAGAGAAAATAAATAATTCAACACAAGGAGAGAGTCCTTCCTGAGATAAACCCCATGTGAAATTACCTTTCCTTTATTCCCCGTTGTGAAGTGCATTAAAGTAATGGTCCTCTCCCAACTGACTCTCATCCCAAATGGCACCCTATTCCCTTTACAGTGCACTACTTTTTACCAGAGCCCTATGGGGCAGTGGTCAAAAGGAGTGCACTAAAATTGGAATAGAGTGCCATTTGTGACACACTTCACCAGGGTTTCCAATTCCCCAGCTATTCATGCTGGCTACTTTCCACATCGACATGAATAGACATTATAGAAATGTTATCGATATTGCTGGCTGGCAACATTATATTAATTGTGAAATGTTCTCTCGTGTGGATGACTGCAGTGATGATTGTCAGGTGAAAGCGCGTCGATAATGTTTGGGCAAGTAGAAAAAACACTTAGCCAGCCAGCGAACAGACACAAACCTTATTACATGAAATACTATGACTAAAAAATATTGTGAAAATTAACTTGTATCATAATTCTGATGATATCCTATTGCTATTGTATCATTGTTCTCAGAGATATGAATCATAATGTATGGTTTACGCTTTCAGTGTAATTGCTCTTATAAAAGCAGCAGCCTATCAGGATTATATCTAAGACTCAGAACAATAGACAGTTAAACAATGAAAAATTACAAGGGCTCTTATTTCAGTACTAAAAGGGTAACTCACACAGTGTATATTGCCTCAAGGCGTAATTTCTACTGGCACTTGAGAAGTCAGGAAACTACCACCTAGTATTATTGTATTATTAAGGGCAGGACTCACAAGATGACCCCTATCTACTAAAAGGCTTATTTGGTATTGCCAACTACTTTCAAAAAAAATTAATTGGCAAGATTAGCAAACTTAGGCATGACATGCCAGGAAAAAATGCTAAACCTGCACATCCAAGTATAACTGACCAAATTATGAAAAACAAACATTGTAATTTTGACTTCCATAAATTGAGGAAGAGGTGAAAAAAAATATTGTTGTCTATCAACAATGACAAGCCACCTGTGTCTGACTGGGATAGAAAATTACTGAGGATGATAGCGGACAACATTGCCACTCATATATGCCATCTCTTCAATTTTACAAAAAAGTGTGCGCCCTCAGGCCTGGAAGGAAGCAAAAGTCATTCCGCTACCCAAGAATAGTAAAGCACCCTTTATTGGCTCAGATAGCTGACCAATCAGCCTGTTACCAACCCTTGGTAAACTTTTGAAAAAAAAAATGTTTGACCAGATACAATGCTATTTTACAGTAAATAAATGAACAACAGACTTTCAGCACGCTTATAGGGAAGGGCATTCAACACGAAAGGCAATTATACAAATGACTGATGATTGGCTGAGAGAAATTGATAATAAATATATTGTGTGAGCTATTTTGTGACTTTTGACAAAATCAATCATAGAATGCTGCTGGAATAAAATAATAAGTTATGGTTTAACATCCCCTGCTATACCGAGGATTGAGAGTTAGCTGTATAACAGAACACAGAGGGTGTTCTTTACTGGTAGCCTCTCCAACATAATCCAGGTAGAATCAGGCATTTCCAGGGCAGCTGTCTTGGCCCCTTACTTTTTCAAATCTTTACGAATGACTTGCCAGTAGCTCTGAGTAAAGCCTGTGTGTGTCTATGTATGCGGATGACGCAACACTATACACGCCAGCTACTGTACTATAGCTAGTGAAATCACTTAACAAAGAGCTGCAGTCAGTTTCAGAACAGGTGGCAAGAAATAAGTTAGTCCTACATATTTCAAAAACAAAAAGCATTGTATTTGGGACAAATCATTCACTAAATCATAAACCTCAACTAAATATTGCCATGAATAATGTGGAAATTGAACTGGTTGAGGAGATTAAACTGATTGGAGTAACCCTGGATTGTAAACTGTTATGGTCAAAACATATTGATGCAGCAGTAGCTAAGATGGGGAGAGGTATGTCCATAATAAAGCGCTGCTCTGCCTTTTTAACAACAATATCAACAATGGCCTATAGGCCCTCGTTTTGTCGCACCTGGACTATTGCCCAGTCAGGTGCCACAAAGAGGGACTAGGGAAAATTACAACTGGCCCAGAACAGGGCAGCACAGCTGCCCCTTAAATGTACACGTAGAGCTAACATTACTAATATGCATGTCTGTCTCTCATGGCTCAAAGTAGAAGAGAGATTGACTTCATCACTACTTGTTTTTGTAAGAAGTATTAACATGTTAAATGCACTGAACTGTCTGTTTAAACTATTAGCAAAAAACTCGGACACCCATGCATACCACCCAAAAGACTTGCCACCATAGGTCTCTTCACGGTCCCCAAGTCCAGAACAGACAATGCGAGGTGCACAGTACTGCATGGATCCATGGCTACGTGGAACTCTATTCCACATCAAGTAATTCAGGACTGTGAGGAGTCTGTTTAAACTACACACAGGTACAAACACACATAACATACACACCATACACACATGTACACCTGGATTGTGTGTTGTGGCCAGAGGGAACACAGATAATGTATTGCGAAATCGGTTGTAAAATGTATTTTAATGTTTACATTTTTTATTATAAATGTATATTACTGCCTTTTTTCTGAAACCCATGAAGAGGATGGATCCATAATAAATACAAATATAAATAACTGCTATTATGTGTTAAGCTGTCTAAGCGTCGCAAATGGCACCCTATTCCCTTTATAGTGCACTACATTTAACCAGGGCACTTCAAAATTACTGCACTATATAGGGAATAAGATGCCATCTGGGACACCTTTTGTCTCTGCACTCAGCTGTGGTCCAAGTCATCAACAACAGAAATATATCCTCTCTCCCTCGGTCTTCAGCTTTTAAGAAATGCTGCATGGACAGAATCACAATTAAGTGCAGCTTTAAGTGGAAGACCGGCATGAGAGTGCTCTTAGCCTGACAGGAAAGTGCCATTAGAGGCTTGTTTAAGGCACACACATATTTATCCATTGACTGTTGTATTTACATTGGCCTGGAACACAAGGAGATGGCTTACTGGTTTAAGAGTAGGTTGCCTGTTGCTGTTCAGTATGTTAGCCCTAATGATAGTGTGTGTCAATGGAGGCTCTTCAGAGGAGGAAGGGAAGGACCATCCTATTCAGTGAATTCCAGGAAATGTAATTAGCATAATACAAAAATAGCAAAAATCTCAACACAAAAATCAGATATCCGTTTTTTTGGATTGGATGCTTTACTAATGACTTGCAACTAGCCCTGGATGTTGTTGGACAAAACTGCACGTTTTAGAATAGCCTTTTATAGCCCCCAGCACAAGGTGCACCTGTGTAATGATCATGCCGTTTAATCAGTTTCTTGATATGACACACTTGTCAGGTGGATAGATTATTTTAGCAAAGGAGAAATGCTCACTAACATGAATGTAAATACATTTGTGAGCAGAATTTGAGCAAAATAAGTTTTCATTGCATATGGAAAACTTCTGGGGTCTTTTATTCCAGCTCATGAAACCAACACTTTACATGTTGCATTTATATTTTTGTTCAGTGTATATTCTTCAAACTACAGGAGAGGGAGGTAGATTATATATTGTTTTCTTGGTTTTATAACTTTAGTGCAATATATTTAAATTTGCCTTGCTAACTTTGGTAGCAAGTACTAATGTTAACTAGCTACCAGAAAACAGTGTTGTCTGCCAGAATGGCTAGCTAATGCTAACAACAATGTAGTGGATTTTTTGTTGAAGAACCCCTTTCATTGCTCACATTAGATTCAAGCTTATTGGAAAAAGCTGCATCGATCATGTAATGGACGAACGTCTGCGTATTCAAACTGCGCAACACGAGAAGGTAAGAAGAAACAGAGTCACAAGCAGCTTATCGGCAAGAGTTTGCTTTTATTTATGAAATGGAAAGTTCAGCTAAGAAGGGCAACTATAAGGAGCTTGTAGAGGTAATTGCACATTACGATACTTTACTTGCTGAGCATATGGAAGTTTATACTGTCTTCTCTGGAATGTCGAAAATCAATTCTGAATGATTTGATCTCTTCCATCGCTTCATCCATTACAAGTGAGATTAAAAAGAGAGGTTGACGCAGCGCAATTTTTCCCGCAGCGCATTTCCCCCCGTGCACTGAAGTAAGCTTTCCACTTTCCTCCGGTATTTATTTTGCAAAAGTGTTAACACATAACCACTCCAGAGACACAAGCAGAAACTCATTACATAGCTACACCTAAACATTAGAGATCTGACATGCTCTATGGGATGAAAACGAGATGATTTTTCAGCCTGATCAACTGTAGGCTACTAATAATAGCAGCTGCATGCAGCCTATGTGCCCTGTCCAACTGGTCAGGGTAAACAAATTGGTAAGGTTATGTTTTTATAGTCCATTTGTTTGTCAGGAGAAAATGTGAAAGTGATCAAATTTGGTTTATATTCAAATTTGGGCTGGCTGGGCTGCCTACCTCTTCAATCCAAAATGATTCACTGGAATTAATCAATCTACATTACAGCGTTGACATAGACTGAGTATTTTTTTCTTATTAGGCCTACGGTTGCATAGGCCTGCATGATGGAAACATGCATAAAGCCAGCTCAGCCCTGTGAGTTCCATTTATCAGTTGTTGTTTCTGTGTCTGGGTAGAGGGACACCCCCCCCCTCATATGAACAAGTATAAGGTTGCTGCATTTTGACAGGTTTTCATACTCCCCACAAGTTTGTTTAAAAACCATGTGACCTGATTAGAAAAAACTGGTCCCATCATAGACCATATTTAAACCTTTTTATAACTGTCATACCCTATAGGGTCCAGAGTTTTCCTGGTTAGGTCATCATATTAGAAAAAACCTCAGGCCCCCAGGGGTAAAACATGGCCCCACACCTCTAGGACCGACTGTGCAACCAGTCTGCTGAGTTTAACTTCATGGAGAAACTTGTAATAGCGCTGCTGTAATGAAATGTACTTGATATTTGTATTTATAGCTTAGTCCCCTCCTGTCCCCTGATTAAGAGGTGATGACCACTCCACTACCATTGTCAACCCTCTCCTGACATGAACTGAAGCCACGTCTCATGTGCCCGCTCATCCACTGGCACATTGAATGTTTCTTCTCCAAGCACTGTGAGTGTTTCTGCCAATTTTCTCTGATGACTGTATGTAGAGTCAATCAAATACACAAACACAATCACATTGCCACACATCAATGATTTTACTCCTTGTTGGACTAACTGATTCTCAGCTATTTTGTATAACTGTGTATGGTGTTGTGTTATTGTTGTTTGTCTTCTCAGATCAAATCCTGTCCTGCCCTCAGTGGAAGAGTTGAGCTCTTCTTCAACACCGTTCATCCATGATGAGCCTGTCCTGCACTGAAGCCTATGGACACCTCAACCCCAGTCCTGCACTGAAGTCAAGTCTCTGAACATCTCAACTCATGCCATATACTAGAGGTCGACCGATTAATCGGAATGGCCGATTAATTAGGGCCGATTTCAAGTTTTCATAACAATCGGTAATCGGTATTTTTGGACACCGATTTGCCGATTTAAAACATTTTGTTTTTTTTACACCTTTATTTAACTAGGCAAGTCAGTTAAGAACACATTCTTATTTTGAATGGCGGCCTAGGAACGGTGGGTTAACTGCCTTGTTCAGGGGCAGAATGACAGATTTTTACCTTGTCAGCTCAGGGATTCATTTTTGAAATCTTCCGGTTACTAGTCCAACGCTCTAACCACCTGCCTTACATTGCACTCCACGAGGAGCCTGCGTGGCAGGCTGACTACCTGTTACGCGAGGGCAGCAAGAAGCCAAGGTAAGTTGCTAGCTAGCATTAAACTTATCTTATAAAAAACAATCAATCTTAACATAATCACTAGTTAACTACACATGGTTGATGATATTACTAGTTTATCTAGCATGTCCTGCGTTGCATATTATCGATGCGCCTACTTCGACAAACGGTGATGATTTAACAAGTGCATTTGCGAAAAAAGCACTGTCGTTGCACCAATGTACCTAACCATAAACATCAATGCCTTTCTTTAAAATCAATACACAAGTATATATTTTTAAACCTGCATATTTAGTTAATATTGCCTGCCAACATGAATTTCTTATAGTTAGGGAAATTGTGTCACTTCTCTTGCGTTCCGTGCAAGCAGTCAGGGTATATGCAGCAGTTTGGGCCGCCTGGCTCATTGCGAACTGTGTGAAGTCCATTTATTCCTAACAAAGGCCGTAATTAATTTGCCAGAATTGTACATAATTATGACATAACATTGAAGGTTGTACAATGTAACAGCAATATTTAGACTTTGGGATGCCATCCGTTAGATAAAATACGTAACGGTTCCGTATTTCACTGAAAGAATAAACGTTTTGTTTTCGAAATGATAGTTTCCGGATTCGACCATATTAATGACCAAAGGCTCATATTTCTGTGTGTTATTATGTTATAATTAAGTCTATGATTTGATAGAGCAGTCTGACTGAGCGATGGTAGGCAGCAGCAGGCTCGTAAGCATTCATTCAAACAGCACTTTCGTGCGTTTGCCAGCAGCTATTGCGCTGTTTATGACTTCAAGCCTATCAACTCCCGAGATTAAGCTGGTGTAACCGATGTGAAATGGGTAGCTAGTTAGCAGGGTGCGCGCTAATAGCGTTTCAAACGTCACTCGCTCTGAGACTTGGAGTAGTTGTTCCCCTTGCTCTGCATGGGTAACGCTGCTACGAGGGTGGCTATTGTCGATGTGTTCCTGGTTCGAGCCCAGGTAGGAGCGAGAAGAGGGACGGAAGCTATACTATTACACTGGCAATACTAAAGTGCTTATAAGAACATCCAATAGTCAAAGGTATATGAAATACAAATCGTATAGAGAGAAATAGTCCTATAATTCCTATAATAACTACAACCTAAAACTTCTTACCTGGGAATATTGAAGACTCATGTTAAAAGGAACCACCAGCTTTCATATGTTCTCATGTTCTGAGCAAGGAACTTAAACGTTAGCTTTTTTACATGGCACATATTGCACTTTTACTTTCTTCTCCAACACTTTGTTTTTGCATTATTTAAACCAAATTGAACATGTTTCATTATTTATTTGAGGCTAAATAGATTTTATTGATGTATTATATTAAGTTAAAATAAGTGTTCATTCAGTATTGTTGTAATTGTCATTATTACAAATAAAAAAACGTCCGATTAATCGGTATCGGCTTTTTTGGTCCTCCAATAATCGGTATCAGTATCGGCGTTGAAAAATCATAATCTATCGACCTCTACCTTATACCCTCATTTAATCACTGCTGTAATCCCTTCCCAATTCTGTAAGTTTCCCTCTCATTCCCATTCCCCATAATATTGTACTATAAATGTCTTTATAAAATGCTTTAGGTTCAAATAATTCATCTTTGGCGATTTTTGAAATACGCTTTTTCATCTCCATGCGGTCCACGCCTATACCGTGGGTCTCCCATCCTCCTAAATTTTTCAAGTCACAAGCCTTCGCTGGTGTGCGTGTGTGTGTGTGAGAAGCAAAGAGAGAGAAAGAGATCCAGATCAAGAGAGAGAGAAAGATAGCGAGAGATATTGAGATCCTTATCAAGAGAAAGAGAGGTAAGGTAAATGACATACTGTACATACAAAAATGTATGTTATTTGTCTTTGTGAAGCAGGATATTAATCAATTAATCAATCAAGATGGTTGTTGATCATTGCTAGACAGCCATTTTCAAGTCTTGCCATAGATTTTCAAGCCGATTTAAGTCAAAACTGTAACTAGGTCACTCAGGAACATTCAATGTCGCCTTGGTAAGCAACTCCATTTGGCCTTGTGATTTGGGTTATTGTCCTGCTGAAGGGTGAATTTGTCTCCTAGTGTGAATAAGGTTTTGGTCTAGCATTTTGCCTATGCTTAGCTCCATTCCATTATTTTTTTTTATCCTGACAGCTTGCTATCATCAACATAAAAATGCATTTTGCACGAGAATCTAAAGCTATCTGTCCGCCAATTGAAGCTTAACAGAAGTTGGGTGATGCAACAACAACCCAAACCACAGAAGTAAATCAACAATAGAATGGCTTCAACAGAAGAAACCTTCTGGGGCGGCCCAGTCAGAGTCCTGACATCAACCCGATTGAGATGCTGAGGCATGACCTTGAGAGTGGTTCACACCAGACATCACAAGAATATTGCTGAACTGAAACAGTTTTGTAAAGACAATGGTTCAAAATTCCTCCTGACCATTGTGCAGGTCTGATCTGCAAAACGTTTGGTTGAGGTTATTGCTGCCAAAGTAGGGTCAACCAGTTATTAAAACCAAGGGTTCACATACTTTTTCCACCCTGCACTGTCAATGTTTACATGGTGTGTTCAATAAAGACATGAAAACATATAATTGTTTGTGTGTTATTAGCTTAAGCAGACTGTGTTTGTCTATTGTTGTGACTCAGATGATCAGATCAAATGTTATGACCAATTTATACAGAAGTCCAGATAATTCCAAAGGGTTTACATACTTTTTCTTGCCACTGTATATCATTATTTTGATGTGCATCTGTGTGTGTGTGTGTGTGTGTGTGTGTTTGATTTTACTATCCTTGTGGGGACAAGAAGTCTTCATTAGCATAGTAAAACAAGTAAAAGTCGGCCAAGTGGGGGACATTTTGCAGTTCCCCAAAAGGAAAAAGGCTATTTTAGGGTTAGGGATTAGGTTTATATTAGGGTTAGAATTATAATTAGTGTTGGGGTTAGGTTTAGGGATAGGAATTAGGTTTAGAGTTAAGGGTTAGTGTTAAGGGTTAGGTTTAGGGGTAAGTAAAAGTCGTTTTTTAAAATAAAAATCAATTGTTTGGTCACCACAAGGATAGTAAAACGAGCATGTGTGTGTGTGTGTGTGTGTGTGTGTGCATGCCTGCATGCATGCCTGTGTGCGTTTGACATATGTATGTGAACAAGAGAAATTTAACAGGGATATGGGGAGTAAAAGCCAACCTGGCTCATTTAGTTTCACAGCACAACCCACTCCTCCCTGCCTTCTTTTTTAATCCTTTAAAACCTGCCAGTTCTCCAGTGTTACTCACTGAAGTGGCTGACAGCATGAATTGTCAGGCGTGTACCTCAGTAACTCCCTTCGGCTCGAGGGTGCAGTAGAGAATAGGGCCAGGGTCATGATGTGTTTTCATATTGGTTACTAGCCTAGCTCAGCAGGAAGTAATACAACGTAGGAGGGAGCAGGTACCTACAGTTGAATTCGGAAGTTTACATACACTTAGTTTGGAGTCATTAAAACTCGTTATTCAACCACTCCACACATTTCTTGATAACAAACGATAGCATTGGCAAATCGGTTAGGACATCTACTTTGTGCAAGACACAGATAATTTTTCCAACAATTGTTTACAGACAGATTATTTCACGTATAATTCACTGTATCACAATTCCAGTGGGTCAGAAGTTTACAAACACTAAGTTGACTGTGCCTTTAAACAGCTTGGAAAATTCCAGAAAATTATGTCATGGCTTTAGAAGCTTCTGATAGGCTAATTGACATCATTTGAGTCAATTGGAGGTGTACCTGTGGATGTATTTCAAGGCCTACATTCAAACTCAGTGCCTCTTTGCTTGACATCATGGGAAAATCTAAAGAAATCATCTAAGACTTCAGAATTGTTTTTGTAGACCTTCACAAGTCTGGTTCATCCTTGGAAGCAATTTCCAAACGCCTGAAAGTACCACGTTCATCTGTACAAACAATAGTATGCAAGTATAAACACAATGGGACCACGCAGCCGTCATACTGCTCAGGAAGGAGACGTGTTCTGTCTCCTAGAGATGAACGTACTGTGGTGCGAAAAGTGCAAATCAATCCCATAACAACAGCAAAGGACCTTGTGAAGATGCTGGAGAAAACAGGTACAAAAGTATCTATATCCACAGTCCTAGTCCTATATCGACATAACCTGAAAGCCGCTCAGCAAGGAAGTTGCCACCACTCCAAAACTGCCATAAAAATAAGCCAGACTACGGTTTGCAACAGCACATGGGAACAAAGATCGGAGAAATGTCCTCTGGTCTGATGAAACAAAAATAGAACTGTTTGGCCATAATGGCCATTGTTATGTTTGGAGGAAAAAGGGGGAGGCTTGCAAGCCGAAGAACACCATCCCAACCGTAAAGCACGGGGATGGCAGCATCATGTTGTGGGCTGCTTTGCTGCAGGAGGGACTGGTGCACCTCACAAAATGGATGACGTCATGAGGGAGGGAAATTATGTGGATTTATTGAAGCAACATCTCAAGACATCAGTCACGAAGTTAAAGCTTGGTTGCAAATGGGTCTTCCAAATGGACAATGACCTCAAGCATGATTCCAAAGTTGTGGGAAAAGCCCTCACAAAGCCCTGACCTCAATCCTATTGAACATTTGTGGGCAGAACTAAAAAAGTGTGTGCGAGCAAGGAGGCCAAGAAACCTGCCTCAGTTACACCAGTTACGTCAGGAGGAATGGACCAAAATGCACCCAACTTACTGTGGGAAGCTTGTCGAAGGTTACCCAAAGCAATGTAAAGGCAATGCTACCAAATACTAATTGAGTGTATGTGAACTTCTGACCCACTGGGAATGTGATGAAATAAATAAAAGCTGAAATAAATCATTCTCTCTACTATTATTCGGACATTTCACATTCTTAAAATAAAGTGGTGATCCTAACTGACCAAAGACAGGGAATTTTTACTAGGATTAAATGTCACTGGCATTTGCCCAGAGTGGACCAGTGTGGGCAGCCCATATCTGGTGAAGGCAGCCCTCACTTTGCCTGAAATAAACCCAAACATTCCCAGAAAACGTCCGCCCAATGCGGGCAAATATATTGGCCCCATGTACGCTGCCCACATTGAGCCGTTGCATCTTTGCTATTTAATCAGATTTTTTTTAAATGTATAATTTATTTATGACATTCATTTAAATGCACAAATTGATTAATTTTAAAGACTTAAATGTATTTAGTGAATATGATGCATTTTATCAGAAAGACAACCAAGTTGTTACTATGGTACTATCATATATATAGTAAATAGATATACAGTACCAGTCAACATTTTGGACACACCTACTCATTCATGGATTTTTCTTTATTTTTACTATTTTCTACATTGTAAAAATAATGGCGAAGACATCAAAACTATGAAATAACACATATGGAATCATGTAGCAACCAAAAAAGTGCTAAACAAATCCAAATGTATTTTATATTTTATATTCTTCAAAGTAGCCACCCTTTGCCTTGATGACAGCTTTGCAGTCTCGGCATTCTCTCAATCAGCCACATGAGGGAGTCACAAGGAATGCTTTTCCAACAGTCTTGAATGAGTTCCCACATATGATGAGCACATGTTGGCTGCTTTTCCTTCACTCTGTGGTCCACCTCATCCCAAACCATCTCAACTGGGTTGATGTCCGGTGATTGTGGAGGCCAGGTCATCTGATGCAGCTCTCCGTCACTCTCCTTCTTGGTCAAATTGCCCTTACACAGTCTGGAGGTGTGTTGGGTCATTGTCCTGTTGTAAAACAAATGATAGTCCCACTAAGCACAAACCAGATGTGATGGCAATTCACTGCAGAATAATGTGGTAGCCATGCTGGTTATGTGTGCCTTGAATTCTAAATCAATCACAGACAGTGTCACCAGAAAAGCACCCCCACACCATCACACCTCCTCCTCCATGCTTCACAGTGAGAACCACACATACGGAGATCATCCATTAACCTACTCTGCGTCTCACAAAAGATATGGCGGTTGGAACCAAAAAATCTCAAATTTGGACTCATCAGACGAAAGGACAGATTTCCAACGCTTCAATGTCCATTGCTTGTGTTTCTTGGCCCAAGCAAGTATTTTCTTCTTATTGGTGTCCTTTAGTAGTGGTTTCTTTGCAGCAATTGACCATGAAGGCCTGATTCACGCAGTCTCCTCTGAACAGTTGATGTTGAGAGGAGTACCATATATAGTACTTGAACTCTGTGAAGCATTTATTTGTGCTGCAATCTGAGGTGCAGTTAACTGCCGATTTCTGAGGCTGGTAACTCTAATGAACTTATCCTATGCAGCAGAGGTAACTCTGGGTCTTCCGTTCCTGTGGCTGTCCTCATGAGAGCCAGTTTCATCATAACGCTTGATGGTTTTTGCCACTGCACTTGAAAAAACTTTCAAAGTACTTGAAACTTTCCAGATTGACTGACCTTCATGTCTTAAAGTAATGATGGACTGTTGTTTCTCTTTGCTTATTTGAGCTGTTCTTGCCATAATATGGATTTGGTCTTTTACCAAATAGGGCCATCTTCTGTATACCACCCCTACCTTGTCACAACACAACGGATTGGCTCAAACGCATTAAACACATCCAAACTAACTTTTAACAAGGCACACCTGTTAATTGAAATGCATTCCAGGTGACTACCTCATGAACCTGGATGAGAGAATGCCAATAATGTGCAAAGCTGTCATCAAGGCAAAGGCTGGCTACTTTGAATTATCTCAAATATCATTAACACTTGTTTGGTTACTACATGACTCCATATGTGTTATTTCATAGTTTTGATGTCTTCACTATTATTCTACAATGTAGAAAATAGTCAAATAAAGAAAAACACTTGAATGAGTAGGTTTGTCCAAACGTTTGACTGGTACTGTATATATTTTTTTCACAAAACTGTCAAGTCAACACATCCGTCAATGCTGCTGTGAAACATGCCAAACACGAGATAAAACAAATAAGAAATTATACAATTGATGCAATTTCAATGTTGTTTAAGTTGCTTTGTGTATCACCAAATTAGCTTGACATGATTTGCACTACTCAACGCATCCAAGTTTCTTGACATAGGCACTTCAGAGAGATGGCAGTCAAGGCGAGCTCATGAATATAAGATCCCTGCCCACTTAGCCTGTCTTTTTAAACTTCCTGGTAGTTAGCCATGAGAGAGGCAAGTAGCCTAGTGGTTAGAGTGTTGGACAAGTAATCAAAAGGTTGCAAAATCGAATCCCTGAGCTGACAAGATAATAATCTGTCGTTCTGCCCCTGAACAAGGCAATTAACCCAATGTTCCTAGGCTGTCATTGAAAATAAGAATTTGTTCTTAACTGACTTGCCTAGTTAAATAAAGGTAAAAGAGAAAAGTATGTTCTCAATTCATTGTCATTTCTATCTGAAACAAATATTAAGGGTGATATTTTAGTCCCTTAAAAGGCTATTTTACATGGGAATCAGAATGACTGTTCGGGACCTTTAAGGGTTCTGTTGTGTGATGCCTGATTTTTTTACACTGCCAATGATGAAGTCTTTAAAAATACTTAAAGGTAGTCATGTTACGTTTCATAACGGAACTCTGAGGCTTACATCAACATCGCTAAGCAGCTAACTGTGAAGCAGTGTGCCGATGCGTGTATCACTTTATCAGAAGTGCGTCATCAATGACGTCCAAAGCTTTGTTTGATCACGTGCTTTTTCAAACCATACGTTGCAAAATGCGAGATCCCACTGATTTCGCCGTAGTTCCAGTGCTTTCTCCGATTCGAAGCAGCTTTCAATCACCAAACTCTAATGGACACTGTACTTACAAATATACACTGAACAAATATATAAAATGCAACATTCATTAATTTCAAAGATTTTACTGAGTTACAGTTCATATTTAGAAATCAGTCAATTGAGATCAATTAATAAGGCCCTAATCTATGGATTTCACATTACTGGTCACAGACTGGTCACAGATAACTTTTTTTTAAAAGGTAGGGGCGTGGATCAGTAAACCAGTCTGTATCTGGTATGACCACCATTTGGCTCATGCAGTGCGACACATCTCCTTCGCATAGAGTTGATCAGGTTGTTGATTGTGGCCTGTGGAATGTTGTTCCACTCCTCTTCAATGGCTGTGCGAAGTTGCTGGATATTGGCGGGAACTGGAACACGCTGTCGTACACATCGATCCAGAGCAATGGGTGACATGTCTGGTGAGTATGCAGGCCATGGAAGAACTGGGATGTTTTCAGCTTCCAGGAATTGTGTACAGATCCTTGCGAGATGGGGCAGTGCATTATCATTCTGAAACATGAGGTGATTGCGGCGGATGAACGGCATGACAACAGGCCTCAGGATCTCGTCATGGTATCTCTGTGCATTTAAATTGCCATCGATAAATGCAATTGTGTTTTTTGTCTGTAGCTTATGCCTGCCCATACCATAACCCAACCACTACCATGGGGCACTCTTTTCACAATGTTGACATCAGCAAACCACTCACCCACACGACGCCATACACGCTGTCTGCCATCTTCCCGGTATAGTTAGAACCGTGATTCATCCGTGAACAGCACACTTCTCCAGCGTTCCCGTAGCCATCGAAGGTGAGCATTTGCCCACTGAAGTTGGTTATGATGCCAATCTGCAGTCAGGTCAAGACCCTGGTGAGGATGAACAAGCATGCAGATGAGCTGTTGTAGTCTCACCCATGTTGGGCTGGTGTGGGCTTGGTGTAGGCTAGCTCAGGTTGGGGTTGGTGTGGGCTAGTCCGCATTTGGCTGGTGTGGGCTAGCCCGCGTTGGGCTGGTGTGGGCTAGCCCGCGTTGGTCTGGTGTGGGCTAGCCCGCGTTGGTCTGGTGTGGGCTAGCCCGCGTTGGTCTGGTGTGGGCTAGCCCGCGTTGGGCTGGTGTGGGCTAGCCCGTGATGGGCTGGTGTAGGCTTGCCCGTGTTGGCTTGCTAGCCTGTCCCCACCTTGCTCACAGAATACCCACATGGGGCCAATCGGGTCATGTTTGCTGTGTACACTCTCCAATTAGTGGTGTATTACTGCTTGGCTATCTCTTGACTGCTCTGGCAGCACTGTGTGTTTGTTTATCCCTGGCATATTAGCTGCCATGCTTTGTTGGTTTGGGAGATGAACAACTGATAAACACTAGCATAATTTAAACTGGATTATATACTTGAAGACACACACACACACCACACACACACAAATAAACAAACAAACACACTCACACCAAGGCTCAAACACACTCTCACACACGCAAAAACAAACAAATACGCAAATATGCATTATGTATCCATCCGATAATGCCTTCAACATGTTCAAATGATGCTTTTGATCTGAAATCAATCCCATCTTTAATGGATCTTTGATATGCAATCCAAACAACCGAAGGACCAAAAGAGGAAACAAGCAAGAGTCAGACACATTAAATAGTTTTACTCATCGCTCATTCCCTCTCCGGTTGAGTCCCAAATGGCACCATATTCCATATATAGTACACTATTTTAACCAGAGCACTATAGGCCCTGGACAAATGTAGGGCACTAGTTAATAGAGTGTCATTTAGGATGCAGTACCGGTCTTTTCCTTCCTGTGTCACACTGTTCCATGTAGCCTTTTAATAGCATCAGAGCCACAGAGTGCATCCCAAATGGTACCATTTTCCCTGGTCAAAAGTAGTAGGGCATAGGGAATAGGGTGCCATGTGGGACATAGCCACAGCAGCTTTAGACTGGAAGTGCTAAGACTGATATAGATACAGTTATATTTCAATACAGAGCTAATCAATTCACATTCTTCGTCAATTAGCCTCTGTATCAACAGTAGACACCAAATGTAATAGTAATCTTCTGGGATCTCGCTCTATACCTCGTCCACCACCTCCTTCTCCTCCTTTTCTCCGCCCCCTCTCCTCCTCCCTCCCCACCTCTCCTCCTCCCTCTTCCTCTCCTCGCTCCGCACGTCTGCTACTCTAAGCCTTTAGTCTTGTCTCCTCCAGAGTGTCAGAAAGGCCAGCAGATTTTCTCTCTGCAGTTTGATCCCTGCAACCACAGTCGATTCTGTTCCATCACCTCCTCCCCATGGCTACAGGGGGACCTTTTCTCAACCAAACATGCTCAGTCAGGCATGGGCAGAGAATGGAGAGGTGGGAGGAGAATTAGGGGAGGGAGAGGAAGGAGGGGAGGAAGGGAAGGGAGAGGAGATCCTATCATTCATTAGATATATTTTGATTTATTGAACAGGTTTTCTATGTCTGTGTTGGGCTAGCAGAGCTAGGAATGACAAGAGAGCTGTCGTAGTGTCTGTGTAATGCCTCTCACTTGTTGAGCAATGACACAGCTAACAGCTAGCTATCAATCGGCTCAATTGTAGCTTCAATAGTAGAACCTTCTCCTCCAGTCCTTGATAAAAGACTGTCTGAATGCAGAACAGTATCAGTCTGTGTGTGAGAAATTCAATAATTTCATAAACCTACATTTGGAAAGAGCCTGAATGCAACAGCAACACAGGCATTCATGTTTGTCCTGATAAATAATACATTATTCTTCTCTGCTCTGTTCTCTGTTTGCGGCCCTCAAAACTACCTCCCATCCACACAAGTCGGGGATAAGTACCACACAATGACTTGAAAGGTGAAGGGAAAAGGAGACAAGAGAAAGAGAAAAAAAGAGATGATATTTTGCAGATAATCAAGCAAACATGACCCGTGGGAGCAGCAAGCACAAAGACTTCATACAATTTGTCTGTTGCGCGATGGCGCAGAAGAGGTCGAGAAGAGACTGTGTCTCTATGACACTGTGTCTAGGGGTTGCAGCAGCACTGTACTGTAGAAGAGAAAATCCAATCGTTTCTCCAACCGCTGGCTTCCAACCGCTGGCTTCCGAACTGAGGACCAGGCAAGGACCAGTTTTAATGTTTGCACTGCTAAAATTCACTGGTACAGGGACAGTGTTAGTGAGCAATAAGCCCTTCAAATGTTTGAAAGTCTTTGGCCAAAAGTACAGATGTAGGATCTTATTTTGAGTCAGTTTGCAGATATAGCTTTTTGAGATATGGCTTTTTTTTGCAACTCTGCCTAGAAGGCCAGCATCCCGGAGTCGCCTCTTAACTGTTGATGTTGAGACTGGTGTTTGTGGGTACTATTTAATGAAGCTGCCAGTTGAGGACTTGTGAGGAGTCTTTTTCAAACTAGACACCCTAATGTACTTGTCCTCTTGCTCAGTTGTGCACCGTGTCTTCCCACTCCTCTTTCTATTCTGATTAGAGCCAGTTTGCGTTGTTCTGTGAAGGGAGTAGTACACAGCGTTGTATGAGAGCTTCAGTTTCTTGGCAATTTCTCATATGGAATAGCCTTAATTTCTCAGAACGAAAATAGACTGACGAGTTTAATCGAACCCACAAATGCTGATGCTCCAGATACTCAACTAGTCTAAAGATGGACAGTTATATTGCTTCTTTAAACGTCACAACAGTTTTCAGCTTTGATAACATAATTGCAAAAGGGTTTTCTAATTATCAATTAGCCCTTTAAAATGATCAACTTGGATTAGCTAACACAACATGCCATTGGAACACAGGAGAAATGGTTGTGTCACGTTCGTCTTCCTCCTCTTCTGAGGAGGAGTAGTTGGAAGGATCGGAGGACCAATATGCAGCATGGTAAGTGTTCATCTTGAATTTATTTAGAAAAGAGAACGCTGAATGAACTATACAAAAATAACCAACGTGAAGCTACCGAATAATAGTGCTGACACAAAACACTACACATAGACAATCACCCACAACCCACAATGACAAAACAGGCTACCTAAATATGGTCCCCAATCAGAGACAACGACTAACACCTGCCTCTGATTGAGAACCATATCAGGCCAAACACATAGAAATAGACAAACTAGACAACATAGAATGCCCACTCAGATCACACCCTGACCAAACAAAACATAGAAACATACAAAGCAAACTATGGTCAGGGCGTGACAGGTTGCTGATAATGTGCCTCTGTACGCCTATGTAGATATATCATAAAAAATCTGCCGTTTCCAGCTATGATAGTCATTTACCACATTAACATTGTCTACACTGTATTTCTGATCAATTTGATGTTATTTTAACAGACAAAAAATGTGCTTTTCTTTAAAAAACAAGGACTTTCCTAAGTGACCCCAAACTTTTGAACAGTAGAGTATATAAATTATAACCATACATCTATATATATATATATATATATATATATATATATAACCATTGACCATTGATTCTTGAAGAATGTTACTTATAAATGCCTCATGAGCATAGTTCAACTGTCACACTCCATGAGAACTCAAAATATTAGCTTGTTTTTCTCCAATGTCTGTCAACATTGTAAATGTAAACAAACACTCTATAGCCTCATAACATGATTAAAACAATAATTTGGATATCATGGATGGTCAGTCCTTGCATCTATAGCTCTGTCTATTAATCTGAAAGTGGTTACATTTCCACAGGCTGATCCCTCAGCTTTTTACCAAAACAGAGGAGGGCGACCGTTTTGTTATCGTTTAATCTGTGTATTTGCCCTTTAAACAGCTGCATATTATCAAGATACCAAATTGTCTTTATCAAAGGTAAACAATAGGTCTATAGTAAATATCATTAATTTTTCACATGTATATAGCACTTTCTCAACTCAAAACAATGAGCCGAATCAGTTCCCATGACAACAAAATCATAAACAACAGAGTAGGGCTGGCCAATAAGTATTTTGTTTTGGGGTTATGCTCATGTATAACAATTTGTTTAAATCTATACTTCCATATTTCCAAGTCCTATTTTTAAAGATCAAGGGGTGTAACATTTCTTGGAAGGATATTGACCTCATCCCGTCAGTAGAGGACGACTGGTTATTTAAAAAAAAAAATGCCTTCCTCACCATCTTAAATAAGCATGCCCCATTCAAGAAATTTAGAACCGGGAACAGATATAGCCGAATTCTCTCCAGACCTGTCTGCCCTTAACCACAAAAACAGCCTGTGGCGTTCTGCATTAGCATCGAACAGCCCCCATATGTAACTTTTCAGGGTAGTTAGAAACCAATATACACAGGCAGTTAGAAAAGCCAAGGCTAGCTTTTTCAAGCAGAAATTTGCTTCCTGCAACACAAACTCAAAAAAGTTCTGGGACACTGTAAAGTCCATGGAGAATAAGAAGACCTCCTCCCAGCTGCCCACTGCACTGAGGATAGGAAACACTGTCACCACCGATAAATCCACTATAATTGAGAATTTCAATAAGCATTTTTCCACGGCTGGCCATGCTTTCCACCTGGCTACCCCTACCCCGGTCAACAGCACTGCACACCCCACAGCAACTTCGCCCAAGCCTTACCCATTTCTCCTTCTCCCAAATCCAGTCAGCTGATGTTCTGAAAGAGCTGCAAAATCTGGACCCCTACAAATCAGCAGGGCTAGACAATCTGGACCCTTTCTTTCTAAAATTATTTGCCGGAATTGTTGCAACCCTTATTACTAGCCTGTTCAACCTCTCTTTCGTGTCGTCTGAGATTCCCAAAGATTGGAAAGCAGCTGCGGTAATCCCCCTCTTCAAAGGGGGGAACACTCTTGACCCAAACTGCTACAGACCTATATCTATCCTACCCTGCCATTCTAAGGTCTTCGAAAGCCAAGTCAACAAACAGATCACCGACCATTTCGAATCCCACCGCACCTTCTCCGCTATGCAATCTGGTTTCAGAGCTGGTCATGGGTGCACCTCAGCCACACTCAAGGTCCTAAACGATATCTTAACCGCCATCGATAAGAAACAATACTGTGCAGCCATATTCATTGACCTGGCCAAGGCTTTCGACTCTGTCAATCACCACATCCTCATCGGCAGACTCAATAGCCTTGGTTTCTCAAATGATTGCCTCGCCTGGTTCACCAACTACTTCTCTGATAGAGTTCAGTGTGTCAAATCAGAGGGTCTGTTGTCCGGGCCTCTGGCAGTCTCTATGGGGGTGCCACAGGGTTCAATTCTTGGACCGACTCTCTTCTCTGTATACATCAATGATGTCGCTCTTGCTGCTGGTGAGTCTCTGATCCACCTCTACGCAGACGACACCATTCTGTATACTTCTGGCCCTTCTTTGGACACTGTGTTAACAACCCTCCAGACGAGCTTCAATGCCATACAACTCTCCTTCCGTGGCCTCCAACTGCTCGTAAGTACAAGTAAAACTAAATGCATGCTCTTCAACCGATCGCTGCCTGCACCTGCCCGCCCGTCCAGCATCACTACTCTGGACGGTTCTGACTTAGAATATGTGGACAACTACAAATACCTAGGTGTCTGGTTAGACTGTAAACTTTCCTTCCAAACTGACAACCAACATTTCCAATCGTAAATTACATCTAGAATTGGTTTCCTATTTCGCAACAAAGCATCCTTCACTCATGCTGCCAAACATACCCTCGTAAAACTGACCATCCTACCAATTCTTGACTTCGGCGATGTCATTTACAAAATAGCCTCCAATACCCTACTCAATAAATTGGATGCAGTCTATCACAGTGCCATCCGTTTTGTCAACAAAGCCCCATATACTACCCACCACTGCAACCAGTACGCTCTCGTTGGCTGGCCCTCGCTTCATACTCGTCGCCAAACCCACTGGCTCCAGGTCATCTACAAGACCCTGCTAGGTAAAGTCCCCCCTTATCTCAGCTCGCTGGTCACAATAGCAGAACCCTCCAGCAGGTATATCTCTCTGGTCACCCCCAAAGCCAATGTCACGTTCTGACCTTAGTTTTTTTGTTATTTCTTTGTTTTAGTATGGTCAGGGCGTGAGTTGGGTGGGTTATCTATGTTCATTTTTCTATGTTGGTTTTTGCGTTTGGCCTGGTATGATTCTCAATTAGAGGCAGGTGTCGTTATGAGAATCATACTTAGGTAGCCTTTTTCCACCTGTGTTTCATGGGTGTTTATTTTCTGTCTTTGTGTAATTCACCAGACATGACTGTTTCGTTTCGTGTCATTCTCGTTTATCGTTAGTTTTGTTGTTTTGTTCGAGTATTCGTTTTCATTAAAAGGCATTATGAATACTCACCACGCTGCATCTTGGTCCTCCTCTCTTTCTCCCAACAAGCGTTACAGCCAATTCCTCCTTTGGCCGCCTCTCCTTCCAGTTCTCTGCTGCCAATGACTGGAACAAACTACCAAAATCTCTGAAACTGGAAACACTTATCTCCCTCACTAGCTTTAAGCACCAGCGGTCAGAGCAGCTCACAGATTACTGCACCTGTACATAGCCCATCTATAATTTAGCCCAAACAACTACCTCTTCCCCTACTGTATTTATTTATTTATTTTGCTCCTTTGCACCCCATTAATTATATTTCTACTTTGCACATTCTTCCACTGCAAATCTACCATTCCAGTGTTATACTTGCTATATTGTATTTACTTCGTCACCATGGCCTTTTTTTGCCTTCACCTCCCTTATCTCACCTCATTTGCTCACATTTTATATAGACTTATTTTTCTACTGTATTATTGACTTTATGTTTGTTTTACTCCATGTGTAACTCTGTGTTGTTGTATGTGTCGAACTGCTTTGCTTTATCTTGGCCAGGTCGCAATTGTAAATGAGAACTTGTTCTCAACTTGCCTACCTGGTTAAATAAAGGTAAAATAAAAAAATTGGAATGACTGGAATTCTGATAGACTTTGGATTTTAATGTAAAGATATAATTTCATAGTATTATTATATGTAGTAGAAAGTGATGGGTTAGAAGAAGCCTACTTAACCAACCCATAAAGTGAAATTTAACATCCATATATGTAAACTTTAACATTGACTTATCCTGCAATAGATGTCATTCAATTGGTAACATACATTTGTGTCTTGTAATCTACCCAACCATGATCATACACTACAGTTGAGGAACAATGGGAAAGTAATTCTGCTTTGAAAGTTGATAAACTTGTAACCTCACTTTTGAGAAAATGGCCTTTGAATTTTTTGGTACACCTACCGGAGAGCTCTTCATTGTCTTCACCCAATTCAGCATCGTTCAGCTTTAAGCTTTAGCCCCACCCATCTCTTTAAGGGTTGATGCGAGCGTTCTGTCCTATCAACAACAGTCAAGCACCCAAACTAACTGGCTAACGTTGGCTAGCTTGCGATCTACTTCCAGCTCATTCTGATCATTTTACTCACCATAGCAGAGCTGGTTAGGCTGTTTTATGTTATCCAGAGCATTGGTGACTGCAAATCTGCTGCTGGCAACAATTTACTATTTTTTGCCAAAGTTTACTGACACAGGTCATATTAAATGTGTGTTGAGCGTTTGTAAATGTGTCTGTTATTCTACGATCTAGCACACTCAGACGAGAGTGCTCTGAAATCAGAGTAGATAGCCAGAGTGAATTTACCAGCTACGTGAACATTCTATTGAAATGGATACTTGCACAGTGGAATATTTTGTTAAGACATGTAGCTAGCTAAATAAACAATTAACCATAATCCCAACTCATAACCTTACTACCCTGCATGAATCTGCAGGTAGCTAACCAACCAGGTTGCTATACAAAAAATGTAGCTAGTTAGACTCCTCTCTGTCACGGTCCTCCAGAAAGTGGAGAGCAACACATATGCAATTCTAATACGCAATATCAAAAAAAAGCTGCGTTTAACAGGTTTACCTACATATACTGACCAGCTCAAATAGACAGAGCCGGGCTACGCGGCAGACCAATCCGAACTTATCTTTCGGCATGTCCAGCCCACTCATTAGCTCAACCAATCATGGCTAGCGGGAAGGTTGCTGGCCTTTTCTGTGGCTAAACCAACTAGGCTCGTAATTTAACAGTTGTATTCGTATTTACAGATGACACACATGTTTGTTATTAAGGCACATGAAAGTTCACATGTTCAAGATGGCATTTCTGCCAAGAAACGCATTTTGATTTTCAAAAAAAGTTTACGTTCAAATGGCTCTCCTGTGAAGTAGTGACACGCGACATACGCCCATTTTCCTGAAACAAGTCACATTTCATTAGGCCTTATTTTGAGGGCCTTGTTTTACCGTAATAAAGGGACCTGAAACTGTTACACATACATTTGACCCAAACCATGCCCATCATTATCATATTTCCCAGCATGCTCTACTGCAGGCTGATTTTAAAAAATTGTTTGTTTCAATATCTATGTTTGTGCATGTTCATTGATTGATTGATCTTATGCTACACAAACATAAACATGCTTTGATTTGATAAATAACATACATGTTTCTAAACTAATCCAATCATTTATTTATATTTATTGCACCAGTTACTGAAATATTTGTTCCTGTTTAAATGCTTTAGGTAAGGATTCTCAAACTCTGTTCCTGGAGAGCTACCATCCTGTAGGTTTTTACTCCAACCCCATTTGTAATTTACCTGATTCATCCTATCGACCAGCTAGTTATTAGAATCAGGTGCGCTAGATTAGGGTTGGAGCGGAAAAACTACACGACTGTTGCTCTTCAGGAACAGGGTTGGAGAGCCCTGCTTTAGGTAGTTTCCTCACAATGTTCATAACTCTGGCACTCATTCTGAATGCTGGTGTACAACCTTCAGGAGTGAATCTAAACATTCTTTTCAGACACTGTAGTACAATGGCCTGAAACAGGCCTTCAAATCACAGTATGCTTGCAAGGTGATGTGCAATTCCTTTTGGAATACAGCCAATTTGTAGAATTTCTAATCACCTGAAACCTGTATCCAAAATAACTGCCAAGGTTAGGATAACTGACCTATCAGACTACCTAAAGCATCTAAACTGGAGCAACCATTTCAGTAACGGGTAGAATAAGTCCAAGTAACATATTGGACTAATTTAGAAAATGTTTGTAATTTATTTTAAACACACATTATTTTTGGTTTATATTATTTGTATAATTTTTGTTGTTGTATTGTTTGTACAGTGCATTCTGAAAGTATTTAGACCCCTTGACCTTTTCCACATTTTGTTAGGTTACAATTCTAAAATAGATTAAATAATTTTTTCCCCTCATCCATCTGCACACAATACCCCATAATGACAAAGAGAATACAGGCATTTACATTTTTTAGCAAACATATTAAAAATAAATATCAGAAATACCTTATTTATATAAGTATTCAGACCCTTTGCTATGAGATTCAAAATTGAGCTCAGGTGTATTCCGGTTTCCATTGATTATCCTTGAGATATTTCTACAACTTGATTGGAGTCCACCTGTGGTAATTTCAATTGATTGGATATGATTTGTCTATACAGTATAAGGTAAAGCCATCAAGCCATGATATAAAAGGAATTGTCCGGGGACCTCCCGGGTGGCGCAGTGGTCTAGGGCACTGCATCGCAGTGCTAGCTGCGCCACCAGAGTCTCTGGGTTTGCACCCAGGCTCTGTCGCAGCCGGCCGCGACCGGGAGGTCCGTGGGGCGACGCATAATTGGGCTAGCGTTGTCCGGGTTAGGGAGGGTTTGGCCGGTAGGGATATCCTTGTCTCATCGCGCTCCAGCGACTCCTGTGGTGGGCCGGGCGCAGTGCGCTCTAACCAAGGGAGCCAGGTGCACGGTGTTTCCTCCGACACATTGGTGCGGCGGGCTTCCGGGTTGGAGGCGCGCTGTGTTAAGAAGCAGTGCGGCTTGGCTGGGTTGTGCTTCGGAGGACGCGTGGCTTTCGACCTTCGTCTCTCCCGAGCCCGTACGGGAGTTGTAGCGATGAGACAAGATAGTAATTACTAGCGATTGGATACCACGAAAATTGGGGAGAAAAGGGGATCAAATAAAAATAAATAAAAAAAAGGAATTGTCCGTGGAGCGCCGAGACAGGATTGTGTCGTACCAAAAGATTTCTGCAGCATTGAAGGTCCCCAAGAACAGTGGCCTCCATCGTTCTTAAATGGAAGAAGTTTGGAACCACCAAGACTCTTCCTAGAGCTGGCCACCTGGCCAAACTGAGCAATCAGTGGAGAAGGTCCATGGTCAGGGAGGGGACCAAGAACCCGATGGTCACTCTGACAGAGCTCCAAAGTTCCTCTGTGGAGATGGGAGAACATTCCAGAAGGACAACCATCTCTGCAGCACTCCACCAATCAGGCCTTTGTGGTAGAGTGGCCAGATGGAAGACACTCCTCAGTAAAAAGGCACATGACAGCCCACTTGGAGTTTTTAAAAAGGCACCTAAAGGACTCTCAGACCATGTGAAGCAAGATTCTCTGGTCCAAGATTGAACTCTTTCGCCTGAATACCAAGCGTCACGACAGGAGGAAGCATCACATCTGGAGGAAACCTGGCACTGTTCATACGGTGAAACATGGTGGTGGCAGCATCATGCTGTGGGGGTGTTTTTCAGGGACTGGAAGACTAGTCAGGATTGAGGGAACGATGAACGGAGCAAAGTACAGAGAGATCCTTGATGAAAACCTGCTCCAGGGCGCTCAGGACCTCAGTCTGGGGCGAAGGTTTACCTTCCAACTGGACAATGACCCTAAGCACACAGCCAAGACAACGCAGGAGTGGCTTTGGGAAAAGTCTCTAAATGTCCTTGAGTGGCCCAGCCAAAGCCTGGACTTGAACCCAATTTAAAATCTCTGGAAAAACGTGAAAATAGCTGTGCGGCGACACTCCCCATCCAACCTAACAGAGCTTGAGAGGATCTGCAGAGTAGAATGGGAGATACTTCCCAAATACAGGTGTGCCAAGCTTGTAGCGTCATACCCAAGAAAACTCAAGGCTGAAATCGATCCCAACGGTGCTTCAACAAAGTACTGAGTAAAGGGTGTGACTACTCATGTAAATGTAAAAACCTTTTTTGCTTTGTCATTATGGGGTATTGTGTGTAGACTGAGGAGGGAAAATTAACAATTAATATATTTTATAGTAACGCTATAACGTAACAAAAAGTGGAAAAAGTCAAGGAGTCTGAAAAGTTCCGGAATGCACTGCATATCTTTGTATTTTAAATGTATGTGACTGTCCTTGTCTATCAGTCTATCAGTGTTTTGTTGCTTTGTTTTGTGTTTTTTGTGGACCCTAGGAAGAGTAGCTGCTGCTTCTGCAAATGTTCCCTCAAAATAATGAGTTATGAAATACATATGGTATTGTGTTAAATATATTTAAAAAATGATGTTAACATTTTCGCTTAGGCTCTCACTTGGGGAAGTCCATTGGACTGAAAATTGATGAATGCAACAACCATGTCTCTCAGTGTTAATTTGTTTGTTAATGCTAAGATGTCATTGATAGATGTCGTTGGTACCAGTTACACCATAGGATACTAGAGCAATAACTATTGATCAAGTGGACTTCATCTCATGAAACATTTATGTTAGATTTAAATTATGCAGATGAGCAATGTTGAAATGTCGTGATTAGTATATCTGTATAATTACATATTGTTGCCCTATTGTGGTCTGAATGTAGTGAAAAGTGGATATTTTATTCAGGAAAATGTGAAACCGGAAGTCCTGTCACTTGTGCAGTTAGCATATACTGTACATTTACAAATATTTATACATAAACTTGATACATTAAGTAATGACTTTAAGAATGAGTACCTGCTGCATTCAAAGATAACCAACCTACAGCATTAGACTAAACTTCACTTGCGTCATCCTTGTGGTACTGAGAGATGAACATGGTAATGCTTTCACTGATTGCACATAAAGCTTTGTTATCCAACCGATGTTTCTTTTCTTTCATCCTGTGAACCCCGTTCATTGCTTTTCACAGCTATATTAGTGTTTTTATTCTTTCAAATAATTCAGCTATGTTTGATTGACCTTGTCTGGTGTAATGAAACTAATAGAATAGTTTACAAAAGTTCACATGAGGAAACCAGACCATCTAAGCAGTCTCAATAAATTGCTCAAATTATTTGAAAGAAATCAAATACTTTTTGAATCCAGGCCTTCTCCAGTCTCCATCACATCATTACAATATCCGCATGTGAAAGATATTAACCTTGTTGACATAACAAAACAGCATCGCTCTCAGGCCCCTGTGTGCAGCCTGATAGATACTATAATCATCTAGGCCACAGGGATTGGTGGAAGTCATTTTGGCAAAACAGTTGAGTCCCGCATTCATGTAATGATGGCACCGAAGCAGACACATTGAGCACACATTTGGCATGCCAAAGCTTGTTGTGCTAATTACATATGCCACCAACAAAGACCTTTCCAATACTGGAATATAAAAGATAACCAGAAGCCCTGGACATGTGAGTAGATCTATTATTAATTAGGTAGCAATGCTGAGTGTGTGCTCAGCTGGAAAACGAGGGTGTGGGGCTTTTGACAATTCAGTAAGGGGTGCAGGTCTAACTGACTCTCAGCTGGCTAGAGATCATGTCTGGTGTAACATTACTGATTCAAATAACCCATGGAATGTAATTCATTATAGGGCTAATAGATTGTTAGTATCAATTGCAGATCTCCTCTTATGGGTGCAGGTAGTGTTGTTAGTCTATGCTCGCTAGCTAGTTAGATAACTAATTAATTATGTTATCAGATCTACTTCGCTAGCTAGTTCTTAACAGTGTCTGGGTGTCTGTGTTCCAGAGCAAGTTCAACCATAATTTACCCCCGTTTCATTATTTCAGCTTTTATTTCTTTCATCACATTCGCAGTGTGTCAGAAGTTTACATACACATAAATTAGTATTTGGTAGCATTGCCTTTACATTGATTAACTTGGGTCAAACATTTTGGGTAGCCTTCCACAAGCTTCCCACGTTAATTGGGTGAATTTTGGCCCATTCCTCCTGACAGAGCTGGTGTAACTGAGTCAGGTTGGTAGGCCTCCTTGCTCGCACACGCTTTTTCAGTTCTGCCCACACATTTTCTATAGGATTGAGGTCAAGGCTTTGTGATGGCCACTCCAATACATTGACTTTGTTGTCCTTAAGCCATTTTGCCACAACTTTGGAAGTATGTTTGGGGTCATTGTCCATTTGGAAGACCCATTTGCGACCAAGCTTTAACTTTGTGACTGATGTCTTGAGATGTTGCTTCAATATATCCACATAATTTTCCTCCCTCATGATGCCATCTATTTTGTGAAGTGCACCAGTTCCTCCTGCAGCAAAGCACCCCCACAACATGATGCTGCCACCTCTATGCTTCACGGTTGGGATGGTGTTCTTCGGCTTGCAAGCCGCCCCCATTTTACTCCAAACATAACGATGGTCATTATGGTCAAACAGTTATATTTTTGTTTCATCAGACCAGAGAACATTTCTCCAAAAATTGGAATATGCTCCCAAGGATGAACCAGACTTGTGAAGGTCTACATTTATTTTCTGAGGTCTTTGCTGATTTCTTTAGATTTTCCCATGATGTCAAGCAAAGTGGTACTGAGTTTGAAGGTAGGCCTTGAAATGCATCCACAGGTGCACCTCCAATTGACTCAAATGATGTCAATTATCCTATCAGAAGCTTCTAAAGCCATGATATAATTTTCTGGAATTTTCCAAGCTGTTTAAAGGCACAGTCAACTTAGCGTTTGTAAACTTCTGACCCACTGGTATTGTGATATAGGGAATTATACATGAAATAATCTGCCTGTAAACAATTGCTTGAAAAATGACTTGTGTCACGCACAAAGTAGATGTCCTAACCGACTTGCCAAAACTATAGTTTGTTAACAAGAAATGTGTGGAGTGGTTGAAAAATTAGTTTTAATGACTCCAACCTAGGTGTATGTAAACTTCTGACTTCAACTGTATGATCTGTGTATTAATATTATTAAAATAAGAAAAACATTTACATTGCTAGTTATAGCCTAATGTTAGCTAGCTAACTTTGAACCTAGTTTGTTAGCTTTAGCTACCTGCAAATTCATACTTCAGCGATGACAATGTCTGTATTGGTAGTAGTATGAGTTGGAATTATGCCTGTTCATTGTTTAGCTATCTAGCTAGCTTCATGTCTAAACAAAAGACTCCACTTCCGCCAGATTACTACATGACCCATCAAATTAGTCTGGGGGTGATTAAGGCCATCTATTGTATTTCATGAACACGTGTACATGTCTAGACAATAGTGACCCATCCACTTAGCTAGATATGGCTGGGGGGTGGTTATTTCCTTAATATGAACCATCAATTTAGACAAGTGTGTCTGATAAGCATTTTATTTATTTTATTTTATTTCACCTTTATTTAACCAGGTAGGCAAGTTGAGAACACGTTCTCATTTACAATTGCGACCTGGCCAAGATAAAGCAAAGCAGTTCGACACATACAACAACACAGAGTTACACATGGAGTAAAACAAACATACAGTCAATAATACAGTAGAAAAATAAGTCTATATACAATGTGAGCATGTGAGGTGAGATAAGGGAGGTGAAGGCAAAAAAAAAGCCATGGTGGCGAAGTAAATACAATATAGAAAGTAAAACACTGGAATGGTTGATTTGCAGTGGAAGAATGTGCAAAGTAGAGATAGAAATAATGGGGTGCAAAGGAGCAAAATAAATGAATAAATAAATACAGTAGGGGGAGAGGTAGGTGTTTGGGCTAAATTATAGATGGGCTATGTACAGGTGCAGTAATCTGTGAGCTGCTCTGACAGCTGGTGCATAAAGCTAGTGAGGGAGATGTGTTTCCAGTTTCAGAGAGTTTTGTAGTTCGTTCCAGTCATTGGCAGCAGAGAACTGGAAGGAGAGGCGGCCAAAGGAGGAATTGGTTTTGGGGGTGACCAGAGAGATATACCTGCTGGAGCGCGTGCTACAGGTGGGTGCTGCTATGGTGACCAGCGAGGTGAGATAAGGGGGGACTTTACCTAGCAGGGTCTTGTAGATGACCTGGAGCCAGTGGGTTTGGCGACGAGTATGAAGCGAGGGCCAGCCAACGAGAGCGTACAGGTCGCAGTGGTGGGTAGTATATGGTGCTTTGGTGACAAAATGGATGGCACTGTGATAGACAGCATCCAATATATTGAGTAGGGTATTGTAAATGACATCACCGAAGTCGAGGATCGGTAGGATGGTCAGTTTTACAAGGGTATGTTTGGCAGCATGAGTGAAATATGTTTTGTTGCGAAATAGGAAGCCAATTCTAGATTTAACTTTGGATTGGGGATGTTTGATGTGAGTCTGGAAGGAGAGTTTACAGTCTAACCAGACACCTAGGTATTTGTAGTTGTCCACACATTCTAAGTCAGAACCGTCCAGAGTAGTGATGTTGGACGGGCGGGCACGTGCAGGCAGCGATCGGTTGAAGAGCATGCATTTAGTTTTACTTGTATTTAAGAGCAATTGGAGGCCACGGAAGGAGAGTTGCTTATTGAAATTCTCAATTATAGTGGTATTTTCGGTGGTGACAGTGTTTCCTAGCATCATCTAATAATAATACAATTTTTATCTGGACAAGTTCTGTTTTTGATATTACTACTATGCAAGTAACTACTTCACTGTACCATTTACACCTTCTGTATCAAGTGCATCTGACAAATAAACATACATTTTATTTGATATAGCACGTGTTTACCACATGGCCTCACATTTAAATCTTTAAAGAGATGGCTGGGGCTAAGGTTTAGGATGATGTGAATGATGCTGAATGGGTGTAGACAAGGAAGAGCTCTCCAGTAGGTATACCAAAACATTCAAGGGCCATTTTCTCAAAAGTGGGGTAACAATTACTTTCCCGTTGTTCCTCAACTGCAGTGTATGATATACCATTTTCCAGCTCTGAGTCTCTATTTTTATCCAATGTAAAAAAAACAAAAAAACATTTCAAATGTTGCTGCATAAGACCGAATCGAGGCGGTCAGTCACATATCTTAATGTAGTAACAATCCACGTCATGCTTCATGTGAAATGTAGGATGATTTTTAATGGAAGGAATAAGTTAAACAGAAAATGTAATATTCCTGGCTGCGGCGTGTGTATGTTGTGAGTGTGCATTGTGAGTGTGCATGTGTGCGTTGTTAGGGAGGATGAGTGTCTGGAAGTAAATCCACTCACATACAGTTCACAGTTCGGTACTCTGTGTGAATGCACATCGAAGAGTCAAAAAAACATTTCGGCACATAGATTGAAGAGGCTGAAGCTTGAAAATAGCTGGGGCTGCCAGAAAGAATGCATGGTTCCGTTGAGAGAAACCCTCTTACTGTACCTGAGATTGGGTTCTATCTCTAGGCCATCAGAATGTTAAACAGCCATCACTAACATAGAAAGGCTGCTGCCAACATACAGACTCAAATCACTGGCCACTTAAATAAACAGACTTAATAAAAGTATCACTAGTCACTTTAAATAAGGCCACTTTAATAATGTTTACATATCCTACATTACTCATCTCATATGTATATACTGTATTCTACACCATCTACAGCATCTTGCCTATGCCGCACGCCATCACTCATCCATATATTTATATGTATATATTCTTATTCATCCCTTTACATTAGTGTGTATTTGTGTGAATAAGGTAGTTGTTGTGAATTTGTAGGTTACTTGTTAGATTTTACTGCATAGTCGGTACTAGAAGCACAAGTATTTCGCGACACTCGAATTAACATCTGCTAACCATGTGTATGTGACCAATCAAATTTGATTTGGTTAGATTTACTGACACACAGTAGCCTACACCATGATGTTGCCAGTTACTGGACCAGCTAAACCTTGCCATAGCTGCAATATTGTTTGTACATTTCTTGGCTTGATAAAAGTACTAGTGATTGAGATTATCTTAAGTTTGTGATTAATTATGTGATTAGATACAGTTCTATCACCTTCTAATGTCAACTTGAACTCCAATCCCACTAGACAACTGTTATCTTCCCAATGCCATTAAATAGATTCCATGACTTTACGCCAACACAAGCAAAGACACAACGGGTAGTTCGTTAAATAGGCTGTCCCATATTTGCTACATATGTTGAACATGTTTGCAGTCCACATTGTTCTAGTGCCAAGGCGTTGATGCAATCAGCCCAGCCGGTAATATGCTTGAGTGTCCCACAGAGACCTGTTTCTACATAAAACATCCTCCTATCAGGCTGCAAAGGCATAGAATTCCTCCTTTACTCGATTTAATGGGGGCTGCAAGAAAAAAATTGGAAGATATGCTTACTGGCTTAATAAAATGCTACCCTAGACCTAATGTATATTGCGGTGGACATGGACATAACAAATGTAGTCAATAAGCAAGCTTAAATTCACTAGGCTATTAACAAGCCCTAATAGACTGTGTATAATTCTAATCAAGTTCTAATCAAAACAAAACATCAACATGTTTTAAATAGCCTATGTCTAACTGCAGTTACAGACACGATAATTGGTCCCCATGGACGTATAATACAAACAAAGCAACTTACACTATGGAGGGTTTTACGCAAGTCCAAACTTTTCAAAGGAGCTGGATAAATATCCAATATAAAGAGAAAGGGGGATTGTCCATTTTCTGTTATACTGCTCGCAAATGTTTTATTAACATCATGGAACCATCTTACAGATAATATTTGCACTTATCCAGAAATATATATTTTTTTACCCCATTTTCATGATATCCAATTGGTAGTTACAGTCTTGTCCCATTGCTGCAACTCCCGTATGGACTCGGGAGAGTCAAAGGTCGAGAGCCATCCGTCCTCCAAAACACAACCCCGCCAAGCCACACCGCTTCTTGACACACTGCTCGCTTAACCCGGTAGCCAGCTGCACCCCAATGTGTTGGAGGAAACACCGTACAGCTGGTGACCGAAGTCAACGTGCATGCGCCCGGCCACCACAAATAGTCACTAGAGCGCGATGGGACAAGGACTTTCCAGCCGGCCAAAATCTCCCCTAACCCGGACGATGCTGGGCCATATGGGTATCCTGGTTGCGGCCGGCTGAGACAGAGCTTGGGATCGAACCCGGATCTGTAGTGACGCCTCTAGCACTGCGATGCAGTGCCTTAGACCAACTGCACCACTCGGGAGGCAATACATTTGGTTTTTAATCAAATTAAACCAAAAAACGATCTTATTATTTTTTTTAAACAACAATATTTCTAAATAGGATCGAGTCAAAACCATGATATCAGAAATTTCTCTCATTACATGGCATTGAGTGCACACTTAGGCCTAATTATCTTTATGCATAACATTCGCACGTCTATACAAAATAATAGGCTCCTGTTAATTGTATTGTTGCCTATGTGCGAGGCAGATAAAAAATAACATCTGCTGTTGATATGGCATTATAGGAGGACTGAATAGTTTGGAGGAGCTTGTCTTTGGTAATTGGACAAGGGGCGCTCTTTCAAAATGGGGATGGATAGCCTACTTGTGAATAATGAAAAAGCATGAGTGCTAAACCCTTTAAAAGCATTCTCAGTAGACCATGTAAACCCCTTTATTCATAGGCTACTTGTGGCTTGATTAAGGGGAAGGTAGGCTATGCTTGGTTTTTAATTAAATGAAATAAAATGGGGGGGAAACCAATCATTTTTTCATGTTTCTAAATATGAGATTCCCCGGCACAGAAGGCACATCTCTCCGTCCATAGGCACTGTGCTTCATGGCTGGATAGGCTACACTTATTCTCTCAAAATCCATGCCATTATCAACTACGTTACCATTAGAAACTGCTTTTTGTGGGTTTTAAGACGTCCCATTAGCGCTGCATGAAACTGACACTTTTGCGCTTGTTTTTAAGGACAAACCTCACATTTTGCCACCCCTCCCACCTCAACACAATTGAGCTGATGTTAGACAATTCAATTTCCAAACCTGGCCATGGTGCTGGAAAATGTCAGTGCGGCATTTTTTACATGACCCCAATATCTTTTACTTTTTTCCTGTTCTTGTTGACCATGTTAATGTTGTGCAATATGCCAATACAAAGAGACAGATCGAGAGATTGCATTACAAAGATTTCAATGAATAGGTGTCATCACATTAATTTAAATTTGAATGGTTCCATTTCAGAAGTGTTTTCGAATGCGAACCACAACATTTTCTATCTCACTGATCTGAGCCAAATGCCTGCATTCCAAATGGCACCCGATTTCTTTTATACCCTCATGGCACTGGTCAAAAGTAGGACACTATATATGGGATATGGTGCCATTTGGGACGCACAGGGCAATGTACCTGATCTACAAGTCGAATATCACCTAGATATATGGCACCAATAAACACATTGTTGTGTAATTTCACCTGATAGGAAAGTGGATTACATCAAACCGCAACCTGCTCTCAGACCATTTCATATTATTCTGTAAGTAAATCTGAGATACTCCATTTAGTAGGATATGTTACCTTTCGTATGGTGTGTATTCATTTGTGGATGTCCATCACCAATTTGTCTAAACTTATGTTATGAATTACAATTCATATTATATGCTACAAATTTGCAAAATGTACAATACGTACAGTATGTTACGAATTTACAAAACCAATGATATGTTATGAATTCTACCTACGTGGCTAGCTGGCTAACGTTAGTCAGGTAAGAAACGTTAACCACCAAGACAAAAATCTAGAATTCGTAACATCAAATCAAAATCAAATCACATTTTATTGATCATATACACATATTTAGCAGTTGATAATGGCATGGATTGTGAGAGCGAAAGTGCAGCCTATCCAGCCATGAAGCACAGTGCCTATGGAAGGAGAGATGTGCCTTCTGTGCCGGGGAATCTCATATTTAGAAACATAACATTTATTGGTTTCCCCCCCATTAAGTTTAATTTGATTAAAAACCAAGCATAGCCTACCCTCCCATTAATTAAGACCAAAAGTAGCCTATGAATAAAGGGGGTTTAAATGGTCTACTGAGAATGCTTTTAAAGGGTTTAGCACTCATGCTTTTTCATTATTCACAAGTAGGCTATCCATCCCCATATTCAAAGAGCGCCCCTTGTCCAATTACCAAAGACAAGCTCCTCCAAACTATTCAGTCCTCCTATAATGCCATATCAACAGCAGCTATTTTTTTTATCTGCCTCGCACATAGGCAACAATACAATTAACAGGAGCCTATTATTTTGTATAAACATGCAACTGTTATATGTAAAGATAATTAGGCCTATGTGTGCACACAGTGCCATGCAATGAGAGAAGAGATTTATGATATCATGGTTCTGACCTGATCGTACTTAGAAATATTGGTTTAAAAAATAGATTGATTGCTTTTTAATCAACTTGAACAACAACAACAAAAAATGAATTAGATAGATTCACCGTTCACGGTGAGAACGTACATGGCTCGAATGCAATACATTTTTGTCTGCTATTTCTGGAGAAGTGCAAATATGATCTGTGAGATGGTTCCTTGATCATTGTAAAACAAAACATTTGCGAGCAGTATCACAGTGAATGGACATTCCCCCTTCCTCTCTTCCTCTTCATATTAGATATTTATCCAGCCCCTGTGAAAAGTTTGGATTTGCTTAAAACCCTCCATAGTCTAAGTTGCTTTGTTTGTATTACACACCAATGGGAACCAATTACGGTGTCTGTAACTGTATTTAAACATTGCCTATTTAAAACAAGTTGTTGTTTTGTTTTTATTAGAATGATAGTCTTTTTAGGGCTTATTAATAACCTGGTGAATTTAATCTTGCATATTGACTACGTTTGGCATGTCCATGTCCAGACTGCAATATACAGTTGGTTTCGCACAGCATTTTATTAACGACAGTAAGCGTATCTTCCCGTTTTTGTTCGGCGGCCACCCATTGAATCGAGTTAAGGCGTTTTCAGCCTGATAGGAGGATGTTTTACGTAGAAATCGTTCTCAGGGCTACACTAGAGTGGGCTGATTGCGTTGACACCTCGGCACTAGAACAATGTTGACTGCAAACATGCTCAACATATGTAGCAAATATGGGGCAGGCTATTTAACAAACTATCCTGTTGTGTCTTTGCTTGTGTTGGCGTAAAGTCATGGAATCCATTTTATGGAATTGGGAAGATAGCAGTTGTCTAGTGGGATTTTAGTTCAAGTTGACATTAGAAGTGTATCTAATCACATAATTAATCATCAATTTAAGATAATCTCAATCACTAGTACTTTTATCAAGCTAAGAAATGTGCAAACAATATTGCAGCTATGGCAAGGTTTAGCTGGTCCAGTAACTGGCAAGATCATGGGGTAGGCTACTGTGTGTGTCAGTAAATCTAACCTAATCTCAGGTACAATAAGAGGGTTTCACTCTACAGAACCATGCATTCTTTCTGGCAGCCCCAGCTATTTTTAAGCTTCAGCTCCTTCTCGCATTGCTAGCTGTCCTCCCTTAAAACTATAAACAATTTTTGTGCCGGCAAAACATTTTTTCTACTCCTCGATGTGCAACCAAACAGAGTATCTAACTGAACTGTCAGTGAGTGGATTTACCCCCAGACACTCATCCTCCCTGACACACACACACAGACACACACACAGTGGCCAGGAATATTACATTTTCTGTCTCATTAATTCCTTCTATTAAAAATCATCATAAATTTGACGTGAAGCATGTCACGTCGATTAAAGAGAGTACTGCTCCCCCCTAGGATGCTGTGCAGTAATGAGATTACTGTGGTGTGTGTGTGTGTGTGTGTGTGTGTGTGTGTGTGTGTGTGTGTGTGTGTGTGTGTGTGTGTGTGTGTGTGTGTGTGTGTGTGTGTGTGTGTGTGTGTGTGTGTGTGTGTGTGTGTGTGTGTGTGTGTGTGTGTGTGTGTGTGCCTGGATGTGCGTGCCTGTATGTGCGTGCCTGTGTGTGCGTGCCTGTGTGTGCGTGTGTGTGTGCATCTGCGGGTGAAGGTGTGGGTGGGTGTGTGTGTGCTTGTGTGCAATACTAAAATGGGACTCTCATGGGAAACACCCAAACAACATGATTGCATTAGCTCGTCTGGTTCATGGGTTCACCCTCTTTGCCGTCTAGCTACTTTACCTTACCCCAGACATGACCTTCACATATATCAATCAAGAATCCTAACAAATGTGACAAGTTATTGCTTAATGCAATTGTTGGTTACGATAATGCAATCTTCTATTTCAATTTGTAAGTGTAAGACATGCACGGTAGAGCAATATGCTGCTCAGGAGTCAGTAAAATAAGACAACCCATGCTTTAGTCACCCTGGGGACACCAACAATGTTTGTTGGAGAGAGAAACAGTTGATATCCCAAGGCTAACAATGCCATGGGCAGGGGGGTTGGGGGAACAGTAGCCTGATCTTTAGTCACTGTAATGTGTGGTAGTATAAGTGCCTGGGTTTCATGCATTGTTGCATCATTACACTTCAGCCTACTGAATACTGTAATGTAGAAGCTGACAGGCTAGAGAGGACAGGTTGAGCTGTAATGTTTCAACTGCTAGATAGGTTACTAGGCTAGAGAGGACAGGGTTACATTACAGTCATATTCCTCTTTATGTCTGGCACTTGAGAGTTCTAAACGCAGTCTCAAGCATCGTCTCTATTTGCAAAGTCCCTACCATTGTCTGCCTTGTGTGCTATTAGAATAACATTGGATGGTTGAGGAGGGGTTAGAAAAACAAGAATGCTACGAAGGCTGTCTGAGAGAAACTCTCATAGAATCACTGGAATTCATTCATTCATTAATGAAGAAGGCTCAGAACGAACAAAGAGTTAGCGAGTCTTCCTTCAGAGCACAAACAACGTTACTCAGAACACAAAAGAAAACCTGAAAGGGTTCTGGGATGCTCTCAAGACTCACTGTTTCCACACGGTCTAAAGTCAAGATATCACAAGCAGTGAGAGGTTGAAAAGATTCAACAAGACAACATCTCATGATAACAATGTGAGTAAACAGCAGAGAGAGATCAGATATGTCACAGAGTCTGGCACTGCTGATGGATCACAACAGGATGGATCATTACCTAGCTAAAATCTGTTTAGGTTAGGAGGCGATAGATATAAGAGTGAACAAACGGAACACTTAGTTCAAGCAGGGATTTAATTAATTGAATGTGTCACAGCATTGTTTCCTTAACATCCTCAGTTTACAAATTGATAATGTAGGCCTATTGCCTACAGGACTTGTCTCTGGAAAATACCTCTGCAAAGCTATACTACTACAGGACGATTTAGGAGCAATACCAGAAAGCAAAACTGGTTGAAATGATGTGATTACAAACAGTTTACAGCCAGTTCTAGTGTCATTTCAACTTTGCCCGATGACCTTTTGAGCTGCGGCTAGTTGGAGGAAATGGTAAGGATAACTGGTTAATCTCTGGTCATACAAAACAGCACTTTTCTCTCTGGTGCATCTCAGGTGAAGGTATCCACAGAAAGAGACTTAGAGAATCATCTACAATATACTGTATCTCTATGGCGAATCTTCATTGAGCAAGCTTTTTAGTCCAGGACCAGGCTTAATCTGGACCTAGGAAACCAGCCCCTATAGTCTAGGAAACCAGTCCCTATAGTCTATGAAAAATACCTCCCCAAGCTATACAAAAACAGGCAGAATGTTCTCTGTGGAGGTAATATCATGGTGCTTCTGACTGTCTGCGTGGGATGATGTAATTTCAACCATCTTTCCCCACTGGGATGATTTCCATTGGCTAGTTACATTGTACTCATAGCTGGTACATCTTTAGTGAAACAGCACTGCACACTTCTCTCTGCACACTTGTCTCTGGTGTACCCAAGGTCAGACTGACCATCTGCATTTCGGGCAAATGCTAGAAGGGCTGGTCCATTTTTAGCCTAGTGGGTCTGTCTAACTTGGGTTTTTTGTGTAAAATTATCACTATCTGGCTAATTATGGGGGCCTCAAGGAAAAAAAATGGGCCAGTGTGTTAGAAATGCCAGAACTGATTTCTGGTCCCAGTCTGCCCCTGGGTGTACACAGAAATAGTATAAGAATACTATGCATATACAGCATATATCTATGGAGGTATCATAGATATGATTGTGTTACTCACTGTCTGCATGGGATGGTGATGGCAGGGCCAGACAGCCCAGGAGCAGGATAAGCACGGCCCCCCTGGCGAGGGGATATTCTGCCCGCCGGTGGTGCGGCGCCATAGTCCAGGTTTTGGCACTCCTCTCACCTCTGTTCTCCTACCGACACTCCCACTCCGCTCGATGGCTAGGAGCTCACACAATCATAGTGACAGCTGGGAAAGGAGACAGAAGAGAGATGGGGTTAGTATTGCATGTTCATTTTGTTATTTAGCAGAAAGTCTTATCCATAGAGAGTTACAATCTGTGCATTCAACTAAATACGTAGCACAACCAACCACATAGCACAGCCATTGCAAGTCAAATCAATCACAGTCATTGCAAGTAAAATATATCACTGTAAAATAGTCAAAATGGCCACTACTTGTGCTACACAGATCTCAGTCTTACCGTTGGTTCAAAATTATCCAATAGAGCAGACTAAAATAGGACTACATACGTAGATAGGTAAACACAATGTAGACAACACAGACATAAAATGGTTCCTACAATATGTAGAATGGGGCCCCGGGGAACCTAGATACAAACACCCACACAGCAGATACACTCTGGGGACCACCGGTGACAGGCCCGTAAGGGAGAGACTTTGTGTGTGTGTGTGTTTTCCAAAACATTAACACATTGGAGGAACACATGGTTGTTGGGTCCGCCAGAAATCGTCACACACCCACCCACACACAAACACACACACATTCGCTAGTCATCTTCAGCATAATTACTGTTGAGCACCTGCCTCTCACAAATGGACTGCAAATCACAAAAAGGAACCACGCTTATGCAAGCCATTTATGTCATTTTCTTCACATTTCTCTCAGATAGACAGAGCCAAACATTAAGTACAAGGCTGCTGCACTGCCAAGACTGCCATAGGTACAGTCAATCTCTGTTTGAAACCTGTCCAAGGCAGAGGCGGTCGGGAAGGTTTAACCCTTAACAATGACTTGGTAATGTTGTTCTTTCATTCACACAATAGTCTGAATGATTGGATTAATAATACAATAATAGAAATAGAGGAGAGTGACAAAAAGGGATTTGACAGAACGTAATCCTTTACATTCAACTTGAATAACTGAATTAGCTGAATATTGAATAGCAAATCCACTGTGTCATTTCAATGAGCTAGCTTTGCTCAAACTTATAAACGTTGGTTTAGTGGACTTTTTCCCCCCCACACCCCGTTCCTCCAATCTAAGTCTCCTTGGTGTCAAACACCATGGCAATGGCACCCTATTCCCTATATAGGGCACTACTAGTAGTGCACTTAATAGGGAATACGATGCCATTTGGAACGTAATCTATGGGAAGATCTCAATTGCAAACTTCTGGTGTCCTCTCTCCTTGTCTCCTTCTCAAAACCCATTGGAGGAGAAGATCAGAGGAGAGGGCCCTCTGACCTCCTCCAATGGGTTTTGAGGAGGAGCTGAAGGGAGGAGAGAAGGTGCGAGGAGTATGCAATTGAGATCTTCACTTAATCGTTTTGGTGCCACTGCTATGCCAGTCCCATACAGCAGTTCTTAATGTCTCCACATTAAAACAGTGGTGAACGGAAAGGACTACCGCCTCGGTAGTATCAAGGGTTATTCCAGGCTCATTACAAGCCTGTATTTCTCTCAAAAGTAGTGCACAAATTTGTTTACATCCCTGTTAGTGAGCATTTCTCCTTTGCCAAGATAATCCATCCTCCTGACAGGTGTGGCATATCAAGAAGCTGATTGAACAGCATGATCATTACACAGGAGCTGGGGACAATAAAAAAACCACTCTAAAATGTGCAGTTTGTCACACAACACAATGCCACAGATGCCTCAAGTTTTTAGGGAGCATGCAATTGGCATGCTGACTGTAGGAATGTCCAGCAGAGCTGTTGCCAGATAATTGAATGTTAATATATCTACCATAAGCCTGCCGCCAATGTTGTTTCAGAGAATTTGGCAGTATGCTGATGTCAACTTTGTGAACAGAGTGCCACATGGTGGCGATGGGGTTATGGTATAGGCAGGCATAAGCTACGGACAACGAACACAATTACATTTTATCAATATACGGTGACGAGATCCTGAGGCCCATTGTCGTGCAATTCATCTGCCATCATCACCTCATGTTTCAGCATGATAATGCACGGCACCATGTCGCAAGGATCTGTACACAATTCCTGGAAGCTAGAACTGTGTACTATTTCCCATTTCTTCCATGGCCTGCATGCTCACCAGACATGTCACCCATTGAGCATGTTTGGGATGCTCTTAATCGATTTTGTACGACAGCGTGTTCCAGTTTATGCCAATATCTAGCAACATCGCACAGCCACTGAAGAGTGGGACAACATTCCACAGGCCACAATCAACAGCCTGATCAACTCCATGCGAATGAGATGTGTCGCGCTGCGTGAGGCAAATGGTGGTCACACCAGATACTGACTGGTTTTCTGATCCACGCCCCTACTCTTTTTTTTTTAAGGCATCTGTGACCAACAGATGCATATCTGTATTCCCAGAAATGTGAAATCCATAGATTCGGTCCTTCAATTGACTGATTTCATTACTCAGTCAAATATTTGAAATTGTTGCATGTTACATTTATATTTATGTTTAGTGTGAATACAGAATGAAAACATGTTGTCCTCAAAAGTGGGTGTGTGCTTTGGATGAATGCTGCCATTCATGGAGATACAGCCAGTGGGAGGTGAAAGTGATGTCACTCCCAAGCCATTATTTTGAAGAAAATACGTCTTCCGCATCTTTGCGGAAGACGTATAATTTAATTGAGGAGGTTGACATTGCGTAGACCTACATCATCCACTTGCAACCTGACTAACTGCACATCATTTGACCTCTTAACTTCACAATGAACATGTTAATGAAAAGACGAAAAGGCAAAAAAACTAGATGTTGACTTGCATGTGAGCGTCTCTCGCTCTCCTCTTAGCATGCAGGCAAAAACTTCAATTACAGAACAAACAAATCTTTCAAACTTAAAAACGAGACGGTTTTCAAGAATTGTGACGTGCCGTTTGCTCAGTTGCTCTGTCTTCCTGTGCCTTCATCTCAAAGAGATTGGTTGAAAGCATCTCACGGCATCAACGGCATCTGCAGCACTCGCTGTCCAAAATCATCTCTCTCTCTCTCGAAACAAGATGGTGCCACTGCATGAGACCTCCTCGCTGAGACAGCTAGCTAGAGAGTCATCACTTTCATCAGAGCTTTCACATCTGAGACTTCTAACTTCATTGATTCAATAACAAACAAACTCATGAAACATACATTTGCCTGACTGTGCCTTATTGGGAGATTATCAGCCTCCCTTGAGGCTTCAACAAACACATTTAAAAACATATGACATGAAGATCAGGATTGTTGCGCCCTAATGAACACATCCCAGGTTTAGAGAACCATCTTTATGGTGTTGAAACAAAGTAGTGATGTTCGTCAGTGACAATTAGAGAGAAACAAGCACACTCACCCACACATACAAGCCATAAACTCTAATTGTAAATGACTGGGTGATGAGTTGTTGGTTTGGTGTTTGTGTAAAGTGTATAAAACTGTGAAAAATAAGTCCTTCTCTGTTCTATACAGTACCATCAGTAAGGCCATGGTATAGCATCGTGTGTAGGAGGCTACTTTTAAAAAATCACTAATGTGACAGGCAGGCTGACCTGTGAACTATGAAGTGATGCATCTACATTATGTATTCTTAGATCATATGGTGCGTGTACGCTAATTCCAGACAACATGTTGTTTGAGTGCATTAAAGGATTTCAGGGAAATGATAGCCACACGCACACACACACACACACACACACACACACACACACACAGAAACGCGCGTACACACACACACACACACAGACAGAGAGAGAGCCTCAACCAGACTGGACTGCTCTAAAACCCACTCATCCATTCACCAGCAACTTGTTTTATTGTTGCTAGTTTGATCTGTAATCTTGTTTAATCCCCATATTGCAAATTGACTGCTTCATATCTGATAGTGTTACCATTTCAAACCGTTTGTTAATTAGAAATCTCTACTGTAGGCCCATAGAGTGGATCTGTCTACTGCTCAAATGCTGAAAGGAAAAGTAGCCTAGTACTCTATAAATGTATCAGTGCTTTATATTTCAATACATCATACTTAAGCCAGCACTTTGATACACACTATATCTGATTATGACAGCGTTGCCATTTCATAGCCTTAACTTAAATACAGTATATATCTGGGCCATTCATTTATGTAAATGAAATACCTCAGAGATAACACAGGTTGGGTGATATCTGGAGAAGTGGTCCTTTATGTTCATATTTCCATGAAAGCTGTACACCAGCAGGGTACAAAGATTGTCTTATAAAATGTTATAAAATCATTTGTAAACCACAAACACACAGACACACACACAAAAAGACACACACACACACACACACAAAGACACACAGAGAAATTGAGATGATGTGTGCTACTGATTGAACTCAGCCAGCAGCTCCTGAAGAGGAAGGTCACCGTGGTTGGCACAGTTAGAAAGAACAAGCCTGAGCTCCCCCCTGCACTCTTCGCAACAAGGGGGAGAGAGACCTTCTCATCAAAGTTTGCCTTCACCCCACCACCACTCTAGTTTCTTACCTCCCAAAGAGGAACAAGAATCTGGACCTCCTGAGCACACTGCACAAAACAGCTGAGACCAGTGGTCGGGAGGACAGGAAGCCAGCCATCATCCTGGACTACAAACACAACAAAGGAGGCGTAGACAACCTGAACAAGGTGATTGGAACTTACAGCTGCAGGAGGATGACTGCCCGCTGGCCCCTGGTCATCTTCCATAACGTCATTGATGTGTCCTCATACAATGCCTTCGTGATATGGAACAAGATCAACCCTACCTGGATGCCTGATAAGCGGAACAAAAGGAAGGTATTCCTGGAGCAGCTGGGAAAGGCACTTGTAACCCCACACATTCAAAGAAGGGAGCGCCTCCCCTGCACAGCAGCCTCTATAGCGCTTGTGAAAGCTGTTCAGGGGGCTGAATCTAATCTTGATCCACCTGAGGCTGCAGCTGGGGCAGGCAAGAGAAGGACATGCCAATTCTGCCCCCCCAAAGAAGGACTGTAAAACAAATACTATGTGCTGCACATGTGAGAAATACATCTGCAAAGTCCATGCACACACACTTGCTTACTGTCCTATATGTGCTAATTAGAGTTGATTGTTTTATGTTCTTCACGTTTTTGTTTTGTATCTATTATCTTATTTTATTATCATTTATTGTTGTTGTTTATACACCTTGTGGGTGTGGGCAATGGTTTAAAAAAATGGGAGAAGACTCGTATTTGGTAGTTGAATTCCTCATTGTACAGTATATAAGAATATATCACTATGTTGCCAAAAAAGTTCAAGACTGTTATTGATTCCCTTCATAAAATGCATTCAAAACTACTTTCTGCACATTTCTGCTACTTTCTTACGCTATACAAGTGTGATCTCTTCCTAAAAAAAAATATGTTTACACCTATGCAGTACCTGTAGCAATAATATGAATAATAATAATCAATTATGACAGGTGTGTTATAATAAAAATGAGTGGTGTCCACTGATTAAATGCAGTCTTTCTGCATTGTGAAGAGGGAAAACCCAGATATTAAAAGTTTGTGATGAATGACAGGTTGTTTCTTGATGCAAAATAGATTGTGGGTTTAAAATTCAATTAAGCTGCTTTATTTTAGGGGTTTAGTGAAGGCGGGTCTTTTTTACCCTTAGGACAAAGGGAGTATACAGAATGTTAAGACTACATAAGGGTTAAACCGATTCTATATGTTAGCTTAGTAGAACCCCAAATAGCAAAATTATCCTTGGTTTGACCATTATAAAACAACCCCCCCACAGAAAGGTACTCTACACAAATGCCCTGTGTCTATTTCAGATCGCTGATCTGTGTATCTATCATATTCAATTAGGTCAAATAAGAGGTCAAATGAAGTCAAAATAATGAGCTTCAAATTTGCAACACCCTGCAACTACTTAGAGCATCACACACAGTGCCCAAAAATAGTAAACACAACTGAAGACTACAAATACCCTGCTTCTATGTCAGATCACTGAGTTTCCCTATTCCTTAAAACACCCCATAACTACTACTTAGAGGATCACACACAGTATCAGTCAAACACTACTAGAGACTGAAGCTAAACTAACTCTTGTGAGTTTTCTGCCTGCTTTGTTGTTTTGTCTCAATGACACCCTGTGACGACTGGTGGTTCGAGAGAGCCCAAAGTCAAGCGTGTTTACAGCTGAATGCTCTTTGGGGGGGGACTGATATCTTTTCCCAGCAGATGGTACAGGGTTGGGAGGATGTGACTCCCCTAGGGAGAATCTCTCTCTCTCTCTCGCTCTTTCTCTCTGGAGGACAAACCATCTCTAAAGAGGTTAAAGTCTCATCCTCCACAGCACAGAGAAAGGAGGATGATTTAGTGAAATGCTAGGCTATCTGAGATCCCACAGTAGCTCGATTAACATGGTACATCTTACATTCCTGTACAGTCTACTGATACTCCACTTACTTACGTCATTGAACCCCATTTAGCAGTGAACATATCAACAGTAATAACGTCAGAGACACTGTGGGAGGTGAAAGACAAATCAGGGGGGGTAGGGAGTCTAATTCCCCACAGCACAGAGAAAGGAGGATGATTCAGTGAAGAACTTCACCCACTAAGCAGTTACAGTCCTGCGACGTCTTTTGGACGTCTTTTTTTGGTCCTCACCGGACCAGCTGTCTTTTTGTGTGTAGTCCAAGGATGTTGATTCTTGGTCCGGTCCGGACCCAATCTGAACCAATCATAATGTCTATTTGGCCCAAACATACATGTCTATGTTTGGTTCAGATTTAGTCCCAGGGATGTTTATAGATCGGCAAGTAAGGGTGCTCTCGAGCGGCTAGATGTCCTTTACCATTCGGCCATCAGATTTGCCACCAATGCTCCTTATAGGACACATCACTGCACTCTATACTCTTCTGTAAACTGGTCAACTCTGTATACCCGTCGCAAGACCCACTGGTTGATGCTTATTTATAAAACCCTTTTAGGCCTCACTCCCCCCATCTGAGATACCTACTGCAACCCTCATCCTCCACATACAATATCAGTTCTGCCAGTCACATTCTGTTAAAGGTCCCCAATGCACACACATCCCTGGGTCTCTCGTCTTTTCAGTTCGCTGCAACTAGCGACTGGAATGAGCTACAACAAACACTCTTATCTCAACCTCTTCATTCAAAGACTGGACAGTCTTACTGACAGTTGTAGCTGCTTTGCGTGATGTATTGTTGTCTCTACCTTCTTGTCCTTTGTGCCGTTGTCTGTGCCCAATAATGTTTGTACCGTGTTGCTACCATGCTGTGTTGTCATGTGTTGCTGCCATGCTATGTTGTTGTCTTAGGTATCACTTTATGTAGTGTTGCGTTGTCTCTCTTGTCGTGATGTGTTTTGTTCTATATTTTAATTAAATGTTTTATTTATTTTAAATTCCAGCCCCCGTCCCCGCAGGAGGCCTTTTGCCTTTTGGTAGACCGTCATAGTAAATAAGAATTTGTTCTTAACTGGCTTGCCTAGTTAAATAAAAGTTAAATAAAAACGTATGCTTGTTTGGGGCCAGAGCTCATTAGAATAATACCCAGCATGCTTTGAAAGTGTTTGTGTTTACATTTTGATCATTCAGCAGACGCTGTTATCCAGATTGACTGACAGTCGGTGCATTCAACTAAGGTAGATAAACAACAACATATCACAGTCATAGCAAGAAAATTAAAAAATGTGTAACCGTTACTGAGAATGTTGTTGTAGTTGAAGTGGTCAGTTTGTTTATTCTGTAGATTTGATTAATTTTAACATAATTTCTCTCAGTTTTAAAGCTTTTTAAAAAGACAGATGGGAGGACTAATAAATATTCTGTTGTATTCTTCAATTGGCTCTTCTTCCCTTTTATTGTTGTTATCTATTGCAAACTTCATTGAGAATGTATGTGCAGTTGAAATGTGTCCATAGATTCAATGACCAAAAAAACACATATTTTTAAAGTCTGGAAATTATGTATTTTTTATGTCTGGAAAATATGTATTTTCAACATCCCTATAAGGGTAATTTTGCTTACTGGGCAGTATCTCAGATTTCATTTATTTATTTTAAGCCTTACTTTACCAGGTAAGTTGACAGAAAACATTCTCATTTACAGCAACGACCTGGGGAATAGTTACAGGGGGTACTAATACATTTAGCGGGGTGCTCCTACATGGTCTACTGGCTGTCTACTCCAGTGAAACCCCATTTAGCAGTGGAGAGTTCTAAGCAGGTGTGGGAGGGTTCTTTTTATTGTGATTAGTCACCCACATCTCAGTCTGGTGTCATTTACATTGTGCTAATTGGAATGTTTTGTTTTATAGAGATTATAGAGAGACATATGTAGGCTTAACTTTAATGAATGACAGTGTGGCAAAAACACACAGCAAATTGGCCAGTGTTGATTTCTGTGTAACATTTCTAGTGTTTATTAAAGAGTGATATTCACTCTGTAAGAGTGAAATTAACACTCTGTGGTGTAAAATAACCCCCAGTGTTGGTGTTAATAACAAGAGTTACTGTTTTTTAGGATTGTTTTAATATGTGTTTTTGCATGTACATTATGCTACACAAAGATAAATAACATACATTTTAGTTAGTTAGATTTATTCCACCTGTTACTGAAATGGTTGTTCCAGTTTAAATGGTTTCGGTAGTCTTCTCATCAATATTCCTAAGCCTGATAGTAATTTTGAATGCAGGTTGCGGGTGAATAAAATTTCAACTGTTGGATATCTTAACTCTGGCTGGATTCCAATAGGAATTACACCACACTTTGCAAGCCAGCATAATGCGACCTGCGGTCCTGATGTGGCCTGTAAACAAGGAGTTTAAACCTAGGCCATCCAAGTAAGGCTTAATTATTCAAGTATTGAATTGTCTTAGTTTAATTTTAACGATAGCGTTCACCTGGAAAATATGCAAATAAGACTTTACACCATATAGTTCTAAAACAACACCCACAAATGATTTACTGTAACACTACAGGTGTAATTTTGTACACTGAGAGGGTGTAACAGCATCAGCACTGAGCAGATTGAGTCTGTTTTACTCTTAACCAAGTGTTATGTTTTACACTGTAGGTGTTGGATACACTGAGTGTACAAAATATTATGAACACCTGCTCTTTCCATGACAGACTGACCAGGCGACTGCTATGATATCACCCAAAGGACATCCAGCCAACTTGACACAACTGTGGGAAGCATTGCAGTCAACATTAGCCAGCATCCCTGTGGAATGTTTTCGACACCTTGTAGAGTCCATGCCCTGACGAATTGATGCTGTTCTAAGGGTGCAACTCAATATTAGGAAGGTATTCTTAATGTTTTGTACACTCAGTGTATTACTCTACAGTAGAGCTATGCAAACACCACAATCAAGTTAATTTGAACACTTGAAGAGTTGAATGGGAAACACTGCAACAGAGTTAAATCTTCCACATTGTCAAGTGTTTTTCCACCAGTTCAGTGGGAATTATATGTTCACTGAAAATAGTGTACATTTAACACTTTCCCGAGTTAGATGTACACCATTGAGTTTGCTGTGCCCACTGAGTTTCACACGCCGATAAGACACACTTTCTCTGATACACAAGTATGAGTTGGACGCCTAAGTCTCCCTAATGTCCAGTCCAGTCTGTAATGCATAACAAGTATGACCTTCTACTACTAGATCATGAGTGTGTAACCAACCCTCTGAGAAAAGGTTGGTGAGCATCTGAAAGTCCTACAGACACACATGGGAACCTAAACACAGAATTAATGCAGAATATGAACACATTCCCTTCACAAAACAAACCCTTCTGCTCTCGTACAGGTGTGCTAATGAGTTGTGAAAGGGTTGTTGGAGTTTTATAAGAGGGAGGGATGTACTCTCTTCATACATCCAACAGTCTCTTGGAAGGAGACCGTTGCTGAAAAGACAGGCGGGAGGACCAGACAGCATAAGAGTGCTCCCATACTTAAGAGAAATATGGAGGGATATGATGTGGGGTGTCATGAAAAAGTAGGGGTCCTTCCAGCAACCCTTATTTAAAATAAGTACCGCCTTGTAACCAACATCGGAGAAGGCGCGTTTGCAGAGCGGTGTCGTTTATATTGCGAAAAAGCTACTCTACTGGTGCCAAAATTTGACTGTAGGGTGTCAGCAACTACACTGAAACCAAAATATAAAGGCAACATGCAACAATTTCAAAGCTTTTACTGAGTTACAGTTCATATAAGGAAATCAGTCAATTGAATTCAATTAATTAGGCCCTAAGCTATGGATTTCACATGACTGGAAATACAGATATACATCTGTTGGTCACAGATACCGTCGCATAGAGTTGATCAGTTTGTTGATTGTGCCCAGTGGAATGTTGTCCAACTCCTCTTTAATGGAAGTGCAAAGTTGCTGGATTTTGGCGGGAACTGGAACAAGCTGTCATACACGTCGGACATTGCTGCAGGGACTTGTTTCCATTCAGCCGCAAGAGCATTAGTGAGGCCAGGCACTGCTGTTGGGCGATTAGGCCTGGCTTGCAGCCAGTATTCCAATTCATCCCAAAGGTATTCAATGGGGTTGAGGTCAGGGCTCTGTGCAGGCCAGTCATGTTCTTCCACATCGATCTCGACAAACCATTTCTGTATGGATCTTGCTTTGTGCACAGAGACATTGTTATGCTGAAACAGGAAAGGGCTTTCCCCAAACTGATACCTCAATGTCAGAAGCACAGAATGGTCTAGAATGTCATTGTATGCTGCAGCGTTAAGATTTCCCTTCAATGGAACTAATGGGCCCTGCCAGAACCCTGAAAAACAGCCCCAGACCATTATTCCTCCTCCACCAAACTTTACAGTTGGCACTATGCAGTCGGGCAGGTAGCGTTCCCCTGGCATCCCCCAAACACAGATTTGTCCTTTAGACTGCCAGATGGTGAGGCTTGTGTGCGGCTGCTCACCCATGGAAACCCATTTCATAAAGATCCTGACAAACAGTTGTTTTGCTGACATTGCTTCCAGAGACAGTTTGGAACTCGGTGGTGAGCGTTGCAACCGAGGACACACAATGTTTAAGTTCTACGCACTTCAGCACTCGGCGGTCCGTTCTGTGTGCTTGTGTGGCCTACTACTTCGTGGCTGAGCCGTTGTTGCTCCTAGGCGTTGCCACTTCATAATAACAGCACTTACAGTTGACCGGGGCAGCTCTAGCAGGGCAGAAATGTGACGAATTGACTTGTTTCAAAGGTGTTATCCTATGATGGTTCCAGGTTGAAAGTCACTGAGCTCTTCACTTAGACTATTCAACTGCCGGAGATTACGGAGTGCGATATGAATAAGGTGATGAATAAGGTGCCTAGAGTAAACTGCCTGCTACTCAGTCCCAGAAGCTATTATTAGTAGATTTGGATAGAAAACACAAGTTTCCAAAACTGTTTGAATGATGTCTGTGAGTATAACAGAACTCATATGGCAGGCAAAAACCTGAGAAAAAATCCAACCAGGAAGTGGGAAATCTGAGGTTTGTAGGTTTTCAAGTCTTTGCCTATCCAATATACAGTGTCTATGCGGTCATATCGCACTTCCTAAGGCTTCCACTAGATGTCAACAGTCTTTAGAACCTTGTTTCAGGCTTCTACTGTGAAGGGGGTGAGAATAAGAGCTGATCGACAAAGGGGTCTGGCAGAAGGCCATGAGCTCAGTCAGGCACGCGCCCCTGAAAGATAGCTGCGTTCCTTTTAATTTCTAAAGACAAAGTAATTCTCCGGTTGAAACATTATTGAAGATTTATGTCTCCCGGGTGGCGCAGTGGTCTAGGGCACTGCATCGCAGTGCTAGCTGCGCCACCAGAGTCTCTGGGTTCGCGCCCAGGCTGGGCTGGGTTCGCGCCCAGGCTCTGTCGCAGCCGGCCGCAACCGGGAGATCCGTGGGGCGACGCACAATTGGCATAGCGTCGTCCGGGTTAGGGAGGGTTTGGCCGGTAGGGAGGGTTTGGCCGGTAGGGATATCCTTGTCTCAGTATGTAATAAAATGTATGCACTCTACTGTAAGTCGCTCTGGATAAGAGCGTCTGCTCTTGGCCGGTAGGGATATCCTTGTCTCAGTATGTAAAAAAAATAAAAAATAAAAATGTAATAAAATGTATGCACTCTACTGTAAGTCGCTCTGGATAAGAGCGTCTGCTAAATTACTAAAATGTCAAATGTAAATGATAAAAACATCCTAAAGATTGATTCTATACATCGTTTGACATGTTTCTACGAACTGTAATGGAACTTTTTGACATTTCGTCTGGCCTGGGCCTCGTGAATTTGGATTTGTGAACTAAATGCGCGAACAAAAAGGAGGTATTAGGACATAAATTATGGACTTTATCGAGCAAAACAAACATTTATTGTGGAACTGGGATTCCTGGGAGTGCATTCTGATGAAGATCATCAAAGGTAAGTGAATATTTATAATGCTATTTCTGACTTCTGTTGACTCCACAACATGGCAGGTATCTGTATGGCTTGTTTTGGTCTCTGAGCGCTGTACTCAGATTATTGCATGGTGTGCTTTTTCCGTAAAGCTTTTTTGAAATCTGACACAGGGGTTGCATTAATGAGAAGTTTATCTATAATTCCATGCATAACACTTGTATCTTTTATTAATGTTTATTATGAGTATTTCTGTAAATTGATGTGGCTCTCTGCAAAATCACCAGATGTTTTGGAAGCAAAACATTACTGAACGTAACGCGTCAATGTAAACTGAGATTTTGGGCTACAAATTTGAACTTTATCGAACAAAACATACATGTATTGTGTAACATGAAGTCCTATGAGTGTCATCTGATGAAGATCATCAAAGGTTAGTGATTCATTTGATCTCTAACTCTGTATTTCTGCTTTTTGTGACTCCTCTCTTTGGCTGGAAAAATGGCTGTGTTTTTCTGTAACTAGGTGCTGACCTAACATAATCATGCCATGGTATGCTTTCGTCGTAAAGCCTTTTTGAAATTGGACACTGTGGTGGGATTAACAACAAGTTTATCGTTAAAATGGTGTATAATACTTGTATGTTTGAGGAATTTTAATTATGAGATTTCTGTTGTTTGAATTTGGCGCCCTGCACTTTCACTGGCTGTTGTCAAATCGATCCCGTTAACGGGATTTCAGCCGTAAGAAGTTTTTAAGCAATGTTTTTTTTCTGGCCACTCTTCCCAGCTCTGTGGAGTGTACGGCTTTAAGTGGTCCTATCGACAGATACTCCAATCTCCGCTGTGGAGCTTTGCAGCTCCTTCAGGGCGGCCCTCTCTTGGCAGGTTTGTTGTGGTGCCATATTCTTTCTATTTTTTAATAATGGATTTAATTGTGCTCCGTGGGATGTTCAAAGTTTCTGATATTTTTTTATAACCCAACCCTGATCTGTACTTCTCCACAACTTTATTCCTGACCTGTTTGGACAGCTCCTTGGTCTTCATGGCGCCACTTGCTTGGTGGTGCCCCTTGCTTAGTGATGTTGCAGACTCTGGGACCTTTCAAAACAGGTGTAAATATACCGAGATCATGTGTCAGATCATGTGACACTTAGATTGCACACAGGTGGGCTTTATTCAACTAATTATGTGACTTCTGAAGGTAATTGGCTGCACCAGATATTATTTAGGGGCTTCATAGCAAAGGGGCTGAATACATATGCATGCACCACCTTTTTAGAATTTTTTGAATCATGTTATTTTTTTCATTTCACTTCACCAATTTGGAATATTTTGTGTATGTCCATTACATGAAATCCAAATAAAAATATTTTTATTTACAGATTGTAATGCAACACAATAGGAAAAACACAAAGGGGATGAATACTTTTGCAAGCCACTGTAAAAGACCGTAAGTACACAAAATAAAGCAACCACAAATATTTAGCAATGGAGCACGTTCTGATTGACCAGTAAGGTGCCAGGCCTCGACACACCCACAACTTGTATATTCATCAAAACCCAGCCTTAAGGTGCCACCGCCTGCTACTGTGCCCATCATTTTGGTTTGTGAAGGTAGCAATAATATTTCTTACACTAATTACAGCCCTAAGCCCTCATTCTCAAAGATACAGAGAGATCTCTGGAAATAGAATAGTGCAATAATCTACATCGCTTTTCACACCACAGATAAAGTGTGAGGATAAAGAAGTTTACTTTCAGTAAAGTATGGAGCAGGGAGCTGGGGCCACTGTGGTGTGACTGTTGCTGCCTTGCTTTGCAGAGGGACCAGTAGGAATCAGGCCCAGTTAAGCACTTCTTCTCTACACCACAGTGGCTAATTACTAGAGCATAGAGACACGGAGAGCAGAGAGACAGTGGGAATGTATCCCAAATGGCACCCTATTTCCATATGTAGTGCAATGCTTTTGATCAGAGCTCCATTGGCCCTTGTCAAAAGTAGTGCACTATGTAGGGAATATGGATCCATTTGGGACTCACACTGAAAGAGCATGCCCCTGAGTTCCCTTGAAATATTATGGGAGCGAGCAGACGAGTCTTGGAGGACATGCTATCACAACACATTGCACTGCCAAGCCCAGCCTGAGACTGAGCCTCAGCTGTCATAAAATATTTATGAAATAACTTTGCCCCCAGTACAAAGTATTGACACACAAGTTAATGGTGTGATTACACTAATAAGGCTGAAGCAGGGAGGAGGATGGAGGGAGGGGAGAGAGGGACAGTGACAGGGAGAGTGGTAATGAGAGAGTCATGGGAGGGAGAAAGGGAAGGAGGGATGGAGGGGATCTGGAATGTTGCAGGATGGAGTGGCAGAGAGAGAAGTGGGAATGAGAGAGTGGCAAGAGAGAGGTAAGGAAGAAGGGAGGAAGGGAGGGAGGGAAGGAGAGAGGGACATAAGAGAGTGTGAACTAGTCATAGGAAGGAGGGCTGGAGGGAGAGAGGGATGAAGGGAGGGAAAGAGGGAGGCTCAGTGGGGATTCATTAACGTGATCCAGGCTACATGCCATAGCTTCAGGAAAGCAGTCTTAGTCTATGCCCCAAATGCCACCCTATTGCCTATCACTATATAAGGTATAGGGTGGCATTTGGGCTGTAGCCTGGGTCCATGTCTGAGATCCTCTGGCTGGTCTCATTACGACGACTGTCACGGCCAGTTGCATGGCCGTTTTGATCTCTTCCTCTCATACTGTCCAACTGAGCAGTGCAAAAGTGGATCACTATCTGCCTTAACAGTGTCTTCTGATCGCTTTCACACTGCCCCGGTCTTAAAAAAAACAGGACTAAGAGTCTGGACAGACAGAGGGGTGGGGGATAGAGTCAGTATCTCTTTTGAGATCCCAGCCCTGGTTGGTGTATCAACAGGGAGAGGGGGAGAGAGCCAGGCCAAGTCTGCATATACTAGGGCCAGGCTTTGTGGTCTCGTGGTATTTTGAGGTAATAGATTCAGCAGCGGTCACACTAATGTAGGCCTGACTGTGAATCTAATGTGTTTCAATGGAGCTCAATGTGTGTGGTCAGGTGAAAGTAATTAATCGGGTCACTTCTGTTGTGTTGCAATCTCAGAGCATTATGTAGGTCTACAAATCTACTGAAAATGTAAATTGTATACACTTCTATGCAAATTAAGCAGGACAGTATGGGTATGAAAGATGAAGTTGCCTCCATGTATTTTTTTACATGCTAATGTTGATGCAGCTTCTCTGTGAGCTGCTGTAAGGGAGGATAGTCTACATTTTAATAGACATTTCAGATGTTCTTTTTGTATGCCTTAATAACCCCTAAACATTCGGTGGGTGGAGAATAATTCCTTAAAGTCAGATATATATATAAAAAAGATTGGAGACAATGGGGTTAAAGACTGAGTAAAGTAGGTCTTGGGTGAGTCATCTCAGACAAATTATACACTGAGAAATGCACATAGAGCAAGCTTGCAAAGCTTGAATTCTTTCAAATCACTACACAATGGTGAGAAATATATGTACAGTATGTTGAATACTTTAAGCCAAGACTACAGAAAAACGACATTAAGACGTGATGGCTGGTAACAATTCACACACATTTCCACACCTCTTAACCACAGATGCTGAAGCAAGCGGGTTTCTTTCCCTTGAACATGTACAAAAAGCTTGTGAAGTTGTCTGAGCACTCCACAAGTGAAGCATGATTTATAGTGTGACATAGGCTACATCCCAAATGGGACCCTATTCCCTTTATAGTGCACTACTTTTGACCAGAGACATATTGGTCCTGGTCAAAAGTAGTCCACTACAGTATATAGGGAATAGAGTGCCATTTGGGAAGCAACCACAGACTAAGTAAATGAACAAATGAGTGACCCATCGCTTCCAGCAGCCTCAAAACGCTACATAATTTTCATTTTGATAGTTGCAGGCAGCATTGCTGAGTAGTTATATACTTCTTCCACACTCTTTGAATGATCTAAACTACCAGAAATAGCATAAATTACCTGCCAATATTTCTGCATTCCAAATGGCACCCTAGTCCCTATACAGATGTAGTATCTTAATTGAATCATCCTGTTGCAGGAGAACGTTCCTAGTTATTTTAGTAGTTTATTTTTAGGATTAAGTTTGTGACTTACAAATTTCAGATAGATTTTCCCTTACAAAAAATGTATCAACCCCTACAAAAATGTAAATTAATTATAATCCACATTTCCTGTTGATGCAGGGTAATTTTCCTGCTGTAGCAAACTGGCTCAAATTAAGATCCTACATCTGTATAGTGCACGAGATTTAACTAGAGCCCCATGGGCCCTGGTCAAAAGTAGTGCACTATAAAGGGAATAAGGTGCCATTTGAGACACAGACCAAAATGTAAAGTCATCTGCTAGAGCTGAAGCTTTACTCTGGACATTCACGCTATTAGTTGCTGCAAATCAAGTGATGACTAAAAATCGACAGTGACACAATATTAGCAGAAATGTTTGGCAAAGAGTGCCTAGAGTGCAACACATCTTTCATTTCATTATGTATTCATTGTAAATACTTGGCAGTTGTGCTGAGTTAGGGATACTGGGACAAGTCGTACTCATTTGTGACGTACGCACACACACACACACACACACTCTCTATCCTCACATTACATCAGTTTCTACTGACCGTATGCAATAAAATGGTATAAGGCTCTAAGATAACGGGAAATCATCCACATATGGAGTACTACTTCTGCTCCAAATGAATGCATTATGCAACTCAAACAATTTCTACTGTTGGGTGAATGAATGATGTTAAAACACAATGGAGGGTATTAAGAGCAAATTGTGAAAACAATCAGCTCTAAATTAAACGCTATTGTTTCGTTTGGCTGCTTATTATGTCTCTGTCCTAGTCACTTTATCAGTTCAGGAGCCCCAAACACAAATATGGTGTATGTGAAGGATATCAAAAATGGCTGTGTTATCTGTACATTGTAATTTCTTTACAATACTCCTTACTCCTGCTTCTACATCTGCACTGCTTGCTGTTTGGGGTTTCAGGCTGGGTTTCTGTACAAGCACTTCGTGACATCTGCTGATGTAAAAAGGGCTTTATAAATAAATGTGATTGATTGATGAAGCAATAAATACTTTCACACACGTTTGCTTTACAAAGGTAAAGGTCACTGCATTGATTATTGAACGACTGACTGCGATATTTACTTCCATTTACTGGCTGCACTTGAAGCTTAAAAATCACATAAAGCTACAGCTTCATCAGGTGCATCTGAAAATCCCATTCATTAAGGACAGGCACAGATCAATTTTCTGCATGGACAGTGTCGATGCAATCAAGACGACCGACATGCCATTCTTAGATTAAAACCTCTAACGCCAAAACAAAAGGCTGCACGGTCAGCTAATATGCTTTTGAATATTTAATTTCAAGGTTTTGAAGCTTTGACATTGAAAATCGAGACAACATTTTTTTGGTCTGCAATTTTGGTCTGCAATCTCCCATTCCTCTCAAGCTTAAGGTGACTCATCAATTGATGCTTTCAAAAGATCAGGAACCAGTATCCAGGTGAAACCAAAAATATTTTACAGCTAAGCCAAAAAGTGTTGACCTGTCAGTCTACCTGCAAATCTGTGGCTCAAAACCACCAGAAATACGCAAATGTTAGCAAAATAATAATAAGATTTAAAAAACAAAAAATAACACTTAAAATAACTAAATATGTACATATTTACAGGGTCTCTCTGCTTTAGGCTGCTACTAGGGTGCCATGGCCAATACAGTGCCTTCAGAAAGTATTCATACCCCTTGACTTATTCCATATTTTTCTGTTACAGCCTGAATTCAAAAAAATGTATCTCACACATCTGCACACAATACCCCATAATGAGAAAGGGAAAATATGTTTAGACATTTTAGCAAATGTATTGATAATTAAATACAGAAACATCTCATTTACATAACTATTCACACCCCTGAGTCAATATTTTGAGGAAGCAGCTTTGGCAGCGATTACAGCTGTGAGTCTTTCTGGGTAAGTCTATAAGGGCTTTCCACACCTGGATTGTGCAACATTTTCCTATTATTCTTTTCAAAATTCTTCAAGCTTTGTCATATTGTTTGTGGATCAATGCAAGACAACCAATAAAAAGGTATTGCAATAGATTTTCATGTAGATTTAAGTAAAAACTGTAACTCGGCCACTTAGGAACATTCACTGTATTCTCGGTAAGCAACTCCAGTGTAGATGTGGCCTTGTGTTTTAGGTTATTGTCCTGCTGAAATGTGAATTCAACTCCCAGTGACGGATGGAAAGCAGACTAAACCAGGTTTTCCTCTAGGATTTTGCCTGTGCTTAGCACCATTCAATTTTTTTTATATCCTGAAAAACTCCCCAGTCCGTAACGATTACAAGCATGCCCATAACATGATGTAGCCACCACTGTGCTTGAAAATATGGAGAGTGGTGCTCAGTAATGTGTTGTATTGGATTTGCCCCAAACATAATACTTTGTATTCAGGACGAAAAGTGAATTGCTTTGGTACATTTCTTGCAGTATTGCTTTAGTGCCTCGTTTCAAACAGGATGCATGTTTCAGATTAATTTGATTCTGTACAAGCTTCCTTCCTTTCCCTCTGCCAATTATGTTAGTGTTGTGGAGTAACTACACTGTTGTTGATCCATCCTCAGTTTTCTCCTATCACAGCCATTAAACTCTGTAACTGTTTTAAAGTCATCATTGCTCTCCTGGTGAAATCCCGGGGCGATTTCCCTTCTCTCTGGCAACTGAGTTAAGAAAGACACCTGTATCTTTGTAGTGACTGGGTGTATTGATACACCATCCAAAGTGTAATTAAAAACTTCACCATGCTCAAAGGGATATTCATATATTTTTTTACCCATCTACCAATAGAGGGGTTGCATACTTATTGACTCAAGTCATTTCAGCTTTTCCTTTTTAATGTGTAATAATTTCTAAAAACATAATTCCACTTTGACATTATAGGGTATTGAATGTAGGCCAGTGACAAAACAAATCTAATTGTAATACATTTTAATTCAGGCTGTAACACAACAAAATGTGGAAAAAGTCAAAGGGTGTGAATACCTCCTGAAGGCACTGTATATAGATATGGGCACAGATGGGCATAATCTTTCCCAGGCACATGTACAGTATGTACACACACAGGCACACATGTCACATTGCTATGCTGTGCTGAATGGTCGTTAAAAAAGGACAATTAACAGCGGTACCGCATCACCATCAGATTCTAGTGTCCACGAATCCCCACAAATGGAATTGCCATTCCATTTCATTCTAACAGCAAGAGAAAAACAAAGTGACAGTAATACCAGCCTTCCACTTACTAAAGAGACAGTATAAAGAAAGAGAGTTGCGTATGATTATGTGCATGTGTGTGTGTGCGTGTGTTTGCTATGTGCATGTTAGTGTGTGTGCTTCGCGCCAACCTGTCACTCATTTGTTTAGAGAGCCATGCTGTCTCAATGGGCGCCCCGGGGAGGGGCTCGGCTTCGGCTCGGCAGGTCTCCCCTCAATCACACTCTAGACTAAAGGTTAGCCGCTAGCGGTGGCCCTGTCTGTGCCGAGTCCCAAATGGAACCATAGTGCACTACTTTTGACCAGAGCCTAGTGCATTATAGGAAATAGGGTGTCATTTGGAATGCAACCTGTCTGTCTGCCACATATACACTGTAAAACATTTCCTGTAAAATTGACAGTAACTGGCACCAATTCCCCAGTAATTTATTCTACAGTACAGTTACTGTAATCCATTTTACATTACCAAAAATATTTCTGTAATCTAATATACAGTTTATTACTGGAATTACCCATGAAGTGACATAACACCAAGTGTTGTTTGCAAGTTTTCATTTTTACATTGACATTTTGGTCATTTAGCGGGCGCTCTTGTCCTTAGCAACTTACAGTCAGTGCATTCAACCACGGTTGATAAAACAAACACATATTACAGTCATTGCAAGCAAAATGTTTCTGTAACTGTTACTGAAAGTGTTGCTGTAGTTAAGGATACACTGGTCTTCAAAATAATTGTCATTAAAACAAGATATCATATGATATATCTCTGACCATCTCTGGATAGTGCCAATATAATACTGAGATATCCACGGTAACTTGATGCCAGAGCAAAGAACTACAGTACAATACAGTAACTATTAAATAGAAAGAACATTTTGACCGTATTTTACTGTAATTACAAGGGATTAGAGCAAGCAGGTTATGTGTAGGCATTTGCATATTAATTAATTATAGTTGTTCTATATCACATACATTTCTAGAGACCTGATCAAAGGTTTCAAACCTGTCCATGATTACTGGGGGAAAAAACAGATCAAATTTGTCATGAAATGGTCAGATTCTTATATAGATTTAATTTGTTTGGGAACTACTAACACATATTTAATTGGTACAGGACTCTCACTAATGGGTGCAACAAATATAGCCATTTACAAGGCATGCCTTAAAATACGAGCCAGCGATTCTTTCTCCTCCCACAATATTTCTCCACAATGCACCATATTTTACAGTGCCCTGTAGTAAATGTATAGCAAAACCGCAATACAGATACATTATTGTTGAATTGTATTCAAAATACAAATCAAAAATTGCTAATTGGTCAAAAGTATTATATATTACAGCATCCCAACCTATTTTTGGTGTTTTATATCACTTGCACGTTCGGCCATAACAAAGGCTTCTAAACTGACATTAGCTGGTTCCAAAAGCTTGTCCAGTGATTTTCTGCTGACATTTAGAAAGTTTGCATAGAAAATAGATGTGACAGTTGCCTGCTAGGGTGCGTTTCCATTTAACTAAATTGAGTCGATAAAAACAGCTGCACTTAAATGACGTCACACGTACAACTTCTTTTGTTGTTGCAAAAAGCTAGTGCTTGAAGTGCAAATTGAGCATTAATAAACTGGCGACAGCCTGTATACCCTCCCACCTATTTGTTTCATGTCTCAGGTAGCCAACGAACCCCAGCATGTATAGAATGCAATAATTTACAAATATTTGCCATATTCTAATAATTCTCCTGTCATCATATCACTAGTAGTGATGTTATGTTTGATACTGGAGCGCCGAGGCATGAGTTGAAATCTCTAAGCAGCTAACTTCGAAGCAGTGTTCCGATGCATGTATCACTTTATCAGAAGGATGTCGTCAATGACGTACGAAGCTTCGTTTGATCACGTGCTTTTTCAAACTTTTTTTTTTATCCCACTGATTTCGCTGCGGTTCTGGTGCTTTCTTGGATTAATCTACTTTCAAACGCTAACCTCTACTGGATACCGTACTTACACATCTAGTTAGGATTATGTACATGTATTTACACCTGACCAGTAGTTTAGCAAGTAGATTAGGCAACTTTGGAACAATCAGGATTGTGAGGGTGTGACGTCAAATCCTGTTGAAGGCACACTATTTTGAAAATATTGAAACCATAATTTCTGCAATGTTACTCAAAAATGTCATTTTTATTTAGTATAGTATAAGCTTCTGTCTTAAGCTTCCTAAATAATGCCATAGATTTAATTTGACAAAAATAGTAAACTTGTATGATGTAAGATGCAAACCTGGCAATCCAGTTATTACAGTGTTTTTGTCCCTAGGACCCATTTCTCAATACTTAGGCCACTTTTTCAAAACTCTTCACACAGTCCCCCTTAAACAAATTTCAGCTTGGCACAGCAGTTAATTTCACATCCAAAATGCACTAAAACTACCAAAACACTCCATACATGTCTCAAATCAACTCAAAAACACTAACAGGTAGCATTACATAATGTTTCTCTTTTGTAAAATGTATTTACTAAACAAGAATGACACCTCTCTACTGTTTAGAATTCACTGCAGTATATGTTACAGGAATTAATCAGACATGATGCAATATGCTTCAATATGTTTTATGTCATTTTTTGGCATTGCGTGATTCCAATATCAAGAATTTGGATATACACCACCTACCAATACAGTTATAGTAGCAATGCTAGTCAACCCTGTCTTCTGCATTTGGCCACAGGTTCTCATCGACATCACATCTTATGTCATCTTGGACAATACACCTAGGAAAGAATCTTTTGGCATGCCTGGTCCATCCCCGGCGATCTTCTGCAGATACGTACTGTATGTCCAGGCATCCAGCATTCATTGCGTCCAGGAGGGACATTTGATCAAGTGGATGGTGGTCATAAACCTTCCACCTCCATGAGCAAAATAATTCCTCTATGGGGTTGAGGAATAGAGAGTAAGGAAGGAGGAAAAGTGACATCATCCTGGTATCGGCTGCAAACCACTCTGTGACTGGACGGGAATGGTGAAATGCCACATTGTCCCATACAATTACAAACGTTGGCTGATTTCGCCTCATTGCAACCCTTTCCTCACCTGGCACAACCCTTCCATAGAGGTCATCCAGGAATGAAATGAGACGCTCGGTGTTGTATGGCCCAATTAGCGGTTTGTGGAACAGCAATCCATCAGAGGATATTGCTGCACACCTTGTGATGTTGGCACCCCTCTAGCCCAGGACATCCACTATGGCTCTTTTCCCAATCACATTCCTTCCTCGCCGCCGTGTTTTGGCCAAGTTGAAACCAGCCTCATCCACAAAGATGAATATGTGGGGTGTTTGCCTGGCTTCAATCTCTATGATTCTCTAAAATAAGGCAACATAAGAGCTATTATGGTAGCTTACATTATTCCTAAAAACATGCCATTGTGTGCCCCTGCCCTGTTTGGTTAGGTTCAAAACCAGTTCTGCATTTTATAGTCATCTTACCTGGACATATTGGTTCCTGAGTTGCATGACTCGTTCAGAGTTCCTCTGGCTGGGTCCATGTTTACATTACAGTATAGCATTAGTCCTAAAATGTCCCCTTTTGTATAGATGGTAATGAAATTGAAAGACTAACACCTGGGTAGGTGTTCAGCTACAATGGGAATCCGCTGTGGCTGGTCTAATTGTTTTTATAGTATTTCATTTTTTTTATTTTAAATGATGTATTGCTGTAGAAATGTAGCAAATTGCTGTCTTATTCAATTTTGTGTTATCTTAGGTTTTGAACTTAAGTTGAACAGTTTTGAAAAGAGTATGTAAAGATGTGCTAATTGGCCTGGAGGTACATAGAGTTTTGGTGATGGTCGTGTCTGAGTGAGAAAATAATGAATGACATTTGAAAGATGTAGTCAATAAACATATTATATGCCAAAGCAATGGAAAATGATCCACAGTTTAGCCCACATAGACTGCTGTTGTGTTCACTGTGTGAAGAGTTTTGAAAAAGTGACCTAAGTATTGAGAAATGGGTCCTAGCGATTGTAAAAAACTGTAAAGCCAATGAATTACCGCTGTACCACAGAGTTTTGATGAAATCAGTAGTGGAAAAAAGAATGTTGATAATCACACATTGATATTTATTGCTGACCAACAGATGTCACTAATGTGTATTGTGAACAGATAATGAAGTGCAGAGTAATTCACTTATTTTTGACACCATTAGCTGGAAAGCCTCAATGCTTCAAGAAGCTTCATTTCCCCATCACGGTCCGTGCCACGGTGAAACTTGCTCTCCTGGAGATCTGAAATAACTGGATGGTGAAACTTGCCAGCCGACCAGAAAAGCAAGGCGAAGCAATTCAGGCATCTTTGAAAGTCAGGACAATCCTTGTCCTGCAAAGAAACATGATTTTTATAGTTGATTTTGCAAGCAGTAGGCGTTTAAAATCAAACGTGAAGTGGAGCTTTATAGTAACTCGGTGACATCATGTGCCCCGCATACCATCAAAACGATTCGGCAATCATCATTTATTCAAAAAACACAGTTTCCATCATCTTTTGAAATAAAGACAAAAAAATCCAGCCCTGTCGAATGGATAAAAATTTTGATCTTTAGAAAATGTCTCCTATATCTGCCATTTTCATTCTACATGTCACAATGAATAATTTTTGTGACATTGCTTTTGTCAAATAAACCTGGGTTAATGGTAACCTGCCTAGAGAATAGGGCAAAACAGATCTAAAGGACATGGTTAGCCACTCAACTGTTAAAGGTTTGCAAATTGCAGCCACTCTGATCTGCCCTCAATATAAATGTAATTGTTGGGGAGCCATTACCACATATCACTTTAATTGTTACAGGACTCTCAGCGAAGGGTGCAACAAAAAATAGATACACACCACAGTGAAAAACTTCAAGACCACACCACGCGTTGGTGGCACCTTAATTGGGGAGAACGGGCTCGTAGTAATGGCTGGAGTGGATGGGCAATTGTCTCAAACACATGGTTTCCATCTGTGTTTGATGCAATTCCATTTGCTCTTTTTCAGCCAGTATTATGAGCCATTCTCTCCTCAACAGCCACTAGTGTTCAAAAGTTTTTGGTGGTAGAAAAATGCAGTATTGCTACTGTACTCTGAATTTCAGAACATTACTGGCAGCAGTATGCAAGTAAAATATTTTAGAGTTTCAGGACAAAGTTTGTAATATTAATGAATTACAGTATGGTACTGCATACTGTGGGAGTACAGCGTTCTCACTCACGGGTGCAACAAATATAGCTTCTTATAAGGCACGCCTTAAAATATGTTAATGAGCCAGAGATTATACAGTGGCTTGTGAAAGTATTCACCCCCTTGGCATTTTTCCTATTTTGTTGCCTTACAACCTGGAATTAAAATTGTTTTTTGGGGGGTTTGTTTGTATCATTTGATTTAAACAGCATGCATCCCACTTTGAAGATGCAAAATATGTTTTATTGTGAAACAAACAAGAAATAAGACCAAAAAACAGAACACTTGAGCGTGCATAACTATTCACCCCCCAAAGTCAATACTTTGTAGAGCCACCATTTGCAGCAATTACAGCTGCAAGTCTCTTGGGGTATGTCTCAATAAGCTTGGCACATCTAGCCACTGCGATTTTTGCCCATTCTTCAAGGCAAAACTGCTCCAGCTCTTTCAAGTTGGATGGGTTCCGCTGGTGTACAGCAATCATTAAGTCATAACACGGATTCTCAGTTGGTTTGAGGTCTGGGCTCCAAGACATTTAAATGTTTCCCCTTAAACCACTCGAGTGTTGCTTTAGCAGTATGCTAAGGGTCATTGTTCTGCTGGAAGGTGAACCTCCTCCCAGTCTCAAATCTCTGGAAGACTGAAACAGAATTTCCCTGTATTAAGCACCATCCATCATTCTTTCAATTCTGACCAGTTTCCCAGTCCCTGCTGATGAAAAACATTCCACAGCATGATGCTGCCACCACCATGCTTCACTGTGAGGATGGTGTTCTCGGGGTGATGAGAGGTGTTGGGTTTGTGCCAGACATAGCGTTTTCCTTGATGGCCAAAAAGCTAAATTTTAGTCTCATCTGAATAGAGTACCTTCTTCCATATGTTTGGGGAGTCTCCCACATGCCTTTTGGTGAACACCAAACATGTTTGCTTATTTCTTTCTTTAAGCAATGGTTTTTTTCTGGACGCTCTTCCGTAAAGCCCAGCTCTGTGGAGTGTATGGCTTAAAGTGGTCCTATGGACAGATACTCCAATCTTCGCTGTGGAGCTTTGCAGCTCCTTCAGGGTTATCTTTGGTCTCTTTGTTGCCTCTCTGATTAATGCCCTCCTTGCCTGGTCCGTGAGTTTTGGTGGGTGGCCCTCTCTTGGCAGGTTTGTTGTGGTGCCATATTCTTTCCCTTTTTGGGATTTAATGGTGCTCAATGGGATGTTCAAAGTTTCAGATATTTTTTTATAACCCAACCCTGATCTGTACTTCTCCACAATTTTGTTCCTGCCCTGTTTGGAGAGCACATTGGTCTTCGTGGTGCCACTTGCTTAGTGGTGTTATAGACTCTAGGGCCTTTCAGAACAGGTGTATATATACTGAGATCATGTGACAGATCATATGACACTTAGATTGCACACAGGTGGATTTTATTTAACTAATTATGTGACATCTGAAGGTAATTGGTTGCACCAGATCTTATTTAGGGGCTTCATAGCAAAGGGGGTGAATACACATGCATGTACCACTTTTCGATATTTAACTTTTTAGAATTTTTTGAAACAAGTTTTTTTTTCATTTCTCTTCAACAATTTGGACTATTTTGTGTATGTCGATTATGAAATATAAATAAAAATCTATTTAAATTACAGGTTGTATTGCAACAAAATTATTTTGCAAGGCACTGTATGGGCAGTAAGCTTAAATTCTTGTTAATCTGACTGCACTGTCTAATTTACAGTAGCTATTACAGTGAAATAATACCATGCTATTGTTTGAGGAGAATGCATAGTTATGAACTTGAAAATTTATTATTAAACCAATTAGGCACATTTGGATCGTCTTGATACAACATCTTGAACAGAAATACAATGGTTCATTGAATCAGTCTAAAACTTTGCACATACACCGCTGCCATCTATTGGCCAACATCTAAATTGCGCCAAACCTGTAATAGTACGTTATGGCCTTTCTCTTGCATTTCAAAGATGGGACCAAAAAAATGCATGATTATTTATTTGTATTATCTTTAACCAGATCTAATGTGTTATATTCTCCTACATTCATTTCACATTTACACAAACATCAAAGTGTTTCCTTTCAAATGGCATCAAAATTATGCATATCCTTGCCTCAGCTCCTGAGCTACAGGCAGTTAGATTTGGGTATGTCATTTTAGGCGAAAATTTAAAAAAAAGGGTCCGATCCTTATTTTTCAAAGTATTCAACCTCTGTCAAGTTGGTTGTTCATCATGGCTAGGCAGTCATTTCCAAGTCTTGGCATAGATTTTCTAACTGATTTATGTCAAAACTATAACTAGGCCACTACGGAACATTCAATGGTATCAAATGAATCACTGCCTGGTATGGCAACTGCTCGGCCTCCGACCGCAAGGCACTACAGAGGATAGTGCGTACGGCCCAGTACATCACTGGGGCTAAGCTGCTTGACATCCAGGACCTCTATACCAGGCGGTGTCAGAGGAAGGCCCTAAAAATTCTCAAAGAACCCAGCCACCCCAGTCATGGACTGTTTTCTCTGCTTACCACATGGCAAGCAGTACTGGAGCTCCAAGTCTAGGTCCAAGAGGCTTCTAAACAACTTTTACCCCCAAGACATACTCCTGAACAGGTAATCAAATGGCTCCCTGGACTATTTGCATTGTGTCACTTTAACTATACCTACATGTACATATTTCCTCAATCAGCCCGACGAACCGGTGCCTCCTCACATTGACTCTGTACCGGTACCACATGTATATAGCCTGTAATTTTCACTGTAATTTTACTGTTTTCTTTTTATTTTGTATTTCTTTACTTATCTTTTGTTTACATAATACAAATGTTTTACTTAAAAATTGCACTGTTGGTTAGGGCTTGTAAGTAAGTGTTTCACTGTAAGGTCTACACCTGTTGTATTCGGCGCACGTGACAAATAAACTTTGATTTGATTTCATCTTGGTAAGCAACTCCTTTGTATATTTAGCCTTGTGTTTTATGTTGTCCTGCTGAAAGGGGAATTTGTCTCCCAGTGTCTGTTGGAAAGTAGACTGAACCAGGTTTTCCTCTGGGATTTTGCCTGTGCTTAGCTCTATTCCATTTATTTTTATCCTAAAAAAACTCCCTCTTCCTTGCCGATGACAAACATACCCATAACATGATGCAGCCACCACCATGCTTGAAAATAGGAAGAGCGGTACTCAGTGATATGTTGTGTTGGATTTTCCCCAAACATAATGCTTCATATTCAGGATATGACAATTCTTTTGCATTTCTACTTTAGTGCCTTATTGCAAACAGGATGCATGTTTTGTCATATTTTTATTCCCTATAGGCTTCCTTCTTTTCACTCTCTCATTTAGGTTAGTATTGTGGAATAACTACAATGTTGTTGATCCATCCTCAGTTTTCTCCTATCACGGCTATGAAACTCTAACTGTTTTAAAGTTTAAAGTGTTTTCCTCCCTCTCCGGCAACTGAGTTAGCAAGGATGCCTTTGTTGTGACTGGGTGTATTGATACACCATCCAACGTGTAATTAATAACTTAACCATGCTCAAAAGGGATATTCAATGTCTTTTATTTCGTATTTTTTTTACCAATCTACCAATAGGTGCCCTTCTTTGCGAGGCAATAGAAAACCTCCCTGGTCTTTGTGGTTGAAAGTTTGTTTTAAATTCACTGCTTGACTGAGGGTACCTTACAGATAATTGTGTGTGGGGTACAGAGATGTGGTAGTCATGTTAAACACTATTATTGCACACAGAGTACATGAAACTTATTATGTGACTTGTTAAGCACATTTTTACTCCTGAACTTATTTAGGCTTGCCATAAGAAAGGGAATGAATACTTATTGACTCAAGACATTTCAGCTTTTCTCATTTCTAAAAACATATTTCCACTTTGACATCATGGGGTATTGTGTGTAGGCCAGTAGCACAATGTCTCAGGCTGTAACATAACACAATGTGGAAAAAATCAATTGGTGTGAATACTTTCTGAAGGCACTGTATTTACTTATTGATGATAGCTATAACCAGAAGAACATAATGAATGCACAGCAAAATTGAAAGTGTTAAACTAATTCGCTGTAGAGTTAATTTGAATACTTTTGCGGTGCGTATATGCAAACCACTCTCAACAGAGTGAATTTCACAGTCTGCAAAGTGTTCAAATGTTAACATTTAGACATTGTTTCTGTAAACCAATACAGAGTAGAAAATTAACACTGACTGTGTGAAGTTGCTGTGGCCCATTGTCACTCAGTTGGTAGAGCATGGTGCTTGTAATGCCAGGGCAGTGGGTTTGATTCCGGGGAACCCCCGTACTGTACGTAAAATGTTTGCATGCGTGACTGTGACTCACGTTAGATAAAAGCGACTGCTAAATGGCATATATTATATTAATTCACAATACTCTGGAGTGAACTAATAAGCATTCACTCTACACTGAAGGTTACTAATAGGCATTTCACTCTACACTGGAATTAATGAATTAATATTTCAATCTATTCTGGAATGAAATATAAAATACATTCACTCTACTGTTTGGTGATCAATCACAATTTAACTCTACAGTGGAATTAAATATATTGAAATTGTGTACAATATATAGCATAATTTGCATATTTCCCTTAGGTGCATTTTTTGTTGTTGTTGTGAATTGTAGAGTTACGGCCCGTGACTGTATTTGTTAGTGACAGAGACATGGTTGATGAATTCTTTCCTTTCTAGGACTTGGGTTTCACCAAGGGAGTTCCTAGGTAAATGTCATTATTAAAATGAAACACTATACATTGCATATATCATAAGGCCTTACACCCTGACTGCACCGCACACAATGTGAGCGTGAATGTTGCAAAATAAGTTTTGAAATCTATATTATTCAATTGTTGCACTCACACTGCATCAATGAGCGTTTGCGATGCCAAGGGCTAAAATAGAAGTCAGTTCTATTTGTGATGCAGATCGCGCCGCAAGTCCTGCCTCTCCCATCTCCTTATTGGTTTATAGAAGCAGATACCCACGTGCCATCTCCTCATTGGTTATACCCACGTGGGTGACTGAAAGACGAACTGTGTTGTCGGTCGTCGTGGTAATACTATGAAAGTTTAGATGCCATTCACCATATAAGTTCAAAGAAGAAAAAACCTGGAAGAAGGAGAGATGACTAGAAACGATTCGGTTGACCGTTTTATGTGTGGATTAATTGTCGGAGTAGAGGTCCTTGTGCATTTCAGGTAAAATAACAACTCAATGTTTATATCACAGGACAAATTAGCTCGCAACAGAAAGCTAGCTAAATAGGATAAATTAGCTAGCAGGTGCAAGCTAGCTAGCTAAATTGCCATACATCTGTAATGCTTTTCGACCTGTCCACAAATTAATGTAATTAGTTCAGAGTTTGTTTTGATATTTTAACCAGCATGTGGGGGTACAAAATGGTGTGGGGGGACAAAATACATTTATGCACAATGGCGCACGCGCACAGCCGGTTTGGGTTCCGTGTTACTGATGTTCTAATTTTACCCCAACACAGCTGTGTTAAGAAACTCATTGTTTACAGGCCACATCAGGCCTGCAAGTCACATTATAATGTAAAGTGATGTGTAATTCCTATTGGAATCCAGCCAAGTGTCAGAATTTTTATTAATCTACAACCTGCATTCAGAATGACTGCCTGGGTGGGGGAAATTGATAAGGGAGACTACCTAAACCATTTAAACTGGAACAACCATTTCAGTAATGGGTGCAATAAATCTAAACAACCAATTGGATTAGTTTCGAAAAGTTTGTTATTTATCTTTGCGTAGCATAAGATTAATCAATCAATCTATGTACATGCAAAAACACAGATATTAAAAACATATGGAATTGTTTTAAGATGGTCATACCATTGATCATTTAGCGCTTTGATTTTGAGCTTAAGGACTGCTTTAGGTATTCTTAAAAATTATTTGTTAAAATATTGAATTTGGCCTGTATAGCTTATAGAATAACACATTCATAAATGGCAAAAAAGACAGTCAAAAAATGAATCATGAGGACTACGGTTTTGAAGTGTTTGTCCTATTCATAGGAGATCATAGAAAGCTCAGGAAATACTAATATATATATCTAGATATATACACTGCTCAAAAAAATAAAGGGAACACTAAAATAACACATCCTAGATCTGAATGAATGAAATATTCTTATTAAATACTTTTTTCTTTACATAGTTGAATGTGCTGACAACAAAATCACACAAAAATTATCAATGGAAATCAAATTTATCAACCCATGGAGGTCTGGATTTGGAGTCACACTCAAAATTAAAGTGGAAAACCACACAACAGGCTGATCCAACGTTGATGTAATGTCCTTAAAACAAGTCAAAATGCGGCTCAGTAGTGTGTGTGGCCTCCATGTGCCTGTATGACCTCCCTACAACGCCTGGGCATGCTCCTGATGAGGTGGCGGATGGTCTCCTGAGGGATCTCCTCCCAGACCTGGACTAAAGCATCCGCCAACTCCTGGACAGTCTGTGGTGCAACGTGGCGTTGGTGGATGGAGCGAGACATGATGTCCCAGATGTGCTCAATTGGATTCAGGTCTGGGGAACAGGCGGGCCAGTCCATAGCATCAATGCCTTCCTCTTGCAGGAACTTCTGACACACTCCAGCCACATGAGGTCTAGCATTGTCTTGCATTAGGAGGAACCCAGGGCCAACCGCACCAGCATATGGTCTCACAAGGGGTCTGAGGATCTCATCTCGGTACCTAATGGCAGTCAGGCTACCTCTGGCGAGCCCATGGAGGGCTGTACGCCCCCCCAAAGAAATGCCACCCCACCCCACCCCACACCATGACTGACCCATCGCCAAACCGGTCATGCTGGAGGATGTTGCAGGCAGCAGAACGTTCTCCACGGCGTCTCCAGACTGTCACGTCTGTCACATGTGCTCAATGTGAACCTGCTTTCATCTTTGAAGAGCACAGGGCGCCAGTGGCGAATTTGCCAATCTTGGTGTTCTCTGGCAAATGCCAAACATCCTGCACGGTGTTGGGCTGTAAGCACAACCCCCACCTGTGGACGTCGGGCCCTCATACCACCATCATGGAGTCTGTTTCTGACCGTTTGAGCAGACACATGCACATTTGTGGCCTGCTGGAGGTCATTTTGCAGGGCTCTGGCAGGGATCCTCCTGCTCCTCCTTGCACAAAGGTGGAGGTAGCGGTCCTGCTGCTGGGTTGTTGCCCTCCTACGGCCTCCTCCACGTCTCCTGATGTACTGGCCTGTCTCCTGGTAGCGCCTCCATGCTCTGGACACTACGCTGACAGACACAGCAAACCTTGCCACAGCTCGCATTGATGTGCCATCCTGGATGAGCTGCACTACCTGAGCCACTTGTGTGGGTTGTAGACTCCGTCTCATGCTACCACTAGAGTGAAAGCACCGCCAGCATTCAAAAGTGACCAAAACATCAGCCAGGAAGCATAGGAACTGAGAAGTGGTCTGTGGTCACCACCTGCAGAACCACTCCTTTATTGGGGGTGTCTTGCTAATTGCCTATAATTTCCACCTGTTGTCTATTCCATTTCCACAACAGCATGTGACATTTATTGTCAATCAGTGTTGCTTCCTAAGTGGACAGTTTGATTTCACAGAAGTGTGATTGACTTGGAGTTACATTGTGTTGTTTAAGTGTTCCCTTTATTTTTTTGTGCAGTGTATATATATATATATATTTATTGACTCAAGACATTTCTATATAGATACAGTGCATTCGGAAAGTGTTCTGACCCCTTGTCTTTTTCTACATTTTGTTACGTTACAGCCTAATTCTAAAATTGATAAAAATTATGTTTTCTTGTCATCAATCTACACACAATACCCCATAATGGCAAAGCAAAAGTAGGTTAAGAAAAACAGAAATATCGCATTTACAAAAATATTCAGACCCTTTACTTAGTACTTTGAAGCACCTTTGGCAGTGATTAAATCCTTTAGTCTTCTTGGGTATGACGCTACAAGCTTGGCACACCTGTATTTGGGGAGTTTCTCCCATTCTTCCCTGCAGATCCTCTCAAGCTCTGTCATGTTGGATGGGGAGCGTTGCTGCACAGCTATTTTTCTGAACGTCCTTGGGCCACTCAAGGACTTTCAGAGACTTGTCCCGAAGCCACTCCTGTGTTGTCCTGGCTGTGTGCTTAGGTTTATTGTCCTGTTAAAAGGTGAACCTTCACCCCAGTCTGAAGTCCTGAGCACTCTGGAGCAGGTTTTCATCAAGGATCTCTCTGTACTTTTCTCTGTTCATGTTTCCCTCGATCCTGACTAGTCTCCCAGTCCCTGCCGCTGAAAAACATCCCCACAGCATGATTATGCCACCACCAAGCTTCACCGTAGGGATGGTGCCAGGATTCGTCCAGACGTGATGCTTGGTATTCAGGCCAAAGAGTTCAATCTTGGTTTCATCAGACCAGAGAATGTTGTTTCTCATGGTCTGAGAGTCCTTTAGGTGCCTTTTGGAAAACTCCAAGAGGGCTGTGATGTGCCTTTTACTGAGGAGTGGCTTCCGTCTGGCCACTCTACCATAAAGGCCTGATTGGTGGAGTGCTGCAGAGACGGTTGTCCTTCTGGAAGGTTCTCCCATCTCCACAGAGGTACTTTGGAACTCTGTCAGAGTGACCATCGCATTCTTGGTCACCTCCCTGACCAAGGCCCTTCTCCCCCAATTGCTCAGTTTGGCCAGGCAGCCAGTTCTAGCAAGAGTATTGGGGGTTACAAACTCATTCCATTTCATAATGATGGAGGCCACTGTGTTCTTGAGGACCTTTAATGTTGCAGACATTCTTTGTACCCTTCCTCAGATCTGTGCCTCAACACAGTCCTGTCTTGGAGCTCTACAGACAATTCCTTCAACCTCATGGCTTGGTTTTTGCTCTGACATGCACTGTCAACTCTGGCACCTTATATAGACGGTTGTGTGCCTTTCCAAACAATGTCAAATCAATTGAATTTACCACAGGTGGACTCCAATCAAGTTGTAGAAACAGGATACACCTGAGCTCAATTATCGAGTCTCATAGCAAATGGTCTGAATACTTATGTAAATAACATATTTTTATTTTTTATTTTTAATACATTTGCAAACATGTCTAAAAACCTGTTTTTGCTTTGTCGTTATGGAGTATTGTGTGTAGATTAATGATGAAAAACATAATTTTTTTTACACATATCACCCCTTATTTGAGTCCCATGACATGTGGGGGTCGTAGAGCAAAATGGAGAACACCATCCTGTTCGTGAGAGTCTCATCCTTCCATAGAGTGGAAGGCCAAACCGTTCGGAAGCTACAGACGTTTCCGTGAGAAGACAGATTTTCAGGATGTCTTCTGGTCTGACAAACAACACTGTAGTTCTGCCACTTTCCACCGCAGATGCGGAAGGGAAGGGATCGGTGGATTGACACGCAGCCCATGCAAAAAAACAGATATATTTCTATTATGTTCATTATATTGACGCACTGGTGCATCAATTGACTCTTAAGGACTTTACAGAGTGAATTTAACTCCTGAATCAACGCTAGAAATTTTACACTGAAAAACACTGGCCAATTTGCTGTGTATAGAATGCAGATATAATGTGATCCTGGCACCATTGGACATGTTGAGGGACAGAGTGCCATGGCTGAGCCCGGCTGAGAGGGACCTGTCTCTGGGATGTGTCACTTGACTCCTAGAGAGCTAAACAGTGAGAGAATGGCCGTATTCGAGAGCATCAAATCCAAAATGCATTGTGGGAAAACGGTGATTGACTGACTGATCTACAAATAATAACGAGCAGTTATTTATGATGCAAGGTGATTTATAGATCAGTCAGTTGGTAGTGGCATGCACTGTCAGCTGCAATGTCGAACAAGCCCTAAGTGTTCGACAGGCAAGAAGGATTAAATGAAGGTGTTTTCTAATATCAGTGTTTCTTGATGTCAAGTTAAGCCCATTGATGCTCGCCATTGGTCCTTATCTGTTTCTTTCTAGTTTTGACAACTGTAGCATTGTGGCTAACCCTAACACCTTTCGTTACCTTAATCTCATTCTCCTAACCTGCCACGCTAATTCACCTAACCTGCCATGTTAATTATTCTAACCTGCCACTTTAGTTATCCTAACCTGCTATGTAAAGAAGTAATATGTGTCGAGAACCCATCAGTCTCATAACACCGGAACTGACAATGGCAAGTATCAATGGACTGACCAATAGGAGGCACCAATGGGCGTTTCCTGATATCAAGGAACGCAAAGCTCAAGAAATGCTCCGAATTGCGGTTTTTGCAATTACACTATATTGATCCTGTGTGTGTGTGTGCATCTGTCTGTGTGTATGTCCATGTATGTGTGTGTGCTGTGTGCTGTGACCCTTCACGTCTCCCCGATATGTCCCTGCTAAACCCAACCACAGCCTGAGTGACAAGGGGAATTAGCAGAGTTTGTATTTAACAGTGTTTATTAACCCAGTCAAGTGCCCAGCTGTCGTTGAAGGATATGTCACCTAAAAGGCCACGTTACCTGGCCCATGGAACTAACAGCTGGCCAGTCAAAAATGTGGGTTTGGCACTTTGTTTGTTGCCAATGCACCTTACTAGGTCCAAATATAAGGCGTATCACTTTATAGGGGACAGATTAAGATGTGACACATTCAGCATGAAAATGATTTTTTGGGGGGGGAAATGAAGATTCCATGTGTTTTTGAAAGCCTTTGTTGCCAATTACAACATCACCATAGGAGACAGAATAGGTTTACATTTTGACACTTGGCGTGAAACTAAATTTGAATACATTCCATGTTATCTTTGTGGCGATCTCATTTTCACATGCACTGCAGTACAGTAGGGACATGTCTTTATATGTACATGTGTTGCAATACACACCAGAAACATACTACTCCTAACTTGTTTCCCAGTACGAACCTGTTTTCACATATTGTAGGCTTATTTCACAACACACACCAACAACTCTGTCTAAACAATCTGTGTTTTCTGACTCAACCATCTCATGCTGCCAGACCGTTGCCATATGTAACAGAAGCCTTTATAGTCTCTCTCTGCCCTGTCTGAGATGTGGTCCTCCTAGCCACTGCTAGGTCCTGCATCTCTATCCCAGTCTCCCTGCTCAGCGGTACACTGCAGATTAAAACCCATCTCTCTCTTTGGAGTGGCTCGCAACTGCGACACTAGCACTGTTGAATCCTGGTACATTATAATTGCTTCCCTTTGGAAATATAAATTTACCACACTAATTTAGTTGGCCCCAACACGACATTGATGTTCCTTGATTTGGTCCCAGGCCTTGCTGTGCTGCTCTGTAGCTCCACAAAGCATTGTTGACTCAGGGTGCATCCCAAAAGGCACTCCATAATCTATGTAGTGCACTACTTTTGACCAGAACCCTTTGGACTATGTCGGGAATAGAGTGCCAGTTCAAACCCATCCATGGCCTGAGGTTAAATGGGTTATTGTTCTGTATTATGTGTAAACAGGACAAAGACAAAACACAGACTACTAGGCTTTCTGCTTTTCTGATGTCATTGTAATAACACAGTTTCAGTCAATTCTTCACAATCTGCAGACTTGATTATTGGATTCTGACTTTGATTTGATTTTGTTTCAAAGTATAACAAAGCTCAGAGGATAACACATGAATGTTTTATACATTACTTATTTCCAAACTAGTCTTCAAATTAACTTCTTCCTTGTTCAGATATCCAGAATTGTATTTAACAAGTGAAGAATGTCTACTCTGTCTTGGTCAAGAACTTGAATGCTTCCAAATTGTACTTCATGTGTTAGCGTTTCATTTGCTAGCGTTTCATTTGTACCTTATCTCATAGCTGCAAAATCCATGTTTTGGAGGTTTTCGTGTTGATCTAAATTTGCCTTAATTTCAGAGCTAGAGAGCAATGCAAGTGCTTGGAATAAATTAGGCAGAAATGGCTCATTATTCGCTGTAATTGATTAGGACGTCATGATCTCAGACCTGTGGAATTAATCTAATGATTGATATGATTTGTGATTGATCACTACAGACTTTAATAGCATTCCGTTAATGTATCAATGCTTTCTGAAGGGCACTTCCTGTTTCTGTGCTCCAGCAGGCAGCTGATTAGCTGATGACTTGTGTTCTAGTGTTTGTCCCAAATGGTACATCATTCCCTCTCATCAAAAGTAGTGCACTATGCAGGAAATAGGGTGCCATTTGGGACAAAGTCAAACAGACTAGTGTTCTTTTCTACTCAGCAGCCCCTCCAGCAATTGGAACCCAACTACTATAAACCTGTCCAACAGCGTGTGTCTGTCGGTCTCCCTGAGCTGTTCTGGTGCCAATCAGCCGTCAACGTACATGTGTTCAACAGCCTTTAACCATCCCGTCTGATAAGGCTGTTTAAGAGTCAGACATTTTCAATGTTAGAGAGCGAGCGAGAGGCAGGACAGGCCTCCAGGAGTACACATCAAATTAAATGTTATTTGTCACATGCGCCGAATACAACAGATGTAGACCTTACAGTGAAATGCTTACTTACAAGCCCTGACCAACAATGCATAAATGTTTTTGAATTAGAATAATAAGAATAAGAAATAGAAGTAACAAATAATTAAAGAGCAGCAGTAAAATAACAATGGCGAGAGTATTCACAGGGGGTACTGGTACAGAGTCAATGTGTGGGGAAACCGGTTGGTCGAGGTAATATGTACATGTAGGTATAGTTATTTAGTGACTATGCATAGATAATAACAGAGAGTAGCATCAACGTAAAAGGGGGGGGGGGGGTGCAAATAGTCTGGGTAGCCATTTGATTAGATGTTCAGCAGTCTTATGGCTTGGGGGTTAAAGCTGTTTAGAAGCCTCTTGGACCTAGACCTGGCGCTCCGGTACCGCTTGCCATGTGGTAGCAGAGAGAACAGTCTATGACTGGGGTGGCTGGAGTCTTTGACAATTTTTAGGGCCTTCCTCTGACATCGCCTGGTATAGAGTTCCTGGATGGCAGGAAGCTTGGCCACAGTGATGTACTGGGCCGTACGCACTACTCTCTGTAGTGCCTTGCGATCAGAGGCTGAGCAGTTGCCATACCAGGCAGTGACGCAACCAGCCAGGAGTCTCCCGATGGTCCAGCTGTAGAACCTGTTAAGGATCTGAAGACCCATGCCAAATCTTTTCAGTCTCCTGAGGGGGAATAGGTTTTGTCGTGCCCTCTTCACGACGGTCTTGGTGTGCTTGGACCATGTTAGTTTATTGTTGATGTGGACACCAAGGAACTTGAAGCTTTCAACCTGCTCCACTACAGCCCTGTCGATGAGAATGGGGGCGTGCTCGGTCCTCATTTTCCTGTAGTCCACAAACATCTCCTTTGTCTTGATCATGTTGAGGGAAAGGTTGTTGTCCTGGCACCACATGGCCAGGTATCTGACCTCCTCCCTATAGGCTGTCTCATCCTTGTCAGTGATCAGGCCTACCACTGTTGTGTCATCGGCAAACTTAATGATGGTGTTGGAGTCGTGACTGGCTGTGCAGTCATGAGTGAACAGGGAGTACAGGAGGGGACCAAGCAAGCACCCCTGAAGTGCCCCCGTGTTGAGGATCAGCGTGGTGGATGTGTTGTTACCTAACTTTACCAGCTGGGTGTGGCTCGTCAGGAAGTCCAGGATTCATTTGTAGAGGGAAGTCCCAGGGTCCTAAGCCTGTTCCCGGGAAAGCAGTATATCCTTCTCGTCGGACTCGTTAAAGGAAAAATCTTCTTCCAGCTCGTGGTGAGTAATCGCTGTTCTGAGGTCCAGAAGTTATTTTCGGTCATAAGAGACGGTAGCAGCAACATTATGTACAAAATAAGTTACAAACAATGTAAAAAATAAATAAAAAAAGAACACAGTTGGTTCGGAGCATGTAAAACGTTAGCCAACCTCTCAGGCTCAGTTAGAGTGAATGGCAAATTTAAGATCTGCCCAATGCAGCAGCAGCTCTACACTGCAGTGCAGTAACATAGTAACATATGTTTCATTATCCAGCTACTAGCATGGTGTACTACTCAAAGCCTCAGACAGTACTGGCCCACATCATCTTTGATGCATTTTTAATGGCTTCACCCTCTGTTCTACTTTTATCTCTCTGGACTTTGAAGCAGAGTGGTGAAAATGCAGGCTAAGATCTAATAAATCAGAGCTCTTAACAGGACACTAAGGTTGTGGGATTTTGGCTCTGACACGGGCACAGGAAGCCACTAAATGGACTTTTATATGCAGGGTTGGGTATGTTACTTTCTAAATGTAATCCGTTACAGTTAATAGTTACCTCTGCAAAATTGTAATCAGTAAGGTAACTTTTGGATTACCCTAATTTAGTAACGTAATCTGAATACGTTCAGTTACTTTTAGATTACTTTCCCTTTAAGAGGAATTAGAAGAAGACAAAAATGTATGTTACCAATTGAACAACATCTATTGCAGGATAAAATCAATGTTAAAGTTTACATAGTTGGCCATACAGTTGAAGTCGGAAGTTTACATACACCTTAGCCAAATACATTTAAACTCAGTTTTTCACAATATTCCTGACATTTAATCCTAGTAAAAGTTCCCTGTCTTAGGTCAGTGAGGATCACCACTTTATTTTAAGAATGTGAAATATCAGAATAATAGTAGAGAGAATGACTTACTTCAGGTTTTATTTATTTCATCACATTCCCAGTGGGTCAGAAGTTTACATACACTCAATTAGTATTTGGTAGCATTGCCTTTAAATTGTTTAACTTGGGTCAAACATTTTGGGTAGCCTTCCACACACTTCCACACACTGGCACCACATGGCCAGTGTGTTGGGTGAATTTTGGGCCATTCCTCCTGACAGAGCTGGTGTAAATGAGTCAGGTTTGTAGGCCTCCTTGCTCGCACATGCTTTTTCAGTTCTGCCCACAAATCTTCCATAGGATTGAGGTCAGGGCTTTGTAATGGCCACTCCAATACCTTGACTTTGTTGTCCTTAAGCCATTTGCCACAACTTTGGAAGTATGCTTGGGGTCATTGTCCATTTGGCAGACCCATTTGCAACCAAGCTTTAACTCTCTGACTGATGTCTAGAGATGTTGCTTCAATATATCCACATAATTTTTCTCCCTCATGAAGCCATCTATTTTGTGAAGTGCACCAGTCCCTCCTGCAGCAAAGCACCCCCACAACATGATGCTGCCACCCCCGTGCTTCACGGTTGGGATGATGTTCCTCAGCTTGCAAGCTTCCCCCTTTTTCCTCCAAACATAATGATGGTCATTATGGCCAAACAGTTCTATTTTTGTTTGTCAGACCAGAGAACCTTCCTACAAAAAGTATGATCTTTGTGGCTTCTTCCATCTTGAGCGGCCTTTCAGGTTATGTCGATATAGGACTCGTTTTACTGTGGATATAGATCCTTTAGATACTGTACCTGTTTCCTCCAGCATCTTCACAAGGTCCTTTGCTGTTGTTCTGGGATTGCTTTGCACTTTTCGCACCAGTGTATGTTCATCTCTAGGAGATAGAACGCATCTCCTTCCTGAGCAGTATGACGGCTGCGTGGTCCCATGGTGTTTATACTTGCGTACTATTGTTTGTACAGATGAATGTGGTACCTTCATGCGTTTGGAAATTGCTCACAAGGATGAACCCGACTGGTGGAGTTCTACAACTTTTGTATAGGTTTTATATAATTTCTTTTGATTTTGCCATGATGTCAATCAAAGAGGCAGTGAATTTGATGGTAGGGTTTGAAATACAGGTACGCCTCCAATTGACTCAAATTATGTCAATTAGCCTATCAGAAGCTTCTAAAGCCATTACATCATTTTCTGGAACTTTCCAACATGTTTAAAGGCACAGTCAACTTAGTGTATGTAAACTTCTGACCCACTGGAATTGTGATACAGTGAACTATAAGTGAAATAATCTGTCTGTAAGCAATTGTTGGAAAAACGACTTGTGTCATGCACAAAGTAGATGTCCTAACCGACTTGCCAAGAACAAGAAATTTGTGGAGTGGTTGAAAAACGAGTTTTAATGACTCCAACCTAAGTGTATGTAAACTTCTGACTTCAACTGTTTATGGATTTTACATTTTACTTCATGGGTTGGTTATGTACAGTGGCTTGCGAAAGTATTCAACCCCCTTGGTATTTTTCCTATTTTATTGCCTTACAACCTGGAATTAAAATATATTTTTGGGGGGTTGTATCATTTGATGTACACAACATGCCTACCACTTTGAAGACGCAAAATATATTTTATTGTGAAACAAACAAGAAATAAGACCAAAAAACAGAACACTTGAGCGTGCATTACTATTCACACCCCAAAGTCAATACTTTGTAGAGACACCTTTTGCAGCAATTACAGCTGCAAAGCTCTTGGGGTATGTCACTATAAGCTTGGCACATCTAGCCACTGGGATTTTTGCCCATTCTTCAAGGCAAAACTGCTCCAGCTCCTTCAAGTTGGATGGGTTCCGCTGGTGTACAGCAATCTTTAAGTCATACCACAGATTCTCAATTGGATTGAGGTCTGAGCTTTGATTAAGCCATTCCAAGACATTTAAATGTTTCCCCTTAAACCACTCGAGTGTTGCTTTAGCAGTATGCTAAGGGTCATTGTCCTGCTGGAAGGTCAACCTCCGTCCCAGTTTCAAATCTCTGGAAGACTGAAACAGAATTTCCCTGTATTTAGCACCATCCATCATTCCTTCAATTCTGACCAGTTTCCTAGTCCCTGCAGATGAAAAACATCCCCACAACATGATGCTGCCACCACCATGCTTCTGTGTGGGGATGGTGTTCTTGGGGGTGATGGGAGGGTGTGGGTTTGCGCCAGACATAGCGTTTTCCTTGATGGCCAAAAGCGCAATTCTAGTCTCATCTGACCAGAGTACCTTCTTCCATATGTTTGGGGAGTCTTCCACATACCTTTTGGCAAACACCAAACGTGTTTGCTTGTTTTTTTTCTTAAAGCAATGGCTTTTTTTCTGGCCACTCTTTCGTAAAGCCCAGCTCTGTGGAGTGTATGGCTTAAAAAGTGGCCCAATGGACAGATACTCCAATCTCCACTGTGGAGCTTTGCAGCTCCTTCAGGGTTATATTTGGTCTCTTTGTTGCCTCTCTGATTAATGCCCTCCTTGCCTGTTCTGTGAGTTTTGGTGGGAGACCCTCTCTTGGCAGATTTGTTGTGGTGCCATATTCTTTCAATTTTTTAGTAATGGATTTATTGGTGCTCCGTGGGATGTTCAAAGTTTCAGATATTTTTTTAATAACCCAACCCTGTTCTGTACTTCTCCACAACTTTGTTTCTGACCTGTTTGGAGAGCGCATTGGTCTTCATGGTGCCGCTTTCTTGGTGGTACCCCTTGCTTAGTGGTGTTGCAGACTCTGGGGTCTTTCAGAACAGGTGTATAAATACTGAGATCATGTGACAGATCATGTGACACTTAGATTGCAACACATGTATACTTTATTTCACTAATTATGTGACTTCTGAAGGTAATTGGTTGCACCAGATCTTACTTAGGGGCTTCATAGCAAAGGAGGTGAATACATATGCATGCACCACCTTTCCATTTTTTATATTTTTTTGAAACAAGTTATTTTTTTTATTTCACTTCACCAATTTGGACTACTTTGTGTATGTCCATTACATGAAATCCAAATAAAATATATTAAAATTATAGGTTGTAATGCGGCAAAATAGGAAAAACGCAAAGGGGGATGAATTATTTTGCAAGGCACTGTAGATATCAATAATAAGTGATATCTGTATCGCCGTAGACTACACCACTGCTGTCATACTTACCTCCAAGCATTTCTAAATTGGATTATCTGTCACGACTTCCGCCGAAGTTGGTCCCTCTCCTTGTTCGGGTGGCGCTCGGCGGTTGAAGTCACTGACCTTTTAGCCATCGCTGATCCACTTTTCATTTTCCATTGGTTTTGTCTTGTCTTCCATCACACCCGGTTCCAATTCCATCAATTACATGTTGTGTATTTAACACTCTGTTCTCCCCCCATGTCCTTGTCGGTAATTGTTTCTTGTAGTGCTTATGCACGGTATGCTGGTATTTACCGGGTTTTGTTTGACCCATTTATTGTATTGTTCTGTTGACGGTGGTTTATGGATATTGAACGACACCGTTGTAAATCAGTTTCTGCTCTCCTGCGCCTGACTTCTCTGCCGCCAGTACGCACCTCACTACATTATCTTTGGATGCAGTCGCACCATTGGAAGACATAGCTTGGACTGTAGCCTACAAAAGCCTATTCCTGCTTTTTTCCCGCGAACCATCAAACACATTTGGAGTGTCATCATAGTGGTCTCTGAATTTTGGTCAGACTCGCTTCGTTGAACAAATTTAAACTTGCGCCTTTTCCAATGCTGATTTGAATGTCATTGATTAAACAAAGAAGCTTCAAAGATCTGTTTTCGCTAACATCCTTTCTGAATTTCAAAGTAATCCTGGAAGTAATCATCTAGTTTTTCGAAAGTATCTCTATTATGATTACAATATTTTTGCTGGTAACGAAACGGATTAGTTAGTTTTTTTGTAATCCCTTACATATAACAGATTACATGTAATCCGTTACTCCCCAACCCTGCTCATAGTGATGGCAGGGGCTAGTATTGAGGAGCTCATCAGCATACTGTAGCACAGAGAGAGAGCACTACTATTAAGCTCTACAGGAGTGGATTTGAGACCCATACCCCTCCCTGCTCTCTTTCTCTCTCCTCTCTCTCTTGGTTAATCCATCCTGACACTGGGTGGCTGCCCTATAGTATGTGCAGGGAGTAGTAGTGAGGCTGGCGTAGATCTCCAACAGTTTGCATGGCTTTCCTGGGTAAAATCACATCCGCATCGAATTTGCTTTAATGATTTTCCTAAACGAGGTAAATCTCAAAAACCAATATCTTCAAACTATGTGCATCAAGACCAATTCCTCTGCTTGGATTGTAATTATGCAGTTTGTTTGATTTGCTCATGATGAGGACCTCTATATTGTTATTGGGAAGCCTTTCCACCATGGCATGAAGGAGAATTATGTTATAGCTTGAGATTATAATGCAGGCTCTTCAAAGACATTGAGCTGCTAATTGCTGATTGTTGTCAACAGACATTTTAATAGAAACCATCTTGAGGGTCCTCTCCGCTCTGTAATTAAGTCATATCTGCAACCTATTCCCTATTTAGTTCACTACTTTTGACCAGGGCCCAAAGGCCTCTGGTGAAAAGTATTGCACTATATAGAAAAACAGGGTGTGATTTGGGACACAGATATGACTTAATTACAGAAAGAGGAGGACCCTCAAGATGGTTTCTATTAAAATGTCTGGTGACAACAGTCAGCAATTAGCTGCTCTATGTCTTTGAAGAGCCTCTACTGTAACCACAAGCTATAGCATAATTATCCTTCATGCCACATTCAGGGCCAGAGAGATCCAGACAACAGACATCTCTGACTGTAAGGATATTGTTTCTGCGGTACAGTGTGGGGGTCTGTATTCTGCCTGCTTCCCTTCCTGCCTGCCTGACTGGCTGTGTTAAAAGTATAATGTATCTGCTGGAGAGTGGTGGGGGAGATAGGTCGGTATCATCCCTGCCTCCCTGCCAGGCAGTCAGGCTGGCCAGGTTAAGATGTCTGTCACGATATCACTGCTGCTGTTCCTCTCACACTGCAGGGATTTATTTTTTATTTAACCTTTATTTAACTAGGCAAGGAAAGAGGGAGAGAGAAAGAGACACGGTTGAAAGAGGAGTCAAAGGAGAAGAAAGAGGAAGCCTTCCCTTAACTGCCAACCTCTCACTACATTTAGGACTTTCCCACAGTCTTAAACATAAAGGTGCAAGTTGGAACCAAATCAGGTTCTTGAGAGCGATGCTATAGGGCAAGTGTCATACTCATGCCACAGAGGGCTGAGTGTCTGCAGGTTTTTGCTCCACACTTGTACTTGATTGATAAATTAAGGTCACTAATTAGTAAAGAACTCTCTTCACCTGGCTGTCTAGGTCTTAATTGAAAAGGGGAAAAAACCTGCAGACACTAGGCTCTCCATGGAATGAGTTTGACACCCCTGCCATAGGGAACCATTTTAGGGTCTCTGAAGATCCATAAATGGGATTGTTCTTTGAAGAACCATTAACAAAATCCCAAATGAGAATTGTTTCGGCCCTACAGGACCATAATTGAATAGCCCTACTGTAGGATTTTAAGCCTTATTTGCATAATTCCCAGGGTGTCTTTCCAGTGAATTTTAGAGTTACCAGTACCACCCACGATGACTGTGTTTGCTATTGACAGAGACATGATTTTTGCATTCATTCATTTATAGTCTTTGAAGGATTAGGAATATTTGTAAATGCCGTGTCAAGAACCCCACATGACCGGGAGCTTTTTAAGACTCAAAGTGCTGCTTTTGTCAGGCTCTTCCCTACCCTATTATCATGGATTATCATCCTGTCTTTTCTGCCTTCACACCAGAGGAGGCTGATGGGAGGAGCTATAGGAGGACAGTCATTGTAACGGCTGGAATGGAATAAATAGAAAGGTATCAAACGCATCAATCATATGGAAACCACATGCTTGACTCGGTGCCATTAATTCCATTCCAGCCATTACAATGAGCCTGTCCTCCTATAGCTCCTCCCACGAGCCTCCACTTCTTCACACACACATGAATATGTTGGTACCAGATGACAGTATTGGCTGTGACTATTTGTTTGTTGCCAGCTTTGACACAACATCCTCGGCCCAATGTCAGGCTGTGAAGAGGTGGCTTCTGGGTCGTGTCGGCCTGGTGACTGGCCCCTGTCACCTCTGGCTCTGGAATCAAGGGGGGTCGAGTGGGGTGCAAGTCGTCACTCCACTCTCCATTTTACCGACAGACCAGAGAGACCCCGATCTTGATATACCACTCATCTTCTCCCGATCAAAGACACAATCTGTCTTCCTATGCTACACTGTTAGGTACTTTGTAATTTTATCAGTAACTCACTGCATTTGTGTCATGATGTGAACAGTAAGAATTTGTGTCACTACCAAAGTTTTATGGTTTTAAATGACTGTCTTGTATTGTCTGGATAACTCACTTGTAGAATTTGCTTGCAGTAGGTCTCTTATTAAAAAAGAGAAGCTGCTCAAGGTTATTAAACAGAGGCGCCAAGTTATTCTTCTTTTGTTGATATCAGGTAACGTGAAACCTACTGTAACTCTGGCCCTGATATGCAGTGTCTCCAAACCCCCTTTGATTTAAAACCTGGTCTTGGTATTTTTCATTTAAATGTACGCAGCCTAAATCAACTGATGCAATTGTGTTTTCTGAAACCTCAGCCAGTCTGTTCTTGATAAGGATATTTGTATAAATGGTTACAATGTGTATCGCACTGACCGAGTGGGGGTGGGGGTGTATATAGAAAGGTGGGGGTGTGGCTATATATGTAAAGACTAAATTCTTTGTAAGTGTGGCAAGTCTGAAACTATTTGTAAACAGTTGGAATTTCTTGCTTTGAATCTTGAGGTTTCAAAGGGTCTCTCTATAACTGTGATTGGCTGTTATAGACCCCCCTCTGCTCTCATAATGCATTTTCTTCTCTGATGCACCTTATGTCTAAACTTCTTTATAGTGAAATTATCTTGATTGGTGATCTCAGTAGGTGTTGGTTAAAGTCGGTGTCTGATGATTTTAAAATGTATTGTCATTTATGAATCTTACCCAGTTGTTAACTCAACCACCGGTCCAAATCTCAAATGTCCAGAGAAATCTACCCTGATTGATTTGATATTGACAAATGTTCCACATAAATATTCTGCGGTTGGTGTTTTCTGTTATGATTTAAGTGACCATTGTGCTGTTGTTGCTGTTAGAAACACAAAGGTCCCTAAGACAATCCCACACTTTATTCATAAGAGAAATTGTAATAGTGTTAATGAGCAGGCTTTCTTTCAAGATTAGTTTTATTTTGACTGGAGAAAGATTGAGTTTATTCCTATTTGGAAACTGCCTGGAAATTCCAAATAGTAAACAAACACGCCCCATTCCGCAGGTTCAGAGTTACAAGCTGTCTTGTATTATTCACAAACATAATCTAGCCTGAGCTAAGGCAAGGAAATCCTGTTCTAATGCTGATTTGCTTCTTTTTAGGCAGCTACGAAACAAGTATTCTTATCAGGAATATTTGATGTATGTTACCACTGATTGATTTATTTCACCTTTATTTAACCAGGTAGGCAAGTTGAGAGCAAGTTCTCATTTACAATTGCGACCTGGCCAAGATAAAGCAAAGCAGTTCGACACGTACAACAACACAGCGTTACACATGGAGTAAAACAAACATACAGTCAATAATACAGTAGAAAAATAAGTCTATATACAATGTGAGCAAGTGAGGTGAGAGAAGGGAGGTAAAGGCAAAAAAAAGGCCATGGTGGTGAAGTAAATACATTATAGCAAGTAAAACACTGGAATGGTAGATTTGCAGTGGAAGAATGTGCAAAGTAGAGATAGAAATAATGGGGTGCAAAGGAGCAAAATAAATAACTAAATAAATACAGTAGGAGGAGAGGTAGTTGTTTGGGCTAAATTATAGATAGGCTATGTACAGGTGTAGTAATCTGTGAGCTGCTCTGACAGCTGGTGCTTAAAGCTAGTGAGGGAGATAAGTGTTTCCAGTTTCAGAGATTTTTGTAGTTCGTTCCAGTCATTGGCAGCAGAGAACTTGAAGGAGAGGCGGCCAAAGGAAGAATTGGTTTTGGGGGTGACCAGAGAGATATACCTGCTGATAACCTGAATGACCCTAGAAAGTTTTGGAAGGCTATTAAGTCTATGTCTGGTAACAGTAATGTTAATGAATTACCGTCATGTGTATTGAAGGACTATTGCTGTATATGACAAAACTGAAATGCTGAATTGTTTCAATGAGCACTTTGTATCATCTGGTAGGCTGTTTGAGTAGTCACTGTCTCTGTACAACCCTGTGTGGATAAACCGGTGAGAGCTGGTCAAACTTTTAGCTTTTTGCCATTCTGCAGGAGGTACATAAAGCCCTGAAATCCTTAGATCAGAGAAAACCTGCAGGTCCTGAACTTCATGATCCCTGATTTGTAAAACTGGCAGCTGATTTCATAGCTGAACCACTTACATATCTATTCAATCTAACCCTGGAATGTAATGAAATTCCAAGGATCTGGAAATCAGCATTTGTCCTACCACATTTAAAAGGGGGAGATCCAACTCTTTTAAATAATTCTAGGCCAATCTCAAAGCTGTCACCCCTGGGGGAAAAACTTGAAACCCTAGTGAACAGCTAAAATAGTTTCTATGTACTAACTGTACTTTATCCATGTTCCAATCGTATTTCAGGAAGAAGCATAGCACAATTGCAGCAGCCATGAAGCTTTTAAATGACATCACTGAAGCCCTTGACAAAAAACAGCACTGTGTCTCACTTTTTATTGATCTCTCGAAGGCTTTTGATACAGTTGATCATGCTATACTGAGGCAGAGATTGTCAAGCACACTGTGGCTTGGAAAATAATTCACCCCCTTTGCATTTTTCCTATTTTGTTATATTACAACCTGTAATTTAAATAGATTTTTATTTGGATATCATGTAATTGACACAAAGAAAATAGTCCAGATTGGTGAAGTGAAATAAAAAAAATAACTTGGTTCAAAAGAATCTAAACAGAAAAGTGACGCGTGCATATGAATTCACCACCTTTGCTATGAAGCCCCGAAATAAGATCTCGTGGAACCAATCATCTTCAGAAGTCACATAATTAGTTAAATAAAGTCCACCTGTGTGCAATCTAAGTGTCACATGACCTGCCACATGATCTCAGTATATATACACCTGTTCTAAAAGGCCCCAGAGTCTGCAACACCACTAAGCAAGGGGCACCACCAAACAAGTGGCACCATGAAGACCAAGGTGTTCTCCAAACAGGTCAGAAACAAAGTTGTGGAGAAGTACAGATCAGGGTTGGGTTACAAAAAAATATCCGAAACTTTGAACATCCCACGGAGCACCATTAAATCCATTATTAAAAAAGGGAAAGAATATGGCACCACAACAAACCTACCAAGAGAGGGCAACCCACCAAAACTCACGGACCAGGCAAGGAGGGCATTAATCAGAGAGGCAACAAAGAGACAAAATATAACCCTGAAGGAGCTGCAAAGCTCCACAGCGGAGATTGGAGTATCTGTCAATAGGACCACTTTAAGCCATAGACTCCACAGAGCTGGGCTTTACGGAAGAGTGGTCAGAAAAAAAACATTGTTTGAACAAAAAAAACATTGCTTGAAGAAAAAAATAAGCAAATGCATTTGGTGTTCACCAAAAGGCATGTGGGAAACTCCCCAAACATATAGAAGAAGGTAGACTGGTCAGATGAGACTAAATTTGCGCTTTTTGGCCATCAAGGAAAATGCTATGTCTGGCGCAAACCCAACACCTCCCATCACCCCGAGAACACCATCATTTTTCATCTGCAGGGACTGGGAAGCTGGTCAGAATTGAAGGAATGATGGATGGTGCTAAATACAGGGAAATTCTGTTTCAGTCTTCAAGAGATTTGAGACTGGGATGGAGGTTGACCTTCCAACAGGACAATGACCCTAAGCATACTGCTAAAGCAACACTTGAGTGGTTTAAGGGGAAACATTTAAATGTATTGGAATGGCCTAGTCAAAGCTCAGACCTCAATCCAATTAAGAATCTGTGGTAAGACTTAAAGATTGCTGTACACCAGCGGAACCCATTCCAACTTGAAGGAGCTGGAGCAGTTTTGCCTTGAAAAATGGGGAAAAATCCCAGTGGCTAGATGTACCCAGTTTTTGGAGACATACCCCAAGAGACTTGCAGCTGTAATTGCTGCAAAAGGGTGCTCTAAAAAGTATTGACTTTGGGGTGGGTGAATAGTTATGCACACTCAAGTGTTCTGTTTTTTCTTGTATTTCTTGTTTGTTTCACAATAAAATATATTTTGCATCTTCAAATTGGTTGGCATGTTGTGTAAATCAAATGAAACAAACCCCAAAAAACCTATTTTAATTCCAGGTTGTAAGGCAACAAAATAGGAAAAATGCCAAGGGGGGTGAATACTTTCGCAAGCCACTGTATCAGGTATGTCTATATCCTGGGAAATGTTCTTGTTACTTACAACCTCATGCTAATCACATTAGCCTACGTTAGCTCAACTGTCCCGCGGGGGGGGGGGGGGGGGGTGGACAACGACGACACTGATCCCCATTTCAGGAAACTAGGCATATGTCACAATTAACGACTTCACAGATGAGCTATTTGAATGTATTTTTTTAAATCAAAATGTGTTTTTTGGTCAGAAATGTTTTCTGTAACATTTGAACTTTCATGTGCCTTTATAACCTATGTGTATGCCATCTCTAAATACGAATACAATTGTTAAATAACAAGCCTTGTTAAGCCACAGAAAAAGTCAGTAACCTTCCCACTAGCAATGCTTGGCAAAGATAATGAGTGGGCTGGACATGCAGAGAGAGGAGTTTGGATTGGTTTGCAATATAGCAGGTTTCTGTCTATTTGAGCTGGTCAGTCTGTGTTGGTAATCCTGTCGAACTCAGCTTTTTTTTTTATGTATCATGTAGTGGAGCTGCATAAGTGTTATTCTCCACTTTCTGTGTGTTGTTCTCCACTTTCTGGAGGATTGAGTTTTGGAATCAGTGGAATTAGAGTAAGCTAGCTAAAGAGATGGAGAAAACACCTGTCTCCGGATTACATTTTCAAACTAAGGGCAACAGTGGCATGGCATCCATGTCAGAGAAACACGTCCGTCAAGCTGTTCTAGCTAGAAATATTTTCAGATATTACACATGTCTAATTTTGACGGAAAGTGGTCTCATTTCAAGCTAAAGTGTACTGTTAGGTAGCTAGCTAACGTTAGCTGGCTGGCTCCCTTGCTAATGTTACGTGTATGAAGATATTATTTATATCCCAGAGCCATTTGCTTTGCTTTGCTAGTTAGAGCCTAATATTAGCTAGCTAACATTGAACCTGGTTGGTTAGCTCCCAGCAGATTCATGCAGGGTAGAAACGACATGATTTGGCACTATGTTCATTGTTGTTTAACTAGCTAATGTTAGCTGGCTGGCTCGCTAGCTAATGTTACATAGTGTGTAATCTTACACGTTGTTTACCTAGCTAGGTTCATTGTTTATGTAGCTAGCTAGCTACATGTCTTAAGCTAAAGTGTACAACACTCATTGAATATGTCGGTGTCAGTAAACATTGGCAAAAAAGCGTAATGAAATTGTTGCCAGCAGAGCTGGTTAGGCTGTTTTATTGTTATCGAGAGGTAAACAAATCATCGGCCAGAGCGTCAACTGTGCGCTCTGAACGCTCCGACAGTGAAACGAGATGGGTGGGGCAAAAGCTTAAGAGGGGGTGAGCGATGCTGAATGGGTGTAGAAGAGCTCTTCATTAGATACCAAAACATTCAAAGGCCATTTTCTCAAAAGTTAGTTTACAAGTTTATCAACTTTCAAAGCAGAATTACTTTTCCATTGTTCCTCATATTTAGTGTATGATATACTATTTTGTAGTGTCTACTTTTATCCAATGTAAAAAACACAATTTCAAATGTTGCTACATACGACCAAATCCAGGTGGTGAGTCACAAATATTGTACATTCCAGGTGTTCAAAGCTCTTAGATTGCTGGAATGGAATAAATTAAATGGTATCAAACACATAACCACCCCCGCACCAAAAAAAATGGTTTGATACCATTTCATTCACTACATTCCGGCCATTATTATGAGCCGTCCTGCCCTCAGGGGCCTCCACTGACGTAAATTACAATGGGGAGAACAAGTATTTGATACACTGCCGATTTTGCAGGTTTTCCTACTTACAAAGCATGTAGAGGTCTGTCATTTTTATCATAGGTACACTTCAACTGTGAGAGACGGAATCTAAAACAAAAATCCAGAAAATCACATTGTATGATTTTTAAGTAATTAATTTGCATTTTATTGCATGACATAAGTATTTGATCACCTACCAACCAGTAAGAATTCCGGCTCTCACAGACCTGTTAGTTTTTCTTTAAGAAGCCCTCCTGTTCTCCACTCATTACCTGTATTAACTGCACCTGTTTGAACTCGTTACCTGTATAAAAGGCACCTGTCCACACACTCAATCAAACAGACTCCAACCTCTCCACAATGGCCAAGACCAGAGAGCTGTGTAAGGACATCAGGGATAAATTGTAGACCTGTACAAGGCTGGGATGGGCTACAGGACAATAGCCAAGCAGCTTGGTGAGAAGGCAACAACTGTTGGCACAATTATTAGAAAATGGAAGAAGTTCAAGATGACGGTCAATCACCCTCGGTCTGGGGCTCCATGCAAGATCTCACCTCGTGGGGCATCAATGATCATGAGGAATGTGAGGGATCAGCCCAGAACTACACGGCAGGACCTGGTCAATGACCTGAAGAGAGCTGGGACCACAGTCTCAAAGAAAACCATTAGTAACACACTACGCCGTCATGGATTAAAATCCTGCAGCGCACGCAAGGTCCCCCTGCTCAAGCCAGCGCATGTCCAGGCCCGTCTGAAGTTTGCCAATGACCATCTGGATGATCCAGAGGAGGAATGGGAGAAGGTCATGTGGTCTGATGAGACAAAAATAGAGCTTTTTGCTCTAAACTCCACTCGCCGTGTTTGGAGGAATAGAAGGATGAGTACAACCCCAAGAACACCATCCCAACCGTGAAGCATGGAGGTGGAAACATCATTCTTTGGGGATGCTTTTCTGCAAAGGGGACAGGACGACTGCACCGTATTGAAGGGAGGATGGATGGGGCCATGTATCGCGAGATCTTGACCAACAACCTCCTTCCCTCAGTAAGAGCATTGAAGATGGGTCGTGGCTGGGTCTTCCAGCATGACAACGACCCGAAACACACAGCCAGGGCAACTAAGGAGTGGCTCCGTAAGAAGCATCTCAAGGTCCTGGAGTGGCCTAGCCAGTCTCCAGACCTGAACCCAATAGAAAATCTTTGGAGGGAGCCGAAAGTCCGTATTGCCCAGCGACAGCCCCGAAACCTGAAGGATCTGGAGAAGGTCTGTATGGAGGAGTGGGCCAAAATCCCTGCTGCAGTGTGTGCAAACCTGGTCAAGAACTACAGGAAACGTATGATCTCTGTAATTGCAAACTAAGGTTTCTGTACCAAATATTCAGTTCTGCTTTTCTGATGTATCAAATACTTATGTCATGCAATAAAATGCAAATTAATTACTTAAAAATCATACAATGTGATTTTCTGGATTTTTGTTTTAGATTCCGTCTCTCACAGTTGAAGTGTACCTATGATAAAAATTACAGACCTCTACATGCTTTGTAAGTAGGAAAACCTGCAAAATTGTCAGTGTATCAAATACTTGTTCTCCCCACTGTATATATTTCTGTATTTCATTTTCAATAAGTTTGCAAAAATGTCAAAAAATATGTTCTCACTTTGTCATTATGGGGTATTTTGTGTAGATGGGTGAGACAAAAATGTCATCCATTTTTGAATTCAGGCTGTAACACAACTAAATGTGGAATAAGTCAAGGGGTATGAATATTTCCTGAAGGCACTGCATATCACTGTGATTCTGCTCTGCTTCAATGTAGCTAGCTAGCTATCAATAATAGTAAAATGTAGCCTAATTAGCCTTCATGCATTGCCTAAATGTATAATTTGATAAACTGTGAGAAAAGGCAGAGAAGGTTTTCACGACACATGTGTCATGCATGTCTCATACAAGAATCATAGATGAATCACACAAATACAGTGGTTCTTCCTTTAAAAGTTGCGGGGTACTGCAGCACAGCTTGCGGGGTGCCGCAGAATTCTATGGTACATTATTTAAGTGTAAGCCATTGTTGCCAGAATGACACAATTTACCACAATCTGCCACCATCTACCACAAATGGTTGCAGCATAAGCTGAAAACTTTTAAAGGAAGAACCACTGTACTGTACATGAATGATGAAACATACTTAAAGAACCCATCCCCCTTACAATACCTCAATTTTATTGTTACATTGTGCAAACTGCTAGGCTTGTGAAGTGAACATATAACATGGAGTATGGCTGTTTTCTCTTAGGACACAGTCATCACAGCCAGCTCTCTCTCTCTGCATTCACATGGCGTGTCTGGACAGGAATCCTCAGCCTGTCTGTTGCTCTCTGGATGGAGCCTATAATTTGTCCCAAATGGCCCCCTACTCTCTTTTTAGTGCACTACTTTTGACCAGGGCCCATAGGGCTCTGGTCAAAAGTAGTGTACTATAAAGGGAATGGGGTGCCATTTGGGGGGGACACCCCCAGGATGGGCCACCCCCAGGTTGGGCCTTCACATCTCCTTATACCATTTCAAAGACACTTCATGGTTTCTCCCGTTGCTGAGCTACCTGAGCTGGCCAATAGAAAATGAAGAAGAAGGGAGACTTGATGGAGAGGCTTCCCGGTACACTGACACAAACCTCCATATCAATAACAGTGTCAAGACATGGGAGAGAAAAAATATTGTTTTAGGTAAATGAGTTGAGAAAGTTTAGAGAGCCTCGACCACAAAAGAGCCCCTGCTCATACAGGCACTCTATAGCCTCACGTGTTCATTGCCTTGTAGGTTACTTTGTGGTTCAGAATGGGGATGAACACTGGTTTATGAAACACTTTGACAAGCATGAGCCGGATCAAGCCTAATTGGTGTGTCCAACTGCCAGATGGGCGGCTCCCATTTCAGACAAGACGAGCAATAGATTCACTTTTTGAAAATGGCATTCCCTGCATAGTGCACTATTTTTGAAATACTACACAATTTTTGTGTTGGATGTTATTTGGGACTCATCCACAGACAGTCACTATCATAAATAGCGAAGGCTTGATAATCAAATGGTGATTAAATTCAATCTATTTTGAAATCTTCTTCAAAAGCTTATGGTTGGAGGGAGAGGCCTTTGAATCCCCACTTCAAAGAGCAGAGACATAAACAGAAAGACTGCCTTCATAAGAAAACCAAATTACTAGTGTCACAGAGAAACTTTGGTTGATCCACATCAAACTATGGTAAACCGTTACACTTAAACCCCAGGCTACAACCTGTGTCTGTGCGTGCATGTACGTTCTTGCTTGTATGTCTTTGTGTGCATGTATATTCTTTGTGTGTAAGTCACGAGTGTCTTTCCATAAATGTGTCGCTCTCTACGTGACATGTAGGAGAATATAACATATTAGATCTGGTAAAAGAGAATTTCTTTGTATTTTTTTTGTACCATCATCTTTGAAATGCAAGAGAAAGGTCATAATGTATTATTCCAGCCCAGGTGAAATGTAGATATTGGCCACTAGATGGCAGCAGTGTATGGGCAAAGTTTTAATCTGATCCAATGAACCATTATATTTATGTTAAAAATGTTGTATCAAGACAGCCCAAATGTGCCTAATTTGTTTATTTATAACTTTTCATGTTCAAAATTGTGCACTCCTCAAACAATAGTATGGCATTATTTCACTGTAATAGCTACTGAAAATTGGACAGTGCAGTTAGATTAACACGAATGTAAGCTTTCTGACAATATCAGATATGTCTATGTCCTGGGAAATGTTCTTGTTACTTACATCCTCATGCTAATCGCTTTAGCCTATGTTAGCTCAACCGTCCCGCAGGGGACCCCCCAATCCTAAAGAAAGGAAAGGGTTAGGCACTAGGGTTAGCATGAGGTTAAAATTATTGTTAAGGTTAGTGTTAGGGTTAAAATCAGATTTAATGACCACTGTGCAGAGCTGCATTCAGAACCAAGATTCATGATGAAAAATCCTAACCTGCATACTAGAACACAAACATAGCCTCCTCAAATGTGAAATGTGTTGTTTTACAGGGATTAGCTCCATTAGTGGAGGAATCTGCAACGCAATTAACCTGCCCTGAGCACAGCAAAGCCTGCTCTCAGATTCCTGCTGTATGGCACCGGGCTGGGGGCCAGGGTGGATGACACAGGCAGACGGGGGGCTCAGGGGCTGAACAGAGTATAGTAGTAGGGGCCAGGCGCACCAATTTGTGTCCAGAACTGCTCACTACTGGAATTTGTTCACTGCCTGTATGGACCCGTAGAGATCTTTCCTCTGTTAGCTAGGGGTCACCTGCACAAACACACAGACTGTGTCATTATGAATAGGAGCTAGCTGGCTGTGACGCGGCCCCAAAGTGAGGTATAGCAACATATAGGCCACCGAGAGGTAAATGGTGACATCTCTAAATAAAAGACTAACAGACTGTAGAGAGGGACTGTTGAATTAGCCTGCTTACAATAGGCTGGTTGAAGGACGTAGGCTGTGCCCCAAATGGCATATGGGCCCTTGTCAAAATATGTGCACTACATAGGAAATAGGGTGCCATTTGGGACACAGCCGTATGCCTAGCTGCTGAAATGTAATCTCTCCCTTGAGAAGCTACCAGTTCTCTGGTGAACAAAGTAAGATACAGCTTGTTCAAGGAAACGACCTTTTCACCCAAATACATGTCTATCTGATGGAGTGTATTATCAATGAAAGAAGAACGGGTTGACCAGTTTATAGAAACTAGCCTATTTTCTTTGTTTCATTTGACTACTTACACTACCTTTAAAAAGTTTGGGGTCACTTAGAAATGTTCTTGTTTTGAAAGAAATGGCACGTTGTGTTAGCTAATCTAAGTTCATCATTTAAAAAGGCAAATTGATCATTAGAAAACCCTTTTACAATTATGTTAGCACAGCTTAAAACATTTGTGCTGATTTAAAGAAGCAATAAAACTGGCCTTCTTTGGACTAGTTGAGTATCTGGAGCATCAGCATTTGTGGGTTCCATTACAGGCTCAAAATGGCCAGAAACAAAGAACTTTCTTCTGAAACTCGTCAGTCTATTCTTGTTCCGAGAAATGAAGGCTATTCCATGCGTAAAATTGCCAAGAAACTAAAGATCTCATACAACGCTGTGTACTACACCCTTCACAGAAGAGCGCAAACTGGCTCTAACCAGAATAGAAAGAGGTGTGGGAGGCCTCGGTGCACAACTGAGCAAGAGGACAAGTACATTAGAGTGTCTTCAACGTCAACAGTGAAGAGGCGACTCTGGGATGCTGGCCTTCTAGGCAGAGTTGCAAAGAAAAAGACACATCTCAGACTGGCCAATAAAAATAAAAGATTAAGATGGGCAAAACAACACAGACACTGGACAGAGGAACTCTGCCTAGAAGGCCAGCATCCCGGAGTCGCCTCTTTACTGTTGACGTTGAGACTGGTGTTTTGCGGGTACTATTTAATGAAGCTGTCAGTTGAGGACTTGTGAGGCATCTGTTTCTCGAACTAGACACTCTAATGTACTTGTCCTCTTGCTAGCTCCTATTTCTAAGTGACCCCAAACTTCTGAACGGTAGTGTATATCCCTTTTGAAAAAAAAAATGAATGTTCTCATTAAGCCACACACTGTATACTATCTTTCATGCGGAACATTCACCAAAAAATTATGCTTTTATTCCTTATCTTCAGAATAATATATTTTGATTTCCCCAAGCAGGCAGGCACAATAAAAAGTTGAATTACAATTGCTTTATTTAACCTCTTGAATCTGTATCTACTGCATTAACGCCAAGTTGCGAAACAAATAGAGCTTTCTCTCTAAAACTGAGGTTGTTATTTTAAAAACTACAGGGATAGTATAGATACTGGTTTGGGTGAAGTATCCTAATATTACCATGGAAGATGGGGACTTGTGGAGAACACACACAGGCCCCTTGAATCTACATGCTCACACACAAACTCTCAACTTGGCAACTTAGTCTCACCTTAGTACAAGGTATCTCAGGGCAAAGATTGGCCAGAGGACAACTATTAGAGGTGCTAGTCTTTAGTTAACGCTCTGTGACTGCTTTGTGTGTTTGTACGTGCGTTTACTTTGACCAGGTGGGGTTACTTTGTTAACAGACAGAAACAGTTGAAGTCAGAATTTGCAATTCTAACAAGACCAGACAGACAAATCTGGCTCTAGATAAAATGACACCTAGAAAACTGAGAATCGCTTTAATCACCAAAATATAAATTCATCCAATACCAACTTTCCTTCAAATTCTTTGCACTTGACCACTTCTGCTATATAACACATTTTCAGAACAACAAAACGAAATGCAGTAAAGAGCCACACTTACCCATGTCAAGGTCCAAATGAAAAATACACAATAAAGGAAACTCCTCAGGAAATAAAACTTGTCTTTGAAACTGCTGTCATTCCTCAAAAATACATACAAGATTCTACTCAATATCCTTTAGTCCTTTAGCACAAAACCTCAGACAGTTTGAAGTCAGAGAGAGAGAGAGAGAGAGAGAGCCCAGGGTGGTGGGGACTAGCCACTACAGGTGGAGGGAAAGAAACTGGGAAAGAAGGAAGGTTGCAGCATTTCAGGTTGGCTGCTAAGTAGTCTCTGGTTGTGTCTTTACTCCTTTGCCTCGAGCTGCCTGGCCCTCTCCTTACTGTGCTGTGTGAAATGGCCACCGTCTGTAAAGATTCCACTGAATCCTACCAACAGTGTGGGAGCCTTGCCGGGGTCACTGGAGCTCGATCTCTCCTGGGACACTCTCCAATGAATACCCACAGAGTTCTGAACAGGCCAGCAAAGCCACCGCCAATGCTATACTGTGACGTCACAGGTGTTGAGTTTCAAGCCAGGGTTTGAGGGAGGCGTTTTCAGGGGTCTGAGCCAATGGGAGAGTTTGTTGCAGGTTTGATTTTACACAGGTAGAACGAGACTCCTCCACCTCTCTCCCACCTAACCTGGCACTGAGCGGCCGAGAAGACAGAGAGACAGAGGGGTTGGGTGGGGTGGGGTTGGGTTGGGTGGGGGTTTAGCAAAGCATGTCTTGAGTATGTAGAAGTCGTTATTTGCCTGAAAACATGCAGACTGACTCTCTCTAACCAGCTGGAACGCTAATCCTGTTTGTGAGGTGAAGGAGTTTAAAAAGAACACTCATTGATTGTCAGTTTAAACTCAACCTGTCTGAAAAAATAGAATAGAGCTACAGTAAAGACCATTCAAATAATGGTACAGACACACCGAGAAATCTGACTATCGTAGGTACTTGGCACAGCAGGAGGCCATTCCCTCTTGCTAGAACAAAATACTTCCCTACAGTGTACCAACCTGGTACAGACAAATCTTCCGTGTCTACTTGTAGAATCGCAATGCTCTTCAGTGGTTGAGGTCTTGACTTTGAGCCAATCAGAGAGCACGAACCTCCACGTGGGGGAGCCTACAGAAGTGACAAGAAAAATGGAAAAAGAGGTTCCTTTTCCTGGTGTAATCCACCCCCTACTATTAGAATAAAACTATTGATGTACTGGACTCATGATGGATCTCCTCTCTCTCTTTCCTTTCCATCTTGCTCCAAGGGATGGAAGACTGGGATATCCAGCTGGAGCAATACATGAATTTACATATTTTATTAAATTAAAGAACCCAATAAAGCAAACTGTTGGGGCATTTTGATTTTTATACTCCAGTTGAAAGTACAAAAAAGAAATAGCAATGTGACTTGTATTAACACTATTTCAATGTTTAACATTGTGTTAACACCATTTCACAATAATGTTTTCTGAACAAAAAATAATAATCTTAGCCATTAACAATTAATCGTTCTATAGTTCAGATTAAATCATTTGGTGTCATAAACCAATAACAAAGAATGCAGAGAACAAGGTAAAGCAATTGTACCAGTGTATTTAGATTGCCATTATGGAGACTCCTATTGGATACATGTAATTGTTGCAACCAACAAATGTTGGGTTAGTTTTAAGGACTTGTGGGTGAGTTTTGAGTGTTAATTTAACTGGAAAATGTAGCTAGACCTGCCAACTATGTGCAGAATAGAGCTTTATTTTCTAGAACAAGTCTTTACATCTTTTACATCTAGCTAAGGCGTTTTGTGCTTGAATACGTTTTTGTTTTATTAGGTTTCTGTTTGATAATCTACACCTGGTCATAAGTTAGCTAGCTACTGTAGGCAGTCACATACACTATATACACAAGTATGTGGAAACCCATTCAAATTAGTGGATGTGGCTATTTCTGCCACACCCGTTGCTGACAGGTGTATAAAATCGAGCACACAGCCATGCAATCTCCATAGACAAACATTGGCAATAGAATGGCCTTACTGAAAGCTCAGTGACTTTCAACGTGGCACTGTCATAGGATGCCACCTTTCCAACAAGTAAGTTCGTCAAATTTCTGCCCTGCTAGAACTGCCCCGGTCAACTGTAAGTGCTGTTTTTGTGAAGTGGAAACATCTAGCAGCAACAACGGCTCAGTGATGAAGTAGTAGGCCACACAAGCTCAATGAATGTGACCGCAACACTCAATACTGAGTTCAAAACTGCCTCTGGAAGCAAGGCAACGCAGGCTGTTTGTCAGGAGCTTCATGAAATGGGTTTCCATGACCGAGCAGCCATACACAAGCTTAAAATTACCAATGTGCAATGCCAAAAGTCGGCTGGAGTGGTGTAAACTCACCTCCATTTGACTCTGTAGCAGTGGAAACACATGCTCTGGAGTGATAAATCACGCTTAATCATCTGGCAGCTCGACGGATGCTACCTGCCCATATGCATAGTGCCAACTGTAAAGTTTGGTGGAGGAGGAATAATGGTCTGTGGCTGTTTTTCATGGTTCGGGCTAAGCTCCTTAGTTCCAGTGAAATGAAATCTTAACGCTGCAGCATACAGTGGCATTCTAGACGATTCTGTGCATCCAACTTTGAGCAAACAGTTTGGGGAAGGCCCTTTCCTGCATGAAAATGCCCCTGTGCACAAAGCGAGGTCCATACAGAAATGGTTTGTCGAGATCGGTGTGGAAGAACTTGACTGGCCTACATAGAGCCCTGACCTCAAACCCATCGAACACCTTTGGGATGAATTGGAACGCCGACTGCGAGCCAGGCCTAACTGCCCAACATCAGTGCCCAACCTCACTAATGCTCTTGTGGAAATCCTTTCCAGAAGAGTGGAGGTGTCACGTTCGTTGAATGGAGGAGACCAAGGCGCAGCGTGATGTGAATACATTCTTCTATTTATTAACGAACAAACACGCTATATATATATACAGTGGGGAGAACAAGTATTTGATACACTGCCGATTTTGCAGGTTTTCCTACTTACAAAGCATGTAGAGGTCTGTAATTTTTATCATAGGTACACTTCAACTGTGAGACACGGAATCTAAAACAAAAATCCAGAAAATCACATTGTATGATTTTTAAGTAATTAATTTGCATTTTATTGCATGACATAAGTATTTGATACATCAGAAAAGCAGAACTTAATATTTGGTACAGAAACCTTTGTTTGCAATTACAGAGATCATACGTTTCCTGGAGTTCTTGACCAGGTTTGCACACACTGCAGCAGGGATTTTGTCCCACTCCTCCATACAGACCTTCTCCAGATCCTTCAGGTTTCGGGGCTGTCGCTGGGCAATACGGACTTTCAGCGCCCTCCAAAGATTTTCTATTGGGTTCAGGTCTGGAGACTGGCTAGGCCACTCCAGGAACTTCAGATGCTTCTTACGGAGCCACTCCTTAGTTTCCCTGGCTGTGTGTTTCGGGTCGTTGTCATGCTGGAAGACCCAGCCACGACCCATCTTCAATGCTCTTACTGAGGGAAGGAGGTCGTTGGCCAAGATCTCGCGATACATGGCCCCATCCATCCTCCCCTCAATACGGTGCAGTCGTCCTGTCCCCTTTGCAGAAAAGCATCCCCAAAGAATGATGTTTCCACCTCCACGCTTCACGGTTGGGATGGTGTTCTTGGGGTTGTACTCATCCTTCTTCTTCCTCCAAACACGTCGAGTGGAGTTTAGACCAAAAAGCTCAATTTTTGTCTCATCAGACCACATGACCTTCTCCCATTCTTCCTCTGGATCATCCAGATGGTCATTGGCAAACTTCAGACGGGCCTGGACATGCCCTGGCTTGAGCAGGGGGACCTTGCGTGCGCTGCAGTATTTTAATCCATGACGGCATAGTGTGTTACTAATGGTTTTCTTTGAGACTGTGGTCCCAGCTCTCTTCAGGTCATTGACCAGGTCCTGCCGTGTAGTTCTGGGCTGATCCCTCACCTTCCTCATGATCATTGATGCCCCACGAGGTGAGATCTTGCATGGAGCCCCAGACCGAGGATGATTGACCGTCATCTTGAACTTCTTCCATTTTCTAATAATTGCGCCAACAGTTGTTGCCTTCTCACCAAGCTGCTTGCCTATTGTCCTGTAGCCCATCCCAGCCTTGTGCAGGTCTACAATTTTATCCCTGATGTCCTTACACAGCTCTCTGGTCTTGGCCATTGTGGAGAGGTTGGAGTCTGTTTGATTGAGCGTGTGGACAGGTGTCTTTTATACAGGTAACGAGTTCAAACAGGTGCAGTTAATACAGGTAATGAGTGGAGAACAGGAGGGCTTCTTAAAGAAAAACTAACAGGTTTGTGAGAGCCGGAATTCTTACTGGTTGGAAGGTGATCAAATACTTATGTCTTGCAATAAAATGCAAATTAATTACTTAAAAATCATACAATGTGATTTTCTGGATTTTTGTTTTAGATTCCGTCTCTCACAGTTGAAGTGTACCTATGATAAAAATTACAGACCTCTACATGCTTTGTAAGTAGGAAAACCTGCAAAATCGGCAGTGTATCAAATACTTGTTCTCCCCACTGTATATATATATATATATATATATATATATATATATATATATATATATATATATATATATATATATATATAAAGTGCAGACACAGGTAACTAACCATAGACAATAACCCACAAACTAAACTGGAAAATGGCAACCTAAATAGGATCCCCAATCAGAGACAACGATCAACAGCTGCCTCTGATTGGGAACCAATCCAGGCCACCATAGACCTACATATGCCTAGACTAACTACACACACCTAGACATACATAAACCCTATACAATACCAAAACCCCATAGATATATAAAACCCATAGACAAGACAAAAAACACCCATGCCACCCTCGTCACACCCTGACCTAACCAAAATAATAAAGAAAACAAAGATAACTAAGGGTGTGACAGGAGGCTATTATAGCAGCAAAGGAGAGACGAACTCCATACTAATGCCCATGACTTTGGAACGAGATGTTTGACGAGCAGGTGTCCACATACCTTTGGTCATGTAGTGTACACTTCATATGAAAAGAATGGGGTGGTAAATGCAGCACAATGCACAGAACACTAAATGCTTTACCAAGCTAGCTATCTAGCAAGATGATGAAGCAATAATGCAATTCACTCTCCATTATCCCATGTCGCCAGTGCCAGTTCGCTTGCAAGCTAATGTTAGCAAAATGGTTAGCATCGTCAATTAGCATGACAGAGCTTGCTAGCTACTTGACAGCTAACCGGCAGCTGCTTCGTTAAAAAAATGAATCCATTGTGATTTAATTAAGCTAGTTATGTAGTTGTGGCCATCTGGTTAGTATCAACAAGGGATTACTTCAAATTCTAGCTAACTAGCAACAACATTACCGTCATCTTGCTAGTTAGCTTACATTAGCTACAGCAGGCACAAGCCGAACAAGCTACTCCCACCTGGTGCCTGTAGGATTTAAATTAACTAAATCGGCGGTAGAACAGTTTTACGTGAACAACAAAAAGTTAACTACCGACACTCTGGCAGAGGTGCTAAGTACCTATCGGCAGTCAGATTTATTGGTAAGTCTGACCCTTAACCGGTTCTTCAGGGGGAGCAATCTAATGCCCCTTAAATGGCAAGTCACCAAGAACAAAGCATGAAACAAAATGTATATGAAAAATAATGAAAAAGTGAGTTAATGCTGCAAACTTTTATCCAAAGCGTATTGTCTTGAGTTGAAGGAGCTAGTGAGAGTGTTTTCTTGAGCATGGTACTGATTACTTATGACTGAGCGGTGCTTCAACTTAACACAGAATCAACCTCTCTGGCCGTCCACTTACAACCTGTTTACAGCAGCCTGTAGAGTCCACGTATGTGTCTCAGTCAAGCCAAACTAAAACAGAATGCATTCATTTGTTTACTTGAGATTGGTAGTGATTACTTATAAATAGTGCCTCAACTGAGCACAGAAAAAACCTTATACTGCACTGTAAAACATTTCCTTAAAATGTTACAGTAACTTACTGGCAGCAATTGGTCAGTAAGTTACTGTAATTTCTGTTACAGTACAGCTACTGTAATCCATTTATGGTACCAACATTTTACCAAGCCAGATACTGTAATCTAATTACAGTACCAAATCTAATTACATCATATTACTGTAATTACCCAGTGACATATTACCCCGTGTTCTTTGCAAGTTTTAATTTTTACATGAACATTTTGGTCATTTAGCAGCGGCTCTTGTCCAATGCTCTTGTCCTGGAAGGATTCCATCCAAATCATCTTGGTTCCTGGACCCTGTCCGTGCATTTCAAGGCTGCATTGAGACAATGACTTATCAGTGACCCAAGCCATGCTCAGATAATCCCTGCCATTGTGTCGCTGAATTGTCGTATTGCTGCTGCTAATGTACATTGTCCCAGGGGTGTTGGCAGTCATAATGTAAGTAACCTAATGTATGTCCCTCTAACTCCCCTAAATACCTCTGTCAATCCTACAGCGATTGTCAGCAGTAATCATACGCTTATGAACCTGAGTTGTGCTGTTAGCACTGAGAAGATTTGCCCTAGTAGGAAGCCCACTGTGTGCAGTTCACCCTGCACTATCAGCTCGAACATAAATATCACTGTCATGTCTACCTGTGAGAGGATGTAGTGATCATAATAAAGTAGCCATATCTAGGAAAACCAAAGTTCCAAAGTATGGGCCTAATATAGTGTATATCAGGTCATACAAGAGGTTTTGTAGTAATTCCTATGGTAAAGAATATTTGCTGGTCTGGGGTGAGCAATGAGGAACAACCAGACGCTGCACTTGACACATTTATGAAATTGCTTATTCCAGTTATTAATAAGCATGCACACATTAAGAAAATATAAAACTGTTAAATCCCCTTGGATTGATTAGGAATTTAAACATTTTATGGTTGAGAGGGATGAGTCAAAAGGAATGGCAAATAAGTCTGGCTGCACAGCCGATTGGCAAAGTACTGTATATTGAGAAATCGGGTGACTAAACTGAACAAAAAGACAAAAGCTTTGGAGCACTTTAAATTACATTTTGGGCAAAAAGGCAAACTCAGCTCCATCGTTCATTAAATCAGATGGCTCATTCATCACAAAACCTACTGATATTGCCAACTACTTTAACTATTTTTTCATTGAGAAGAGTAGCAAACGTTGACATGACATGCCAACATTATATTCTGACCCTACACCTCCATGAGTATCAGACAAAATTATGAAATGTTATTGTAATTTTGATTACCGTAAAGTAAGTGTGGAATAGGGCTGGGCGATATGGCCTAAAATCATATCTCGATTTCTTTCGCATTTATGGGCTATTCACAATATATATATCTCAAAATAAGATGTTGAACAATTTAAGTTACAATGCATTTCAAACAGTCAGCAATAATATAATGAATTCTGGGTGTGTGAAATTAGGCTAAATATAAGCCACAATAATAATTTCAATATTTTGTCAAAATAGTTTAACCTGCTTTTTCGCAATAATAACTGATCTGGCTTTCACATCTGAATGTGAAAAGAGCCTTTTTGTTACAAATTTGACCAGAGCCATGCATAAAGCACATTCACTAATAATAACTTATTGTAGCAGGCATTATAGAAAATTACCAAAGGTCTCATAAACAATCTCTCAAGCAAAAGCCCACATGCTAATAAGTAGCCAGCTGATCTTTATTTCAATTGGATCTACTTGCTAGCTAATAAGGCAGAACAGATGTATTGTTATGAACACACACTTCTTTCTGTCTCCAACTGTTTGAACAGCATGATAGCCTGTCCACTTTGTTCAGATGTGGAAATCAAGTGGCCTACCTTATTTCTCAGAATGAGAACCAGTTGGCAGTTTCCTTATATAATTGTGTTTTATGCCTATTGCACATTTATAAAACACAGACTATACAGCTAGTGTAACAGTCTTTGGCTAAAATGCTGCTAGCAGTAGGTGGTACCGCAAAACTGAGCATTCATTTTCCAGAATCAATGTTCATTGATAGTCAGTAGTGTCTGCTCTGCGCGAAATTTGAATAGTTGAGAAATAAAAAAGTACAGTTCGAGAGGTTAACTTCTCCTCTTACAGCAAAATAATGTCTCAATGTGTTACGGTGTCCACATGACCGATGCTGTTGGACGAATCCTCAAATGCAAATAGTGAGTTGAAACCGCTTGTCAGAGAGGAAGAAGTGATCTCTCAACTTAGCTAGTGTGCGTGACAGGGAGAGGTACTTGGTCTGCTTGTGTGTAAACAGAGAGGAAGAGGTGAAGCGATAGGTTTCACTCTCGCCAAAATGTGTTCAAAATAAGCCCAACGCGTATCTATGGGCATATTTTAGACCTAACCCAGCTCGCAATGCGGAATCGGCCAAGACGCGGCCATCTTCTGGGGGACCGGAACTGATTGAATCGGCCCACAATCGGATGTCGGACTCAAAATGAATGACTGCCCAGAATCGGCCCAAGTACATCTGGCCGTTTCTGTCTCCCGGAATTCAGCCAACTTTTTTACCAGAATCCCCCCAGATGCGGTCCGATGCAAATTTAAATAAATGTATACCAAACTACCCAATTTAGTAATTTTTTATATTACTATTATACATTTTATACATACAAATTATACCCATCCTCAAACATGTGCATGGCCCGCCACAGGACTCGCTACAGCGCGATGACATCCCGGCCAGCCAAACCCTCCACTATCTCGAACTATGCTGGGACAATTGTGCGTCACGGCCGGCACGGGTCTCAAACCAGCATCTGTAGCAAGGCAATTTGCACTGCGATGCAGTGTCTTAGACCGCTGACACACTCGGGAGGCGCAGCTTATCAATTGCCTTGCACAAAGTATCAAAATACTAAAATACTACACAGGATTCTTAAAGAATTTCATGTAAATGTTAATTGTATTTTTTATCAAAGAAACAATGAGAAAATATCGAAAAATAAATAATGAAATGTTAATTATATAAAGCAGCCCATGTAATCATCTGCTAGAGAGTAGCCCCAATGGGCCCGAGCCCCAAGGAATCGCACCGAGCCCCATGTAATAGAGTGCCTTGCAAAAGTATTCACCGCCCTTGGTGTTTTTCCTGTTTTGTTGCATTACAACCTGTAATTTAAATTGATTTTTATTTGAATTTATTGTAAAAGACATACACAAAATAGTCCAAATTGGTGAAGGGAAATTAAAAAAGTAATTGTTTAAAAAATTTCTAAAAAATTAATAACGGAAGAGTGGTGCGTGCATATGTATTCACCCCATTTTCTATGAAGCCCCTAAATAAGATATTGTGCAACCAATTACCTTCAGAAGTCACATAATAAGTTAAATAAAGTCCATCTGTGTGCAATCTAAGTGTCACATGATCTGTCATAAGATTTCAGTATATATACACCTGTTCTGAAAGGCCCCTGAGTCTGCAACACCACTAAGCAAGGGGCACCACCAAACAAGCGGCACTATGAAGACCAAGGAGCTCTCCAAACAGGTCAAGGACAAAGTTATGGAGAAGTACAGATCAAGGTTGGGTTATAAAAAATATCTGAAACTTTGAACATCCCACGGAGCACCATGAAATCCATTATTAAAAAATGGAAAGAACATTGCACCACAACAAACCTGCCAGGAGAGGGCTGCCCACCAAAACTCACGGACCACGCAAGAGGGGCATTAATCAGAGAGGCATCAAAGAGACCAAAGATAACACTGAAGGAGCTGCAAAGCTCCACAGCGGAGATTGGAGTATCTGTCCATAGGACCACTTTAAGTCGTACACTCCACAGAGCTGGGCTTTAGGGAAGAGTGGCCAGAAAAAAAACATTGCTTAAAGAAAAAAATAAGCAAACACGTTTGGTGTTCGCCAAAGGCATGTGGGAGACTACCCAAACATATGGAAGAAGATATTCCGGTCCGATGAGACAAAAGTGTATCTATTTGGCCATCAAGGAAAATCCTATGTCTGGCGCAAACCCAACACTTCTCATCACCCCGAGAACAACATCCCCACAGTGAAGCATGGTGGTGGCAGCATCATGCTGTCGGGGATGTTTTTCATCGGCAGGGACTGGGAAAATGGTCAGAATTGAAAGAATGATGGATGGCACTAAATACAGGGAAATTCTTGAGGGAAACCTGTTTCAGTCTTCCAGAGATATGAGACTGGGATGGGGGTTCACCTTCCAGCAGGACAATGACCCAATTGAGAATTGAGAATATGTGATATGACGCTTAAAGATTGCTGTACACCAGCGGAACTCATCCATTTTGAATGAGCTGGAGCAGTTTTGCCTTGAAGAATGGGCAAAAATCCGAGTGGCTAGATGTGCCAAGCTTATAGAGACATACCTCAAGAAACTTGCAGCTGTAAATGCTGCAAATGTGGCTCTACAAAGTATTGACTTTGGGGGGGTGAATAGCTATGCACGCTCAAGTTCTGTTTTTTTGTTTAATTTCTTGTTTGTTTCACCCCAAAAATGTTCTTGCATCTTCAAAGTGGTAGGCATGTTGTGTAAATCAAATGATACAACCCCCTTAAAAATCAATTTTTATTCCAGGTTGTAAGGCAACAAAATAGGAAAAATGCCAAGGGGGGTGAATACTTTTGCAAGCCACTGTACATTTGGGCCAGATAACTCACACAGGAATCGGCCCAAGCCCCAAGTAATACATTTGGGCCAGATACTTCACACCGGAATCGGCTCAAGCTCAACCTCTGCATGCTAGCCATAAGTAATACTGCTGAAGGCGGCCAAGACTCGGTCCACATGACGTCGGCCGAGTCTGAATCTCAGCCGTGTACCCAGACTCTCAGTGGGAATCGGCCCAGATCCACTGTCCTAGCTGGGAAGCTTGTTACCTGCCTTCGTGCCTTTGGGACAACAACTTTGATTGTTAGGGCAGAGACATGAACATCTCGTCATTATATTCAGATCTATGTTGTAAATGGAGAGGTGCACACAGCACAGAAGGAACGAATGAGACGAGACCAAAAAAACAACATGAGAACAAGTAGACATAAACGCTGAAAAAAAAAGATACAAAAAACCTTGGTTCTTGCAATAAACGCATTTGGAATATTGCGCACAAACATACATTCAAATGAATCAAATTTATTCAATAAATATCATCCAGACCTAGCGTGAAAAAGGTGAAAAACATTATTGTTTTCTATCATTAATGACAAACCACCTGGATCTGACAACTTGGATGAAAAATGACTGAGGATGATAGCGGACTATATTGCCACTACTATCTGCCATCTCTTCAATCTAAGCTTACAGGAAAGTGTGAGCCCTCAGGCCTGGAGGGAAGCGAAAGTAATTCCACTACCCAAAGCAATGATTGCAAAGCAATCAAACAGCTCACCAATCAGCCTGCTACCAACTCTTAGTAAACGTTTGGGGAAAATAGTTTGATCAGATACAATGCTATTTCAACAGTAAATAAATTAACAACCGAATTTCAGCAAGTTTATAGGGAAGGGCATTCAACATTTAAAACACTTACACAAATGATAATTGGCTGAGCGATATTGACAATAAGAAGATTATGGGAGCTGTTAGACTTCAGTGCAGCTTTTGACATTATCGGTCATAACCCTGCTGCTGGAAAAACATATGTGTTATGGCTTTACATCCTCTGCTATATTGTGGATAGAGAGTTACCTGTCTAACAGAACACAAAGACTGTTATTTAATAGAAGACTCTACAACATAATCCAGGTAGAGTCAGGCATTCCCCAGGGCAGCTCCTAATATAAAAAAAAAACTTAAAGCATTGTATTTGGGACAAACTCTAAACCTCAACTAAATATTTTTTTGAATAATGTGGAAATTGAGCAAGTTGAGGAGACTATACTGCTTGTTGTAACCCTGGATTGTAAACTGTCATGGGCAAAGCATATTGATGCAACGGTAGCTAAAATGGGGAGAGGTCTGTCCGTAATAAAGTGCTGCTCTGCTTTCTTGACAATGCTATCAAGAAAACAAGTCCTACAGGCCCTAGTTGTGCCAAACCTGGACTATATTCCAGTCATATGGTCAAGTGCCACAAAGAGGGACATAGGCAAATTACAATTGTCCCAGAACAGAGCAGCACGGCTGGCCCTTAAATGTACATGGAGAGCTAACATTAATACTATGCATGTCAATCTCTCCTGGTTTAAAGTAGATGACAGATTAGCTTCATCACTACATGTATTTGTGAGAAGTATTGACATGTTGAATAAAATCACATTTTATTTGTCTCATGTTGTCACGTTCTGACCATAGTTCTTGTGTGTTTTGCTTGTTTTAGTGTTGGTCAGGACGTGAGCTGGGTGGGCATTCTATGTTGTGTGTCTAGTTTGTCTGTTACTATGTTTGGCCTAATATGGTTCTCAATCAGAGGCAGGTGTTTTGTGTTGTCTCTGATTGGGAATCATATATAGGTGGCTTGTTTTGTGTTGGGGTTTGTGGGTGGTTGTTTCCTGTCTCTGTGTTTTTTCTGCACCAGCTAGGACTGTATCGGTTTGCCACATTTATTATTTTGTTATTTGTAAGTGTTCACGGTTTCGTATTAAACATGTTGAGCACTGGCTACGCTGCGTGTTGGTCCGATCCTTGCTACACCTTCTCTTCACGTGAAGAGGAGGAAGGCTGCCGTTACACATGTGCCGAATACAACAGGTTTAGACCTTACCATGAAATACTTATTTACAAGCCCTTAACCAACAGTGCAGTTCAAGAAAGACAATATTTACTAAATAAACTAAAGTAACACAATAAAATAACAATTACCATGAGGTAGCAGAGAGAACAGTCTATGACTTTGGTGACTGGAGTCTTTGACAATTTTTGCACCGAGTTGCCTGTTTAAACGACAAGCCACAGCTCAGAAACCCATGCATACCCCACAAGACATGCCACCAGAGGTCTCTTCACAGTCACGAAAGCCAGAACAGACTATGGGAAACACACAGTACTACATAGAGCCATGACTACATGGAACTCTATTACACATCAAGTAACTCATGCAAGCAGTAAAATCTGATTAAAATAACAGATAAAATCTGCGCCTTATGGAACAGCACAGACTGTGCCTTGGCAGCAGCTAATGGAGGATCCATAATAAATATAAATACAGTCGATGAATTCAACCAAGGTTGAAAAAAAAGCATTTCACAGTGATCGCAAGTTAAGTTCCTGAAAATGTTGTATTTAAGGATACACTGGTCTTCAAAATAATTGTGATTACAACAAGATATCTTATGATCTCTGACCATCTCTGGATAGTGCCAATACTTTACTGAGATGTTCACGGTAACTTGATAACAGCTTCCTGTAAATTATTAAAATATCAAAGCAAGGAAACACAGTACAATACCGTAAAAGTGACTAATAAACTGTAAGAAACTTATTTGTACAAAATGTAACACTAATTACAAGGGACTAGAGCAAGCAGGTTGGATGCTAGGCATTTGTATATTACAGCATATTAATGAATACTAGGTCTTTAATTTTGCTTGCATTGCTGGAGGCCTAAAAAAAAGTATTCCAAACTGGTTGTGATTACAGGGCAAAACAGATCAAACACAAATGGTTTCATATTCAACCATTCAAGGTTTAAGAACCACTGACCCTCTAATCTATCCCCAATAGACATTTAATTATTAGGGAACTACTACCACATATCACTTAAATGCGTACAGCATTCTCACTAACGGGGGGAACGAATATAGCCTTTTACAAGACACCGCTCCAAACATGTGGCATGGTACTGTGTTCTGAAATACAGTAAATTAGTGGCAGTAATTGGCCAGTGAATTACTGTAGATTTTCAGGTCAAGGTTTGTATAATTCCTAAAATACAGTATATTACTGTATTCTGTGGGGGTACAGCATTCTCACCTACAGGTGCAACAAATATCACATTTTACAAGGCATGCCTTAAAATACTGTATGTTAATGACACAGAGACTATCCCTGCCCACACAATGCACCATAATTAATTCTGTACAACAAATTCAAGGTATTTTACTGTGCATTCTACAGTGTTTTAGTGTTGAAATTACAGAAAAGTCTTAGTGTGCAGCTCTTGAAAGAAATCAAATATTATTTGAACCTATGTCTGGTAACAGCAGCATGTACAGTGAATCTACAACCCAGCTCACGCTCATGCTGAACTAAAACAAAGCACAACTGTAATACCCCTGAGACCGTCATACTCATACTGCCGCGGCTGCTTTGAGAGAAGGACCCATTTCAAATGAATATCACAGCACACCTTTTCAAAAGAAACATTCTCATGTTACTCACAGACAGATTTACGATGCCAGACAAATGAGCCCCATACAATTTCATGGGGTCGAAAGAAACATGAAAGTGTGTGTGTGTTTGTGGGCGCGCGTGTGTGTGTTTGTGCGCTCACGTGTATGTGAATGTGTATGTGTGTGTGTGTGTGTGTGTGTGTGTGTGTGTGTGTGTGTGTGTGTGTGTGTGTGTGTGTGTGTGTGTGTGTGTGTGTGTGTGTGTGTGTGTGTGTGAGAGAGAATGACCACCTGGCAGATGAGGCTGATTGGATTTCTTCCCCCATTCCAATTACATGGACACAAACACACGCACGCATGCACACAAACAAACACGCACACAGGTCTGCATGATTAGTAGCATGAAGTGTTGGTTAATGACCGTCTCATAATCATTCTTCATAAACAATGTCAGAAGGAAATCCAATCATCTGTGAACAGGAACATTATTTCCCATGCCTACAGTTATGCTGCTTCTGGAACTAGTCAGGGTACGAGATACAACTAATAAATTGAATGGTAACACAATCTGTGTTTTGAACACATTTGGCGAGTAAAAATTATAACTCTTATGCACCCATACTAGGGTGTACTGTAGCCTTGTTACTAAAGGAGAGAGAATTCTCATCCCAGATCTTAAAAAACCTCTTAGATGTGAAGTCCCCTGTTTTGAGGACCTGCGTGGTTCTGGTACAAGTTCCAAACGACGTTTTCGCTTATAAATCGATATGTGGACACCATAGATCGAAATGGCTTGTAATTGAGCGGGAACCCTGATTCTCACGGACACAGGAGTATGTCTCCGATACCACTTGAAGCTGGGATGTCACTCCTACCATTTAATTCGCTCTTCCGACTAACCATCAATTCCTGGCTGAACCCAGCATATTCAGAGATTGATTTACAGTTGAAGTCAGAAGTTTATATACACTTAGGTTGGAGTCATTAAAACTCATTTTTCAACCACTCCACAAATTTCTTGTAAACAAACTATAGCATTGGCAAGTCGGTTAGGACATCTACTTTGTGCATGACACAAGTCATTTTTCCAACAATTGTTTACAGACAGTTTATTTCACTTATAATTCACTGTTTCACAATCCCAGTGGGTCAGAAGTTCACATACACTAAGTTGACTGTGCTTTTAAACAGCTTGGAAAACCAGAAAATTATATCATGGCTATAGAAGCTTCTGATAGGCTAATTGACATAATTTGAGTCAATTGGAGGTGGACCTGTGGATGTATTTCAAGCCCTACCTTCAAACTCAGTGCCTCTTTGACATCATCGTAAATTAAAAGAAATCAGCCAAGACCTCAGAAAAAAATTGTAGACTTCCACAAGTCTGGTTCATCCTTAGGAGCAATTTCCAAATGCCTGAAGGTACCACGTTCATCTGTAGAAACAATAGCATGCAAGTATAAACACCATGGGACCACGCAGCCTTCATACCGCTCAGGAAGGAGAGGCGTTCTGTCTCCTAGAGATGAACGTACTTTGGTGAGAAAAGTGCAAATCAATCACAGAACAACAGCAAAGGACCTTGTGAAGATGCTGGAGGACACAGGTATAAAAGTATCTACAGTATATCCACAGTAAAACGAGTTCTATAGCGACATAATCTGAAAGGCCGCTCAGCAAGGAAGAGGCCAATGCTCCAAAACCGCCATAAAAAGCTGACTACGGTTTGCAATTTCACATTACAGTACAAAGATTGTACTTTTTGGAGAAATGTCATCTAATCTGATAAAACAAAAATAGAACTGTTTGGCCATAATGACCATCATTATGTTTGGAGGAAAAAGGGGGAGGCTTGCAAGCCGAAGAACACCATCCCAACCATGAAGCACAGGGGTGACAGCATCATTTTGTGGGGGTGCTTTGCTGCAGGAGGGACTGGTGCACTTCACAAAATAGATGGCATCATGAGGGAGGAAAATTATGTGGATATATTGAAGCAACATCTCAAGACATCAGTCAGGAAGTTAATTGCTTGGTCGCAAATGGGTCTTCCAAATGGACAATGACCCCAAGCATACTTCCAAAGTTGTGTCAAAATGGCCTAAGGACAACAAAGTCAAGGTATTGGAGTGGCCATCACAAAGCCCTGACCTCCATCCTATTGAAAATGTGTGGGCAGAACTGAAAAAGCGTGTGCGAGCAAGGAGGCCTACAAACCTGACACAGTTACATCAGCTCTGTCAGAAGGAATGGGCCAAAATTCACCCAACTTATTGTGGGAAGCTTGTGGAAGGCTACCCAAAACGTTTGAAACAATTTAAAGGCAATGCTACCAAATACTAATTGAGTGTATGTAAACTTCTGACCCACTGGGAATGTGATGAAATAAATTAAAGCTGAAATAAATCATTCTTTCTACTATTATTCTGACATTTCACATTCTTAAAATAAAGTGGTGATCCTAACTGACCTAAGACAGGGAATCTTTACTAGGATTAAATGTCAGGAATTGTAAAAAAAACTGAGTTTAAATGTATTTGGCTAAGATGTATGTAAACTTCCGACTTCAACTGTATAGTCAAATTATTTATAGATTTTAACAAAAAAAAACGTTCTGATTGTCATAGATGGACAGTAGTAACATGAGATGAAAGGCGAGTTCCTAACAAGTTCAGGAAGCCAAGCTACAGCGCTGTGACACATTCACAGCGATGGGGGCAGACGTATTGATCAAGAGACCTTCAGAAAATGTACACATTTTCTCTAGCACTAAACATAAAAATATATATTTTACAGTTATAAGGAATAGTGACATCTTATAGTTAGTTGTTTTATAAATTGACTTGAATTCAAATCAAACTGTTTTTGTCACATGCGCCGAATACAACAAGTGTAGACCTTACAATGAAATGCTTAATTACAAGCCCATAACCAACAGTGCAGTTCAAGAAGAGTTAAGAAAATATTTACCAAGAAAACTAAAGTAAAAAATAGAGTAACACAATGAAAGAACAATAACAAGGCTATATACAGGGGGTACCGGTACCGAGTCAGTGTGCGGGGGTACAGATTAGTTGAGATAGTTTGTACACATACTGGGTGAAGTGACAATGCATAGATAATAAACAGTGAGTAGCAGCATTGTACAAAACAAATGGAGGGAGGGGGGTGTCAATGTAATAGTCCGGTGGCCATTTGATTAATTGTTCAGCAGTCTTATGGCTTGGGGGTAGATGCTGTTAAGGAGCCTTTTGGTCCTAGACTTGGTGCTCCGGTACCGCTTACCGTGAGGTAGCAGAGAAAACAGTCTATGACTTGGGTGACTGGAGTCTCTGACAATTTTATGGGCTTTCCTCTGACACCGCCTATTATATAGGTCCTGGATTGCAGGAAGCTTGACCCCAGTGATGTACTGGGCCGTACGTAGTACCCTCTGTAGCGCCTTGCGGTCAGATGCCAAGTAGTTGCCATACCAGGCGGTGATGCAACCGGTCAGGATGCTCTCGATGGTGCAGCTGTGGAACTTTTTGAGGATCTGGGGACCCATGCCAAATCTTTTCTGTTTAGAAAAAATATAAGTAATTTAAAGCTTTATTCATGCAGTTTTGTTGAATAGGAAACACATCATATCAAATATTTTATATTTGTATCATATTTGTACTGTGTACTTGAGCTTGTGTCCTTAAAGGTGAATACACCACAACAATGTATAACTATTTTTTAACAGAAAGGTGAGATTTTAACATTACTAGTTACTGTTTATAGCCCTCTTATGATAAATAATTGCTTTTGGGGATTATATAGATTACATTTAGTTACATTTAAGAGGTTTTAAGCAACTAAAGCCAGGATGCAGAAATAAAACAATTGAATCGAATTAAAAGATAACACACACACACACACACACACAATACAATATTTGGAGAAATGTAAATAGGCACACATACAAGGTAGACTACTGTAGAGTTATTAATTCTCTACATTATGTTGAGTGCATATTCACTCTCTATGAGCCACTAAAAGACGACTTTTCACAGATACGTTTTATTACTGGGGGGCTATGTTTAAAGACAGCCCTTGAATGGCAGGAAATTGTGCTATTTAAAGATCCAGTATTACCCCTGCCATTAAGCCTGTGCTGAAGGGCCCATGTCAAACCACCTCAGCTTAGAGAGAACACTGTCATGGCGCATTTCTACACAAGATTTACCCGTGTTTCATCCCAAAAAGGTTCAGATACTTCTGTTTCCATCTACATTTCTCACTGGCCCATGGCTCTGGTGGACCTGCTCTCACCTGGGGCCAAAGCCAGGCCACTGGTACTTTTTCAGATTGCTAACTGCGAACGTTAACATCTCTCACAAAGCATCTGTTTTGATTATGCAGAGGTTTTTGATTCTGCTCTTCACAAGTCCTCAGTGTGACAATCTTACTGGAAACACAATTACACTAGTTTTCATGAACATAAAACTCTGGCGACACACTGGTGTGTGGGTAAGTCTCCATGGAAATGCAGCATCAGGGTGGTGAGAACTGGTAAATAAATACTACAGCACAATGGGACCGTACCACACAAAGGGCTGTGCAAATGCTGTAGGATACTAGAGAAATAGTAAACGCCTTCTTTTCTGATGAGAATGCTGCGGAGAGACAGAGAGAGAGAGAATGGGAAATATTTACATTTAACATTTTAGTCATTTAGCTGAAGGTCTTATCGAGAGCGACTTACAGTTAGATGGGGAGAAAGAGCGGGAGAGCTAGAAAGAGCGAAAGGGATGGGAGAAGGAGTGAGATAGAGACATGGATAGGGAGTGAGAGAGAAAGAGGAAGAGAGAGAGTTAATAACATTTGTTCTCCACCCACTCCCAGGTACCATTGTGCATAGAGCAGAATACAGACAACAAATACTTTTTCATCAGTTATCCCAAGAGGTATTGACAAACTGGAGATGCATTTAAATAAGCTGAATTAAAAGAGGAAATTAGTCAATGTGAAGGGCAAAGCCATAACATCCGCTCTCCTCTCTCTCTCCTCCAGCACTTCTCAGCACACTGACTGACTTCAAAGGGCAGGGGTGGTGCAGAGTAACACACATGTGCCCCATGGCCTACTCATCACGCATGCACGTGACACACATTGCATGCACGCGGATGGACGCACGCACGCTCGCACGCACACACACTTCCCTGGGCGCCTGGCTGTCAGAAGATGACATTCACCCAGTCTAACAACCAGGGAACCTTTTGGTTTTCGTTCTCTCTCTCCTCTCTGGAGAGGAGGAGGGAAGGAAGGTAAGTAGGGAGCAGCTTTGGCTCTTGTCGCTTTATAAGGTTAGAGAGGAAACAGGGGATTTGGGAGATTTATGCCCGGGCTGTGTGATCCTGTAGTGTGACGCTGTGTGATGCTACTGTGATACTGTATGACGCACGGAGGTGTCATTATCATACACAGAATGGATTCTCTTTTTGTTGTTCTAATTACAGATGCGGCCTCTTCCACTACACTGGGGAATCATTAGAGAGCTGTCTCAAGGCTTCCTGTTGGCTCTCTGTCACAAATTAGATGCACAATGGTTGCACAGACTCACACATCCGTCACAATTACCTAGACCAGACTAGCCTAGTCCAGCTCAACGCAGCCCAATTGTAGCCCCACCCCTAGCCCCTGCACCACCCCCGGACCCAAACCCAACCCCAAACCTAAACCCAATTCCCTCACAACCCAGTCCCAGCACAGCACAGCGCACACCACCACAGGCTTCTCACCCAAGCCTGTTGCTGACCTTTGTCTCATATCACCACTTCACTTGGGTTCTGTTGTTGTTTTACTATTTTTCAACAGAAGATGCTTCTTAAATGTAAAGCTTGTAAAGAATATTGATATTCTTCAGTAGTTTGAAGAGGAAAATAGCCTTGAAACCTGTGTTGCGCAAGTATCAACATTGCTATCTATAACCTTCAAAACCATCAGCCAGCCCGCTAGAGTGTAGAGTTAGTGCCCAACACAATGGCCAATGTTAGCTGGTGTTTTCAGTGTACCATTTCTAGTATTGATTCAAGTGTTAAATTAACACTCATTGGTGTAAAAGAACCCCAGTGTTGGTGTTAATAACTAGTGTTAAACAAAATCCACGGGCATCTTTATCATATTTCCCAGCATACTCTATTGCAGGTAGATTGTTTGATACAATATCTATGTTTTTACATGTACATGTACTGATTAATTCATCTCATGCTACTCAAATAAAAACAATGTACATTTACCTAAACTAATTCCGGCAGTCATTCTGAATGCAGGTTCCGGATAAAAATAAATTCCAAATGTTTGATGTCCCCAGTCTACCTGGATCATTGCTACTCTCCCTTCTGGGATGGCTAAAAAGCCCTCCTTCTCGCTCACTTTGGCAAACTAGATCACGCCTCCATTCTGCTCCTCCCCACCTATGGGCAGAAACTTAAGCAGGAAGCACCCATGGTAAGGAATATTCAATGTTGGTCTGACCAATCGAAATCTATGCTTCAAGATTGTTTTGATCACGTGGACTGGGAAATGTTCCGGGTCGCCTCTGAGAATATTATCGACATATACACTGACTCAGTGACTGGGTTCATCAGGAAGTGCATAGAGGATGTTGTTCCCACTGTAAAGATTAGAATTTATCCAAACCAAAAATCGTGGATATATAGCAGCATTCCCACAAAACTGAAGTGGAGTCGTAACTCAACGGCTCAGACACGTGACGTATGTGGCAGGGACCACAGACAATCAAGTATTACAAAGGGAATGCCACCTTGCTCCCAGGCAAGCTAAACACCTTCTTTGCTCTATTTGAGGAAAACAACATCGAGCCACCGACACGAGCCCCAGCCGTTTACGAGGACTGTGTGCTCTCATTCTCTTTTGTTGCACACATATCCAGTAAAAATGTTGGAATACAAAACATTTTAAGTTTGACTGCATAATTTATTATGCAGCATTGATGTAATGACACGGACGGTCTGATTGAGGAGTAAGTAATTTAAGTGTGTTAAACCTTGCAAGGCTGCAGGCCCAGACGGCATCCCAAGATCCGTCCTCAGAGCATGTGCAGACCAGCTGGATGGAGTGCTCACGGACATATCCAATCTCTTCATATCCCAGTCTGTTATCCCCACTTGCTTCAAGATTTCTACAATTGTTCCTGTACCCAAGAAAGCGAAGGTAACTGAAATAAATTACTATCGTCCCATAGCACTCACTTCCGTTATCATGAAGTGCTTTGTGAGGCTAGTTAAGGACCATATCACCTCCACCAACACCCTAGACCAAGGGTATTCAACTCTTACCCTATGAAGTCTGGAGCCTGCTGGTTTTCTGTTCTACCTGACAATTAATTGCACACACCTGGTTTCCCAGGTCTAAATCAGTCCCTGATTAGAGGGGAAGAATGAAAAAAACGCAGTAGAACTGGCTTTGATGCCCAGAGTTGAGATTGAGGGCCCTAGACCCACTACAATTCACATACCGCCCAAACAGATCCACGGACGACGCAATCGTCATTGTACTGCACAATGCCCTATCTGGACTTCCTGAGGGGCCGAGCCCAATTGGTGAAGGTAGGCAACAACATCCCCGCCATGCTGACCGTCAACATGGGGGTCCCACTGGGGTGTGTGCTTAGCCCCCTCCTGTACTCCCCGTTCACCCATGACTGCATGGCCACGTAGGTCTCCAACTCATTCATCAAGTTTGTTGACGACACAACAGTGGTAGGCCTGATTACCAACAATGATGAGACAGTGTGATGAAGAGAGGCTTACGAAATTGAGTTTGGCCCGTCAGATCCTCACAAACTTCTACAGATGCACCATTGGTAGCATCCTGTCGGGCTGCATCACCGCCTGGAATGGCAATTCCGTCTGTAACCGCAAGGCTCTCCAGAGAGTGGTGCGGTCCTCCCAGTGCATCACCAGGGGCACACTGCCTGCCCTCCAGGACATCTACAGCACTCGGTGTCACAGGAAGACCCTCAGCCACCTGAGCTACGACCTGTTCTCCCCACTACCATCTAGATGGTGAAAACAGTACAGGGGCCGAGAGACTGATAAACAGCTTATATCTCCAGGCCATCTAACTGTTATTAAACAGTCACCACTAGCCAGCCTCTGCACAGTACCCTGCCTTGAACCTTAGTCACTGTTACTAACCGGCTACCACCGGGTACTCTACCCTGCACTTTATAGACTGCTGTCTTATGTACATAGAGTCATTGTACTATATTTATATTCCGGGCTCTGACATTGCTCGTTCTGATATTTCTTTCTTTTTACTTTCTGGATTATGTGTATGTTGTTTTGTATTTCTAGGTATTACTGGACTGTTTGGAGCTAGAAACACAAGCATTCCACTGCACCTGTGATAACATCTGCAAATGTGTGTAGGTGACCAATACACTTTGATTTGATTCCAATATGAATTACACATCACTTTGCAAGACATCATAATTTAAGTTGCAGTCCTAAAATCTACTCGATTCAGGATGCTGTAAGATGATAAAACTAGGGCCTTAATATCACCTAATTAAATACATATTGTATTCATCAAATAATTTAGAATGAGGTCATATTCAGGAAAAACTTCATGAAAACCAAAATTCAGTGTTTGATGAAAACCACATTTTGGACAAATAATTAATACAACAATGATGTCTCTGTCCCTAACAAATTGTGTCATGGGTGGTAAATCTACAATGCTCTTGAAAGGCAAGGCAGTCTGGGAAATATGCAAATAAGACTTCCCACTGAGCAGTGTGTTAATTTATTACAGAAAAGTGTGGACCCATTTAGACATTGGAAGAGTGTTAAATTTAAAGAGTAACTTTATTGAAAACCAGATGTTTTAGGATTAGTTAAGGCAGTGAAGCTAATCGAATAACCGTGTAATTTACCATTATGGATGAAGAACGCGATGAAATGAAATAACTGTTCAAATCATTTAAATACGCCTACATTCATTCTATTAACTTTACCTTCATGCAGATAAACTTGTCCTAATAGCGGAAGTGTTTACTAATGATTTTAAGCAATTGTTTTGAAACTTCATCTGTCCACATCTCCTCCTCTTTTCAACTGTCATTTGATGATCACCAGCTAATCTTCGTAATTTGCGGGGTGTAGAAGCCTAGGCTATGGCACTTCAGTAAAAAAAATAGTTTGATGTGTATACTTATACAATGCACGTTTTCATTGCTTGCTAGTAAGTAAATAAATCTGTCTTTTTTAAAAACAGGTTGGATGTGTCTGACTATTAATTAATAATTGAACAGCAGTCGACAAGGTTGTTCTGGCTCTGAGGCTATAATACGCGAATGTCGTGTCAAATGGACAATGCATCAATTATATCCAACCTGGCATGGTATAATTTGATAAGGAATCTTTCTTTAATTTATCGACTAAACAACACTGATAAATAGGCTATGGATATGTTGCATGTATTTGTTTCTATTTTAATGACTGTCAATTTACTCTTCACACTATCACGTAGCTCTTTCCCCTTCATACCTTCCTTGCCAATTGATTATCTTATATCCTACTTTCGGAAAACCTAAGGTAGGCCTATGTTTCTTTATACGTTTTAAATAAATAATAAATATTTGCTCTTGTACCTGACATACGCTGGTGGCTTTGAATGACAGATATGTTTACGGGGGTGTGTGCGTGTGTGAGTTCGCTGCTTCTATCTATAGGCCTATGTGTCCAATCAGAACGTTTCCTAAAGTAGCCTGCTTGGAAAAATAAGCTGTTGCCCAATATAAATTGTTATCTGGGACACCGCCGCTGACAGACCGTGCACTGCCACTGCCAGGTCTATGGGTTCGTTGTGTGAATTAATTAATTAATTTCTCTCTGCCTGTTTTTTATGTTTGCAATGCATCAGTGCAACAAGGTGTCAATTTACCCAATGTGATCACGTCACATCAGAGCTAGTCTACACGTCGCTCTCGCCATTCAAACTCCTCTGCCAGTTCATTGACAAAGCTGTAGCCTCTTTCATAGCCATTCAACAAGCAAAATGATCGATCGATGCTTCTCTACTCTAATAGACCTAGGCCAATTAGTTTAAAAAAGGCTTGAAATAAGATTCAAACGATATTGCTGTTCATTGTCGATTGACGGGCTACTCGTTCAAGAGCTAGAGAGACGGGAACGAGATATGGCAGTGGAGCTGTCAGCGGAGATGCGTGAATTGAGCAGACAGAGGGATGTGTAAATTAGAAGTTAATTAATATAGTAATACATCATTCGTATAGCTATATACAGGCCTGCTAAAGTGAATCTAGGCGACCAGCTGTGCTATTGGCATCCCTAAACGATAGAGGAAAAAATATCCGCCGGAGTTTATACCCATATCAACAAGTGGTTGCACATAATTAGATAAAGCACTCAAATTACAATGCAGTGAAACATAACCAACCATTGATCAATTTGAATGAAACAACAGCTGATCATTAGGCTTGGACAGGTTGCGTGCATGTGTTTCTATGTTCTAATTGTTGTCAATTTCATCTTCATGCTTATCTCATCTGTCTCTATATATCCCCCTTAAAACGTTCCTCATCAATATATATGATTGGCTACATTGATTTAGCGTTATCCTATAATGTAGACAATTTTGTTAGAGCCTACACAAAGGATTTGAAGTTAAGGCACGGTTTTTAATACGTTTTTTGGAAAGGACAAATGTGATTTGCTTATGTGCCTGAGTGTGATGCGCTGCAGGCGGTTTTGATTGATGGTTCCGTTTAGGTGGATGGGTGTGCGTGTATGAGTTAACTAATTCTCTATGCCCATTAAATAAAGTATCCTAAAATAGTTATAGCCCGCCTGGATTTCGTCTCTTTGATCAGATCGAAAATAAGAACCGTGTCTTGTTGCAGGGTCAGCATAATGTGTGAGGAATGACGACAGGTGCCTGTTGTGCAGTATCACGTGGCTTTTCTCTGCAACTTCACAAGTATCATTACATTTCGTTATTATCAGTAGCATTTCATTATAATTTTGGAAGTTATTATCTAATTATTACGTAAATATTAGTCTGGTATATCGTTTAAGAAATGTGAGATTTGTGAGAAATTTTGACGCACTAAGTAATTCACACCAAGTCCAATGCGTTTTTCCCTCCACTTTTCTGAACAATTCGCAAAACGCTTACCAACGCTGCTGCGGTCGTTTTCTGTGGCAATATGTTGTTCAAAGTGACTAGAGAGGATGCAGTTGATTGAAACATAGCAACGAGTCATCCTATAGGATGCATAGCCTTCATCCTAATATTTTCATTAACATATTATTTTTCCAATATATATATATTTTTTTTCTCATTACTGCATCCTCTCTACATATTGCCACAGAAAACGACCGCAACAGCGTTGGTAAGCGTTTTGCGATTTGTTCAGAAAAGTGGAGGGAAAAACGCATAATAAATACAAATACAAATATGTTTAAAATGTTTATTCTAGTGAATAAACATGTTCTGGTGTTTACAATCTCAACACTGCCACATGTTTTCATTGGTTTTTACAGTATAACAGTCAAGTTCTGGCCTGGGCCTGTCAGTCACCCCTATAAGATGCACTGAAGGGGAGCTTGGGATAGGGATAGGGTTCTACCAATAAATGTTTTGATCAGAAGAACCCCTTTTGGTAGACAAGGGTTCTTTGTAAGGCAAAGGGTTCTATCTAGAACCTTTAACATCCTAAGAACTGTACTTGGAAGAAAATGTTATTTGATGATTATTTGGAAGTGTCACGCCCTGACCATAGATTGCTTTGTATGTGTCTATGTTTTGTTTGGTCAGGGTGTGATGTGGGTGGGCATTCTATGTTGTATGTCTAGGTTAACTATTTCTGTGTTTGGCCTGGTGTGGTTCCCAATCAGAGGCAGCTGTCTATCGTTGTCTCTGATTGGGAGCCATATTTAGGTAGCCTGTTTTTCATTGTGTTTTGTGGGTGATTATATTTTCTGTGTAGTGGATGCCACCTTACAGGACTGTTGCGTTTCGTTCTCCTTTGTTATTTTGTTCAGTGTTCTATGTTTAATAAATATAATGATGAACACTTACCACGCTGCGCTTTGGTCCTCACCTCATTCCAACGACGAGCGTTACAGGAAGGCAAGAAGGATTATTAAAAAAATCATATATAATATTTCCCAGAATGCTCTATTTCAGGGATATTTTTAGAATTGTTTGACTGTTATATCTGATGTTTTTGCATTGATTGGTTGATCAATTTCATGCTACACAAAAATAAATAACATACCATTTTATAAACTAATCCAATCTGTTAGTAGGTTTTGCACCTGTTACTGAGATGGTTGTTCCTGTCACGGATCCCTCCGGAACTGTCAATACTCACACCTGGTCCTTATTCCCATTTGATTAGTAATTGTATAAGTGTGCCCTTTGTTCACCATTGTCCTGTCGATTATTGTTCCAATGGCCATTGGTTGCGTGAGTACCTGTGCTGTGTTGTTTTGGCTTTCGTGCCGCGTGTATTGCGCAGATGATTACGGGTCTTGTCCCGTGTGGTATCTTTGTGCAATTGTGTATTTATTCGAGGTTATTTATTTGTATTTACCCTTGCTCTTTTGTTTGGGTTTCCCCCCTGTGTATTGTATACGTGTTTGTTTGATCTTCGTCCCTGTGCCTTTACGTCAATAAAAAACCCTATTACGCATCCCTGCGCCTGTCTCCCGATCCTTAATTAATACCAATGTGACAGTTCCAGTTGAAATGATTGAGGTGACGTAGTCTCAGTGGTTAATCTTCCCTACCCTGGTAGTCATTCTGAATGGAGGTTATGAGTGAATAACAATTATACTTGTTGGATATCCTAACTCTGGCTGGATTCCAATAGGAATTACACATCACTTTGCAAGCCAGTATAATGTAACTTGCAGGCCTGTAAACCAGGAGATTCCTAACACCCCCGTGTTAGGGTATAACTAGGCCCTCAAAGAAATGCCTTATAGATGTAATGTATTGTCATAAATCATAACATTTTTAAGGCTGGTGGAACTGTTCATAGATGGATCTAGGATGAACCCTCCAAATATAAAAGGGTTCTCTGTAGAACCATTCATAGACTGTTCTGGGAAGAACCTTTAGATTATAAAATGGTAGAATCATATGCAGGGGGTTCTTTGAAGAACCCTATGTAGAGAGGTATAGATAGAAACCGCTACAAAGGGTTCTACCCAGCACCAAACAGGGTTCCCCTATGGGGAAAAACCAAAGAACCCTGTATGGTTCTACTTAGCACCTTTTTTTAAAGCTAGTAGGGAGAGACGAGGGTACATTGTCAACCAGGGTGGAAAGCGTTAGCAGAAAAGCTCACAGCATCAGCACAACCCTACATCAGGGCTGGAAGGGAGGACAAGTTATGTGTTCCAAATGTCACCCTATTCCCTATACAGTGCACGACTTTTGACCAGAGCCCTATGGGCACTAGAAAGGGATAGGGTGCCAATTGGAACACACTCGAGTAGTCACGTCCTCGTCCTGTGTGTTCTCTCTCTTAAAAGGGCTCCTAGTAGTAAGAAGCATTACAGGCATAACAAAGCCGTGTGATTCCTACAGGAAGTCACCTTTGACCTGGCGCTGCAGGCTGATGACATTAAACATGTAAGGAATTGAGGAAGAGGGTCGCTGAATCTCTGACTTCCAGCCCTACGGATCACACAGAATGTCACAGGGATTCTTCAGAGGAAGAGAGATGAATAACAGTTTCTGTGTGGCCACGGCACACAAGACGGGACCTTGACATTTTTCTCTTTATGAGTGTGTGGAAGTGTGGGGGAAGAGAGCGAGAGAAACACTCCCCAAGGCAGAATAGAGGGGAAGAGAGGATAGGGGTTTTCTGTTTTATTCCACACCAATGAAGTGTGTGAAGAAAGACAAGAGACCTACAGTAGGAAGCTATGAACAAGGCAGTTAACCTACTGTTCCTTGTGCTTTGACTTGCCTAGTTAAATAAAGGTAAAATAAAAAAATGTGTGGTTGGAGAAATGACCATGGGACTGAGCTTTTCTCTCTACAGCACTCCAATTCAAATTTGGACCTCGAAACCAGTACCACTGTTGTTTTTTTTCATTATTCCCTTTCAAATCAGGGACTGATTTAGACACCAGGTGGGTGCAATTCATTATCTGGTAAACCAGCAGTAGTTCGGACATTGTAGGGCATGGAATTTTCTATTAAGACCTCCCCAAAAAATGTAATGATCACTGTTCATCAAGCCTACGGAAACATTTTCACCAAGCCATGTACGTTTTAGACTCCTAGTTCCAGTTACATTTCCAGTTTAATCTAATCTAAAAGTGTGCTTGAAGGACAGAGTATTGTTGTGGCCAGTTCAGTTATTGGAACTTCCCGGGCTGCAGCTCACAATTATGATGTAATGATGTTAACATTGACTTTGTTTTAAAAACTTCTACTCAATTAGCTTTTATTCACTCAACTTCTGACGGTCCATTAGGAATACAATGTTACACTACAGGGAGACAGTTTGTACGTCTTTGTAATACGTCTAAGGACCACAGAGCACTGTGGCTATAGAAAAGCCCTTAATTCAAATCTTCTGTTTGAAATTAGTCAAGTGTCGGTCGTAGAATCGCAACTAAGCTGGCGATCAACAAATGTATCCATCTAGAAAGCCCTTAACCTTTTACTGTAGTGGGCTAAATCAGGGTAACACAGAGTGATTCTTGGTAGTCTTAAGAAAATCTACTTTGAGACAAAAGTATACGCCTCACACATATGGTTGTGGGCTTAAAAAAAGAAGACACATGTACCATGTCAGATATAGAGTTGAAATGTATTCAATTTTGAGTTTGCATCCCAATATTACACTTTATACACATTACAGAAGACTAAACTATAACAAAACCGTTTTACATAGAAACACCTGATTATTAATGATAAAACTTGTGAATAACATGGGCCCAAAGAGGCTTAACCCGGCCCAGTATAGCTTCAACAAAGAACAACACGACATTAAACCATAACCAGAGGTGCAAGAACAACATCTCAAGACTAGCTATCTATGACTCTGGTTATATCTACCTCTATGCACACCTTTTATAACATTAGCATAGCCCTGTGTCTGAGCCTGAACAGCCCAGATCAAGGAGCATTGTCCTCACACTGGTGTGAGATAGATCCCAGGGCTGTCATTGGCTGGATGTGTCTAACAAGGTGCCTGTGTGAAAGCAGACAGGTATGAGGATAAACCACCCGGCCAGTAGGGTGGGCCTGTCAAATGAATGTATCTTATCACAGCTGGTTTGCGTCCCTAAATGCCACCCTATTTCCAATGTAGTGCACTTTTTTTTGCCAGGGCCCATAGGGCTCTGGTCAGTAGTGCACTATATAAGGAATAGGGTGCCATTTAGGACGCAGTCATGGTCAATAAACCCTTGCAGCAGCGTCTGATGAAAGATGTATTCATGCTCAGTGTATTGATCTCCAGCATGCATGCAAAATTGATTTTATTACTGTAATGTGTCACTGTTTGTTGGGCCCCCGTGGAACTGAATGAATCATAAATCGAGTTTTACATCAAGGGAGTTTTCGCTCCAATATATACATTTGTTTTGGAGGTATGTGTGTGTGTGTCTGCGATTGACCCCTGCTTTGTTGACAGGATTAGCCTGAGCAGGCCAAGTAAAGTCTTTAAAGATGTGTGTGTGTGTGCACAAGCATCAACGACTGCTTGTCTGTGTATGCTTGTATGTGCTTGTGTGTGTGTTTGTCGTGTCTGTTTGTTCATGTGTGGGAGAGAGACTGTGTGTACTCTTTTTGTCACGCATGCCTTTTCATATTTCACTGTATGTACAGAGCCATGCAATATGTTGTGTGTATAAGTATACATACATACTGTATGTGCTTGTGTGTGTATATGTCTACAGTGCCTTGCAAATGTATTCACCCCCCTTTGGCGTTTTTCCTATTTTGTTTCATTATAACCTGTAATTGAACTTGATTTTTATTTTGATTTCATGTAATGGACATACACAAAATAGTCCAATTTGGTGAAGTGACATTTTTTAAATTACTTGTTTCAAAAAATTCAAAAAAATAAATAACGGAAAAGTTGTAACGGATTTCCTCTTCGTCTGAGGAGTAGCAAGGATCAGACCAATGTGCAGCGTGGTAAGTGTCCATGATGAGATATTTAATAAATCAACAGAACACTGAACAAAATAACAAAAGTACAAACAAACAACCGAAACAGTCCTGTATGGTGCAAACACTAACACAGGAAACAATCACCCACAAAACACAATAGAAAACAGGCTACCTAAATATGGCTCCCAATTAGAGACAACGACTGACACCTGCCTCTGATTGAGAACCATACTAGGCCAAACACATAGAAATATAAATACAGAACAAAACATAGAAAAACAACATAGAATGCCCACCCCAACTCACCCCCTTACCAAACTAAAATAAGACATAAAAAAGGAACTAAGGTCAGAACGTGACAAAAGTAGTGTGTGCATTTGTATTCACCTCCCTTGCTATGAACCCCCTAAATAAGATCTGGTGCAACCAATTGCCTTCAGAAGTCACATAATTAGTTAAATAAAGTCAATCTGTGCACAATCTAAGTGTCACATGATCTGTCATAAGATCTCAGTATATATACACCTGTTCTGAAAGGCACCAGAGTCTGCAAAACCACTAAGCAAGTGGCACCATCAAGACCAATCAGCTCTCCAAACAGGTCAGGGACAAAGTTGTGGAGAAGTACAGATTATAAAAAATATCAGAAACTTTGAACATCCCACACAGCACCGTTAAATCCATTATAAAAAATTGAAAGAATATGGCACCACAACAAACCTGCCAAGAGAGGGCTGCCCACCAAAACTCACGGACCATGCAATTAATCAGAGAGGCAACAAAGAGACCAAAGATAACCCTGATGGAGCTGCAAAGCTCCACAGCGGAGATTGGCGTATCTGTCCATAGGACCACTTTAAGTCGTACACTCCACAGAGCTGGGCTTTAGGGAAGAGTGGCCAGGAAAGAAAACATTGCTTGAAGAAAAAAATAAGCAAACACGTTTGGTGTTCACCAGAAGGCATGTGGGAGACTCCCCAAACATATGGAAGAAGGTACTCTGGTCAGATGAGACTAAAATTGAGCTTATTGGCCATCAAGGAAAACGCTATGTCTGGCGCAAACCCAACACCTCTCATCACCCGAGAACATCATCCCCACAGTGAAGCACGGTGGTGGCAGCATCATGCTATGGGCATGATTTTCATCGGCAGGGACTGGGAAGCTGGTCAGAATTGAAGGAATGATGGATGGCACTAAATACAGAGAAATTCTTAGTTTCAGTCTTCCAGAGATTTGAGACTAGGACGGAGGTTCACCTTCCAGCAGGACAATAACCCTAAGCATACTGCTAAAGCAACACTCAAGTGGTTTAAGGGGAAACATTTACATGTCTTGGAATGGTCTAGTCAAAGCCCAGACCTCTATCCAATTGAGAATCTGTGGTATGACTTAAAGATTGCTGTACATCAGCGGAACCCATCCAACTTGAAGGAGCTGGAGCAGTTTTTCCTTGAAGAATGGGCAAAAATCCCAGTGGCTAGATGTGCCAAGCTTATAGAGACATACCCCAAGAGACTTGCAGCTGTAATTGCTACAAAAGGTGGCTCTACAAAGTATTGACTTTGGGGAGGTGAATAGTTATGCACTCTCAAGTCACCATTTATTTGGTCCTATTTCTTGTTTGTTTCACAAAAAAAACATATTTTGCGTCTTTAAAGGTGTAGGCATGTTGTGTAAATAAAATGATACAAACCTCCCAAAAATCTATTTTAATTCCAGGTTGTAAGGCAACACAACAGGAAAAATGCCAAGGGGTGTGAATACTTTCGCAAGCCACTGTATGTGCTCACACCTTGTCAGTTTGTTGCTGGAGGCAGTCAGCACCATGCTGGAGTGACTGAGTGTTTTTGCCTCCCACTTGGCACCCTATTCCCTACATAGTGCACTACATTTGACCCTTATGGGCCCTGGTCAAAAGTAGTGCACTATCTAGGGAATAGGGTGCCAATTGGGATGCAGACTGTATAGAGGAGGATGTTGTCCCTGGGTGCTGTGACAAGAGTGCAGTGTCAGCTCTATAGCGCTGTTGTATCGCTACCTCACAGATACTGCTGGCTACACCCCCCTCTGGGAGGAAAGCTGCCACACTATCTCTCCCCTTTTCTCTTTCTATCTCTATTTTACTTGCTCCCTTATTCTCCTTCATTCTCTCTCATCCCCCCTGCCCCTTTCACTCTATCTCTCTTTCTCTCCCCATCTCTGCCTCTCTCTCTCTTTCCATCTCACTCCTTCTCTCTACCCCTTCTCTACATATATACACCACCGTTCAAAAGTTTGGGGTCACTTAGAAATGTCCTTGTTTTTGAAAGATGAGAAAAAAAATTGGTCTATTAAAATAACATCAAATTCATCAGAAATACAGTGTAGACATTGTTAATGTTGTAAATTACTATTGTAGCTGGAAACGGCAGATGCTTTAATGGAATATCTGCATGCTGTAGGTGTACGGAGGCCCATTATCACCAACCATCACTCCTGTGTTCCAATGGCACGTTGTGTTAGCTAATCCAAGTTTATAATTTTAAAAGGCTAATTGATCATTAGAAAACCTTTTTGCAATTATGTTAGCACTTTGTAACGGTAGTGTATATATATTTAATGAAACACACCCAGACTTCACCTTGTGAAGTTTTAACTGAAATTGTCAAGTATGAACTAGCTAGCTAGCTTGATAAAGTACTGACAATTCCATTTGAGCTCGTGAAGTTATACAACCAACATTTTGCCTATATTGGTGCCGTTACAATAACCAAACAGTATGGTAAAAATGTTTTTTGTGTAACCATGATGTGGTGAATGACAGGATTTGATGTTGCATGTAAATTCAATGTTGTTTGAGTTGCTTTGTGTATCAGCAAATATGCTTGACATAATCTCACTGCAACACTGCTCATGCATCCATGTTGCTTCACATAGACATTTTCAAAGAACTGTCAGTCAAGGTGAGCTAACCGCCCCCTCAGCCTGTCTTTTCAGACTTTCTGGTAGTTTGACATGAGAGAATAAGCAAAAAAAAAAAAAAGTGGAGCATTTTTATCTGGGAAAAAAAAGTTATGGGTGATGTTTTAGACACTCAAAGGGTGACTAAAACATCAGTATGACTGTTAAAGTAAATACTACCCCTCACACTATGCAAAAGATGAATTGTTGTTGAATATTTTGTTTGTCAATAGATGATTGTGTTTCCATCTCCTGTCTTGGTATAGGCTCTGAGACTAAATAGGCTATGATGTTGCGTTCCTATGTCACATCAATACTTCAGCATACCCATACTGTCTAGGCTACTTGTGTATTTACTTTTGAGCATGCTATTGAATGAGCGATGGGAAAATGGTAGCCTAATATGTGTTGTGTAGTAGGAATAAACCAGTCATGTCAACAAATATGATTATGATTTAGGCCCATATAATACAACTCAAAGGAACATATTATGCTACATGCTGCTACGCAATCTCCTTAGCAAATGCATCTGTTTTATCATTAGCCTACGTTTTCAAGTTTTATTAGCCTACCTTTATTATAATTCCTGTGCGTCAAACACCTCCATTTCCCCCAAAATGACAATATTTTCTTGTAATACAATTCTTCAACCACTACAAGTTGTGCATATGCATGGGCTGAGATTCGCGTGGAGATACACACACTTTCCTGTCAAGTGCAAATTTGATTGATACCAACGTTTGCAGGAAAAGTGGAGCACACAAGGAATAAAGTATTTTGTGTGTGTATGTAACTTTGAAAAATGAGGCCCCGTGAGTTTTCTAACGCTATGTTTACACAGGAAATGATCTTGTGTTAAAAAGAAATTACACTGAGAGTGTTAAATCAACACCAAGTGCGGAATCTGTGGAATAGAGGTCTTCCCGGACCCTGGCTTAGACAGGGCTTAGACTCTTATGGGTTAAGATGATTTGTAAATGACTACCACATCTCTGTACCCCACACATACAATTATCTGTAAGGTCCCTCAGTCGAGCAGTACATTTCAAGCACAGATTCAACCACAAAGACCAGGGAGGTTTTCCAGTGGTTCGCAAAGAAGGATTGATTGGAAAATATATATAAAAACAGACATTGAATATCCCTTTGAGCATGGTGCAGTTATTAATTACACTTTGGATGGTGTATAAATACACCCAGTCGCTACAAAGACACAGGCACCCTTCCTAACTCAGTTGCCGGAGAGAACAGAAATCGCTCAGGGATTTCATCAGGAGGCCAATGGTGATTTTAAAACAGTTACAGTTTAATTGCTGCGATAGGAGACAACTGAGGATGGATCAACATTGTTGTAGTTACTCCACAATACTAACATAAATGACAGAGTGAAAAGAAGGAAGCCTGTACAGAATAAAAAATACTCCAAAACATGCATCCTGTTTGCAGCACTAAAGAAATACTGCAAAAAAATGTGCATACAAATAAATAGAATAGAGCTAAATACAGGCAAAATCCTAGAGGAGAACTTGGTTCAGTCTGCTTTCCAACAGACACTGGGAGACAAATTCACCTTTCAGCAGGACAATTACCTAAAACACAAGGCCAAATATACACAGGAGTAGCTTACCAAAATGACATTGAATGTTCCTGAGTGGCCTAGTTACAGTTTGGACTTAAATCGGCTTGAAAATCTATGGCAAAACTTGAAAATGGCTGTCTAGCAATGACCAACAACCAACTTGACAGAGTTTGAATAATTTTTTTAAGAATAATGTGTGCAAAGCTTTTAGAGACTTACACAGAAGAACTAATCAATGCCAAATGTGATTCTAACACGTATTGACTCAAGAGGTTGAATACTTATCTAATCAAGATATGTTAGTGTTTTATTTTCCATAATTTAAAAACATGTTGGGATTTTTGTTGCACTTTGACATTACAGAGTGTTTTATGTAGATTGTTGAGCAAAAAATACAAATAAATCTATTTTCATCTCACTTTTTAACACAACATTTTGAAAAAGTCAAGTGGTGTGGCTACTTTCTGTAGGCACTGTACATATTTTCTAAACTAATCCAATCAGTTAGTTAGATTTTTGGCACCCGTTTGACCAGGGCCAAAAATAGTTCACTAAATAGGGGATAGGGTGCCATTTTGGATGCAGCCTCTTCTGTCTTTGAGCATGGTACGTTTTCACATTTAGAAGATACGGGTGGAATATAGCATATCTTTCACAGGCAATTAGAAATGGTCATTCATTCTCTTATGTCCTTGGATTACAACATCTATCACATTCTAAGATAGATTGTGCAGCAATTAATGCACCTTCATTAAAATATTAATTGAAGTCTATTTCCCTACATGCTACTCCATTTCCTTATTCTGTAATAAAGAAGACTGAAGACTGGTCAGTACATATTGTGAAGGAGAGGATGTGATCCTCACACAGATACAGCTGTGTTAATGGCCCCACCATAACTTCCAGACGGTCTGTCAAAGTATTGACAGCTGGCTATTAGAGGTCGACCGATTATGATTTTTCAATGCCAATACCGATTATTGGAGGACCAAAAAAAGCCAATACCGATTAATCGGCCGATTTTAATTTATTATTTATTTATTTGTAATAATGACAATTACAACAATACTGAATGAACACTTTTATTTTAACTTAATATAATACATCAATCAAATCAATTTAGCCTCAAATAAATAATGAAACATGTTCAATTTGGTTTAAATAATGCAAAAACAAAGTGTTGGAGAAGAAAGTAAAAGTGCAATATGTGCCATGTAAAAAAGCTAACGTTTAAGTTCCTTGCTCAGAACATGAGAACATATGAAAGCTGGTGGTTCCTTTTAACATGAGTCTTCAATATTCCCAGGTAAGAAGTTTTAGGTTGTAGTTATTATAGGAATTATAGGACTATTTCTCTCTATACCATTTGTATTTCATATACCTTTGCTAGTGGATGTTCTTATAGGCACTTTAGTATTGCCAGTGTAACAGTATAGCTTCCGTCCCTCTCCTCGCACCTAACTGGGCTCGAACCAGGAACACATCGACAACAGCCACCCTCGAAGCATCGTTACCCATCGCTCCACAAAAGCCGCGGCCCTTGCAGAGCAAGGGGACCAACTACTCCAAGACTCAGAGCGAGTGACGTCACCGATTGAAACGCTATTAGCGCGCACCCCGTTAACTAGCTAGCCATTTCACATCGGTTACACCAGCCTAATCTCGGGAGTTGATAGGCTTGAAGTCATAAACAGCTCAATGCTTGAAGCATTGCGAAGAGCTGCTGGCAAAACGCACGAAAGTACTGTTTGAATGAATGCGTACGAGCCTGCTGCTGCCTACCATCGCTCAGTCAGACTGCTCTATCAAATATCAAATCATAGACTTAATTATAACATAATAACACACAGAAATATGAGCCTTTGGTCATTAATATGGTCGAATCCGGAAACATCATTTCGAAAAAACAAAACGTTTATTCTTTCAGTGAAATACGGAACCGTTCCGTATTTTATCTAGCGGGTGGCATCTATAAGTCTAAATATTCCTGTTACATTGCACAACCTTCAATGTTATGTCATAACTACGTAAAATTCTGGCAAATTAGTTCGCAACGAGCCAGGCGGCCCAAACTGTTGCATATACCCTGACTCTGCGTGCAATGAACGCAAGAGAAGTGACACAATTTCACCTGGTTAATATTGCCTGCTAACCTGGATTTCTTTTAACTAAATATGCAGGTTTAAAAATATATACTTCTGTGTATTGATTTTAAGAAAGGCATCGATGTTTATGGTTAGGTACAGTTGTTTTTTATTTATTTATTTATTTTATTTCACCTTTATTTAACCAGGTAGGCTAGTTGAGAACAAGTTCTCATTTGCAACTGCGACCTGGCCAAGATAAAGCATAGCAGTGTGAACAGACAACACAGAGTTACACATGGAGTAAACAATAAACAAGTCAATAACATGGTAGAAAAAAAAGAGAATCTATATACAATGTGTGCAAAAGGCATGAGGTAGGCAATAAATCGAATAATTACAATTTAGCAGATTAACACTGGAGTGATAAATCATCAGATGATCATGTGCAAGAAGAGATACTGGTGTGCAAAAGAGCAGAAAAGTAAATAAATAAAAGCAGTATGGGGGGTGAGGTAGGTAAATTGGGTGGGTAGTTTACAGATGGACTATGTACAGCTGCAGCGATCGGTTAGCTGCTCGGATAGCAGATTTTTAAAGTTGTTGAGGGAGATAAAAGTCTCCAACTTCAGAGATTTTTGCAATTCGTTCCAGTCGCAGGCAGCAGAGAACTGGAAGGAAAGGCGTCCAAATGAGGTTTTGGCTTTAGGGATGATCAGTGAGATACACCTGCTGGAGCGCGTGTTGCGGGTGGGTGTAGCCATCGTGACCAGTGAACTGAGATAAAGCGGCACTTTACCTAGCATAGCCTTGTAGATGACCTGGAGCCAGTGGGTCTGACGACGAACATGTAGCGAGTTTTCAGTTTTACTAGGGTAAGTTTGGCGGCGTGAGTGAAGGAGGCTTTGTTGCGGAATAGAAAGCCGATTCTTGCTTTGATTTTGGATTGGAGATGTTTGATATGAGTCTGGAAGGAGAGTTTGCAGTCTAGCCAGACACCTAGGTACTTATAGATGTCCAACGATTGTGCAAAGATTGTGCTTTTCTCGCCAATGCGCTTTTGTTAAATCATCCCCCGTTTGGCGAAGTTGGCTGTCTTTGTTAGGAAGAAATAGTCTTCACACAGTTCACAACGAGCCAGGCCGCCCAAACTGCTGCATATACCCTGACTCTGTTGCAAGAGGAGTGACACAATTTCCCTATTTAAAAGAAATTCATGTTAGCAGGCAATATTAACTAAATATGCAGGTTTAAAAATATATACTTGTGTATTGATTTTAAGAAAGGCATTGATGTTTATGGTTAGGTACACGTTGGAGCAACGACAGTCCTTTTTCGCGAATGTGCACTGCATCGATTATATGCAACCAGGACACGCTAGATAAACTAGTAATATCATCAACCATGTGTAGTTAACTAGTGATTATGATTGATTGATTGTTTTTTATAAGATAAGTTTAATGCTTGCTAGCAACTTACCTTGGCTTCTTACTGCATTCGCGTAACAGGCAGGCTCCTCGTGGAGTGCAATGTAAGGCATGTGGTTAGAGCGTTGGACTAGTTAACCGTAAGGTTGCAAGATTGAATCCCCGAGCTGACAAGGTAAAAATCTGTCGTTCTGCCCCTGAACAAGGCAGTTAACCCACTGTTCCTAGGCCGTCATTGAAAATGAAAATGTGTTCTTAACTGACTTGCCTAGTTAAATAAAGGTGTAAAAAAAGAAATTGGTGTCCAAAAATACCAATTTCCGATTGTTATGAAAACTTGAAATCGGCCCTAATTAATCGGCCATTCCGATTAATCGGTCGACCTCTAAAGTGGTAGATACTACTTTCCAGGTGTGTGGACGTGTAGACTAAGCTACCATTAGAGAGGTGAATAGTTGGCCACCTGTTAGGATAGAGCAGGGTCACAAACTATAAACCACCTGAGGTCTTCACGTGAACCAATGGTGGAGTATACAAGGAAGAGTATCTAAAAGATACCTGAATCTGGATACAGGTAAATGGACTGTTTTCTCAAGTGTCTTTCGGTGCCTGGTAGAGATTTACAGTGATGTGAGGGTGGTCCAACCATAGATATACATCATCAGGCCCACCCTGCTTTGTAGGGTGGTGACGGAAAGTGATGTGAACTCCGCACAGCCATCATGCATCACATCTGACTAATGGCCATGCAATCAGCAGCCTCCATGTTAATAACAGGCCTCTCTCTCCAACAATAACAATGGTCCATCATTAAGCACAAAGAGAAACAACGTCAGAATGAGATTTTGAAGAAAATGACACAGCTTGGGAGGTTGTGTTCTGTGGATCTTTCGCAATTCTTTACGTCCTCTCTCCTCACCTTGAAAATATTTTAGGTTCCTCCCCTTTGATCTCCACCTCCAACGCATTTTGAGAAAAAGGTGGAGAGAGGACGCAAGATATTGAGGAAAGACAAATTGAGAATGAGCCTGAGTCCTCTCCAAGGCTAGGTAGAAGAGATCTATCTGCATTGTAACTCCACTGATCCCTGAAGAAAGTAATTAGCTATAATAACAGCACAGGTCCATGCTTATCACTAAATCCACTCACCTTTAGTTCCATAACTGCCCAAGCAAACCTGTCCCCTGAATCATCTGACTAACTACACCTGTTTCACCATACAGTGGCCCTGGGGCCACGGCTCTCACTGTGGTTGTGTCCCAAACGGTACCCTATTCCCTATATAGTGCACTAATTTTGACCAGGGTCCATAGAGAATAACAAAATACTTTTCCTTCACCTGAAAAAGCCCATATGCAGAGGTTAGTTAGATGTTTACCTACTCTATTTGAGGTGCATTCTTGCTCTATCATCTTTTTAAAGGAGTCAAGGTCACTACACCATTCCATTCCCCTCAGCACAAAAAATACTAAGTTGCTTAGGTCAACAGACCACTTAATCTTGCATTTTACCCACTACAGGCCCTATGATAAAAACGACCAGCCATATAAGTGCTTCGATCCCAATAACAATGTTTAAGCTTCTCTTGATTCACAAGACGGCACAAAAGGAGTGCTTGGTATCATGTATGTTGTTTTTAAGAGAAGGTCCTATATATTCAGTTGCATGATCGAAACGTCCATTAGAAAATACTGGCTGTAGAACTGAAACCAGACAAAGATAAAAGTCATTACAACCTTCAACACCACTCAAAACAAGACCATGTGTCCATTGTCTAACCCAGAGACCAAAACACAGTGATTTTTCAGTTCTTAATAAGAGGGTGTTTCTGCAGTGGGTGAAAGGTTCCTGCTCTAGGCCTAAAGGGACCTATACCCCCCCACACAACAAATGAGTCGCTTTCCTCCTATAGCCTGTCCTATATCCGTCCCTGCACATTAATACAAATCTACTCTAAAGTCCCAAATGTCACCTATGTAGTGACCTATGCTATGGGCCCTGGTCCAAAGTAGTGCACTGTAAGGGAATAGGGTGCAATTTCGGACATAGTCTGAAGTCGAAGTAATTTATGTTTACAGTGGTCTCGTCTCGTCTGACATCAAAAGGGTAATGTCAAGGGCAGCTACCTAGAACATGGAACATGGAAATTGAATAATTCAGTGATGGGATTGGTGGTGTAGTCCTATAGCTTCATTAGAAGCCTATTTCATTGGGAGAAAGTATTGGTTTCAAAAGGACTTCTGGGTAATCCAGAAAAATCTAAGACATTATGTTTGGCGGGATTTTAAAGCTAGATGCAACACTATTCACCTTCTTTTGGTTGGATTCTGTCAATAGTATTAATTAACAGGACGGAATGTATTGCCTGCGATGGTCATTGCAGATTAAGGAGCAAAGCCCAAACTCTTGTCTAATCTGTTTTCAGGAATAGGTTGTGAAAATAATCCCAAAATATTCCTTTTGTCAGCAGCACATGATGGCTTCTGAGAGGAGGAGGGATATAAGCAAAGCTTTTATGAGAGAGAGAGAGAGAGAGAGAGCACAGTTACAGGCATTTCAGTCAGTGCACAGGATTCCCACAGGGGAATGATTCCAGCTAAACCTTCGCAGCCAGTTAGAGAGAAGAATAAAATCAATTTTGGTTTTGTTGAATACATTTCGGAGCAGAGGAGCTCAAATCCTTCACGGAACAGGAGGTGGCCTGGATCCCTCTGTCCCTCCACCTGCAAAGCGAACAAAGCCAAAATTCCTGCTCTTCGTTTCCCTCTACCCCTTTAAACACTGTCCTTGGTGTCCATATTGGGGCTTAGCTGTACCCTGTACCAGGTCGGTAGCTGGTGTGTTCAGTGCCACGTGATGCCCATTGAAACAGATGGCTGCCGAGCACACAGGCGCTGTGGGTAGCCTCAAGTCTCAGCCCTCGGCTTAGGCAAAAATATACATGGGGTTTTGGACTGGCTGCCTGCCTGCCTGCCTGTGTGTTTCTCTGTGCTGTGAATTGCACCAGGCTCACAGGCAGTCCCGTATGTGGTGATTAGGGCTTGACGGACCCCGGCATCATGCCACTCAGATTGACAGGCAGTTGATTGACAGGCAGTTGGCATGGTAGGGAGCTGGCAGGTTAACCTTAGCCGGCCGTAGCCGAACGGCCGCAACCACTATGATTTCAATATTGTACAGGTCATTACAACACTCCACAAGGCAGCAGGTCATAACTTATACAACTGGCAATATACAGCAGGACTGGACGGTTAACATAGAAGCAAGCAAGTCTTTGTAACGGCGTACAGTAGGTGTACATTTACTTTTTTGTTATTCAACTAAGGTAAGACAACCACAGTAAGATGATATGTCTACATATGATCTATTTGTTTATGTAAAGTACACAATTTCAGTACTATTCTCTCTTGACTATTCTGCCTATATGGGACCCTGCATGGATGTAATAGTGTAGGGCATTTTTCTATTCACTTTTTCTGCACTTGACCCAAATTAGAAATGTACCGTCCCATGACCCAAATCGTCCTCCAACGACTCAAATGAAGAAATAGTGTGTGATTATAGATAACTCACAACTCACCTCACATGCCCAGGGCTGATGTTGTGTCCTGACCAATAAGAAACCCTGGTGTAGGGAGGTATGGTGAGTCAGGGACCCTCCATGTGGCTGAGGTTATGATTTTCTCCACAACAACCAACATAGGCTCTCTTTCCTTCTCTCTCTGAATCTCTCTCTCTCTCTCTGAATCTCTCTCTCTCTCTCTGAATTTTCCTCTCTCTCTCTCTCTCTGAATCTCTCTCTCTGAATCCCGCTCTCTCTTGCTGAATCTCTCCCTGAATCTGATGAATGCATATCAGCCCAAAATAAACATAATTCATAAATTGCAAAACTAGGATGCTGTAGGCTCGATGCTTTCTTCTTCTCTGTCAACAATACCTCAGGCTGAGGTGCACGGATGAGGAGATCAATGAAAGTACTCTCTGAGAGCTCCGAGAGAGATGAGAGCATTGAGAAAGTCTAATGCACATCCCTTACATTTCAGTGTGATCATGCTTTTTTGGTATGCATGAGTGGGTTGATCAATGCCCGTGAGGGTTTGAGATACAGGAAGGTTGACTAACTGGAACTCTGAACACCCCTATCTGTGTCTATACATACAGTATGTGATTTATTATGCGATGTGTAACGTGATGTATTACGTCAATGTGTAACACATTGGTTTGGGTTACAGGATGGCACTGGTGCCTGCAATGTATTCTGCTGAGACACACACACAAGACTGTATGGAGAAAAAGTCAAGCAGGATAATGTATAATTGCCTGTTTGGCATGGGAAGAGGCTCGCTAGTGTCGCTGGTCGAGAATGGCATGCAAAACAAATCAATTAGCTCACACATTCCCCAATAGTGTGGGAGAGAGAAAGGGAGGATTCTGGTCCTTTGCATTCCTTCCTACAGATATCATGAAAAGGAGAGAGAGTGTGGATAGACAAAGCACAGTAAACAAAGTAAGCAAAAAATAATGTAATCAGATTACAGATACTTTTGAAAAACTAGCTGATTACTTCTTGGATTCATTTTAAATTCAGAAAGAATACACAATGACCCCTATCTGTTTTCTCAATGCAATTCAATTCACCATTGAAAAAAGGTGCAAGTTTAACCCTTGTGTGGTGTTCATGTCTTTGTTATTCACCCAATGTTCACAGTCCCGTTGGACCCACAACATTATTGGATTTTTAAACAATACAGCCATAAAAATGTAAGTAAAAATACTCAATACTTACTACTTAGATTCTGACTTATATCAATTACAAGCAATATAGACAGCACACATGGTTAATATTTGCCATTTACCATTTATCAATAAAAGCGCTATTTATTATTTTTTCATTAAATGTTTTTCAATTATAATCAAGACATGGGTGGAATGAATTATGTTTATCTAGAACAAATATAAATGAAACAAGGTTTTCATTACTATTGACGTTTATTGCTTTGACCTGAACAAATTGGAAGGACACATTTTACATACAGTATTTTATGGAAATGATAAATGAGCCCCATTGAACACAAATTAAGGCCGGTCTACACACCAGATGAGGGACAGAGTTTTGCAACAACATCACTCACACTTACTTCTGGTATTGGAGTTATCCGTTCTGTGGGTTGGGCGGATGGGGCACCAGCATCCTCCTCCTGAATCCTCCTCACAATGGCTGCAGAAGCTGGGGTACTTGGGATATGTTGCCTCCTCTGGATTTGAGGTCTTACCAATAACTTGCCTAGCTCCCCGAGAAAGAGCCGTCTCCTCTGGAGCTTCCCTCTGTTCCAATCTAGGTTCAACGCCATCCAGATGACAAACGCGTTGTATGCCGAGATGTCCAAGATGTTGAAGAATATCACAAGTGGCCAGCGTAGGGTTCTTCTTTTGCAGCTGTAGCCAGTCACCAGCTTGTCTAAATTGTCCAACCCTCCTTTTGTGGCATTGTAATCCATTATGATTTCTGGATTTCTCCCATCCCTGTGCAGCGTACTCATGAGTACCACATTTTTGCCTTTCTTTGGCACGTAGGACACTAGGGACGTGTTGGCCATGAACACAAACTTAGAGGAATTGATAGGTCTGTTCCGTGTATTCAACAGCTCAGATGGGAGCTCTGGCTTATTTTTTCATACTTATCGCATGTGATGTTGGGCCATGGAGTCCCTTTGTCACATCCAGGACAACCCGCATCCCTTGGTTCTTTTCAGGGGCTCCTCCATCTGGCTTCCCCCGTCTACACTTGCAAGTTCCACGCATATGATGAAGCGGCATCACAGGCAGCCCAGAACTTGATTCCATATTAGACCGGTATTTACTGCCTGAAGGGGCGGCGGCCCCTAAATGGCATAAGCTGCTCATCAACAGTAACATTGGCCCAGGGTTGTAAAACAGGGGAAGGCGGTCCACCCACTTGTCTCACACTGACCTGATTGCGGGTAGCTTGGTTTGGTGTCTCAGTTACGAAGCGGAGAATCCTGGAAATAATGTAAATGTTTTCCAGAGACATTGTTGCACGGAAAAGTTCTCTGCCAGTTTCTGCATCCCACGGGGATTCTGTGGATTCCCCATTGGATCTGAAAACACCAGCAAGGTTAAGAACCCTAAAGAATGCATGTAAATTACTTTGGTCCATCTCCTTCCATCTCTCTCCAAAAACAAGCCTTCCCTTCAAATTAGTGCAGTCCAGAATGATTTTCTGGATGGTGTCTGGGATGAACAGTCCAAAAGAAGACTTTATGTCCGGCACATGAGTAACCGCCATCCGCATTGGCCCTGGTTGCATCCTTATCACATTGGCAGCCATGCGGGGTGGCTCATTCCTTGGGCAAGAAGACCATTCAATTTCTTGACATCCATATTTCTCCTCCTGCAGGCTGCTGATGAGCTGGTTGCTGACGGGCTGGTGCTGGTGCTGGTGCTGGCTGCGAATTGACAGAGACATGATCCTCCAAAGTGGAAGACACACCTTCCACACTAGCTTCTCTCTCTGCAAAAATGATTTTAAAGGACCTCTGAGCAGAGATAATTTTGCCATACTGATTGATTGTGGTAAGGGGTAAGAATCCACACATGCAAAGCTATTTATTTGTTGTGTCCCTCCCCCAATTTGCACCTGGCTGGGGTAGAGTGTGGGAAAATATTGACTTTTGTACAATGAATCGAAAAATGTATAGAAATAATGTATTTTAATAACATTGTGCAGGTCTCCGCAAGACATGGTTTAGTTTCACACACTACAAAGGGTAAAGAGTGCAAGGAAAGTGGGAGACAGGCAGAGGGACAGACAGGTTCTTGGTGCTATGTTGAAACAGCAGGCCCAGGGAGGAGGAAGACAGAGTGAGGGCACACAGCAAACCTTTTTAATTAATTTTTTACTTGTTTCACCTACACACACCCTTTACCACACTTGTATTACCTTCTGATCCATTGGACCCGAACACCACATATGTCAAATAAATGTGTAGGGTGGTGCACAGTGTGCACTCAATGAAAATGTGTTATTTTACATGTTGTTCACAGAAAAAGAGCTAAGGCCAATGAGTCTCAGGTTGAGAAAATAATTAATAGTATCATTTTTCTTTTAGTAAACATTGATAATGGGTCCCACAGACCCAAACACCACACAAGGGTTAAGCTTGCTCCACCTGAATGAGTCTGAGCACAAGTCAGGGACCACTATGATGACACACCAAATGCGTTTGATGGATCTTTTTGTATTCTTCTAATGGAAAAGTAATCTAAAAGTCATTTGATTACATTACTGAGTTTGGGTAATCCAAAAGTTATGTTACTGATTACGATTTTGGACAGGTACTGTACCGAGTAACTGTAACAGATTACATTCAGAAAGTAACCTTCCCAACCCTGTCTGTCAACAAGGAATACCAAGAGGTGTTTACCATAGAAATAAAATGAAGGTTGACTTGAATAGGTAGTCCATTCTAGAGATTTCTTTTGTTTTCGTGTTCACTCCACTCACCCTGTTGGGTAACAAAAGTATATGATGATTTAAGACCAACAACATGAAGCTTTAATAAAGCCCAACCAACAGGAGAAACGGCAGTCATCTACTAGCTGTCTGGCCAGCTTGATATTAGACCATGAAACTACAATGCATGTCTTAAGCACTGAGAAGGGACCTGTGTCAAATACAATATGAAACTTACGAGAGAGAGAGGGGGGGGACGACTACAAGGTACCAGAACTCATTATTATTTTAGTATTTTATTGGGATCCCCATTAGCCTCTGCTAAAGCAACAGCCACTCGTCATGGGGTCCACAAAACCTGTCATCAGGACTTCAAAGGCTCCAGGAGGGAAACAAACACTGTGTTATTTGTGGATCTGGGCTTTAATAAGAAAACTATTTTCTAATTGCACTGAATTAGCCGCGCCAGAGTTCATGCTCAGAGGTTCACGGGATACATGTTAACCAACTCCAGCGCCAGCCAGCCTCTGAAATGGGTGCCCCACTGATGCCTTGCCAAGCTCGCTAGTCAGGCAGCATACCACCGTGATTTGTACCCACTTAATTAACTCTAATGAGTGCAGGGTGCCGTATCATAATGGTAGCTCCAACCTGAACCAGGTCAGTGGCTAAACGAGTAGACAGAAGTTCAAGGCCTTGCTCTGCTCTATGGTTGTGGAATGAGGAGGTCAGTGCTCACAGATTAAATAAAGTTATTTCAGCCAAGCCAAGGTTGTTAGTTTGTCAACTACTTGGACAGAGGTACTTGACTTCTTAAGGCATATTCCTGCCATGAAAGCTTGTATAATAAGTGAAGGTCAAGTCTCACCAGTAGAGCACATTAAGTTAACCAATTCACATGAGGCATAGAACATAGAAATCTAACATCAGGAAAGTTCAGGCTTCGGACTAAAGGCTAAACTAAGCAAAAAAAATGTTAAGTCCCTATTCAATAAACACATTGTGTGGTTGCCATTCATTTTCTATGCTTGTGGATTCACATTGAGATTCGGTTCTGGTTCTTTATATGTGTGGAGTATTCCGTTATACTGTAGCAATGCACTGCATAATGTAACACTGCCCTACCAGACTTCCCTCAAACCACACCTCACGTTATCTCTCACTTTCTGTTGCTTTCTGTCACTTTCGCTCTCATACTTTCTCTCTCTCTCTCGAATGCACGCCCACAAGCACACGCACACGCACACGCACACACACACACACAAATATGCACTTGGCAGTGGACATCAATGATTAAGTACAGGCATTTCTTGTTTGCAGTATTGCACACAAAACCAGTTACTGTTTTCATGCAGAAAAAAAGTATGAAAGTGAAACATACTAGTCCCTCAGAACGCCTCAAACATAAGCATGAACCTGTAGCAATGGGGCAGTCATGCATCCTGTCAATAGGGCAGTCATGCATCCTGTCAATGGGGCAGTCATGCATCCTGTCAATGGGGCAGTCATGCATCCTGTCAATAGGGCAGTCATGCATCCTGGCAATGGGGCAGTCATGCATCCTGTCAATGGGGCAGTCATGCATTCTGTCAATGTGGCAGTCATGCATCCTGTCAATGTGGCAGTCATGCATCCTGTCAATGGGGCAGCCATGCATCCTGTCAATGTGGCAGTCATGCATCCTGTCAATGGGGCAGTCATGCATAGTATTATGGAAGAGTAGTTTGGACAGCCAGTGGACGGCTTTCTCACCACATTGTGTGTGTGTGTGGTGAGGTGAGGATCAGTGTGGCAATTGGCTAGGGGGACATACTGTATCGTGCGTGTGCATGATCAGAAACAGGGTGTGTGAGTAATTGTCATTAGTGCAGTAGAATTCTTTCTCTCTATCTCTTGCTCTCTCTCCAAATCTTCTCCCTCTGCGCAGCTATATGTGCCTGTGTCCATGGGTTGTCGTAAACACACACACTACACACAAGAGGAGCAGATTGCTGGTCCACTCGGCCCTGCCCAAAACAGTGGGTCACATCCCCTCAGAGCCACAGACCCACAGCCTGCACAATAGAGACCGGCCAGAACCTACCCCCAGCCTGTCCAGGGCCTGTATACACAAAGTGTCTAAAAGGAGGAGCGCTGATCTAGGTACAGGCCCCCTTTCCCCTTATTCCTTATGATATATGAGGCTAAACTGATCCTAGATCGGCACTCCTACTCTCAGATGCTTTCTGGATTCAGGCCCTGAACTTATACCAGCCTGCAGAATGGAGGCCGGCCAGAACTTATTCCAGTCTGCCATCTAAGCAGGGGCCAAACAGCTGGCATAAAAGGACGTCACAGTCGGGCACGGCTACTGATTGTCAGAGAAATATGAAGCGGAGTAGAAGGCTTTCAAACAACACGAGTCAAAGTGTAACTAGCAATCAAAACAGCATTTGAAGGGAAAACGCAGTACTCTCACTCACAACAATGTTTTATTAGCTATTTTCAAATGATAAATGTGACGCTTCATCCGTCAATGGCCTTCATCAGAATGTCTTAAAGAAATATGGCCTTTTGGCCTTATATCCTCAATTATGTGTAATTCATATTTCTCAATAATGGTCATGTGGGGGTTGGCTGCTGCATAGAGTAATGATTGTTATTTTAAATAAACTCAGCAAAAAAAAGAAACGTTCTCTCACTGTCAACTGCATTTATTTTCAGCAAACTTAATGTGTTAATATTTGTATGAGCATAAGACTCAACAACTGAGACATAAACTGAACAAGTTCCACAGACATGTAACTAACAGACATGGAATAATGTGTCCCTGAATGAAGGGGGGGATCAAAATCAAAAGTAACACTCAGTATCTGGTGTGGCCAACAGCTGCATTAAGTACTGCAGTGCAATAAATAAATAGAAAATACATGATTCTTTTTTTAAAGTACTGCAGTGCATCTCCTCCTCATGGACTGCACCAGATTTGCCAGTTCTTGTTGTAAGATGTTACCACACTTTTCCACCAAGGCACCTGCAAGTTCCTGGACATTTCTGAGGGGAATGGCCCTTGGCCTCGCCCTCCGATCCAACTGTTCCCAGACGTGCTCAATGGGATTGAGATCCGGGCTCTTCGCTGGCCATGGCAGAATAGTGACATTCCTGTCTTGCAGGAAATCACACACAGAACAAGCAGTATGGCTGGTGACATTGTCCCTTCAGGAAGGGTACCACATGAGGGAGGAGGATGTCTTCCCTGTAATGCACAGCATTGCCTGCACGGACAACAAGCTCAGTCCGATGACGCTGTGACACACCGACCCAGACCATGACGGACCCTCCACCTCCAAATCGATCCAGCTCCAGAGTACAGGCCTCGGTGTAACGCTCATTCCTTCGACGATAAACGCGAATCCGACCATCACCCCTGGTGAGACAAAACCACGACTCGTCAGTGAAGAACACTTTTTGCCAGTCCTGTCTGGTGCAGCGACGGTGGGTTTGCGCCCATAGGCGACGTTGTTGCCGGTGATGTCTGGTGAGGACCTGCCTTACAACAGGCCTACAAGCCCTCAGTCCTGCCTCTCTCAGCATATTGTGGACAGTCTGAGCACTGATGGAGGGATTGTGCGTTCCTGGTGTAACTCGGGCAGTTGTTATTGCCATCCTGTACCTGTCCCGCAGGTGTGATGTTCGGATGTACCGATTCTGTGCAGGTGTTGTTACACGTGGTCTGCCACTGCAAGGACGATCAGCTGTCTGTCCTGTCTCCCTGTAGCGCTGTCTTAGGCTTCTCACAGTACGGAGATTGCAATTTATTGCCCTGGCCACATCTGCATTCCTCATGCCTCCTTGCAGCATGCCTAAGGCACGTTCACGCAGATGAGCAGGGACCCTGGGCATCTATCTTTTGGTGTTTTCCGAAAGGAAGGCCCTAGAAAGGCCTCTTTAGTGTACTAAGTTGTCATAACTGTGACCTTAATTACCTGCTGTCTGTAAGCTGTTAGTAACAGCGACCGTTCCACAGGTGCATGTTCATTAATTGTTTATGGTTCATTGAACAAGCATGGGAAACAGTGTTTAAACCCTTTACAATGAAGATCTTTGAAGTTATTTGGAGTTTTACAAATTGTCTTTGAAAGACAGGGTCCTGAAAAAGGGTCCTGAGTTTACTACCAGCTGATCTGTATTCCAAAGTATAAAAAAGCTTAGGAAATGAGCAATACCGTCTATTTGATGGGGGTATGAGAGAAGCAATTGTGAATGTAGACAGGGGTTGGTGGGGGTGGCCACTTAAGATTGGTAGCACAACTGCATGTGACAGGAACACTATAAGAGCAAGGGCGTGAAGAGCTAGTTTGCTTCCCAAATGGGCCCTGGTCAAAAGTAGTGCACTAAAAAGGGAATAGGGTGCCATTTAGTATGCAGTCCTCCTGAACTAGAGGGCTAAAGTGATATTGCTGTTATCAGGGCCTATCTGGCTTTCATTGTGTGTTCATATACAGGGCATGGTTGTGCTTGTCATTAAGACAACACCCATCTTCTCTGGCATTCAGCTATCACAGATTGAAACATCACAAATGCCTTCAACCTTAGTTTAACAATGTGACAGTAGAATTTAGCTGTAGCCTAGCACTGGTCGATACAAGCAGGATGCCTTCCACGTTATTTGTAGAACGAGACAAGAGATTTCAGCTGGCAATATAGCTACATAGGAAAGGAGGCTCTGGGTTATCAGCTTAGTTGTCAATGTATTGATTTAATAAAGCAATGAGTGGTGGGTGTGAGTGTCTTTGCTTGATCTCTCAATTAAAGGCATGAGACACCAATATTCAGAAACCCCTAGAATTTGCCGGGGATTTACAAGCCTCTTTAGTCCCGACTGCTTCCAACACACACGCGCATCTCTTATTGCATGCCGGTCATGCAATAAGGTCATGTCAAGACATTGTCAAGGCTTTTGGATGATATGCCATCATCAACCACTGTCAACCGGTTTCACACTGTTTAAAAAGGATGAAATGTGCCTACAGTGTAATTTCCTGCTATCCGAATAGTGAGTCCCATATCCATGGTTTACGAATTTCCAGAGAATAGCCAGAACACTACACTTACCTTCTCCACATACATTACCCCCACATAGGGAATCTATCTGGGGTGATAAGAGCTAATACAGCAAAGCAGGATAAACAGGACAAACATGCAATGGCTGCATCTGAAATGGCACCCTACACTCTAAAAATGCTGGTTTGAAAACAACCCAGCGCTGGGTAAATAGTGGAAAGAGCACACTTTGGGTTATTTTTGACCCAGCCAGTTGGGTCACTTAGTTGTGTTATTGCGCTATGATTCACCGGGTGAGCTTTGAAGACTAGAGGTGTGGCTTAGTAGTGGTGTGGCTTTCAGATTATTGTTTTTGGCTACCCGTGAGAGTAAATGTCATTCCTGTTCATTTGATTTGTTGTATTGCCTACACATGTTATGGTTGTGTGCTAACACTTTTGATGCTTCCACAAATGTATTTCCTCAAGAGTCTATCTCAATGTTGGGATAGTTAGCACTTTGTTATGATAATATTATTAATTGTATATTAAGTAACGTAATGTGCAAAAAGATGTCTTCTCTAATGAAACGCATAGGTTATTTTCAGGAGGTGTGGCCTATTGAGGACGTGGCTCTCAGCTAGTTATTTTGTCCACACGTGAGAGTAAATGTCACTCATGTTAAATTTGTACACCGTCAATGAAACATCCTGACAATATTTTTACACATTAGATACAGTATATTAATATAAAATGTTTAACATTGTTAAATGACTAATATAACAAAATGCTATCTACCACAACATTGGAAATGTAACAGTATAAATTTTGTCCGTCCCCTCGCGCGAACCAGGGACCCTCTGCACACATCAACAACAGTCACTCACGAAGCATCGTTACCCATCGCTCCACAAAAGCCGCAGCCCTTGCAGAGCAAGGGGAACCACTACTTCAAGGTCTCAAAGCGAGTGATGTCACCGATTGAAACACTATTAGCGCGCACCACCGCTAACTAGCTAGCCATTTCACATCGGTTACACTATCTACCCCAACATTGGAACTCATAAACTTGAGTAGTCCTTATCAATTAAAAAAAAAAGTGTCAGTGCTCATTCTTGATATGTGTTGACAATACAACAGAACAGATTAACCGGAATGACACCTACTGTCACGGGTTGCCAAAAATCAGTGTTGAAAATCCATGCCCCTACTAAGCCACTCCTCCCATATTTTATCTGACATGGTGAATCATAGCTACGTAACCCAGCATCAACAACCCAACTTAAAGAAAACAATGGGTTGTTGGTGACCCAGGAAGTAATAACCAAATGTGTGTTCTGTCCAATATTTACAGAAATTGGGTTGTTTTTAACACATTTTTTTTGTATCCCCTACAGTGCCTTTGGAAAGTATTCAGACCACCTGACTTTTTCACATTTTGTTACGTAACAGCCTTATTCTAAAATTGATTAAATAAATGCTTTCCCTCAGCAATCTACACACAATACCCCATAATAACGAAGTGAAAACAGGTTTTTAAAATTATTTGCAAATTTATAACAAGCAAAACAACTGAAATACCTTATTTAGATAATAATTCAGCCCCTTTGCTATGAGACTCGAATTTGAGCTCAGGTGCATCCTGTTTCCATTGATCATCCTCGAGCTGTTTCTACAACTTGAGTCCACCTGTGGTAAATTCAATTGATTGGACATGATTTGGAAAGTCACACACCTGTCTATATAAGGTCCTACAGTTGGCAGAGCATGTCAGAGCAAAAACCAAGCCATGAGGTTGAAGGAATTGTCCGTAGAGATCAGAGACAGGATTATGTTAAGGCACAGATCTGGGGAAGTTTACCCAAAAAATGATGTAGCATTGAAGGTCCCCAAGAACACAGTGGTCTCCATCATTCTTAAATGGAGATGTTTGGAACCCCCAAGACTTTTCCTAGAGCTGGCCATCCGGCCAAACTGAGCAATCGGGGGAGAAGGGCCTAGGTCAGGGAGGTGACCAAGAACCTGATGGTCACTCTGACAGAGCTCTAGGGTTCCTATCAGTAGATGGGAGAACCTTCCATAAGGACAACCATCTCTGCAGCACTCCACCAATCAGGCCTTTATGGTAGAGTGGCCAGACGGAAGCCACTCCTCAGTAAAAGGCACATGACAGCCCACTTGGAGTTTGTCAAAAGTCACCTAAAGGACTCTCAGACCATGAGAAATAAGATAATCTTGGCCTGACTGCCAAGCTTTACGTCTGGATGAAACCTGGCACCATCCCTACAGTGAAGCATGGTGGTGGCATCATGCTGTGGGGATGTTTTTCAGCGGCAGGGACTGGGAGACTAGTCAGGATTGACGCAAAAATGAACGGAGCAAAGTACAGAGAGATCCTTGATGAGAACCTGCTCCGGAGTGCTCTGGACCTCAAACTGGGGCGAAGGTTTACCTTCCGAAAGGACAACGACCCTAAGCACACAGCCAATGCAGGAGAGGCTTCGGGACAAGTCTCAATGTCCTTAAGTTATTTAATCAACTTTAGAATAAGGCTGTTACATAACAAAATGTGGAAAAATTCAAGGGGTCTGAATATTTTCCAAAGGCACTGTAGATCAAAGGGCTCTGGTAAAAAGTAGTGCACTATGTAGAGAATAGGATGCCATTTCAGAAACAGCCAGAGACACCAAGGAGAGACAGGGAGTCTAATGTTGTTAATTACAATAATTTGTTCAGCTTTATCTGCTGTTGAATTGATTTTAATAAACACTCTTAAAAATAAATGTGCAAGTTGGAACTAAATAAGGTCCTTGAGAGCGATGTCATAGAGGAACTATTTTAGGGTCTCTGAAGAACCATACAAAAATCCCAAACCAGAAATGTTTTGGCTGTCCAGGACCGGTATTGAATATCCCTGCTGTAGGGTTTTAAGCCTTATTTGCATTATTTTTGCTAGTGACAGAGACATAGTTGTTGCATTCATTATTTTCTTGACCAGTGGCCTTTATCAAGTGAGATTTGAAGGTAATATATTGTCATTAACATTTACAGTTTTTCTTACATTCGCTAGGACCCATTTCTCAATACATACATCACTTTTTCAAAACTCATCACACAGTGAGCACAACAGCAGTCTATGTGGACTAAACTGTGGATCGTTTTCCATTGCTTTGGCACAAAATGCGTTCAATGACTATATCTTTCAAATGTCATTTATTATTTTCTCACTCAGACACAACCACCACCAAAACTCTATGTACTTACAGGCCAATTTGCAAATTTTTACATACTCTTTTCAAAACTGTTAAACTTAAGTTTAAAACCTAACAGAACACAAAATTGAATAAGACAGCTACATTTCTACAGTAATACCATATTCCAAATCTAAAAAATGAAATACTATCAAAACAATTAGACCAACCACAGCTGATTCCCATTGTAGCTGAACACCTACACAGTTGTTATTCTTTCAATTTCATTACCATCTATACAAAAGGGGACATCTTAGGAATAATGCCGTACTGTAATGTAAACATGGACCCAGCCAGAGATAGAGAAGTGGCTGACAGAGGAAGAAGAGTGGCTGAGAGAGAGAGAGAGAGATAGGGAGAATTATAGGAGTACGGATGCGTGGTGGAAGAAGACTGAGATGAAGATCAAGAGCTGTAGTCTCAGATGAGATTAGGGCTACTATAATTGATCAATTAATAAATCATGATCTATCAATGAGAGAGGCTGGTCTGAGAGTGCACCCAAATCTGCAATGCTCAACAGTGGCTTCTACTGTGAGAAATTTCCGGCAAAACAACAGGTAAGATGTGCATTCTAACAGGAACAGATATAGCCCTTGGTTCTCTCCAGACCTGACTGCCCTTGACCAGCTCAAAAACATCCTGTGGCATTCTGCATTAGCATCGAATTGCCCCCGTGATACGCAACTTTTCAGGAAAGATAGGAACCAATATCAACAGGCAGTAAGGAAAGCTAAGGCTAGCTTTTTCAAGCAGAAATGTGCATCCTGTAGCACAAACGCAAAAAAGTTCTGGGACACTGTTAAGTCCATGGAGAATAAGAGCACCTCCTCTCAGCTGCCCACTGCACTGAGGCTAGGAAACACTGTCACCACTGATAAATCCACTATAATTGAGAATTTCAATAAGCATTTTTCTACGGCTGGCCATGCTTTCCACCTGGCTACCCCTACCCCGGTCAACAGCCCTGCACCCCCCACATCAACTCGCCCAAGCCTCCCCCACTTCTCCTTCACTCAAATCCAGATAGCTGATGTTCTGAAAGAGCTGCAAAATCTGGACCCCTACAAATCAGCCGGGCTAGACAATCTGGACCCTCTCTTTCTAAAATTATCTGCCGAAATTGTTGCAACCCCTATTACTAGCCTCTTCAACCTCTCTTTCGTATCGTCTGAGATTCCCAAAGATTGGAAAGCTGCCACGGTCATCCCCCTCTTCAAAGGGGGAAACACTCTAGGCCCAAACTGCTACAGACCTATATCTATCCTACCCTGCCTCTCTAAGGTCTTCGAAGCCAAGTTAACAAACAGATTACCGACCATTTCGAATCCAACCGTACCTTCTCCGCTATGCAATCTGGTTTCAGAGCTGGTCAGGGGTGCACCTCGGCCATCGATAAGCGACATTACTGTGCAGCCATATTCATCGACCTGGCCAAGGCTTTCGACTCTGTCAATCACCACATTCTTATCGGCAGACTCAACAGCCTTGGTTTCTCAAATGATTGCCTCGCCTGTTTCACCAACTACTTCTCTGATAGAGTTCAGTGTGTCAAATCGGAGGGCCGATTGTCCGGACCTCTGGCATTCTCTATGGGGGTGCTACAGGGTTCAATTCTCGGGCCGACTCTCTTCTCTGTATACATCAATGATGTTGCTCTTGCTGCTGGTGATTCTCTGATCCACCTCTCTATGCAGACGACACCATTCTGTATACTTCTGGCCCTTCTTTGGACACTGTGTTAACTGACCTCCAGACGAGCTTCAATGCCATACAACTCTCCTTCCGTGGCCTCCAACTGCTCTTAAATGCAAGTAAAACTAAATGCATGCTCTTCAACCGATCGCTGCCTGCACCTGCCTGCCCGTCCAGCATCACTTCTCTGGACGGTTCTGACTTAGAATATGTGGACAACTACAAATACCTAGGTGTCTGGTTAGACTGTAAACTCTCCTTCCAGACTCACATTAAGCATCTCCAATCCAAAAGTAAATCTAGAATTGGCTTCCTATTTCGCAACAAAGCATCCTTCAATCATGCTGCAAACATACCCTCGTAAAACTGACCATCTTACCGATCCTCGACTTCGGTGATGTCATTTACAAAATAGCATCCAACACTCTACTCAACAAATTTGATGCAGTCTATCACAGTGCCATCCGTTTGGTCGCCATTTACTACCCACCACTGCGACCTGTATGCTCTCGTTGACTGGCCCTCGCTTCATACTCGTCGCCAAACCCACTGGCTCCAGGTCATCTACAAGTCTTTGCTAGGTACACTGTCCCCTTTGAGAGGAACCCTGAACGAGTCAAGCAACTCAGGAACCAATATGTCCAGGTAAGATGACGATAAAATACAAAACTGGTTTTGAACAAAACCAAACGAGGCAGAGGCACACAATGGCATGTTTTTAGGTATAATGTAAACTACCGTAATAGCCTAACTCTTATGATGCAATGTGGATTTATTTTAGAGAGTAATGGAGATTGAAGCCAGGCAAACACCCCACATATTCATCGTTGTGGATGAGGCTGTTTTCACCTTGGCCAAAACACAGCGGCGAGGAAGGAATGTGATCGGGAAAAGAGCCACAGTGGATGTCCCGGGCTAGAGGGGTGCCAACATCACAATGTGTGCAGCAATATCCTCTGATGGATTTCTGTTACACAAACTGCTAATTGGGCCATACAACACCGAGGGTCTCATTTTATCCTGGATGACCTCTATGGAGGGGGTGTCCCAGGTGAGGAAAGGGTTGCAGTGAGGCGAAATTGGCCAACGTTTGTAATTTTATGGGACAATGTGTCATTTCACCACTCCCGTGCAGTCACAGAGTGGTTTGCAGCCCATCCCAGGATGGTGTCACTTTTCCTCCCACCTTACTCTCCATTCCTCAACCCTATAGAGGAATTATTTTCCTCATGGAGGTGGAAGGTTTATGACCATCATCCACATGATCAAATGTCCCTCCTGGACACAATGAATGCTGGATGCCTAGACATACAGTACGTATCTGCAGAAGATCGCCAGGGATGGACCAGGCATGCCAAAAGATTCTTTCCTAGGTGTATTGTCCAAGATGACATAAGATGTGATGTCGATGAGAACCTGTGGCCAAATGCAGAAGACAGGGTTGACTAGCATTGCTACTGTATCTGTATCGGTAGATGGTGTATATACAAATTCTTGTATTTTGGAATCACGCAATGCCAAAAAATTACATAAAACATATTGAGGCATATTGCATCATGTCTGATTCATTCCTGTAACATATACTGCAGTGAATTCTGAACAGTAGAGAGGTGTCATTCTTGTTTAGTAAAGACATTTTACAAAATAAAACGTTGTGTGTTTTTTAGGTCATTGTTTTATGAGTGACAATGTGTGCTTGTTGGGTGTCAACCTTTGCTTGTGTAATGGAAGAATGAGTTGATTTGAGAAATGTATGAAGTGTTTTGGTCATTTTAGTGCATTTTGGATGTGAAATGAACTGCTGTGTCAAGTTAAAGTTGGTTAGGAGAACTGTGTGAAGAGTTTTGAAAAAGTGACCTAAGTATTGAGAAATGGGTCCTAGCGATTGTAAAAAACTGTAATACAATGCATTTTTCTTAAAGGGAAAATCCCCTAAAAAATATATATTCTGGTATTGTTTTCAGCAGTTCACTTTATACAGTCCCAAAATGTTTTGCATGTCAGTGGTGAACTTTTTTAGACATTGAACTTCAAGAAGCAAAATGTTACCAGCCACATCATCACGATGATGCAAAATGTGCAGATTTCCCTTTAATGCCTTCTTTTGAGGCCCTAGTGTTACCGTAATACAGTGGCCTGAAACTCATAGTTTACAGCAGTGATGTGCAGTTCGTGAACGAGTTGTTATTTTTTAACCAATCTATTTACTGACTCAAAAGTCATGATTCATTTTTCAGAGTGACTCGTTCATTTTCGTCTTTTGTTTGAACAGTTGGGCTGGCAGCAATGAGTCATACAGCAAGATTAATACACGCTCCTCTGGCTCAGACAGTGGCTCCAGAGACGTGCTCCAACCACCAACTGTCTGTTTTAAGCACACACTAAAATAAAGAAGGAAAAGACATGTTTAGAACTGACAATTGATAGCATGGTGCAAGATTGAATGCAATTAATTGATTATTGAATGTTATGATAGACACAGTGATGATAGACACAGCTATGTAGAACCAACAAACTCGAAATTGAGAACTAATTGTTTGTGGGGCTGCAGTTCGCGAACGATAGCTGCTTGTGCTAATCACCTTCAAAGCAGTCAAGCAATGCATTCCGCCAAGAGTTGTTCATAATCTAGTCCAGTTGCGGCCACAACTAGACCTTGTTTCAAATGTATCAAGAAATAATCATATTTGTATGCCTAGCAATCAATAAAATTACATTGTTTAAAGCACACCTTTACAAGTCTCAGTAACAAATGATGTCTCCAATAAGCCCCCTATGGTGAACGACTTATGACTATGACTCTGAGTTTTCATTTCATTCGGTCGCAAGTAGGGGGTCTTCCGTGTTAGGTATTACTGACTCAAATGAACAAAATTAGGCAAAAGACTTGTTCTTTTGACTGAACGAGTAGAAAAGATCAGAGTCAGTAAAAAGAGCCGAACTTCCCATCACTAGTTTAGGCCTGCAAGTCACAATATGCTGTTTTGCAAAGTGATCCTATTGGAATCCAGAGTGGGGATATTCAATATTTGAAAGGTTTATTCACACACAACCTGCATTCAGAATGATTGCAAGGATTAGGAGACTACCTTAAACATCTAAACTGGAACAACCATATCAGTAATGGGTTCAATAAGTCCAAGTAACAGATGGGAATAGTTTAGAAAAATGTATGTTTATATTTGCGTAGCATAAGATTAATTAATCAATCAATCAATGTTCATGCAAAAACATGGATATTGACAAAACTATTCTAAAACCTGCAATAGAGCACGCTGGGGAAAATGTTAATGATGGGTGTGGTTAAGGTTCAAATGTGGCTATTAACGCTAACACTGGGGTTCTTTTACACCACTGAGTGTTAATGTAACTCTTTACAGTGTTTTGTAAATCTTGAATCAACTCTAGAAATGTTACACTGAAAAATCAACACTAGTTAACACTGGCCAATTTGCTGTGTGCTATGAAAGGGACACATCTGCAGGCTTCCATACATTTCAAGAACCTTTCCGAATTCTGAAGAATCGTCATGAACCACACACGTAACTCCAAGGTTCTTTATTGGGCAAGAGTTCTCAAAGGAACCTTCCGAACCTTACGGCAGAGGAACCTTTATTGTGTCAATGTAGAATTGCAAAGGCACACATATAATGCACATTGCATATATAATACAGTATATAAAGTAAACTGAGTGTACAAAACATTAGGAGCACCTTCCTAATATTGAGCTGCACCCACTTTTGCCCTCAGAACTGCCTCAATTCGTCGGGACATGCTTTGCAAGGTGTCGAAAGCGTGCTCCACAGGAATGCTGGCCCATGTTGACTCCAATGACCCAATCCTTGACAGTTGTGTCAAGTTGGTTGGATGTCCTTTGGGTGGTGGACCATTCTTGATACACATGGGAAATTGTTGAACGTGACAAACCCAGAAGCATTGCAGTTCTTGACACACTCAAATCGGTATGCCTGGCACCTACTACCATACCCCGTATAAACGGCACTTAAATATTTTGTCTTGCCCGTTCACCCTCAATGGCACACATACACAATCCATGTTCTTAAAAATCCTTCTGTAGCCTGTCTCTTCCCCTTCATCTACATTGACTAGGATTTAACCAGTGACATTGATAAGGGATCATAACTTTAACCAGTCTATGTTATGGAAAGAGCAGGTGTTCTTAATGTTTTGTACACTCAGTGTACATTTACTCAGTAGACTTCACTTTAGCAGAGAGAAATACACTGATGACAACAATAAACTATGTTTGACAGTGAACAAATCGACCCCATTCATTTCCAATTTAATACAACGAACATGCTTCTATTTTAAAAGACAGAGTGAGTGATGATCAAAGTCTGACTCAAATTATTCAAGTATAATTCCACTTAGGCCTTCAGTATGTGAAACTGGAAAATGCTGTGTTTTGTATGGAATTTAGTTCTTTAAAATACGAAAACACTAAACTGACTTTTCATTTGGTGCGATATCATTGACCTTGAATATTATGATCAAAACATAGCAGTCGATCCCCATTGGCCATCATCCAAATTACAAACAGTGTACTGGTCGATGCACCCTTAAACTCATACAGCACAACATGTCAAAACCACCACAATCCGCATCACTCAATTGGCTTCTTCTGCAGCACATCCACAGTATTTTAGTTCCATTTCTGGTCATTTTGTTAGCGCACAATAAACACACAATGTTAACATAATTGGTTGTTTTCATTAACTGGGTGGCAGACAAATTGCATTTTGCATCTCCTTCGGTCCTCTGTCCACGTGCACACAGTCACTCTTTCTCCATGCTCGTTGTTTGATCTCCATCTCGATGCGCCGAGCAAAGACAGAGGGGGGAAACAGTTTAGTGGGTTCAGCATGACAGGGCACAAAATGGCAACGGCTCGTCCAAATTAGGCCTTGGCGTGTGGCGGGACTGGGATGCAGGGAGCCGGGGGGATGACACACACAATCATCCGTGCCACACTGCAGATTAATTTGAGCTAAAGACGCTGCCGAGCAAACGAGAAAGCGAGAGAGCGAGCAGCCCCCGGAGGCAACAGTCACCAGAGGAGAGTGTTAAAATTCATCACAGGGCAGATTCAGGCCCCGGCCCCAGACTGGAGACGTACAGAGAATAGGCTCACTGTCCCTCCCACACTTAAAAGAAAGGAATGCGTCAGCCAGACAGCCACTCACAAAGTACAGACCACCAATCGCTGTCCATGATGCTGAAAATGTCGATAAGGCTGCCTATCAAATCGATGATAGGCTTTCTGTGGTGCCAGGGCATGTAGTCCATAGCTTTGCTTTAGCTAATGGATACATGTTTATTAGTAGGCCTATTTGGTCATCATTTTCTCATGTTAAGCCTAACATTTCACAAAGCAATGCACAGTGTCGCGAGGCTGCCATTTAGACTGCTGGCTGGCGGCAATAATGTAATTAATTGCTCAGTAATTAAAGTTGAAAATTTCAAAGTTCTTGAAAGGTGTTAAAGTAATCATGGACTGTCATTTCTCTTTGCTATTTGAGCTGTTCTTGCCATAATATGGACGTGGTCTTTTACCAAATAGGGCTATATTCTGTATACCCCCCTACCTTGTTACAACACAACTGATTGGTTCAAACGCATTAAGAAGGAAATACATTCCATGAATTAACTTTTAACAAGGCACACCTGTTAATTGAAATGCATTCCAGGTGACTACGTCATGAAGCTGGTTGAGAGAATGCCAAGGCAACGGGTGGCTACTTTGAAGAATCTCAAATATAAAATATACTTTACTACATGATTCCATATGTGTTATTTCATAGTTTTGATGTCTTCACTATTATTCTACAATGAAGAAAATAGTAAAAATATAGAAAAACCCTGGAATGAGTAGGTGTGTCTAAACTTTTGACTGGTACTGTACCATTCTGTCACGTTCGTCGTATGAATCGGACCAAGGCGCAGCGTGGTATCCGTACGTTCTTTATTATTTAAAGAATGAACACTGAACAAACTAACCAAAATAACAAAATGACAAGTGAAGCTATACAAATGAGTGCTGACAGGCAACTACACATAGACAAGGACCCACCAACACCAAAGGGAAAATGGCTACCTAAATATGATCCCCAATCAGAGACAACGATAAACAGCTGCCTCTGATTGGGAACCATATCAGGCCACCATAGACATACAAATCACCTAGATCTACAAACCCCTAGACATACAAAAAACCCTAGACAATACAAAAATTAATGTACCCACCCTAGTCACACCCTGACCTAACCAAAATATAAAGAAAACAGAGATTTCTCAGGTCAGGGCGTGACACATTCAAAAGTTTGGACACAACTACTCATTCCAGGTTTTTCTTTGTCCTGTAAAGCCTACCTGAACCTGCATGACATGAGCCGTCCTCGCGCTCTCTCCCAGCTTGCATAGAAAGTTGTCTATGAATGGCATATAATACAGTCCGTCCACCTTCAAAACACTAGCTTACTAGGGAGTGTTTCATTATGAAGTGTAGCCTACATTCTAAAGCTATATACAGTTGAAGTCTGAGGTTTACATACATCTTAGCCAAATACATTTAAACTCAGTTTCTCACAATTCCTGACATTTAATCCAAGTAAAAATTCCGTCTTAGGTCAGTTAAGCCATTTTGCCACAACTTTGGAAGTATGCTTGGGGTCATTGTCCATTCGGAACTTTGCAACCAAGCTTTAACTTCCTGACTGATATCTTGAGATGTTGCTTCAATATATCCACATAATTTTCCCGTCCTCATGATACCATCTATTTTGTGAAGTGCACCAGTCCCTCCTGCAGCAAAGCACCCCCGCAACATGATGCTGCCACCCCCATGCTTCACGGTTGGGATGTTGTTCTTCGGCTTGCAAGACTCCCCCTTTTTCCTCCAAACATAACAATGGTCATTATGGCCAAACATTTCTATTTTTGTTTCATCAGACTAGAGGACATTTCTCCAAAAAGTACAATCTTTATCCTCATGTGCAGTTGCAAACCGTAGTCTGGCTTTTTTTATGGCAGTTTTGGAGCAGTGGCTTCTTCCTTGTTGAGCGGCCTTTCAGGTTATGTCGATATAGGACTCGTTTTACTGTGGATTTAGATACTTTTGTACCTGTTTCCTACAGCATCTTCACAAGGTCCTTTGCTGTTGATCTGGGATTGATTTGCACTTTTCACACCAAAGTATGTTCATCTCTAGGAGACAGAACGCGTCTCCTTCCTGAGCCGTATGATGGCTGCGTGGTCCCAAGGTGTTTATTCTTGCGTACTATTGTTTGTACAGATGAACGTGGTATCTTCAGGCATTTGGAAATTGCTCCCAAGGATGAACCAGACTTGTGGAGGTCTACAATTGTTTTTCTGAGGTCTTGGCTGATTTCTTTCGATTTTCTCATGATGTCAAGCAAAGAGACTGAGTTTGAAGGTAAGCCTTGAAACACCTCCACAGGTACACCTCCAATTGGCTCAAATGATGTCAATTGGCCTATCAGAAGCTTCTAAAGCCATGACATAACTTTCTGGAATTTTCCAAGCTGTTTAAAGGCACAGTCAACTTAATGTATGTAAACTTCAGACCCACTGGAATTGTGATACAGTGAATTATAAGTGAAATAATCTGTCTGTAAACAATTGTTGGAAAAATGTTTGTGTCATGCACAGAGTAGATATCCTAACTGACTTGCCAAAACTATAGTTTGTTAACAAGAAATTTGTGGAGTGGTTGAAAAACGAGTTTTAGTGACTCCAACCTAAGTGTACGTAAACTTCCGACTTCAACTGTATATTATTTAGCTAATATTTAACTGCTATTTATAACTTTTTATAGAAATGACATCAAATATCCTAACAATGAGGAAAAATGTATTCGGCTTGAGGATACATTTTGCCACTATGTATTAATGAACTCAGCAGATTTTATCTGGCTAATAACCTACAGAAATGTAATTAAATCCAGCTTCTTCTGAAGTCCTCCTTGCTGTATATCTCTGTTTCTCTTTTTCTCTTTCTTTCTCTTAGAAAAAAGTCTCTCTGCTTGTCTCGTTCTTTTTTTCTATGTACAGTAGAGGCCTATAGTAGGTACAGTATGCGACTGCGTCCACTTGAATTTTTGTGTGCAAATGTTTTCACCATGGCCTGTACTGTAGGTCCATATTGCAGGCCCAACTAATTTCTATATACTGAGTATTGACAACCCAGACAGTCTTTCCTGAGACATTATGCATCATATGTCCATTGCGCTGCATGCCAAGATAGACTAGAGATATGGTTCTGTTGCTATTGCAACCACACAACTCAAACGGCGGTTCACCAGTATGAACAAAATCACAAACTGTTGTTTTTGTTTGAGACCTCAAGAACTGTTGTCCGCTAAAGACGATATTCTGTTTGCATCTGCCAATTCATTGGCTGTCCAGTATCCAGACGACCTGTCCCAGAGCTTCCTATACAGTTCATCTCTTTCCGTAACGTGTTGAGGCCGGCAATTAAGGAGAATGAGAGGCTGAATGAAAGATGTTGCAGAACTGCTGTATTTGAAGCATGACTCCCTTCTGCCCAGTTTCCCTGATGTTGCTACGGCAATCAAGCTGTTTTTAACCAGCCCTTTATCTGTTGCTTCTGCGGAGAGATTGTTTTCTAACTAAAACGCATAAAGAACTGCCTAAGAAGCATTAGGCGCTTGGTCTAATATGCAATTTTAAACACCTGAGTAAGCTCAACTCATTGCAGTGGTGCCTTCGTAGCCTTGACCATGACATTTGTTCACCAATATCCTTTTACTTTTAATCAGTAAAAAAATAAAAATCCAAGTCCTGAGGCACTTTGATCAGTCACATTCTTGCAGCCCAAGAAACAAATACGGTAGCACATCACTTGACACCCAGCATCATAACATGTTATGACATGGGCATAACCATGTCATATGTCATAGCAGCTGACATAACTTGTCATAACTTGTCATAATATGGTCATAACACTGTCATGACCCATATTTTTACACCTGTTGTGACATATATTATGGTACTACAGTGAATAGGCTCCTACTTCCATCACTACCATCCATGGTACAAACCACCCAACATCGGCATAGAAAAGCTCTGTCTGTAGCCAGACATGCCATCTTGTCGTCAACGTGCCATCTAGATTTACTACAGAGGGGCTTCACTTCAAAGGGTGCAACCCACCCACCTTCTCTGGTGAAGAAGAGATCTGTCTATACATGCCTTCTTGTGTCCCTCAACCAGACTATTTTGACTTCTTCAGATGGACCCTCCAAGGTACAACCCACCCAATATATCTGTTCAAGAAGCACTCTGTCTACAAACATGCCTTTATCTGGCCCTCTGCAAGCTGTGTAAAGGACTACAAAGGGGTCTTGGCCAACCATACATGTACACTCTAAGAGAAAAAGGTGCTAAGTAGAACCATACAGGGTTCTTCAGTTTGTCCCCCCATAGGGGAACCCTTTTTGATGCTGGGTAGAACCCTTCGTAAGAGGGTTCTATCCAAACTCTATGTAGGGTTCTTCAAAGAACCCCCTGTATATGGTTCTACCTAGAACCCTCTATGAAGGGTTCTGCCTAGAACCCTCTGAAGGGTTCTACAGATATCCCTTTTATCTTTGGAGGGTTCTTAGAACCCTTTATAAACAGTTCCACCAGCCTTATTAGCCTTTAAAACATAATTATTTATGACAATACATACTGTATATCATTAGGCCTTTCTTTGAGGGCCTAGTTATACCCTAACACAGTGGTGTTAAGAATAAACTGGTTTACAGGCCACATCAGGCCTGCAAGTCATCTTATGCTGGCTTGCAAAGTGATGTGTAATTCATATTGGAATCCAGACAGAGTTTGGATATCCAACAAGTGGAATTGTTAAATACCCGCAACCTGTATTCAGAATGACTGCCAGGGCAGGAAAAAATGTATACAGAGACTACCTCAATCATCTTAACAGGAACAACCATCTCAGTAACAGGTGCAATAAATCCCATTACTAACAGATTTAATTCGTTTAGAAAACTGAATGTTATTTATATTTTTTTGTGTAGTATAAAAGCAATCAACCAATCAACGTAGATTTAAAAACACAGGTATTACAGTAAAACAAACAATTTTTTTAAATCTCCCTGCAATAGAGCATGCTGGGAAATATTATATATGGTTCCATGTAGAACCCTCCTTGCCTTCCAAAGAATCATCAAAGAACCCTGTCTTCCAAAAAACATTTTTTAGGATGTTAAAGGTTCAAGATAGAACACTTTGCCTTACAAAGAACCCTTGTCTTCCAAAAAGGGTTCTTTTGATCAAAACCGTTCTTGGAAGAACCCTATCCTTCTGCAGAGAAGCCTTTTGAAACCCTTTTTTCTAACGGTGTAGGTATCCTTTGAAACAATGATCATGCCATCATGGTGATCCAGCCATCATAGCCATAGAGACAACATGGTATTGTCTAAAATGCATACAGTATGTATTCATGTATTAATAGTGTACAGTTTGATTTTCGGGCCTCATAGCGTATTCATAAATACAGTGATATGAATTGTACTTTTTTTAGTTTTTTTTTTTTAAATTTTAATTAATTTTTTTTTTTTTTTTTTTTTTTTTTTTTGGGGTGGATCAGCTTAATATTGCGGAAAGAATGTTACTTCCAATGTAATTGTCTGCATCATTTCCAATCCCCCATATTTTTTGGGTAAATATATATATCCATACACGCATGCATACATATATACATATATACATACACATACCTATATAGACATACATACTTTTTTAAAGAATATACCTTTATTATTATTCCCCGCAACCCTACCACCGCTCCCCCAATTGGAGTAAACTAATAAACACTTCTGCTTTTACCTTCAATTTATACATCTTATACCTATTTTACAGACACAGTCTACTTTATAATAGTTCTCTCTTGTTTGTTCTTAGTCCTTCCTCTATTTCTGTTGTCCATCCAATTTTATTTCCACTTGTAACTGTGCTATTTCACAAAAGCTCCGCACCTATACACATTTCACAGATCCCGTATGCCCTACATTGTTTATCTTGTTATTAGTCCCACCCTTCAGTTCCACTCAACCCTTCCCATCTATCTTCCAACATCATCCATTTCGGATTTTTATTTGCCATATATTTTTCAACTGTGCTGTGATGCTTCACAAAAGATTTGAACCTTCCTATTCTCATAGCTTCTACAGATTGTAAATTAAAAATAAACATTTTTGCTAAAATAATTATTATATTATTGATTGATTGACTATGGCTTTTCAAATCCCCCAGTATTGCTATCTGTAGCGTTAGTTCTAGGCAAATGTTGCAATTCTTCAGCCATTCCTGGACCTGTGACCAAAAACGAGCTACATATGGACAATACCAAAATAAATGATCTAATGACTCTGCCTCCTCACAACAGAATCTGCAGAGCTGGGAAGATTGTATACCCCATATATATAACATTCTATTAGTTGCAAGAATTTTGTACAGTAATTTAAATTGAAAAATTCGAAGTTTTGAATCCGGCGTTGTTTTGCGTATCAATTCATAAACCATGTGCCATGGAATGGGTATATCGAAAATCTCTTCCCAACTATTTTGCAATTTATATGGCACAGCTGTCAGTTTTTTGGTCCTTAAATGAAATTGGTATATGTTTTTATTTATCACACTTTTCTTTAACCATTTATGTTCTTTAATACAGGGCCGACATACAAGTTCCTTACTTTTTTCCCCTTCTACTTGCCTCTTCCATTTTTGTGGTAATGCTGCAATTAATTGGTTGTAATTTTGGGTAGAGCAGACATTTCCATATGTCTGTGTTAGCTGCATGTGTGACATAACTCCACCAGTCCTATTTATGATATTGTTCACAAAAATTATACCTTTTTTAAACATTTCTTCGATAAATACAGTTTTTTTATCAATTACTATATTTGAATTTAACCACAATATTTGTTGTACTATTTGTTCCGATATGAATTGTATTACCAAGTATGTATTTGTGCAGCACAGTGATGTTTTACCCACAGCACTAGCTTTCGAAGAAAGGAAATTCATAAATAAGAAAAGTATTCACAAATTACCAATTCCGTAATTGTGAATTATTGTAATTGCTTTCATTGTGACACAGATCGGCATATTTAAAAGTGAGCTGTTAAAGCCTCTTCACAAAAATCACTGCAGCGGCACTAAACTTTAATTGACAACAAATCTGTAACAAGGGAGGAAGATCATCAGTATTCAACAATTGCCACCAAAACACTTCCAAGTGATTTATCCCACGTTTCACGATTCAGATCTGTCTTACAAGCAAGCAGCCTTTGAAAAAGCATCCTACCTTAAGCAAATACAACAACAGGAAAATATCTGATGCAAATTGAAACATTCACTATTAAAACTGATTTAAGGAGAATATAGCCTAGGCTGCATCCCAAATGGCACCCTATTCCCTATATAGTTCGCTCCTTCCCTATATCCTTCCCTCACAATTTGCCCAGCGTCGTCCCGGTTAAGGGAGGATTTGGCTGGAGTAGGCCGTCATTGTAAAATAAGAATTTGTTCTTCACTGACTTGCCTAGTTAAATAAAATACAAATGTGGGGCACAGCCACTGTGTGCAGGCCATTCTGTCTTTTCCAGAGTCGGTCATATATCGTATGTGAGATGAATTCCTGCTTAGAAGCCGCAGTGGTTCTTCTTTCACTGGAAGGAATCTGGGTTTGTATTCATAAAGCATATCAGAGCAGGTGGGCTGATCTAGGATCAGCCCCCCACCCCGTCCATGTAATCTCATTCCATTATGCTCAGAAAAGGCCAACCTGAACAGCACTCCTACTCTGAGACGCATTACAGGACCCTGTAGTGGTAATCAGTGGGGGTCGCTGAGGCAGTACCTCTTTCAGGAGGAAGACATTTTACCTTAATAATCATGACTCCATCCACTTTGACTTGATTGATCATGCGGCAGGGTTGACAAGACACACAATTAAAACAGTGTAAGGAGAGTAATTTCACTCTAATGGCACGACTGATTCAAACGTAATGATGCATCGAGAACAGACGTAATGACCCTACTAATCTAAGTGTGATTTAATGATGCACATACCAATTGTAACTCAATTGAAAATAGAATATTCTGGCTTGATGATTGTGAGACACAAATGCGTGGTAATAATGACAATATTAAAGCAATTTATAATTCTCCTCTATTCCTCCTCTCTATATCTTTCACTGACTGCTGGAGGTACAGTATTAGTCCTGGATAATGATATGCTAAAATAAAACTCTCCCATCAGTATCTGTGAGAAGAGATTGTTCTTTTGAGGCGGAAGCCAAGCCAAGCTGTATCTTTCTTCGAGGAGGAAGGAAGGTGTATTCAGGGGGAGCTGTCACTTTGCAGGAACATGTTTGGCAGGAGCACAGAGAAGGGGGACATATTTCACAGCAGAGCAGCAGCAGTGGAGCCTGCCTGCCTGCCACTAGTGCTTGTGCCATCTCGGTCGTGCACAGACTCGCGGCAACTGTCGTCTTCCTCTTAAAGACAATCCTCTAGAGTAGACGCCTTTGTTAACGCTCAGCCTCCTGCTTGTCACAGTCTCCTGCTTGTCACAGTTCACTAAGAGAGGGTTTTTTCACAAAGGGAAAATAGTCACACGAAGCAAACTTTTATCTGCCATTATTTGTAATATAACCAGTCCCATCCTGCAGATTCCAATACCATATATTTTCTATATAATAAGAGCTATATGGATATGGATATGAAAACAGTTTACACAGGAACATCTGTTGATGTTTGCAATGTGTTGAGGGAGTAAAGGTGCCTCAAGGTCAAAGTTTTTAATATAATGTACAATTGTTTCACAAGACAATTTTTTTTATTGACACACTGATTCCCAATCAATGCATAAGGTGTGACAAGTAATTGAAGCTTCATTCAATCGGTAAACAAATAATTTCCCTGTCTAATTGTCACGTCCTGACCATAGTTCTTATGTGTGTTGCTTGTTTGAGTGTTGGTCAGGACATGAGCTGGGTGGGCATTCTATGTTGTGTGTCTAGTTTGTCTGTTTCTGTGTTCAGCCTAATATGGTTCTCAATCAGAGGCAGCTGTCAATCGTTGTCCCTGATTGAGAATCATATATAGGTGGCTTGTTTTGTGTTGGGGATTGTGGGTGGTTGTCTTCTGTCTTTGTGTTCTGCACCAGATAGGACTGTTATCGGTTTTCACATTTATTGTTTTGTTGTTTGTAGTGTTCACATATTCTTTATTAAATTATGTTGAACACTAGCCGCGCTGCGTTTTGGTCCTCTCCTTCATCCCAGGAAGAAAAACGTTACAGAACCACCCACCAAACTCGGACCAAGCAGCGTGGCTACGGGAAGCAGCGGCAGCAGCAGCAGGAGCTAGCAAGGCAGAGTGGCTGGAAGCCCGAGAGGCTCCCCCAAAAATGTCTTGGGGGGGGCACACGGGGAGTGTGGCTCCCGTTCCACGTGCTTACCATAAGGAGCAGTTGGCTAAATTGAGGTACGAGTCAGAGAATGTGGAGGAGTTATTGGACAGATTGGAGGAAAGTGAAAGGATGGGAGATTATGAGATATTTGATGAGTTGTTGGTGATATTGGAGGAGAGCGAAGAGAGAGAGATGTTGGTTTGGCGTAGTATACACGGTACTCGCCCTGAGGTGTGTGATTACCGTGGAGAGCGGGAGTACGGGCAGACACCGTGTTATGCGGAAGATCGCACGGTGTCTCCTGTACGTGTGCATAGCCCGGTGCGGGTTATTCCACCTCCCCGCACTGGTAGGGCTAGATTGGGCATTGAGCCAGGTGCCAAGAAGCCGGCTCAACGCGTCTGGTCTCCAGTGCGTCTCCTCGGGCCGGCATACATGGCACCAGCCTTACGCATGGTGTCCCTGGTTCGCCAACACAGCCCAGTGCGGGTTATTCCACCTCCCCGCACTGGTCGGGCTACGGGGAGCATACAACCAGGTAAGGTTGGGCAGGCTCGGTGCTCAAGGGAGCCAGTACGCCTGCACGGTCCGGTATATCCGGCGCCACCTCCCCAGCCCAGTACCACCAGTGCCAACACCACGCACCAGGCTTCCTGTGCGTCTCCAGAGCCCTGTTCCTCCTCCACGCACTAGCCCTATGGTGCGTGTCTCCAGCCAGGTACCACCAGTTCCGGCACCACGCACCAAGCCTCCTGTGCGTCTCCAGAGCCCTGTAAGCACTGTTCTTTCTCCCCGCACTCGCCCTGAGGTGCGTGCCCTCAGCCCGGTACCACCAGTGCCGGTACCACGCACCAAGCCTACTGTGCGCCTCGAGAGTCCAGTGTGCCCTGTTCCTGCTCCCCGCACTAGCTTTGAGGTGCATGTCTCCAGCCCAGTACCACCAGTTCTGGCACCACGCACCAGGCCTACTATGCGCCTCAGCAGGTCAGAGTCGGCTGCCTGCCCAACGCCACCTGCACTACTCGTCTGCTCAACGCCGCCTGCACTGCTTGCCTGCCCAGCGCCGTCTGAGCCATCCGCCTGCCCAGCGCCGTCTGAGCCGTCCGCCTGCCCAGCGCCGTCTGAGCCGTCCGTCTGCCCAGCGCCGTCTGAGCCGTCCGTCTGCCCAGCGCCATCTGAGCCGTCCGTCAGTCAGGAGCCGCCAGAGCCGCCAGCCAGTCAGGAGCCGCCAGAACCGCCAGCCAGTCAGGAGCCGCCAGAGCCGCCAGCCAGTCAGGAGCCGCCAGAGCCGCCAGCCAGTCAGGAGCCGCCAGAACCGCCAGCCAGTCAGGAGCCGCCAGAGCCGCCAGCCAGTCAGGAGCCGCCAGAGCCGCCAGCCATTCAGGAGCCGCCAGAGCCGCCAGCCAGTCAGGAGCCGCCAGAGCCTCCAGCCAGTCAGGAGCCGCCAGAGCCGCCAGCCAGTCAGGAGCCGCCAGAGCCGCCAGCCAGTCAGGAGCCGCCAGAGCCGCCAGCCAGTCAGGAGCCGCCAGAGCCGCCAGCCAGTCAGGAGCCGCCAGAGCCGCCAGCCAGTCAGGAGCCGCCAGAGCCGCCAGCCAGTCAGGAGCTGCCAGAGCCGCCCTCCAGTCATGAGCTGCCAGAGCCACTAATGCGGAGTAAAAGCATCCTCCTCCCTCTTTCTCCCTTTCCTGCCTCCATCTCTCCCTCGTGGATGTTGGGAAGTGAGACAGAAATGTGATTTTGTCCAGCCGACTGTGCGGTAACCGGTCGTTCCAGACCAGGGATGTGCAACTCCGGGGGTCAGAGTGGTGGCCACAATTTATTCCCATTCCTAGCAAACACAGCTGATTAAACTATTGCATTCTAAACTGAAGATCATGATTAGTTGATTATTGGAGTCAGGTGTGTTAGATGGGGCAAGGCCCCCGAGGACTGGAGTTGCCTGTCCCTGATCCAAACCATTGATTATTGTTTCTGTCCCTTAATGCAAGGTTTGTTTCCCAAACTCGGTCCTGGCTCCCCTGTTGGTTTAGGTTTTTGCTCTAGCACTACACAGTTTATTCTCTCTGGGGGGAGAGAGAGTGAGAGACAGACTGACAGCAGCCGGGCGCTCCGGTCTGACAGTCTGCATCCCAAATGGCACCCTAGTCTGTACATAATGCATCACTTTTGGACAGAGGCCTATAGAGCCGTATGAACTAGGTACTCTATGGGCCATGGTCAAAAGTAGTGCAATAAATAGGGAATAAGGTGCCATTTGGGACGCAGTCTGACAATCACACTGAAGAGACGGCCCGTTATCTTCCTGCTATACCCCCAATATGTGTTACTGGTTCATCCTCAGGTTAATCCATCTCATTGATCTATTGGGATCAGTTTTCTGGACCTAGACTAAGCCTATACTTAAAAACACTTTCAATTAAGAATCTCTTTTTTTGTCCAGGAGTATGCTTAATCTGGATCTGGGTAACCAGTCATTGTTCATACTGCACCAGATGGGAAGGCAAAATATGATGTTCTAGAAATACATCAACTTTTCAACAGTTTCCTGCATTCTTGTTTATGTTTATTCAATGAAATCCAATTATACAATTGAACTAAACAGTTGAGGAGGATTCAGTTCTGAGTAACTCAGCTGTGAAGGCAAACTTTGATCAACGAAAACAACCAAATACAAAATGTATGGTAATAATGTATGGTAATAAGTGTATGAAATAACTCCCATACTTTTCTTTTTGGCAACTGTGTATGTACAGTAGCTTTCTGTCTTAAGGAAAAATATCTTTAATAATATACTCATGGGTTGATGGAAAAGCAAGAGATAAGAGAACAAAACAACAGTTCATCCTTGTCCTGAACACATTAAAACACAGGCTCCCTTCCTTCTGGCAGCTTGCAAACAACATCCACACCGTCATAAATCCACTCGCTCTTTTTGTTTCACGCCTTTAAAAATGTATAACTGAAATAAACTTGAAATGTGGCCATGGAAATGCTTATATCACCTGCCAGCTCGGTGCGGCACAGCCAGTAACACTGTCGTTGCTAACTATTCGCTGCTTCGCGGCCCATAAATCACACCACCGGAAAGTCTGTACCGGAGCCCGGTGGCCAGAGGAGAGAGAAGTATGTTTTCAGACCCATTTAACACTGATAATGCCTGCCGTTTCCCACAGGCCCCTGTGGGCCGCAGCTAGGGCCAGTCATGAATCACCACCTTCCAGGCCCTCTACCTCCTAGCCAGCGTCTCTCTCTACGCACACACACACACACACATACGCACACGCACGCATCCCTCTCCCTCTACTCCCCTGCTGCTGACATTGCTCAGGCAGAAGGTCACAACCACACAGAGCCCTGGGGAGGGGTGAAGAGGTGGGAGTGGGGGGCAGAGAGGGTGAACAAGGGTTAAGAGGTTAAGAAGAGGGATGATGAGGGATGATGACAGAGTGGTTGAGGAGGGGGTTAAAAGTTATGGAGGGTATTTATTTCTGTCCCTCCCTGAGCTCCTATATGTTATAAATCTATAATAAATGATTCTGTGCTCTCTGCTGGTGAGGTAAGATCCTTTAATAATCCTGTTGACTAATTTAGGCCTCAACACATCCATTACATCCGCATCCTCTTCTATCATCCCTCACATTCCAGTCTCACTGTGTGTGTGTGTGTGTGTGTGGTGTGTGTGTGTGTGTGTGTGTGTGTGTGTGTGTGTGTGTGTGTGTGTGTGTGTGTGTGTGTGTGTGTGTGTGTGTGTGTGTGTGTGTGTGTGTGTGTGTGTGTTTATTAGGTACTCTGAGTGCATTGCATTCAACCACTCAATTGGTCATGTAGCTAACACCATACAATCAGGATGTACTGTACCTAAGCCAATAAAGTCCATCACGCAAGGCCAATAAATAGAGCAAAGGTTGCCGAAGAAGCCTAGTAATTCAAGTTCCTTCCTACAACATAGACTCATTTGACCTTTATCTCTGTCCCAGGTGACTCAGGTCTTTCTCTCCACAGGGTCACTGCAGCAGGGCCAGGTATTCACAGGTAGCTTGGCTTGAGACTGTGCTGTAGACAGACCGACCCAGATGGCCAGAGTGACATAAGAACAGAGTGGAGTCTAACCATAATGGCAACACTGTGACCTTGCTACAGCTTTGGCAATCTTGAAGAAGGATCCTCCTAACGGAGGTGTATAGCTACATTTGTACTGACAACTTTATTATTTCGAAACTTTTCAAAAGCTTAATTTTGTGAGAAAAAAAACTATTCTGAGTATTTCTCAGAAAATATTTAATGTCTGCATAAATGTACCTCCTGATTGGGTTTTCCTCTCCAGCTTCACTTTGGTCAGGATTTAAATCTGACTTTAAACAGAGGTGTTGTTGGACTGCAGGGTCACACCTTACTTATCTGGTCCAATCAAATTGGTTGTCACTATCAGGCCAAATACTGGGAACCAATCAAAGAGAATGAGACAGCATCATTTACCTAAACAAAACTAGACACATCAGATATATCTGAAGGGACTTTTACGTAATATTCACTACATGACCAAAAGTATGTGGACATTGGCTCTCGAACACCTCATAAAAAAATCATGGGCATTAATATGCAGTTGGTCCCCCCTTTGCTTCTATAACAGCCTCCACTCTTCTGGGAAGGCTTTCCACTAGATGTTGGAACATTGCTACAGGGAATTTCTTCCATTCAGCCACAAGAGCATTAGTGAGGTCGGGCACTGATGTTGGGCGATTATGTCTGGCTCGCTGTCGGTGTTCCAATTCATCCCAAAGGTGTTCGATGGGGTTGAGGTTAGAGCTCTGTTCAGGCCAGTCAAGTTCTTCCACACCGATCTCGATAAACCATTTCTGTACGGACCTCGCTTTGTGCACAGGGACATGGTTATGCTAAAACAGGAATGGGCCTTCCCCAAACTGTTGCCACAAAGTTGGAAGCACAGAATGGTCTAGAATGTCATTGTATGCTGTAGCTTTAAGATTTCACTTCACTGGAACTAATGGGCCTAGCCCGAACCATGAAAAACAGTCCCAGACCATTATTCCTCCTCCACAAAGTTTTACACCCCTACAGCCAACGCTTGGCATTTCGCATGGTGATCTTAGGCTTGGTGCGGCTGCTCAGCCATGGAAACCCAGATCATGAAGCTCCTGAAACACAGTTATTGTGCTGATGATGCTTCCAGAGGCAGTTTGGAACTCGGTAGTGAGTGTTGCAACCAAGGACACTCAGTGGTACGTTCTGTGAGCTTGTGTGGCCTACCACTTGCGGCTGAGCCGTTGTTTCTCCTAGACGTTTCCACTTCACAATACAGCACTTATAGTTGACTGGGGCAGCTAGAAGAGGGCATAAATATGACCAACTGACTAGTTGAAAAGGTGGCTTCCTATGACGGTGCCCCGTTGAAAGTCACTGAGCTCTTCAGTACTGGCCATTCTAATGCCAATATTTGTCTATGGAGATTGCATGGCTATGTACTCAATTCTCTACACCGGTCAGCAACGGGTGTTGCTGAAATAGCCAAATCCACTCATTTGAAGGGTTGTCCACATACTTTAGGCCATGTCATGTAATTATCTTGTGGTCCCGTGTGGCTCAGTTGGTAGAGCATGGCGCTTGCAACGCCAGGGTTGTGGGTTCATTCCCCACGGGGGGACCAGGATGAATATGTATGAACTTTCCAATTTGTAAGTCGCTCTGGATAAGAGCGTCTGCTAAATGACTTAAATGTAAATGTATCTTCATAAGCAGCTTTATAAACTCAGCAAAAAAAGAAACGTCCTCTCATCGTCAACTGCGTTTATTTTCAGCAAACTCAACATGTGTAAATATTTGTATGAACATAACAAGATTCAACAACTGAGAAATAAACTGAACAAGTTCCACAGACATGTAACTAACAGAATTTGAATAATGTGTCCCTGAACAAAGGGGGGGGGGATCAAAAGTAACAGTCGGTATCTAGTGTGGCCACCAGCTGCATTAAGTACTGCAGTGCATCTCTTCCTCATGGACTGCACCAGATGTGTCAGTTCTTGCTGTGAGATGTTACCACACTCTTCCACCAAGGCACCTGCAAGTTCCCGGACATTTCTGGGGGGAATGGCCCTTGTCTTCACCCTCCGATCCAACAGGTCCCAGACGTGTTCAATGGGATTGAACCACTGGTTCACTGGCCATGGCAGAACACTGACATTCCTGTCTTGCAAGAAATCACGCACAGAACGAGCAGTATGGCTGGTGACATTGTCATGCTGGAGGGTCATGTCAGGATGAGCCTGCAGGAAGGGTATCAACTGAGGGAGGAGGATGTCGCCCCTGTAACGCACAGCATTGAGATTGCCTGCAATGATCTAAAGCTCAGTCCGATGACGCTGTGACACACCGCCCCAGACCATGATGGACCCTCCACCTCCAAATCGATCCCGCTCCAGAGTACAGGCCTCGGTGTAACGCTCATTCCTTCGACGATAAACGCAAATCCGACCATCACCCATAGTGAGACAAAACCGTGACTTGTCAGTGAAGAGCTCTTTTTGCGATGATGGGTTTGTGCCCATAGGACCTGCCTTACAACAGGCCTACAAGCCCTCAGTCCATCCTCTCTCAGCATATTGCGGACAGTCTGAGCACTGATGGAGGGATTGTGCATTCCTGGTGTAACTCGGGCAGTTGTTGTTGCCATCCTGTACCTGTCCCGCAGGTGTGATGTTCGGATGTACCGATCCTGTGCAGGTGTTGTTACACGTGGTCTGCCACTGCGAGGATGATCAGCTGTCTGTCCTGTCTCCCTGTAGCGCTGTCTTAGGCGTCTGACAGTACGGACATTGCAGTTTATTGCCCTTGCCACATCTGCAGTCCTCATGCCTCCTTGCAGCATGCCTAAGGCACGTTCACGCAGATGAGCAGGGACCCTGGGCATCTTTCTTTTGGTGTTTTTCAGAGTCAGTAGAAAGGCCTCTTTAGTGTCCTAAGTTTTCATAACTGTGACCTTAATTGCCTACCTTCTGTAAGCTGTTAGTGTCGTAACTACCGTTCCACAGGTGCATGTTCATTAATTGTTTATGGTTCATTGAACAAGCATGGGAAACAGTGTTGAAGCCAGGGTCCTTAAAAAGGGACGTTTCTTTTTCTTTGCTGAGTTCATAAAGGTGCTCAAGAGAGGGGAAGTTTCTTTCATATTTTATTATTTCTTGTTGTTGTTGCGTTCTCGAAATGGAACCTGCAAGTAAGCATTTCGTTGGACGGTGTGTGCCATGTGTATCCCATACATACGACTAATAAAACTTGAAACATGAAACACACACACACATAGTGTCAGTTGTAAAGAGTTTCCTATTGTGCCACATTAAGATATGATGGAATATTTGATGAAGTAGCTGTGGTTCTTTGATGTACAGTGTGGTCATTATTGACCCCCTTGATAAAGATGAGCAAAAATGACTGTATAAAATAAGCTATATTGCATGCTTTTCGAATAATAATACAATTACTCAGAGAAAGAGATTTTGTTTAACAAGTAATCCCCCCCCCAAAAAAAATAGGGGTTTTCCATACCTCACCTTGCGAGGATAATGGCACTGAGCCTTTTTCTAAAATGTTTTATGTGTTGGAGAACACATTGAAAGGGACCTTAGACCATTCCTCCACACACAATCCTACCTGATCCTCGATATCCTTAGTCTGCTCTTATGGCCTGGCCTCTTCAATTCAAACAACAGGTTTTCAATGGGTTCTAAGTTTGAGATGGCCATTGCATAGCAAAGAGCTCTATTTTCATGTCATTTGACCAAAGCACTGGTCAGATTATTGTTTAGAAAACTCAAGGCGTTTACATTTGTTGGATGACATTAAAATAGAGCTTGTTGGCCACACACCAGTGGTGGGTTTGGCGTTGAAATGAGAATGCATAAGCAGAAAAGAACCCCATACCTACTGTAAAATATGGTGGTGGATCTTTGATGTTACAGGGCTATTTTGCTTCCACTGGTCCTGGGGGCCTTGTTATTAAGGTCAACAGCATTATGAACTATACACACTACCAGGATATTTTGGCCAAAAACGTGTTGACTCTGTCAGGAGGCTGGAACTTGTGCGGGAGTGGATCTTCCAGCAAGACAATAACCAAACAATATCCAAAATCCACAAAGAAATTGTTAATTGGCCACAAAATCAACATTTTGCAATGGCCATCTCCGTCTCCAGACTTGAAACCCATTGCAAACCTGTGGTTTGAATTGACGAGGTGCACACGATGGATATCAAGGATCTGGAAGGATTCTGTATGGAGGAATGGGGAGCTTTCCAATCAAATAATTTTTTCCAAACTCTGGCGCGTTTACCCCCTTAGGTCGGTTTGTTTGGACTGGTGTGAACTCTCTATCTGCACTCGGGAGCACACTAAACAACACACCGTGGTTCTCGCAAAAAGAGTGGTCTTGGTCTGATTCAATTTGTCCTTTGGTGCAGTTTGCTGCAGGTGAGAACGCAGTCCGAACCAAAGGCCACATCAAAAATGGCCCCCTATTCCCTGTATGGTGCACTACTTTGGTCCAGGGCCCATAGGGAAGCTCACATGGCTCTAGTCCAAAGTAGAGAACTATATAGGGAATAGGTTGCCATTTGGAACTAAACATATTGGTCACACTCCAACCCCTATCTACGTCTTGTCAGAGGAGAGTACCTACCATAAAACCCCTCGTATAACCAGACAAACCATCGCCATCGTTGGGTTCGCCTGTCTGTATATATCCACAATTGCCCTTTAAACTGATGGCCACAGGCGGTGTATCTATCCAGCAGGACACTGATAAATGACAAATATCAAACCCACCATCACATTTAGCTGTAGAAGATGGATTGAGAGATGGCACCCTATTCCCTATATAGCACACAACTTTTGTAGTGCACGATAGAAGGAAATTAGGTGTCATTTGGGAAGCAAGCTGAGTCTGTCATTGTGGCTAGATTACAGAGAGAGAGGACCTTTCAGATTCTAAACAAATGGGAGAGTCAGACTCTCATTTGTATGTCAGACAATCTAATCAGGATCATGGCTTTCTGGACCGTACCTTTCTAAATGGAAACAACATACACATGGAATTTAAGTAATGTCTTCTAAAATGAAATATACTGACTCTTGTCAGTGGCAACATACTGGAATTATAAAATGTATATATTGTAAGAGGTGAATAGTTGAAGTGAATGTCAAATTTACAAACATTTGCTTTACAATTGACATAATTCATTATTAACAATACTAATCCAGCATAATAGCAGAATGCACATTTTCACGAATCAAATATTGACATTTCTCCATCTCTGTTGTGGTGAAGAAAACCTTTTGGGTGTTTTTTCACTAGATGTAACTGCGCTGAAGCAGCTACAATACGTTGCTCTGCTACATCCATTAAGTAGCCACAGCTGCCATGTTCAACTGTCAAAAATAGGAGATTCTGTTCTACCAATCCCCTCCTGTGTGACTCCTACACCCTAGAAAAAAAGGGTTCCAAAAGGGTCCTTTGGCTGTCCCCATAGCAGAACCCTTTTAGGTTCCAGGTAGAACCATTTTTCGGTTCCAGATAGAACCATTTTGGGTTCTATGCAGAACCATCTGTGGAAAAGGTTCTACATGGAACCTGAAAGAGTTCTACCTAGAACCAAAAGGGTTCTACCTGGAACCAAAAGGGTTCTACCTGGAACCAAAAAAGGTTCTCCAAAGGGTTTTCTTAGAATGTAGCATTCTGTACAGCCAGCTCATTTGGCTCGCTCTGTTTCTGGAGTCCATCCCATATTGGTAGTGTAAAGTACCACATGGTATAGTAAGTAGCACAGATCTCTGGCAAGGAAAATATAAAGATCTTCGCGAAGAAGAAGAAAACATCTATTTTTGATAAACTGTTAAACCATCCCAGTGGAATCTAATGGCTCGGGAGTAAATTGGATGATGATTGCGACACAAATGGCACCTTATTCCCAAAATAGTGCAGTACTTCTAAAAATAATACCCTATTTTCCTATTTAGCGCACAACTATTTAGGAGTAGTGCATTATATAAGGAATAGGGTAGTATTTAGTAAGCTAAATGGGATGATGTCCAAGGTAGTTGTGAAGTGGCTTACACAACAGGCCCATACTCACATACAATACAGTACAGGGCTAAGTGCAGCTAGCTTTTAGTCTAAAGCCCATGACACGTTCACATTGTTTCTACATTAGAGCCATGCAGTATGTAACAGATAAAGGGCACTTGATATTTGACAGTGTTCAAAAATGGAAAATAATAAGATCCACTGTCAGATGTAAAAAAAAGTGTAAAAACATTCAACCCAAGTGACGTTGACACAAGCCAAACCACACTATATATATGTCATTTAGCGAATGCTTTTACCCAAAACCTATGAACACAAGACACCTGCCTTTATTTTGTCCTTCTTATAAAGCAAAGGTAGTGTTTTCAGTGTTTTCTTCTTATAAAGTGGAGGTAAAGTGTTAGGTGTTGATGCTCCTAGACTAGATTATTCTAATGGGAGATGGATAGGACTCTAGATAAGTGCCCTTTTGAATAAACATCAATGTGAAATGAAGCGTTAGACAGCAGTATGCTTTTATCTGTTTCCTCTCAGATGTTAATTACACACGGTGGTCTCCCAGGAAGGACAACGCTTAGTTACTCATTTGATCTCACCCTGTAAAGAAATGCTCACCATCTTCAGTGTTGACAACAACAACGAAACTCACAGTTCTGTATTCACAGATGGTAAAGGGTTATGTTGCAATTCAACCCACTTTATGACAGATGTATTCTAAATGTCATATTCAAAGTTGATGTGTTTCATTGTACATGAAAGATTATAGGCCAACCCAAGTTATCTGATCAGCTTCTACAGCTGTTGATAATTTGATCAGTTTATCATTTGCTAATCTGATGCGTTACTTGTTATGTACAGTATGTTGTAAGCTATTCAGCAAAAAGAGAATGCTCTCATTCACTTTCCCACTGCACAATTTACACCTAAAGTATGCAAAGAAGAAAATGTGTTCTATCTTCAAGCAAACAAGAAGAATAAGTATACCACCCTGTAAGCTAAGGCATTTGGTAAATGCTTCTTTTGGGGCCTGACAGGTTTTCAGAAAACCAGTCATCCTCTGACTTTGTATTAATTAATGGTGTGTGTGTGTGTGTGTGTGTGTGTGTGTGTGTGTGTGTGTGTGTGTTTCTCTCTCACCCATTCACTCTTTCTCTCTCTCAATTAGGTAATTACTGCCTATTTGATGAAAGACAGACAGGAGGGTTGGGGAATAAGATAATAGAATGACAGAGCTGCCTAGTTAAGAGACTCCGCTGTGGCAACTTTTACAAAGTAATATGGGAGAATGGCAGGACAATCTGAATCAACAACATGCCAATCATCCTTCTCTATGGTCTACATCCCTCTAACTAAGACAATCCTGCAGGTTGAGCAATGAAAGTATAGCAACACCTTTTGGCTCCATGATCAAAAGAAATCCCAACATTTCGACAATGCAAAAGTCGTTGCTGTTATAACATTTAAAATGCATAGCTACAACTACAAAGTGTAAGTGTCCCCCTCCTCCTCCTCCTCCTCCTCCTCCTCCTTGTACTGACAGTGTTTCACTTCAAAGTGCAGAAATTGTCTTCTCAACAGGTGAAACGGAGCCAGAGAACGATGCAGCAAAATCCTGCTATACACAGCCAAAATTGTACCCTGAGTGCAGTGGTGGAATAAGTATCCAATTGTCATACTTGAGTAAAAGTAAATACCCCTTAATAGAAAATGACTCAAGCAAAAGTGAAAGTCACCCAGTAAAATACTACTTGAGTAAAAGTCTAAAAGTATTTGGTTTTAAATATACTTAAGTATCAAATGTAAATGTAATTGCTAAAATATACTTAAGTATCGAAAGTAAAAGTACAAATAATGTCAAGTTCCTTATAATAAGCAAACCACACGGCACCGTTTTGTTGTCATTTTAATGTACGGATAGCCAGGGACACACTCCAACACTCAGACATCATTTACAAATGAAGCATGTGTCCACCAGAAAGATGTGTGAGTCCGCCAGAAAAAAAGGCAGTAGGGATGACCAGGGAAGTTCTCTTGATAATTACGTGAATTGGACCATTTTCCTGTCCTGCTAAGCATTCAAAAATAGTACTTTTAGGTGTCAGAGAAAATATGTGGAGTAGAAAGTACATGATTTTATTTAGGAATGTAGGGAAGTAAAAATAAAAGTTGTTGCAAATATAAATAGTGAAGTAGTGTACAGATACCCCCAAAAACGACTTAGGTAGAATTTACATCACTGCCTGAATGCCAGTCTGCCAACCTGAGTGCCAAATTCTTGGTACTCATTGTCATGCCAATGACAGTATTGAAGTTAAAAGCACAAACAGATCTGGGACAGGCTACCAAAAATGTTGTATTTGTTCATCAATTTCTGTTGAATTGAATAGAAAACACTATTGTATGTTGTTGCGTTACAGTGATTACAATGTAGTTCTAAATATTTCCACCTATTACCCCCCGGCCTTCTGTGACAAAGAGAGCGCTTATAATGAAGTTTAGTCTAATTAATGAAGTTGCCATTATTCAAATCAATCCACTAATATCTATTCTGACATCGCAGCCATCACAGACAGAAAACACAGTGGCAGACCACCACATACACAACGACACAGTTGTAGAATTACTAGATACAGTGCCAATTGCCTTGATAACACAGTGAGGAAATCATAGCATTTAGGTATGAGTCCCGGAGGGCACCCTATTCCCTATGTAGTGCACTACTTTTGATCAGGGAAAAGTAGTGTGTTATATAGTTAGGTAGGGTACTATTTGGTACTCAGGTCTGTGGCTGATAGGATCTTACCCAAAAACATTGCCAACCAGACCCTGTATGCTGGTCGAACAATGGGCCGGTGTAATTGAAATCCCAGAGCCACTATGTTGCTGTTCAATTGTTGGGAAATGAAAGGAAGGAGAGAACCTGGACTTTTCTGCAGATAGGTCAATCAGCAGACGGACAATACATTGACAACCAAGTGACACACTGCATGTTCCTGTCCCTTCTTGGGGACAGACACAGAGAACCCTACAGCTTGGGCTCTGTTGTTATTGTGGTTTAATTCAGATCGTTTCATTCATCCATCCATCCATCCATCCATCCCAGTCCACCCCACACAGTGTCTGCTTCCCAAACGGCACTCTATTCTCATTATAGTGCACTACTTTTGACTAGGGCCTATAGGGCTCAGGTCAAAAGTAGTGCACTTTCTAGGGAATAGGTTGCCATTTGGAATGCACACAGTGTAAATGTCTCTTTCCAGTTCAGCCATGTTCACCGGTGAACAGGTTTCTGCGCCTCAGCGGAGGCGACCGGTCCGCTCCTGATCCCTGGGATCGTCCATGTGGTTGGCGTCCTGCTGCAGGAGCCGAACGCGCCGGGGAGGGGGTACTGTCACGTATGCTCTCTCTCCAGCGCTCTAGGTCGCCATGTTCCCGCGCCCCAGCTGGCGACAAGTTCCAGCGCATCAGCCGGGGTGACTGGTCCGCTCCTGATCCCCGGGATCGTCTCTTTGGTTGGCATCCTGCGGCAGGAGCCAAACGCACCAGGGAGGGGGTACCGTCACGTATGCTCTCTCCGGTGCTCTAGGTTGCCATGCTCCTGCGTCTCAGCCGGACTGACAGGTTTTCCGCGCCTCAGCAGAGGTGACCGGTCTGCTCCTGATCCCCGGGATCGTCATTTTGGTTGGTGTCCTGCGGGGAGGGGGTACTGACACGTTTGCTCCCTCTCCGACCTCTCCAACCAGGCTGCTCGTTATGGCGCACACCTGTCACCATCATTACGCGTACTTGCGCATCATCAGACTCACCTGGACTCCATCACTTCCTTGATTACCTTCCCTATATATGCCACTCCCTGTAGTTCCTTCCCCAGGCGTCATTGTTTCTGTTTCAGTTTCATGTCTGGGTGCTGTTTGTGTTTCTTGTTTTGTATTATGTTCCGTTTTATTCTATTAGAACACTCACTCCCTGATCCTGCTTCCCGACTCGCAGCGCACATCGTTACACAAGTAGCCTAGCGGTTAGACGGGCCAGGAACCGAAAGGTTGCTAATTCGAAATACCCGAGCCAACAAGGTGAAATATCTGATGTGCCCTTGAGCAAGGCACTTAACCCTAATTTGCTCCAGAGGTGCCGTACTACTATGGCTGATAGGTGCAGTGAAATATGTTTTACATTATCAGGTGTAAGAATGGACAGTATAACATATTTTAAAGATATAACATGCCCTCGACTGAAATATCATTTGACTTGTAAAGCGTGGTATGTATGTACTGCATATATGAAACATATGCTGACTATCGTTTTTAAATGTCAAAGCAGATCAGTTGCTTTCTGTTGAGCTTCAAAGCAAAAACATTCACACACAGTGAATATCAACATGACTAAAAAACTCATGCAGACTGTGAACCATTGAGGCATCAGGCAAACAAACAACTAGTTTTGCCATGGGATGTATACTAAACTAGTAGTCAAAAAGTATGCTTAAAGTATAGTTGGTGACTAATGATCATGAGCAATTGAAAATGAAGGGTAATTCACTAAGAGCTAACAATTTACTGAAGTGCTCCCAAATATGCCACACAGATAATACTTTTTAAAACAATATACATACAGCATTGGGGCAGATAGCATTTTCCTGGCATCCACCAAACCCAGATTAGTCTGTTGGACTGCCAGATGGTGAAGCGTGATTCATCACTCCAAAGAACGTGTTTCCACTGCTCCAGAGTCCAATGGCAGCGAGCTTTACACACCTCCAGCCGATGCTTTGCATTGCACATGGTGATCTTAGGCTTGTGTGCGGCTACTCGGCCATGGAAACCCCTTTCATGAAGCTCCCGATGAACAGTTATTGTGCTGACGTTGTTTCCAGAGGTAGTTTGGAACTCGGTAGTGAGTGTTGCAACCGAGAACAACAATTTTTACGCGCTATGTGCTTCAGTACTCGGCAGTCCCATTCTGTGAGCTTTTAGGCCTACCACTTCGCGGCTGAGCCATTGTTGCTCCTAGACGTTTCCACTTCACAATAACAGCATTTACAGTTGACCGGGGTTTCTCTAGCAGGGCAGAAATGTGACAAACTGACTTGTTGGAAAGGAGGCATCCTATGACGGTGCCACGTTGAAAGGGACTGAGCTCTTCAGTAAGGCCATTCTACTGCCAATGTTTGTCTATGGAGATTGCATGGCTGTGTGCTCAATTTTATACACATCAGCAACGGGTGTGGCTAAAATATACCCGAATCCACTAATTTGAAGGGGTGTTCACATTACATATACATTTAAGTCATTTAGCAGACGCTCTTATCCAGAGCGAATTACAAGTTGGACATACTTTTGTATAAACAGTATAGTGTATCATGATCATAGGTGTCATAATAATGCGACAATAATATAATTTTAAAAGTCCAATGCAGCCGTTTGTATGTCAATACCAAATCATATATTTTTATCACATTTTTTATGCACAAATGTAATCATTGAACTCATAAATGGACCATATAATTCATGATTTCAATCTGAATATAGTGAATATTGCATTCAATTTTAACATTTCATTTCAATTTAATTGAAGAGTCAAATGCAATGTTTATATATTCCGTTGCAATATGGTAGATAGTGTTCATTATCTGTTTATTAAGTTTACAAACTATAATTTCAAGGTCATCAACGTTTCATATATTTAACTTCTCAGATGCATTCAGATTCAGTTTTCAAATTCAGTTCTATAAATTCAGATTCAAAACCAGACACAACATCCTGGTACTTTGCCAGCCAGCAAAAATAGAGGAGAACAGATAGAATGAAATGCTTACTGTGGTAAACAGAAGCTTCTGGCAGTTTCTGAAGCCAATCTTTGTATGAATTTGGCTCTAGCGTTCAAACTGTTTTGGCTATAGTCTATTATGATCCTATTCCTGGTGGGGTGAGTGTGTGTGTCAGTGCTGTGTGTAAGTTGATTATGCAAACAATTTGGAATTTTTAACACATGAATGTATCCAATAAAAACAAGAAGTGATACAGTCAATCTCTGAGACTGGCATGCATAGTATTGATATTAGCCCTCTGATTAAAGTGAAGAGCAAAACATGCCTCTGTTCTAGGCCAGCTGCAGTTTTTCTAGGTCCTTCTTTGCAGCGCCTGACCATATGACTGGGCAATAATCAAGATAAGATAAAACTAGAGCTTAAAGAACTTGCTTTGTGGAGTGTGGTGTCAAAAAAGAAGAACATCTCTTTATCATGGACAGACCTCTCCCCATCTTCAGAACCATTGAATCAATATGTTTTGACCATGACAGTTTACAATCCAAAACACCAAGTCATTTCGTCTCCTCAACTTAGTCAACAGGCACACCATTCATTATCAATCAAATTTATTCAAATGTATTATGAAGTCCTTTTTACATCAGCCGATGTCACAAAGTGCTATGCAGAAACTCTAAAGCCTAAAACCACAAACAGCAAGCAATGCAGATGTAGAATCAATATTTATCAGATCATTATCAATCATTATCAGATTCAGCTGAGGTCTAGAATTTAGGGAATGATTTGTACCAAATACAATACTCTTAGTGTGTAAATGTAAAGTTTCTGGCAAGGGTAGTTATTATAATGTTAACATGTGACTGACTGGGTAAAGACTGTGTTAGCCTGTTGAGCTACAGCCTAGGCAATGGTCCTGTGACTTGGATGGGTCTCTTCAAGGAACAGTGGCGATTTTAGCATGTAAATCTTGAGATCACGGAACCAATTATCTTGAGATCGCGGCCAGTAGATGGTCAACTTGATTTATGATGATGATTGCTAGCTAAGATTGTGAAAGTATGATGTCTACATGATCAGTCCAATCAAAGCTACTGTACATACACTACCGGTCAACAGTTTTAGAACACCTACTCATTCAAGGGTTTTCTTTATTTTTACAATTTTCTACATTGTAGAATAACAGTGAAGACATCCAAACCAATAAATAACACATATTGAATTGTGTAGTAACCAAAAAAGTGTTAAACAAATCAAAATATATTTTATATTTGAGAATCTTCAAATAGCCACCCTTTGCCTTGATGACAGCTTTGCACACTCTTGGCATTCTCTCAACCAGCTTCATGAGGTAGTCACCAGCAATGCGTTTCAATTAACAGGTCTGCCTTCTTAAAAGTTCATTTGTGAAATGTCTTTCCTTCGTAATGCGTTTGAGCCAATCAGTTGTGTTGTGACAAGGTAGGCGGGATATACAGAAGATAGCCCTATTTGGTAAAAGACCAAGTCCATATTATGGCAAGAACAGCTCAAATAAGCAAAGAGAAACGAAAGTCCATCATTACTTTAAGACATGAAGGTCAGTCAATACAGAAATGTTCAAGAACTTTGAAAGTTTCCTCAAGTGCAGTAGCAGAAACCATCAAGAGCTATGAAGAAACTGCCGCTCATGAGGACTGCCACAGGAATGGAAAACATTCAGAGTTACCTCTGCTGCAGAGGACAAGTTCATTGGAGTTACCAGCCTCAGAAATTGCAGCCCAAATAAATGCATCACAGAGTTCAAGTAACAGACACATCTCAACATCAACTGCTCAGAGGATACTGTGTGAATCAGGACTTCATGGTCGAATTGCTGCAAAGAAACCACTACTAAAGGACACCAATAAGAAGAGACTTGCTTGGGCCAAGAAACACGAGCAATGTACATTAGAGCGGTGGAAATCTGTCCTTTGGTCTGATGAGTCCAAATTTGAGATTTTTGGGTCCAATCATCGTGTCTTTGTGATACGATGTGTGGGTGAACGGATGTGAATTTCCCACCATAAAGCATGGAGGGGGAGGTGTTATGGTGTGGGGGTGCTTTGCTGGTCAAATCAAATTTTTATTTGTGATTTTTTGGGAATTCAAGGCAGAGTTGACCAGCATGGCTACCACAGCATTCTGCATCTGTAAAGGTTTTCTTCCTGGGGTGAAGGAGAGGACCAAAATGCAGCGTAGCCAGTGCTCAACATGTTTAATTATAAGAACAAGTGAACACTACAAACAACTTACAAAATAACAAACGTGCAAAACCGATACAGACCTATCTGGTGCAGACCACAAACACAGAGACAGGTAACAACCACCCACAACGAACACAGTGAAACAACCTACCTAAATATGACTCTTAATTAGAGGAACGCAAAACACCTGCCTCTAATTAAGAGCCATACCAGGCAACCCTAAACCAACATAGAAACACACAACATAGAATGCCCACCCAAAACTCACGCCCTGACCATCACACACATACAAAACAACAGAAAACAGGTCAGGAACGTGACAGCATCGATACGCCATCCCATCTGGTTTGGGCTTAGTGGGACTATCATTTGTTTTTCAACAGGACAATGACCCAAAACATACCTCCAGGCTGTGTAAGGTCTATTTGACCAAGAAGGAGAGTGATGGAGTGCTGCATCAGATGACCTGGCCTCCACAATCCCCCGACCTCAACCAAATTGAGTTGCTTTGAGATGAGTCGGACCGCAGAGTGAAGGAAAAGCAGCCAACAAGTGCTCAGCACATGTGGGAACTCCTTCAAGAGTGTTGGAAAAGCATTCCAGGTGAAACTGGTTGAGAGAATGCCAAGAGTGTGCAAGTTGTCATCAAGGAAAAGGGTGGCTGTTTGAAAAATCTCAAATATAAAATATATTTTGATTTGTTTAACAATTTTTTGGTTACTACATGATTCCTTCTGTGTTATTTCATCGTTTTGATGTCTTCACTATTATTCTACAATGTAATAATAAAGAAAACCCCTTGAATGAGTAGGTGTTCTAAAACTTCTAACCGTTAGTGTATAACGTGATATGACATAATTTTATCTGTGGCCAATGACCTTGAGCCTTCTTGGATGGGCACTTCTACGGCAGCAAACAAAGGCCTAGAATTTTCAATGTCTCCTCTTACACTTGGCAGTGACGTAAAGTCCTCATGAGTGACAGAACGCAATGCAACATATTTTCTGCTGGTTTCCCCCACCACAACTGAAAGCACTGAGCTAGGCTGAAACACCTGCATTATGGAGATGCCTTACTCAAGAAAACATAAAAGAGACTGTGTTTGTATGCGGCTTTATTAACTCGATGATATATATAATTTTTTACATTGTTTGCAAACTGATATGTGACATGTATTAACGCCAAAATAACATGCATAACAGGCAAGCCTAAAATTTTTTTTTTTATATGTATATACAGTTGAAGTCGGAAGTTTACATACACTTAGGTTGGAGATATAAAAATTCGCTTTTCAACCACTCCACAAATTTCTTGTGAACAAACTATAATTTTGGCAAGTCGGTTAGGACATCTACTTCGTGCATGACACAAGCAATTTTTCCAACAATTGTTTACAGACAGATTATTTAACTTATAGTTCACTGTATATCAATTCCAGTGGGTCAGAAGTTTACGTACACTAAGTTGAATGTGCCTTTAAACAGCTTGGAAAAATCCAGAAAATGATGTCATGGCTTTAGAAGCTTCTGATAGGCTAATTGACATCATTTGAGTCAATTGGAGGTGGACCTGTGGATGTATTTCAAGGCCTACCTTCAAACTCAGTGCCTCTTTACTTGACATCATGGGAAAATCAAAAGAAATCAGCCAAGACCTCAGAAAATAAAGTGTAGACCCCCACAAGTCTGGTTCTTCCTTGGGAGCAATTTCCAAACGCCTGAAGGTATCACGTTCATCTGTACAAACAATAGTATGCAAGTATAAACACCATGGGACCACGCGGCCATCATACCGCTCAGGAAGGAGATGAGTTCTGTCTCCTAGAGATGAACATACTTTGGTGCGAAAAGTGCAAATCAATCCCAGGACAACAGCAAAGGCCCTTGTGAAGATGCTGGAGGTAACAGGTACAAAAGTATCTATATCCACAGTAAAACGAGTCCTATTTTGACATAACCTGAAAGGTCGCTCAGCAAGGAAGAAGCCGCTGTTCCAAAACCGCCATAAGAAAGCCAGACTACGGTTTGCAACTGCACATGGGGACAAAGATTGTACTTTTTGGAGAAATGTCCTCTGGTCTGATGAAACAAAAATAGAACTGTTTGGCCATAATGACCATTGTTTTGTTTGGAGGAAAAAGGGGGAGGCTTGCAAGCTGAAGTACACCATCCCAACCGTGAAGCATGGGGGTGGCAGCATCATGTTGTGGGGGTGCTTTGCTGCAGGAGGGACTGGTGCACTTCACAAAATAGATGGCATCATGAGGACGGGAAATTATGTGGATATATTGAAGCAACATCTCAAGACATCAGTCAGGGAGTTAAAGATTGGTCGCAAATGGGTCTTCCAAATGGACAATGACCCCAAGCATACTTCCAAAGTTGTGGCAAAATGGATTAAGGAAAACAAAGTCAAGGAATTGGAGTGGCCATCACAAAGCCCTGACCTCAAACTTATAGAACATTTGTGGGTAGAACTGAAAAAGTGTGTGCGAGCAGGGAGGCCTACAAACCTGACTCATTTACACCAGCTCTGTAAGCAGGAATGGGCCAAAATTCACCCAACTTAATGTGGGAAGCTTGTGGAAGGCTACCTGAAACGTTTGACCCAAGTTAAACAATTTAAAGGCAATGCTACCAAATACTAATTGAGTGTATGTAAACTTCTGAACCACTGAGAATGTGATGAAGGAAATACAAGCTGAAATAAATAATTCTCTACTATTATTCTGTCATTTCACATTCTTAAAATAAAGTGGTGATCCTATCTGACCTAAGACAGGGGCTTTTTACTAGGATTAAATGTCAGGAATTGTGAAAAACTGAGTTTAAATTTAGTTGGATAAGGTGTACGTAAACTTCCGACTTCACCTGTATACTTTGTTGCAAAAAATGTGGGGTTCAAAACAGTGGTGAGGACGTCAAAGGGGGCTAATATGTAACACAGGTGGTTCAGGGACCACGCTCGTGTGATGAGTAACTTGTCTGAGACCTGAAAAGTTGCATTGTCAGGCATACAGGAGACCTGGGTTAGAATCCCATCAGTCAAACTAACACATCTTCAGTTCTCAGGCGAAGTTGCTCATCACATGCATTGATCAGTACAGAGAAAGAAAAGTATGAAATGTATGCACTCACTACTGTAAGACGCTCTGAATAAGAACGTCTACTGAATGACTAAAATGTAGTCGCCAAACCACCTCTGTTGCACTCTTATTAAATGAGGTGCATAAAGTCATTTTGCATCTGTTTGCCACAGAAAGGGTTGTTGTGGTACAGTAGGCCTGATTTCAAACCCAGTCGGTTTTATTGGTGCCGTGATCTCTGAGTATGAGGTCAAAGGAGGTGAAATGTAACTGAGGTGGTTTGATGAACCATACTTTTTTTCATTAGTAACTTTGCTGGAGACTAAAAGACTTGTGTTACCTTCCTGAACTCATCCGTATGGGCTTTATCTAAGTGGGCTAACAAAGTCTTGACAGTCATGTGACAGGAGACCTGGTTTGAACCCAGTCAGTCACAAGAGCTAGATTAAATAGGGGGTGGAAAGGCTACCCTTAGAAGGGCTTTGACAGTGCTTGTTGGACGGTGTTTTTATGGGGTTCAAATTGTGTTTTTTGTGACACTCCTTTCTAATGTGGCCTGAGATCATCATAGAGGGGAACAGAAGGCACAGCCATATTCCAGAGAGTCTTAGCTTTCAGGAATACTAGCTACAAATGACTAATTAATATGTTGGATTCACGTCTTTATCTCAACTAAATATCAAAGTTAACGAATAGGACTAAATCAAATCAAACTTCATATAAAGTGCATTCAAAGTTTGATTTGATTTATTGCTATTCTTTAACTTAGATTTTTTGGTTTAGATGGAGATGTGAATCAAACATATCAATTATTAATTTGTGGACAAACTTTAATTAAAGTCAGACTAACTAGTGGCACAGATGGAACTATCCAAGCAGAAGATACATCTCCTTCAAATTTTGATATTTGGTTGCATTGACAACCAAACAGAATTCAATATCACTTTTGAAATACAATAAATAGACTATTATCTTGTCAACAAATTAACAAATAATATGTTGTATTCATGATGATATGGTCTGAAACTCAACCAAAAATAAATGTTAAAGAACGTGATTAATTAAGCTGGTGGCTCAGAAGGAACTTTCCAAGCAGTAGATACATCTCCTTTAAATGTTTTGAGGTTACTGTAACTATATATTTCTTCTTATGTAAACTCAGCAAAAACAGAATTGTCCTCTCACTGTCAACTGCGTTTATTTTCAGCAAACTTAACTTGTGTTAATATTTGTATGAACATAACAAGATTCAACAACTGAGACATAAACTGAACAAGTTCCACAGATATGTGACAAGCGTGTGTGACACAGCGTTGAGATTGCCTGCAATGACAAAAAGCTCAGTCCGATGATGCTGTGACACACCGCCCCAGACCATGACAGACCCTCCAACTCCAAATCGATCCCGCTCCAGAGTACAGGCCTCGGTGTAACGCTCATTCTTTTGACGATAAACGCGAATCCGACCATCACCCCTGGTGAGACAAAACCGCGACTCGTCAGTGAAGAGCACTTTTTGCCAGTCCTGTCTGGTCCAGCGGCGGTGGGTTTGTGCCCATAGGCGACGTTGTTGCTGGTGATGTCTGGTGAGGACCTGCCTTACAACAGGCCTACAAGCCCTCAGTCCAGCCTCTCAGCCTATTGTGGACACTCTGAGCACTGATGGTATGATTGTGGGTTCCTGGTGTAACTCGGGCAGTTGTTGTTGCCATCCTGTACCTGTCCCGCAGGTGTGATGTTCGGATGTACCGATCCTGTGCAGGTGTTGTTACACGTGGTCTGCCACTGCGAGGACGATCAGCTGTCCGTCCTGTCTCCATGTAGCACTGTCTTAGGCGTCTCACAGTACGGACATTGCAATTTATTGCCCTGGCCACATCTGCAGTCCTCATGCCTCCTTGCAGCATGCCTAAGGCACGTTCACGCAAGTGAGCAGGGACCCTGGGCATCTTTCTTTAGGTGTTTTTCAGAGTCAGTAGAAAGGCCTCTTTACTGTCCTAAGTTTTCATAACTGTGACCTTAATTGTCAACCGTCTGTAAGCTGTTAGTGTCTTAACGACCATTCCACAGGTGCATGTTCATTAATTGTTTATTGTTCATTGAACAAGCATGGGAAACAGTGTTTAAACCTTTACAATGAAGATCTGTGAAGTTATTTGTATTTTTACGAATTATCTTTGAAAGACAGAGTCCTGAAAAAGGGCCGTTTCTTTTTTTGCTGAGTTTATAGAGTGTTCATGTTCAAGATGGCGTGCATAGAGTGTCGCTGTTCTGTGGAGATCTTCACAATTGCTTTAATAATCTGCGCAGAATCTCAAACAGCATTGATCACTTGCACCATATACTTTTATTGTAATTTCAACTGCAGTCCAGGTCATTTGGTTCTGCTATTAGATGAAGAAGAGTGATAAAACATTATTCTGTTGTAGAAATAATACAAATATCTGACATTGTATTCCCATTTAAACTTTGCTGTGCTTTAAAATAGTTGAACGCGCAGTGATAGACATTTGGGTGACAACTGAACCAAATGTCAGACATTGTTTTCCATTGGAATTTGGTTGTGCTTTGAGATGGTTGAAAGCATAGGTGATAACGCATTGGAAATTCAACAAAATGTTTGCTGTCTTTTTGACAAATACTAGCCAATTATCCACATTGAAATGACGTAGTGTGCCCAGAGGGTTTTATTCTACACAAATGACAGTGGGAAAGAAATGCCTAGTCCGGCAAATAGATTCCAACCTTGATGACATAACTTAGGGGCTCTGGAAATAATGCATAATGTGGATTGATGAGAAATAACTGAAATAACTGAAAATAAATTATTTAGCTCAATAGACCCATACATCGTCATATTCACATGTTCCATATAATGTGACAAATAAAGCCATGATAGCCTGTTTCCCTATTTGCAAACAATCGGAAATAGATCCGTGCGTAACGGTGAGTTCCATCACAAACACCAGTTTGCACAGACCACTAAGGCTGCGTTTAGACAGGCAAGCCCAATTCTGATCTTTTTTTCACAGATCAGCTCTGAAAAAGATTAGGGGTGAAAAGATCTGATGCATTTGGTCAAAAGCCTGATTTGCTTCTTGTGGACGGCAGATATGTGGGCTTGAATAATGGCCTTCAAGTAGCCTATGTATTAGACAGGTGTAGGATCTTAATTTGAGCTAGTTTGCTACAGCAGGAGAATAATCCTGCAGCAACAGCAAATGTGAATTATTATGTGGATTATAATGGACATATTTGTAGGGGTCGATACATTTTTGTAACGGAAATTACAAACTTCAGAAGCCTTATTAAAACTCAAATACACTACACATTTTTTCCCTGCATTGCAGGAAAGTTCGCTTGCATCAGGGTGATCAAAATAAGATCCTACACCAGCATCTTAACAAATAGTCCACTAAGATATTACAATAATGTTAATTAGTATCTTATTGGTAGCCTATCCAATAGCAAATTCGATACATGTCAAGTATTGTGCAAACAACTAGGCTGTTATAAAACGGAATAGTTCAAATAATTTACATGCCAATGTGTTGTGACAAAGGATACAATGTTTCCAGTGGTAGTGGTTGGTTAATTGACCCTCTCCATCATGTAATTCACCCAACCTGTTTGTCTCTATGTAACAGGTTCCACGGGTGAACAGGGCAGAGCAGAGAGCTGCTTGACAGGTGCTCCTGCCTGTTATTTGCCCGTGAGGCGTGTACACAGCCGTATTGATCTCGAACAAGCTCTAAATCGATTGACATTTGGATGTATTCTGTCATGAAGTAGCCAGAAAAACAATATCCCTCTCATACTCAGCACACAACTTTTCAACATGACGAAATTATTCTTACCAATAGCCAGGCTATATTCCAAATCAGTGGTCATCATTATCAGTGGGCTAAGATGCGGCCACTCCTGAACAATACATGTGATTCAAATGTCAGTCAAACAAACACCACAACCATGAATTGTCAATAGTATATGAAATGCAAAAACTCACTCTCTCTAGGTCCCCTGGTCATTGGCATTTCTGTCTTCGAAAATAGCAACCACTTGGTTCTCTCGATCCACTTCAGAAAGAATACAATTCCTTTCCTTCTCAGTCCCGATGTCCACCTCTACTCTCCTCCGGGCGTGCGTCCTCTCCGTAATAGGCTACACAAGGAGGAATTTAAAGTATAATC